>NW_020621603.1:18827085-19520520 GCF_003573695.1 Papaver somniferum | reverse complement strand
ACAACTGTAGACAGCAACAATGGCAGCAAGCATTCCCTGATACTGCGTGGATTCTGGCAGGACTTGTATGGGAAAAAAATCTGGTAGAAAGCTTCTAATCAAGAGCTATTTTGCTTGATGACGCCAAAGAATATTCTATTTTTGTGGTTCAGTGCAAGTTCTTTGCTCAGTGGAGGTGAAGGTCCAGAAGGCAGGGACCATCAGCAATCCGAATGTAAGAAAGTATTACCTGTAAAAAAGATATAAAAAACAAACATGAAGCTGATTTATTTTGGTTTCTATAATCAGTCTAATCTGCCAGATTTTAGTTTGTCCTTTCTACTACTTTGCGACCAACACAGGGACGTTCATGGTTCTGCTACCGAAAAGCTCAAAACATGAACCTGATAAAGCTAGTTGGTTTTCATCACACTCCCAGACCAATTCCGATAGTTAAATGGTGGAACTGGAGTAATCATTTCTATATTTGCTTAGTTCGTTAATCATTTCATGCAGAGTTTATACTACACCCCAATAAACAAGTAAGAAGTTCTAGTACCAAAACAATTTACCTTTACACCTTTCGTAAAGGAGACTAAGATCCAGATAGCAATCTGTGGAACCGCTGTACTCTAGCCGGATGACCATCCATGGACTTGGCCTGGCCATGGCATGAGGATCTGTCCTCAGAAAGACTTCTTCGTCTCGTCCTTGTGCGATATAAGTAATCTTCTGTGTCTAAAACATATGAGACCTGCCAAAAGTACATAGTTTCTAAATTTAGGACAACAGAAGTAGAAGTGCAATCAATCCACTCAGAGAATTATTTCAATTATTAGAAACTGACACTATCAAACAGGGCAGAATACCTTCGACGAATTGCAAGCTATCTTGCACTCGAGACCATTGACTAATTCAACACCTTCCATAGCCTCAGATGCTAAAGATGATTCATCTTCACAAGCAAATTTTCTTTTGTTTCTGCAAAATCAATATTATTAGTAGTGCGCAAGTCGTGAACCCCATTTATAAAAATAATGATATATTTGAAAAGACCCATTGCAGCTCTCTACCTTTCAAGGAAGACATCAGTCACCTCCTTCTTTGTAGGAGCTAACAAGAAATCATTGTGCAAATAGGATGCAAAGTTCGGATCCAGGGTTACGGCAGTGACTTCAGGCTTTTCGTTCCCAGACTCCATCAGCTGGATGGATAAGCGGTTTGGACTTGAAGACTGCAAAAGAGAAAAGTTGTCAATGACATGCTATTATCTCCCCCCTTTGAAATATAATATGTGGTACATGTAGCAAATAAAGGACACAAAGAGTCCCGTAATGAAAACTTACATATTCAAAGCGATAGATGTTCTCATCGTGAAGAAGAACACGGGTGTTTTCATGATAAACTATATCTACAAATCTCCCAGGCTGCCTTGATTTTTCATATGCATGTAGTTGAAGAAGTTTATTGTCCATTTCGTCACTAACAATTGTTTGAAGCTGAGAAAAACACAATCCATAAGAATCTTGCAACAGCCAAACCCACTTCAAGAAAAAGGAAAGAATTAAGAAGCATAAGATGTACAAGTTACCTGCTTGACAAGTTTGAATATTAATTTGTCTAGTGTGAATAAAATATATGACTGGGTTCCAATAATAGCACGACACTCATCCTCAAACTTCGCAGTGTCAGCTGTACCATCAAGTAGATTATATAGGGCACTCATAAATCTGTAAGTCAGAAAGAAATACCGCAAATTAGTTATCCAGTTAGTATACCATCAGATCAGAAGTTACAAACATCAACACCTAAACAACCTGGCATAGAGGTCAGGAGGGCTTGTATCCTTCGAAACTCTCCATTTCTTTTCAGCTGATGAAGTATTTGTTTTTGCTGACAATATTCTCTCATACAGTGTCTGACAAAATACAAAAGCAAAATCAGATGAATAAGCAAAAAGGCGAAACATAGTTTACCCGGTGAAGAAAACAAGGAGAAAAACTTTACCTGATGAAGCCTAAAAAGCACATAAAAGGAATCATTTCCATAAAATATTCGAAAATCCTTCCCTTCTTTGTTTTGTAATGCTGAAGGAACATGTTTAGCAAGAGGTTTTACAGTCTGTAGAAACCGCTCTGAAAACTTCAGTAATGACCCCTCACCTTCAACATCATGTGCATCAGCAGTACCTTCTGCTTCACCTTCACTTTCCACCTTAGCATCTTCCTCTCCCTCGTGATCTTCAGGTGAACATTCCACACCATCCCCAGAATCGCTACCTGAAACCCCTTCACCAGTCTCAGAAACATTCTCACTGTCTTCAGTTGACCTTTGATGACTTTCATCACCTTCATCATCGGCATCATTGTCACCTGCTGCCTCCACACGACATTTAACTTCTTGTCCATCCTTGGATACTGCAGCACTATCTTTTGTTTTAGTACAGATTCTATTAGCTGGCCCACTACTTCCATAGCCAACAAAGTTATCCTCTTCAAAATCCCCATTTGGTGATAATTCACCCTCTTCTCTTTCTATCTTTTGGTGCCCAGTAGAATCCTTGTGATACCGATGTACTTTGGTTCCTTCCATCAGTGAACCATTAGCTGATATCCCCAGTTTCGAACTATCACCTCCTCTCTACAAAACATAATAGCTTTTCTGATTAGTACTGAGATAAAAGATAAAATTGCACAAAATGCAAACTTGAGCAAGTGACTCCATGTTCAATGGGTTACAGTGTTGAGCGGAATGAGTTCACAAATGTATGCACAAGAGCACCTAATAATAGTCCATGTAATTTATTGGATTTCTAAGATCTTGATATGCTTTTAACATTTATAACAAAGACAAAATTGCACAAAATGCAAACTTGAGCAAGTGACTCCATATTCATTAGATTGAAGCATTGACCAGAATGAGTTCACAAATGTATGCACAAGAGCACCAAATAATAGTCCATGCAATTTATTGGATTTCTAAAATCTTGATATGCTTTTTAACATTTATAACAACCAAACAGATGCGCATATTTATGTTTTAAGGGAGCAAATTAAGATGTGAACAAATAATTTTAAAAATTATACCTCTGATGAAGGCAACGCTTCAGCAGAAAGTGCCCGCTCAAGCCCACTCTCCACAGCACTGGCCACAACAGATCTGGAAGGAGTAGTGCCATGCCCTTGTCACCCAAAAGAAGGAAGTAAGTGTTAAATAGTTGGAGAATCAGTCATTAAGGTGATTAAAAATCGCCAACATGGTGAATTTAAGCAGCATACCAGATGTAATTTCCACATTAGTTCTATCAAGACTTTGATCTCCTCTAATAACTGTGGAGGCATTAGAATCAGTTAGCCGTTTACAGGCTGCTGAAGTTTCATCACACATGGGGGCATTAGTCTGGACTTTCCCCTGCTGTGAAGTACTACCGAAAGTATCACTCTTGTGGGTATTTCGATCTTGCTCGCGAAGATCATCTTCTTTATCTGCATCCCCATTTACCAATTTAGTCTTGTGGAAATTTTGTCCTTCAGATACAAAGGTGCCATCCCCATTGCAAAGGTGATTTAATTGATTGGAATTAGTAATGGCAGTGTCAGCACTAGATATACCTTCAATCTCCCTCAAACTTGCCAAACCATTTCGGACAGAATGATTCTTATCCTTGACAACATCTTCTGTGTCCTCTACACCTTGTGCTCGAGGAGGAACGGCGAACATGGGCTCCAAGAAGGTTGTCCAAATCTTCATTACTTTATCCAACTGATCCGTAGCTGTGCAAACTTCAGAGCATGAGAATTTGATAAGCTGATATATGTCTTCGTGTATCGAAGAATCAGAGTATTCATATTCCAGATTTGGAACTATCGGCCGTCTGTTACCAGCAGCAACTGAAACTAGCATTTCATCTTCTTTACGCTTCTTCTCATTGATTTCTCTAATCTCGGACAATAAACCTGAGGCAAAACCGCATATGAGAGTACAGTCACTGGCTGAGCAGAGGAAGCATGGGTATAGACAAGAGAAATTAACAAGATAAGCCCAATTATGAGACATTTAAGTTACCTTTTGTGCTCAAGCTCTTGGCATCTTGTTGCTTGAAATAAAAGCTACGATGATCCAGTGATTTGTGATGGTTCTTAGCATATATTTCTGCCCAGACCTTGTTAAAATCTGAACGGCACCTTGACCACTCATCTTGTTTCTGCTTCAGACGGGTTAGTATGACAGGCAGTGCAACAGATGTATTTTTGCGCAACACTTCAATCACATCCAGGCCATGGTCACCATATAAACGTTCAATGCACCTCAGGTTTAGGGCTATGACAAAAAAAAAAAACAAGCAAAATAGACATGTTCTTAGAAAAAAGTTACCAACAGGAAAGAACATGAGTTCGACTACTAGATGAAAGTACAATCCATCTCCAAACCTGTAAACTCATCCTCAATGCGTATTGGACTATCCAGTTCACTAGCATCATCATTGATCTTATCCAGCAATTCCTCGACACGTGTTGTTGTAGCATTCACAGACTCCAATAGCATGTCCAGTTCGAATCTGAGTTAACATGAAATGTTATATACCAAATGAGAAATCAAAGTCGATCTTCAGAACCACAACATTGGCAATTAACAAAGCCTTTAATGAAGAAGAGGTTAAAGCGTCAGAGAGAATTCTGCTTGCACAAAGTAAGCGTTACAAGTGAATAAGTAGCATGCTCCTAATAGGAACTTAATTAGCAGCAGTTATTCGTCAAGCAAACTAGTTTATTGGTGTCGCTAACTTCTCGTTATCTACAAACAATTACTGTGTCATGCATACCGGCAAAGCAAGATTCGTTTGCAAGGTTCACAAGAAGAAACTGGAAACAGACAGTGTAATAACTCACCACATGTTTAAAAACAAACAACGGTATAGAGCAAACCAATGTTGCAGAAAATGCACATTACCTGTCATCTTCACATTTAAACAAACTTTCTTCATATTGGTTCTTCCGCATATGCTTAAAGGAGTAATCTTCACTTCCTGAAGTCACTGATACCCAAAAGTCGTTCAAAACTTGAGCACCAAGCTCTGTCCGTTGACTGGCTGAGGGTATAGGATACTGCACTCAATTAACAAAAATGGTATCAGAACAAAAACAAAAATGGTTAGGGGAGGAATCAACGGTGAAAATCGCTTACATTCTTTGGAAGAAGGCGATAACTCGGTGTACACCGCTGACAGTTAGAAAGGTCGAGCTCAGATATGGGTTTGGCCATATACTTATCCTTGTTTAGAAACGAAGCCTCGTGACCTGCATTTCTATCAACTCTCTTCCTCTCTCTCTCCCGATCTCTCTCTTTTTCCCTGTCATCTCTGTCATGATCCCTCTCTTTATTCCTCTCTTCTTCCTTCACTGATCCAGGTACATGTCCTTCACTCCATAAGGATTCTGCAATTTTCAAGAGGATACGGGCACATTCATACCAAGGCTTCAGAACTTTCCAACAACACTAATAATAAATTGATTACACAATGTAGATGGAATAGACAATCAAGATTTAAGTGGTCCAGCCTTCAAAGTTTTTAAATCAAAGAACTAATGACACACTTTCCAAAAGATATATGAAACCTCTATAGCAAAATCTACAGCATATGGAAATTAATCATATCTTACTTTTATTCATGACGCCAGCCAAAAGTCCGTCTGCGGGGAAGATATAAATTAGAAACATCCAAGGAAAAAAAAAAGGCTATAGCCAAAATTGAAAGTCTTACTAGTTCCAACTACATACCAATCTTCTCACAACGCGACAAAAATAGTTCAAACCCATTCATAAGGTCAGGATACTTTCCAAGTAAATCACGAACCTGAAAAGAAAGAGCAACAACTCCACATTAAATCTCATTGAATGAACATCTAGAGATGGAGCTTAGAGTCTTAGAGACCCCAAGCAAAAAAACAAAATAACAGAACAAATAACTATCCCTCTATTTCAAAAGGTACATGATAAATGATAATGTAACATAAACCAGAGGAAAATTTTCTCCAGAATACCCAGAACCAAAGAGAGTTACTTTCGCATTCTAATTATCTAACATGTATAGAAAATCAGAACCAGCATATGCAAGTACATAAACAAATTCATCAATAAGAAGATTAAGGAAAAGGTTTATTCAGAACACAGAGATAACGCATCATAAGTTACTAAAACACGTGTATCAAGGAGGATTTGTGCTTCATTTTAAAATGATCCTCAAGTTTTATTACGCCAAGCATATAAGCAATACACAGACTAGTGACCTCACGATAAAATAAGCAGAAACCAAATGCTAGGGAGAATAAATGAAAACCGTGATGGCACAAAAAGAAGTACAGAAAATCTTTAACAGAGTGAAAAACATATATTAGTGTAATACACACCAAGCCTTGCAGTTCGTCTCTCGTGATAATTTCCTTGCTATAGATGTTCAAGCATTTAAGGTATTCCTGGTATAAACCAGAATTGCCTAGCGTCTCCTTGACTTTTTCACAGAACAAAAACTCTTGGGGGTAAGCACCTGCAATATTTTGAAATAGAAAACAATACGAGAGTCTCAGTATGCGCATCAGTATTATATGTCAAGCTGAAGATGAAAAATATATATTTCACCCTCCACCAGGACTAAATAAATAGTAGCTAAAATAAGTAAACTCCATATATATAGAAGATGTATCTGATGTCTCACTCTTCAAGGAAGGTTTGTCATCATATGGACCTTCCCCATCTTGGAGAAAGGGGTCATTGGTCTCTTCAGACCTCCTAAACTTTCGTTTCTGCTCAGGATCCTTTTCAACATGATCACGATCTCTTCTATCACGATCTCCTTTTCTCTCCTTTTCCTTGTCGGGACGTCTCCGATGCTCCTTTCCCATTACTTTTTCATGGTCAGGATCAGGCCGGTCCACACTGAGATCACGATCAGCATGATATGTTGTAGTTCTTTCCCTCTGCTGGTATTGCAAGTAAATAATACACTGGCTTGAGGATTCAGAAAGCAAACAACAAGTTTAGATTGAAGATTCAGAAAGTTACCTTGTCCCCATGCAATTGCCTTGAAGCAGTAACAGCAGAGCTTCTCTCATGAGGTCGAGGAAAAGATGAATTTCTGCCCGATGGAGCGTGCTGTGTAGAGTCTGTGTCTGGTAGGAAATGTTTGAATTCCTTGAGCAAGTCTTGATGAAGGTGAAAAAGATCAGCTACCTGCAAGAATAAAACTTCAGTTTCTAGTAAATTTCCAGGAGTTCACTTCACCCCAACTAAGTCTTGGTTTAAGACCAAGTGCGAAAAGAAATATTTACCTCAGCATAAACCTCAGCGATGGACTTGTTTTCTTTCCGGTACATATTCAGTATATCTAGGAATGATTTGTAAACCTGGTCATCATCTTTGAATCGTGTCTGAAGATAAAAAATAAAATACGAGTTAGATGAAAAGCCCCATATCAAAACTAAAACCGTCTACAAAAATCAACTAACTTCAAATTTGTAACCTTTATTTTGTTAACAAAGTTAATGGCCTCATCAAATTCTACAGGTTTCTTTGGTGGTTGCTCGTCCTCAAGTGGGAGGGTTATCTCATAACCTTTAGGTAAAAAGGTATTGAAACCCAAAATAAGGTTTCTATGCCCTTTGAACAAATCCTTCACCCTAGCTATAACCCCTGTTGTGTCAATTCTGAAAGCAACAAACAAAAATGAAAGAAAAATAGTAAATTTCCGCCCTTAAAACACCCCAAGAATGCATTTTTATGGAATTTAAAACAAGTATAGAAAGAAAAATAGAACCTTTGAGCCTTAAAATCTTTCATAACTTCCAGGAACTCATCATATTTGTCCCTCCTATCCTGAAACATGTCCTTTACATCTTTGAGATACGCTAGGGCATCATTGGTTGTTAGTGTCTGCGTCCCTACTCCTCCTCCAGGTCCCTGAGCTTGTCCAGAGCTGTTGTTAAGCAAAATTGAAAAAAAAGATATTTCAGTACAACTTTACAGATCAAATATAGACTACCAAACTGAGTACAGATAACCCTGTAGCTATAACTCCAGAGTAAATCTACGTTTTAATCTTCCAGATACCACCAACAGAAACGTGAATAAAACGACAAATTCATGCAACATACCCCTCCCTTAAGCCGATATCACTTCGAGAAGAAGAACTAGTTGATAACTAACTAGACCTAGATTCCATCCATACAAAGTCAATTTAACTAATCACTTAAACAATCAGTAAACTACACAATGAAACACCTTTATTTATAGATTCAAAATACCAAGAATCATCAGTCTATAAAGTTGCATATTTTCAACTAATCTCATTACAAAATCAAATTAAGCCATCTAAGAATCAAATTAAACAGACTTACGTTTCGCCTCGAGACGATATTGCTGGTCGTTTAGTTTGAGAACCCATGTAAGCTTCTTCTCTAGACCTTTTCATTAACACAACAACAATTTATCTAACCAAAAAAAAATCAAAAAATTAAAATCCCCAAATTGAAAAATACAAACCCCCCAACTTCAATCAATAATCAAACAAATTATACTTACAAATTCTATCTCAGAATCAATGGAAAATAGATCTACCCAGACCGAATTTTTCAATTCAAATCTACACATAAACAAGATAACTCAAGATTAGTTAGTTAGTTGAGTTCGCTTAATCAAAACGAAAACGACAAATTACCACCGAAAACCAGAGGGAGGTGGGAGATTGAAAACCTTTGAGAGGGAGAATCCTACAAGTAAAAAAAGGAAAGCTGAGCAGCAAACTACTTGTAAGGAGAAGAGGTTAAGGTTTTGCATTGAAAGTGAAAAAAAAATACATATGAGCGTTAAAATAAAGGAGGAAGAATACCCTTTTAATTTCTTTATATATACAGAGGTAAAGTATAGAAGGAAAAATAAACAAACACAAATTAGTAAGTTTTTTCCATTTTTTTTTTTTAGATTGGGTCCGGTCTGTGGGCTTCGAATTGGAGTGTAAGAATAAAAGAACAATTAGGGGGGAGAAAAGCCCACTAAATTTACCGAATCCATTGGACTTTTAGGGGGTGGATACTCGATCCGTTTGTTGTCGACGTATTAGTCGGGGAGTTTCGGCCGGCGCGGCGTGCCACCCGAGTTGTAATGTTTTATCTAATTAAGAAACGTGGTTTTCAATTTCCATTATTTCCATCTCTATGGACATGGATACAAGAATAGGTCCATGAATCAAAATTAAGAAAGAATAATCAAAGTATGATTGAAAATAGTGAAAACTACGGATAAACCCATTTTTCAGATTTTCTCCATTGTGAAATTCACGACCAGAAATTTGAAGGCGCGCACCCATTTTTAAGGAAAAAATTATTCTCGGACCCAAAATTATTGAAATTAAGTTTTATCGTGAGATTTTATATGTTTATTGTACTCTTCTTCTTTCTTCTTCTTCTCTCTTTCTCCTCCATTTCCAGATCCAATCTACAAAAAATACCTCAACTGACAGAACTCAGAACACAAATTTAAAGTTTCGACACAATGAGAATGCCTCGTACCTCAACAGCAACTCCAACAACAACAACGAATAACGAATCAGGATTCCGGGACGCAGAATCACTCTTCCGAACAAAACCCATCTCATAAATCCGAACAACTATGGGGGTGTTCATTGAAGCCGAGAAGATGGTGAAGAGATGTATTTTTACTGCCATTCAGTAAACGATGGATTAAAGGTGGTATCATCTGGATATGAGCTCGAGTTGGACAAAATTGAACAAGAAAACAAGACGATGAAGTTGTTGTTTTGAATGAATGCTTGATGTGTTAGGAAGAACGGGTGTTTGTTGAATGTTGTGTGTGAATTTAATGATTGCAGGGATGGGAGATATTGAATGATACAAATCAATGGCACAATTAGCTCTCCATTGTCAGTCACACATAAAAGGTGTTTGACGAAACTGTTGCTACTGATAAGATTAATGGAGATGAAAATAAGGCACACTTTTTTTTTATAAGAAAAAGAGTCTAGGCAACTATAAAGTTTGCCCACTCACGGTTACATCTAGGATGATGCCTGTGTTGACTCGAGCGCCAGGCTCATCCCTCAAAAGGACATTAATGTTTTTATGGCACACATGTTCATTTTTGGGAGAACATAAGGCACACATGTTCATTTTTCTTAATTGCATCTTTTTTTATGTGTTTTAGGGAGATTCGGGATTTGAATTGTTATTTTAATGCCACAAATTGGGGTTCTGCTAACTGTTTGGAGATGAATTTGGATGGATCTTTATTCACAACTAAAAATGTATTATTACAGCTTATCCACTTTTCTGATCGGAAAATGGGTCATTTGTCCAAAAAAATTTAAAACATGGTTCAAATGGACGAGTAAAAATTAGTATGAGTGAAATGGACAAAAAAATAGCAAGGATGAAACTGGATTCATCATGGCTTAAACTTAAAAAATAACGAGGATGAAACTGGATTCATCCTAATGTAAATTAAAAATAAGAAAAAATATTTGAAAATGGGTAGGATGAGCTGGTTACATCTTGACTATTTTTTATATTTTTGTCCATTTAAACAATATCAAAATCTATATGTCTTTTTCACCCAGGAATTGTTGATTTTGGTCTTTTTAACCAATTTTGTGTTTTCTGATCCTGTATTGCATGACCTAACTGTAAGATAAACTGCAAGCTACTTGAATTTCCTTTTGTTGTCTAATTAATGTAGACTAAAGACCCTATTGCGTTAGGGTGTCGTATATAATGGCTGCACTTCCACGACTGTTTAGTTGATGTAAACATTCGCCTATATGATTACAAAATCTTTTACTTGTTCATGCTAATTATGAGTTATCTTAGAACTTATAACTTAAACATCTGATTTCTTTTTTTATTTCGTGTGTATTGTCGTTACAGGGATGTGTGATGCGTGTCGTAGGCTCAACAAATTAATAATCTTAATTCCACACAATTAACTGGTAATATAATGGAAGTAAGGATCGTTCCCACGAAGAGCAGTGAGTTTTAGTTGTCAAAGTGTCACAAAGGGGGATTTTGTTTTAGATTGTGAACAAAATAAATAATCAAAGCAAATAAAATTGTATTATAATCAATAGAGAGAGATATGATCGAGGAATCCTTCTTCGTTAATAAACTGTCAATGAGTTATTATAATTGCCTACTCGTCGTTAATCATAGATTATCACCAACCGTGGAATAACAGCTAGCTCAGTGTTGTTCCCTAAATTTCTTTTATCACTGAGTATGGAAGCTCTCCAATACCAGATTATATTCGCCTAACTACCTAGTAGTAGCTCACTCAAGTTGTAATTTGGTCGAATGTTGTATCTTTTGTGAATTTATAGGTTGATCATAATAGTTAGACTCTTAGCTCAAGGTCCACTTTTTAGTGTTGTTTATACCCACAATCGCTCCACAGAATCCCTTTGCAAGGTTTTGTGTTCTCTACTTGTGTAAAGGTTATTCGACGATTACTTATCTCCTAACTCAATAATAGAAATAGATTGAATCAACAAATCAGTTTAGTTGGCCACCTAAACAATCTATCAATCAATCATAAATATTCGTTATAATATAAACAAACGATAATCATATGAAGAACTTCAAAGTAGATTAATATAATAACTCAAATCTTGTTTACAACTTAGAATTCATCCTCAATCAATAGGTTTTTAGCTACTCATGGATGTAGAAACATCCATGATATACATATGAGAAAAGTAAAGAGATAACGTTGCGATTGATAATCGCTCCATATGATGTTTCTTCTCTCCAAACCCTAACAATTTCGGGACCTAATGATATGATATCATTTCACATAACCTAATACCTTTTTGTAGGTTTACATTGCTTGACCTTCACGTATTTAGTTTGGTTTAGGAATCCGACCCAAAAATATGACCTAACGACTCCAAACGTGCCCTTAGGCCTTCCAAAGTGTAAATACATGTTTCCTACTACCTAAGTTCGCGATCCCAGTCCGCAAACTTCAAATTCCAGCAGAAATTTTCGGAATTAAGTCTGCGAACCCGGTATGCGAACCCAGTTCGCGGACTTCACTGTCTTGGTATTCAATAAAAGCTTGCTTTGGCCATAACTTCTTCATCCGAACTCGGACGGACCTCATTCTTTTTGCATTCTTTTTATCTTTCAATTCTCTTCAAGATGATGATGAGAAATCCTTAATTTGAATGAGTTAAGTTTGGTATTTGGCCCTTCTCTTGATTTTGAGCGTTTTGCTCCTTTTCGTCGCATTTCTTCCACTTCTCTTGGACTTTGGCACTTGGATACTTGGGATACTTCTCTTTATAGCTTTTTTCAGCACTTTGTAGCTCCTTTTTGGATGATTCACCTAATAGAGGCAAACAAGAGAAAACAAGAGTAATAATACGAAAATATGCAAGAATAATATGTAAAACAAGTATGGAATGGACACTAAAATCATATGAATTATGCACTTATCAAATTCTACCACACTTAGATTTTGCTAGTCCTCGAGAAAACTAAATAAAACTAATCCTAAATACAACAACTCCATGTCGTGAGGATACGGTTACTCTTAGCATGAATAATAGGCCTTTAAACCTCTAGGTGTCCCTAGTGGACGAGTTATAGTCTCGTGAGGGATTACAAGAGGTATACCCACAAAACCTACTCCAATATCTCGCCTTGGAAGAACCACTAAGGATAGACACAAAGTAATAGCTAAATAATTAGCTTGCATATGTTCTTTAGATGCAAACATCCCACATACATTCCAATCATCACACATAAGTAATTACTTACGTGTGACATTCAACCTATTTGCAAAACTCTACTAAGATAATCATCGTACTTGTTGCAACATTTGTCACAATACTCGCATATTGAAATCACATGGATAGATAAGAAAATGGAAATAGAATAGTGAAGTGTGCAAATGTTGACTAAAGTGAAAGATTTTACCCACAATACTTGTATGAATGTCGTCAAAGGATTCTATTTATAGCGCAATAGTTGAGAGAAACACCCATTTAACTTGACCACATGATTAGATATTTGTAGTTGCAGGAAATTTTACAACACACCCCTTATAATAATTTGTAGATCTAAACATAAAAATGAAAGAATGCTAAAATTGTAAGAGGACACAAGATTTACGTGGTTCGATCAATTTGATCTACATCCACGGGGTTAGGGTTTACTATGATTATTTGTAATTACATCTTGATTACATGGAGACTCCATTAATGAGTATTTGGAGCTCTCGGTTCTTGAAGGAAGAAGAAGAAGATAATAATACAAATTATGCTCTCTCCCTCTCTCTACCAATGTGTCCTCCCTCAAAAGTGTCTATCCTCCCTTTTCTATCTCCTTCCTTTCTCTTTATATAGGTATTTACATAGTGGATGACAACTCATACGTGGTGGGGTACATCTATCATTTCCCCTAATTTCGGATCTAGCTTGCGATGATATTGCAAGCTTACAAATGTTAATTTCGCAGATCTTCTAATCTTCGCAAAGTTATTACATTTTTCTTATGTTTAAGCTAATATCACCTATTGTGTCGTTTCTCAAAGTGCTCTGCGAAATTTTTTGTAACGCGTTGTTAAGAATTTCGCGAGCGTATCGTTGTCGCGAAATTCTGATCCTACATCTTGCCTCTTTTTTCTTGAATATTGCTTGAAGAGCGTTCTTCAGGAAAAAATCCGTTGTTGTAGTTGTTGGATAGAGATACGTGTTGTTGGAGTAGTCTTTGATCTTTGTTGATGAAGGAACGAGCGAAAGAATAATGGACTTGAAAAGTACGTACTTGCCTCTATTCTTTTGTGAAGTTCCGGAGCGTTGCGAAGTAAATAATAAATATCAACCCTTGAAGTATAAGAAGTATGAAGTATCCTTGAAGAAGTATAATAAGTACTCAATCCTCGAAATATAAGAAGTATCCGTCCTTGAATGAGAATAATAAGTATTGCCTCTATTCATGCGATATTATTACTCCTTTTTTGGTGAGGATTCTTGTTGTTCATTAGTGAACGTCCTCTTTGGAAATGATTCTTTCCGAGGAGATAATTAACATAAATTGTTTTCTTGGTAATCCATAGTTGCCTCTGTTCTTTATCTATGAGGGCAGAATCCTTGAGAAAATGTTGAATGTGTGAATTGTTTCCTCATTCTTATCTTTCCTCTGTCTCATGTTTTGTGCTCATGCGATAGTAAAACCTCTTCAAGTTGCTTATAATTGTGCGAAATAATTGAGCGAAATGATCATATCGTTCGGAATAATCACATTCTGCGAAATAATCACATTCTACAAAATTCTGACACATTCTGAATAATCCTACGAAACTCTGAATAATCCTACGAAATTCTGACACATTCTGCGAAATTCTGAATAATCCTGCGAAATTCTGAATGATCCTGCGAAATTCTGAAAAATTCTGCGAAATTCTGAATAATTCTGCGAAATTCTGAATAATCCTACGAAACTCTGAATAATCCTGCGAAATTCTGAAAAATTCTGCGAAATTCTGAATAATCCTGCTAAATTCTGCGATATTATTGCGAAGTTCTGCAATATTATTCCGTACAGTTTTGTAAAGTACTTGTGCGAATATAATGCTTATGTGATGATTATGTTATAAAATGTGTATGCGATGTTTATGCCATGAAATGCTTATGCAATGCTTTTATGATGCGAGTATGATGCTTGTGTGATGAGAATGCTTATTTATTGCAATGTATAGCTAATGTTTGTGTTACTTAGCTCATTTTGCATGCTAAAATTGATGTAGCTTTAAATTGCCTCCATTCTCCATTTCTCTGGCTTTTTCTTTAGCGTATGCATTCCTCTTCGTGTAGTTATTGTTCCTCACAAGTTCTTACTTGTGTTTCATCTTTCCTCTTTCCTGCACTATTAGTATCTCATAACAGTATGATCATAATATCAAGTCTGCGGCATTTTCACTGCCTCAGTTTCATTTCCATATACATATTCGCAAGCTTATTTGCTTACACATAATCATTTTCGCAAGCTTATTTGCTTACTCATCTTTTTATGTGGTCTTATTTTGCCTTCCTAGTTAAAGGTCTTATTTTTCCACCTCTTGTCATTGCGACAAAATCGCAGGACGTTTTTGCAATTTCATGCAAAAACCCATTGATCTTGCCTTAAATTTTTCTTTTGTATTATTGCCTCTTCAGGATTTTTGCGACAATATGATAGGCCTAAATATTCTTGCGAAAATAAAGCCCCATGACATTGCCGTCTTGCGACAAAATCGCAGGACGTCTTCACACTTTCATGTAATGACCCATTGATCTCGTCTTATGTTTTTCTCTAGTATTATTGCCTTTTCAGGATTGTTGTACAAATATGACAAGCCTTAATACCCTTGCGAGTAAAAATCCTCATGACATTTGCGTCTTAAGACACTTATCAGCTCCCTAATGGAGGGTGCCGCCCTTATCTCCCCCTGGTTTCCCCTTAAAGGAGGCGTACTTCTACCATACAAGGTTAGCTCCTCCTATCCGGTCTTAACAACAACCAGTTGTTTTCGCATCCTCTTATCCCTTTTACCTATAGGGCTTATGGTTACGAGACTGTACCCTAAGTGGGGTTTTCTTCGGGCCGAGTGTAGTATAAGCCAAGACTTGTCAAGAATGGCAAGGACGCTTCAAACGCCCCTGGCACTCTTGACTCAACCGTGTACCTCGGCGCCTTGATCAGATTCTGCACTCCTCGGGAGAGTCCTTATTACCTTAGTCGCCCAACCTAAGTCATATGCTTAGGCTGAGAATCCAAGGTGCCTCTCCCGGATGGGCTTTATTGACCCCAAATCTCCATGACTCAGGTTCCAGGGGCGGTGTAACCTTTTCCCTGAGTCATGCTATAGGTACCCCCTCCTATGACGTACTTTAGATCTTACATTTGCCTCTTACGAAATTTTATTCGCAAACTAGGGTGTACGCCATAAAGGTTCACCCCATTCTAATCTTAGATTTTTATGGATCTTAGATTGTCTCTTGCGAAATTTTCGCGTTTCTTTGTTCTTTTATTCTTTCATTCTCATAATATCATATCATTTGAAGAAAGTAAATATTCAAGAGAAATTCTAATACATTATATTTCTGAATCTTTGTAATTGTGAAATCTTTGTAATTCTGCGATGATTTCGCATTTTGTAAATCAAATCAAAAATCTTTTTATTCTCTGCAAAAGAAATATTCTAGAGAAACATATAAATTAAATTTTCTCAGTTTTCTGTAATTTTGAAATCTCGCAATCTTTGTAATTTTGAAGTCTTTGTAATCTTGAAATCTTAGTAATCTTTATAATCTTTGAAATCTTGAAATCTTTGTAATCGTGCGATTGAATCGCTTTTTGTAAACCAAATCAAAAAAAAAAATATTCGTTCCTAGTATAAAGTAAAATGTTCAAGGAGGTGGTACTTATCTTTCATGTGAGTCGCTATTGTTGTCAAAGAAGTGAATAAATGCCTAGAAATGTATGAATTTCGCGCAGCAAAAAGAAGTGTGAGAAGTGAGACTTGAACCCTTGATCTGCTTCTTAGATTTTCTCGCACCATACCAACTGTGCTAAGCCTCTTTTGTGAAATAATCAAAGTTCTTACGAAGTAATCAAATTCCAACTGTGTAAGAGGCAATTCTGTATAAATTTCGCATAAAAATAAACATGCGAGAAGCAAGAATTGATCTCGCGACCTGCTGCTTGCATTCATGCCTCCTGACCAACTGTGCTAACCCTCTCTTGTGAAATAATCAAAGACTGTGCGAAGTAATCAAATATCAACTCTGCGAAATGAATATTTGCGAAGCAAAAATTATTTGGTCGCAGGGAGAATCGAACCCATGTCCTCTAGTTTGCATACTCCTTCTCTGACCATCTGCGCTACTTGTTGCTTGCGAAAGAAACACACAATGTTGTACTTTATTCCATTTCTTCACCTTTAGGATTTCAAAAATCTGCGAAAAATTAAGCTTGATGAGGGATTCGAACTCCAGTCTTACAACTCACTCTAGCGAAGCTTGACCAACTGTGCTACCTCTTGTTTTCGAACTAATGAAACAATATTGCGAAATTATTCATTTTTTCGCTATCTGTAAAAAGAAGAAAACTATGCTCGCATGGAAGTTCGAACTTGCGACCACGAACATACATATTGTTCTCTTGACCAACTTTTAAAGAATCTCTTTGCGAAATAAACCAACAATGTTTTTCTCTTATTCTTTTATTCTCCCATGAAAATGAGAAGAAAATGAAAAATATGTGTCTCTGCGAAATTCGAACCCGTGACCTATCGCTTACTCTCTCCAGCTCAAACCATCTGTGCGAATTTCTGTTTGTGATAGAAATTGCAGCATCTGCCTCTTATCTTTTCTTCGTCCTTCCTTAACTTCTTTCACACTTGCCTTCTTCTCCTGAACATGAAAATATTCCACTGAAACTTCCATTTTCTCCTTAAATTTCACCGCAATAACTAATTTTTTCTCTCACTCTTTTCATGTCTTTGAATTGTTGATGATGTTTACTCCCTGAAAGTGTTCTTCCATAAAATTTCCATTTTTGAACCTAAATTTTGTAGATCTAGAAAAATATGAACAATATCTAATCTTCATGAAAATTTCTTGAATCAACAAGTTACAGGAAGGATAAATCCTTTACTCGTTCCCTGTTTCTAGCGCCATTATGTAGTTGCAGGAAATCCTACAACACACCCCTTATATAATTTGTAGATCTAAACATAAAAATGAAAGAATGCTAAAATTGTAAGAGGACACAAGATTTACGTGGTTCGATCAATTTGATCTACATCCACGGGGTTAGGGTTTACTATGATTATTTGTAATTACATCTTGATTACATGGAGTCTCCATTAATGAGTATTTGGAGCTCTCGGTTCTTGAAGGAAGAAGAAGATAATAATAATACAAATTCTGCTCTCTCCCTCTCTCTACCAATGTGTCCTCCCTCAAAAGTGTCTATCCTCCTTTTTTTCTCTCCTGCCTTTCTCTTTATATAGGTATTTACATAGTGGATGACAGCTCATACGTGGTGAGGTACAACTATCATTTCCCCTAATTTCGGATCTGGCTTGCTATGATATCGCAAGCTTACAAATGTTAATTTCGCAGATCTTCTAATCTTCGCAAAGTTATTACATTTTTCTTATGTTTAAGCTAATATCACCTATTGTGTCGTTTCTCAAAGTGCTCTGCGACATTTTTTGTAATGCGTTGTTAAGAATTTCGCGAGCGTATCATTGTCGCGAAATTCTGATCCTACAATATTCTAAGCACATGTTTCCTTTTCAGCAAGTATGTGATAGTTTCCTTGGATCCTGCACTCCACGCTTGCTTAGGCGACGGAGACAGGGACAACGTTTCACACATACTGCTATCTAAGCGTCAAGAACCTCATCAATAGTCTTTTTGACTTGCTATATAATGATGATATGGTTTTTATTTTTATCGACTACATGATTAGATATTCTAAGAGCATGTTCCTTTTCATCAAATACGTGATAGTTGCCTTGGATTCTGCGTTCCACGCTTGCTTAGGCGACGGAGACAGGGACAACGTTTTACAGGTATTGCTATCCAAGTGTCGATAAATGAAGAGGAGCCTTATATATATGTTTTTTTTCTTTCTTTCGGCTCACTCTTTATGAGTGTAAGACAATTGTCTTATGGGTATTTTATAAACTCAACCAATGATTACCTTGCTACAACATCCACGGCAGTATCAGGATCCCACCAAATCACTTTAGAATAACGGCAAAAAAAAAAGTGATTCAGTAATGATTAATTGCGAGGATGAATCTTTCAAGCGACTACCATAGCTTAGTTTCGCATTAAATTATGAACGTATATATTTAAGGATTGAAATAAATGGAACTTAATCTACAACTGTAAGAACTGTTTCAACCTTAAGAGGTTTAGAGTGTCATCCTAAATGGCTCATAATTAACTCCAAAATATGAAGTCTCAAGAATGCAAGAAATCAAAAAGTATTATTTTTTTTATGTGTATATGCATAAAGTAGATACTAAATTCTCCCCCACACTTAAACTCGACATTGTCCTCAACGTTGAAAACCGAAAATTCTGATTTATGACATAACAGCCCTGAAAAACTCAAAATTGTACCAATGGGTAGGGAACTAGGAAAAACATCCTAAACAAAAGTTGTTTGCCTACATCTTTTATATAAATTGTCAAAAGGGAACAGTGTTTAGATAAACGGTCTGACTTTTATGGCCTCCAGACTGACTGACATGCAATCTGAAAAAGTTCTGGAAAAATACTAAAACTCAAATGTCCAGGCCTATCGCTCCAACTTAACAGACTCCGAATTCAGATTTTCTTTTTGTAAAAGAAAGGTGAGTCTGTCCTATTTAAAATTTGGGGTAAACGACTCAAATCGGACTTCGTATGAAGTCTCGAGAGCTATTTTCGTGACAAGTGCGCAGTCAGAATTTTCTGACGAGAATTCGTCAAAACTTTCATTATAGATAAAGGACTTGTAAAATCTAAGATGGGAATGCAAGTTATGAGATACAAAACTGATGGGTTTCCTCCCATTTAACGCTTAGTTTAATGTCCCCAGCCCGACTTGGCTTTCTCCAAACTACTTTTCCAGAGGAAGTAGATCATGAAACTCAATTTCTTCCATGTTCACATAAGAAATGCTTTCATAATATGGCTTCAATCTATGGCCATTCACCTTTAAATTTGTTCCATCTCTAAGAATAGAAATTTCAACTGCACCATAAGAGAAAACATTAGTAACAACAAACGGTCCAATCCATCTGGATCTTAGCTTCTCAGGAAACAGTTTAAGACGAGAATTAAATAAAAGAACTTTTTGTCCCACAACAAAATTCTTTCGAGAAATCATTTTTTCATGGAAAAGCTTCGTCTTTTCCTTGTATATACGAGAACTTTCGTATGCATCATTACGTATCTCCTCTAGCTCGTTAAGTTGTAGCTTCCTTTGTTTCCCCGCATTGTCATAATCCATGTTGCACATCTTTATCGCCCAATATGCCTTGTGTTCAAGTTCAACCGGAAGATGACAAGCTTTGCCATAAACCAACCGATATGGAGACATACCAATCGGTGTTTTGTACGCCGTTCTATATGCCCATAATGCATCATTAAGCCTATAACTCCAATCTTTCTGTGTAGTGTTTACGGTTTTCTCAAGAATGGATTTAATCTCACGGTTTAAGATTTCGGCTTTCCCACTAGTTTGTGGGTGATACGGCGTACCAACCTTGTGCGTTATTTTGTACTCTTGAGTAGAGCATGGAAGGATTTCTGAAAATGCGAACCTCCATCACTGATAACCACTCTTGGTATACCATGTCTAGAGAAAATATATTCCTTCACAAACTCACAAACAACTTGAGAATCATTAGTAGGGGTGGCTTTAGCTTCCACTCATTTCGAAACATAATCCACAACAAGAAGTATATAAAATTTTCCATAAGACGTGACAAAAGGAACCATAAAGTCTATACCCCACACATCAAAAATCTATACAGTGAGAATAGGATTGAGTGGCATTTGATTTCAATCACCTAGATTTCCAGTTCGTTGACATCTATCGCAAGATTTGCAAAAAATATATGCATCCTCAAATAAGGTAGGCCAATAAAAGCCACTTTCAAGTACTTTGGAAGCGGTACGTTTGGAACCAAAGTGACCACCACATGCATAAGTATGACAAAAATTAAGAATAGATTGAAATTCAGAATTAGGTACGCACCTGCAGATGATTTGATCAGAACCGTATTTCCACAAGTAGGGATCATCCCACACATACTGCTTGGTTATTTTCTTAAGCTTAAGCTTTTGAAAATTAGACACTGTACTAGGTACTTGTCTTGTAACCAAGTAGTTCACTATATCTGCGTAGCAAGGTGTTGAATCTTTCAATTGAGAAAAGTTGTTCGTCTGGAAAACGATCTTGTAAAGGAAGTTATTCTTCGGAAACAACAAGTATCCTAAGATGATCCGCAACAGTATTTTCAACACCTTTTTTATCCTTTATTTCATAATCAAATTCTTGTAATAGTAGAATCCACCGTATCAGTCTTGGCTTAGCTTCTTTCTTCTTTAGTAGGTACCTAAGTGCTGAATCATCAGAATATACAACCACTTTTGAACCCACCAAGTAAGATCTAAATTTTTCTAGTGCAAACACTATAGCCAAAAATTATTTCTCGGTGGTGGAATAGCTGATTTGTGCATCGTTTAGGGTCCTAGATGCATAATAAATCACATGAGACAGCTTGTCTACTCTTTAACCCAAAACGGCTCCAACTGCATAGTCACTTGCATCACCCATTAATTCAAATGGCAAACTCCAATCCGGTGACTTAATAATTGGTGTAATTGTCAACAATTCTTTCAATTTATCAAAGGCATCCTTGCAATCCTTGTTGAAGTCAAAAATAACCTCTTTTTGCAATAATTTGCACATCGTCATTGAGATTTTGGAGAAATCCTTGATAAACCGCCTGTAAAAACCTGCATGACCAAGAAAAGAACGAATTTCCCTCACCTAAGTTGGGTATTGTAAGTTTCTTATTAATTCTATCTTTGCTTTGTCAACTTCGAGCCCTCGAGAGGACACAATGTGACCGAGCACTATGTCATGTTTTACCATAAAGTGACATTTCTCCCAATTAAGAACAAGATTAGTGTTTATGCATCTTTTAAGCACAAGTTTAAGATTTTCTAAACAAATATCAAATGAATCACCATAAACACTAAAATCATCCATAAATACCTTAATGATGCGCTCCACATAGTCAGAAAATATACTAACCATACACCTCTGAAAAGTGGCAGGCACATTGCAAAGACCAAACGACATCCATGTATAGGCAAACATACCAAAAGGACAAGTGAAAGTAGTCTTCTCTTGATCTTATGATGCAATAACAATCTTATTGTAGCCCGAATAACCGTCCAAAAAGCAATAATGTGAGTGTCCCGCTAACCTCTCCAACATCTGATCAATGAAAGGCAAAGGAAAGTGATCCTTTCGGGTTGTGGCATTAAGATTTTTGTAGTCTATGCACACTCTCCATATTTTTTGAACTCTTGTAGGAACAAGTTCATCATCTTGATTTCTAACAACAGTGACACTTGCTTTCTTAGGTACAACCTGTACCGGGCTAACCTATTTGCTGTCAGAAATTGGGTAAATCACCCCTACACTTAGTAATTTGAGGATCTCTTTCTTCACGACCTCCATCATTGGGGGGTTAAGCCTATGCTGAGCATCATGTACAGGCTTAAAATCATCTTCCATTAGGATTCTATGCATGCACATGGATGAACTAATGCCTTTAATGTCAGCAATTGTCCAACCAATAGCCGTTTTGTGCTCTTTCAGAACCCTAAGTAGACGTTCTTCTTGTATTGGGGTGAGGTTCTTTGCAATAATCACCGGAAGTTCTTCTTTATCACCCAAGTACACATACTTTAGGTGGTATGGAAGCAGATTCAATTCTAGTTTCGGTGCCTGCACAATAGAAGGTAAAGGAACCTCATTAGTTATGGGTAAAGAAATATAAGAAATATTACCCTTTTTTGCTTCTTGTAGTGTTGTTAAAGCACCACACATCTCTACTAGCTCTTTGGCTAAGTCAACGTCCAGGTTCGGTTGCCCGTGAACGTCCAAATCAATGTTATTCCGTAGCACAACTCCAAGTTCATCTTCATTATTCAAATCAAATATTTGTTTCGCTAACGAACCAATAACATCAATTGAGAAAGCTGAGTGAATATCACTAGGATAGCGCATGGTTTTGAAAATATTGAACCGTATGCTCTCCTTATCAAATTCCATAGTGAGTGCACCACTATCAACATCAATCTTCGTCTTGCAGTCTTCATGAACGGTCTCCCAAGAAGTAACGAAGTAGATGAACAATTACCTCCATTATGCATATCCACAATGTAGAAATCAACCGGAAAGATTAACTGATTCACTTGAACTAACACGTCCTCCGCGACTCCCTTAGGATATATATTGGACTTGTTAGCCAATTGAATAGTAATCTTTGGTTCTTTCAAAGGTCCAAGGTTCAAAGAATCATAAACATCGGCTGACATAACACTTATGGAAGCTCCCAAATCAAGCAAAGCACACTCGAATCTTCGGTTACCAATGGTAACGGGTACCGTGAAACCTCCAGGATCTTCACACTTCGTAGGCATCTTCTTTAGTAACATAGTTGTAGCACTTTCGTCCACCTGAGTAATCTCATTAGCAATCAATCCATCCTTCCTTGTACACAAATCCTTCAAAACCTTGGCATACCTGGGTACGGTTCTGATGGCCTCAATAAATGGAATGTTGATGATCATCTTGCTGAAAATATCCATGATATCCTTATCTTGAGCTTACTTCTTCGACTTGGAAAAACGACTAGGGAAAGGAGGTGGTATGGTAAAACTAAAGTGGGAACCGTGTCCTTAGGTTGGCCGTTTGAGGTTGGATTTTCTTTTGGTACGGTTTCCTCATCTACTTCCTTTTTGATGCCGTTACTAACCTCTTTTTGTTGATGTGGCTCTTCAGTTTGTCTCCCACTTCTTAGAGTTACTGCATTAACGTGCTCTCTTGGGTTCACAAAAGGTTGTGATGGCAACTTTTTTGAATCTTGCGCTTTCATTTTATTCATATATGTCGTCATTTTCCCCATTTGAGTTTGCAAATCTCTAATAGCGTTATCAGTTTTCAACTGATTTTGATCTGCTTTTTGTATGAACTGGTCAGTTTTCTACATGAATTGATCAGTTTTCTGGTGACTTTGTTGGAACAAAGAGGTAATACCTTGCATCATAGGACTCAGTTTATCATCAATAGAGGAATCCTGCTCTTTATGTTGTTGTAAATGTTGTTGAAAACCACCTTGTCTTGCATATGGGTTAGGGGCAGCAGCTTGCTTGTTAGCATAACTGAAATTAGGATGATCTTTACAACCAGGATTATAAGTATTTGAGTATGGATCATACCTTGGCCTCTGATTAGGGAATAAAGCATTTACCTCGGCTTCCTTTTCGTATGATGGAATAATCACTGCTGACATCCTTTGTACTACCTTCTCTATATTGTTTATCCGCTGCTCTGACTGTGAAGTTTCCTCCATATTGCTAACTCTTTTGACATTTGAGTCATTTCTGGTATAAAATTGTTGAGCATTTGAAGCCATGCTCTCAATCAAACTGGTTTCCTGCGAGATTGTCTTTTCAGTAAGTGAACCACCAGCAGCCGCATCAATCAAATTTCGTTGCTCTGGAAGTAATCCTTCGTAGAAATATTTAATGATGAGTGTTGGTGATATGTTGTCGTGAGGGCAACTTGCCACCAACTTTTTGTACCTATCCCAATATTCATAAAGAGACTCCCCAGTAATCTGAAGAACACCACTAATATCCTTACGAACAGAGGCTGCTTTTGAAGTAGAAAAATATTTCTCTAAAAATAGCTTTTTCATCTCATTCCATGTTGTAATACTCCCTGGAGGAAGGTAATACGACCATTCTTCCGCCAAATATATTAAAGAGAATTGAAAAGCTTGCAACGATGTTGTATCACTGTTTTCAGTACTTTGACTAAGACTCGTCATCTTCTGTTGAAATTTCCGAAGATGACGATTCGGATCTTCTCCTGGAAGTCCCTTGAACTTTGGTAGATGGTGAAGAACATTCAATTTCAGCTTCACTAGGTTAGTGATTGTAATACACAGTGGTTGCGAATCTAAGCATGGGGATGTCAACTCTCGCAGTTTCCTCTCCGGAGGAGGAGGAGGTGGAGGATCTATCTCGTCGTCAGTATTAACCATCTCTTCTATAGAGGGTTCTGGTTGCGTTTGCTGACGTGCTTGTAATACCGTTCCTTTACGGGTTTGTATTCCGCAACTCTGGTATTCCCCGGCAACGGCGCCAAAATTTGATGCGTGTCGTAGGCTCAAAAAATTAATAATCTTAATTCCACAAAATTAACTGGTAATATAATGGAAGTAACAATCGTTCCCAGGAAGAGCAGTGAGTTTTAGTTGTCAAAGTGTCACAAAGGGGGGTTTTGTTTTAGATTGTGAACAAAATAAATAATCAAAGGAAATAAAATTGTATTGTAATCAATAGAGAGAGATATGATCGAGGAATCCTTCTTCGTTAATAAACCGTCAATGAGTTATTATAATTGCCGACTCGTCATTAATCATAGATTATCACCAACCGTGGAATAACAGCTAGCTCAGTGTTGTTCCCTAAATTCCTTTTATCACTGAGTACGGAAGCTCTCCAATACCAGATTCTATTCTCCTAACCACCTAGTAGTAGCTCACTCAAGGTGTAATTTGGTCGAATGTTGTATCTTTTGAGAATTTATATGTTGATCCTAATAGTTAGACTCTTAGCTCAAGGTCCACTTTTTAGTGTTGTTTATACCCACAATCGCTCCACAGAATCCCTCTGCAAGGTTTTGTGTTCTCTACTTGTGTAAAGGTTATTCGACGATTACTTATCTTTTAACTCAATACTAGAAATAAATTGAATCAACAAATCAATTTAGTTGGCCACCTAAACAATCTATCAATCAATCATAAATATTCGTTATAATATAAACAAACGATAATCATATGAAGAACTTCAAAGTAGATTAATATAATAACTCAAATCTTGTTTACAGCTTAGAATTCATCCCCAATCAATAAGTGTTTAGCTACTCATGGATGTAGAAACATCCATGATATACATATGAGAAAAGTAAAGAGATAACGTTACGATTGATAATCGCTCCGTATGATGTTTCTTCTCTCCAAACCCTAAAAATTTCGTGACCTAATGATATGATATCGTTTCACATAACCTAATAACTTTTTATAGGTTTACATTGCTTGGCCTTCACGTATTTAGTTTGATTTAGGAGACCCAAAAATATGACCTAACGACTCCAAACGTGCCCTTAGGCCTTCCAAAGTGTAAATACATGTTTCCTACTACCTTAGTTCGCGAACCCAGTCCGCAAACTTCAAATTCCAGCAGAAATTTTCGGAATTAAGTCTGCGAACCCGGTATGCGAACCCAGTTCGCGGACTTCATTGTCTTAGTATTCAATAAAAGCTTGTTTTGCCATAACTTCTTCATCCGAACTCAGAATGACCTCATTCTTTTTGCATTCTTTTTATCTTTCAATTCTCTTCAAGAGGATGATGAGAAATCCTTAATTTGAATGAGTTAAGATCGGACTTTGTCCCTTCTCGTTTTGCTCCTTTTCGTCGCATTTCTTCCACTTCTCTTGGACTTTGGAACTTGGATACTTGGAATACTTCTCTTTATAGCTTTTTTCAGCATTTTGTAGCTCCTTTTTGGATGATTCACCTAATAGAGGACAATAAGAGAAAACAAGAGTAATAATACGAAAATATGCAAGAATAATAGCTAAAACAAGTATGGAATGGACACTAAAATCATATGAATTATGCACTTATCAATGTGATGCATAAATATTCCTTGATGATACATACACATTCAAGGGGGATAAGAATGCACTCCCCAACAAAAATTCAGTTAGATGATATGAACTCATAGACGGTATAAAGGCTGATGTAAAACGAGAGTGCCCGTTAACTGTCTCCTGCGTTGATATTTTAGCACTTGCAGCAAGTGAAGCTATTCCTCTTGTAAGATGCTTGTCTTCCTTCGTGCATAGACCATTTCATTAGAATGAAAAGAAAGTTTTTCTTGGACTTCTTAACAACTACGAAAATGGATGTATAACCTGTTATGAAGCTATGAAAATAGATGCATAACCTGTTATGCAGCTTGAAAAGTTGTTGTATAACTTGTTATGCAGTCCAGAAAATGTTTGCATAACACTTTATGCATCAACTTGTTTGTTATTGTTGAAACCAACAAAAACAAAGACTGCATAACTTGTCATGCACCTAGAATAATATCTGCATAACATGTTATGCAGTCGTGGAAATGGATGCATAACCTGTTATGCATCCGAAAATATGGCTGCATAATGCATTATGCATCAATTTTATCTGTACGCACTAAAATCAACCAAAACAATGGCCACATAACCTTTTATAGATGCATAACTTGTTATGCAATCGAGAAAATAGTTGCATAATTTGTTATGCGTCTGTTTTTTCTGTTGGATTCACGCATATACAAAGTTTTAGTGGCTGTATAAACCAAATAATATATGCATGAACAAATATATAGTTGCATAACGTGTTATGCATCTTTTGTCGTGTACGCGCATATTATTTTATGCATCTTTTTTGGAGGCTGCATAACGAATATGTAGTCAGTTTTCGATTTTTTCCCTTGAAATTAGCATAAGAGTTATTCTAATTAAATCAACATAAGAGTTAATTCTAATGCTGCAGTGGTCACTACCTAGAGTAGCTAAATGATACACGATAACGTCATTATAATTGTCATGCCAATCCAGACTAACAGAAACTCTATCTAACCTTTCTAGAATCATTTCTTCTCCACTTCTTCTACCAGTCCAAGTATATGGATCACCAATATAATGCATGTAATGTAGACCTCTATAATACAGAAGGGCATTATAATAGTCTAGGTCGGATTGAGAGGGGATGTTACCACCATCCTTCTCATCCAAAGAAATAATAAAATTTAAATCACCTATCAAGACCTAACTAATAGGGTGAGAGTTTCTAATATCACCTAAATATGACCATTGCATATTACTATCATTCTCATTAAGAGCACCATACATAAAAGTAATAAGAGAAACATCATTCTTAGAATCTAGCTTCACTGGGAAATTATGATATTATACTTGGTGATAATGATATCTAAAACAACCCCATTTTTCCACATGAGACGGAGACCACCAGGTAATCCAATAGGATTATGAAAAAATATATTAGGGAATTTATATCTAGGTGTTGAGAATTGCATTCTTTTTAGTTGATTTTTATTTTCTGACAATAATATGATATCGGGATCATGAGCTCTTATGAGAGATTGGAGATGGAATAATGTCCTTGTTACCAAAACCACAAACATTCCATGCTAAAATTTTCATTTTTATTAAAATTAGGATAGTCTAAACTAACACGGTCTCTATCTGGATATGGGAAAATTGAAGTTAAAAAGGAACTGAAGCATACAACACAGGAAATAGAAAGGTTATGGGAATTTTGGTAAATGTAAAAATCAAAGAGTAGAAAAACTATTACCTGATTTCCTCCTCCTGGCTTAGCAGTTTTATTAATCACTTCAAAAACTTGATTTTGCCCATTTGTGTTCATATTCAGTGGTACATATTCTTGGAAGGTATCAATCAATTGATTGGAATCAGAAGTTCTTTGATCATTGTTGTAATTAGCATACCTTTAGCCTCTTTCCCAACCTAGCACCATTTCCTAATTCGTCCTATTTAACCGACTTCGTACCTTCTTCCTTGTTGACATCAAACTTAGCAATCAAGACACCATCATCTGGAGGTATGAATATTGTTGGCTTGATAGCTTTTCTTGGAGTAATTTTTACCTTAAGAATGGAATTCCTACTCACAGCACCTGAAGTTTTGTTATTGCTTCCTTTTTTTCCAAAGTACAATGGCTCATTATGCAGATCCACCAGTTTAGCAGCTACATCTTCACGATCTTTCTTTGAATGATTGATAACACAACAATCTCTACAGATCTTATGAGGTTGTTTTTCCTAGAAAAATCAAATCCATCTTGTTAATCCAGCTTTGGTGGCTGCCAGTGCTCCTCTATATAAAGGCGTAGATAAATTAATTTTCATACAAACCCTGAAGTGGTATCCTGATTTAGGAGGGACAATATCAGGTTCAATTGTTGTAACTACCCCATGACCTTACCCATATCATGAATTGCTTGTTGATTCATGTGTTCTGGAGTAGCTTCTTCATATGAATCCAAAAGTCGTGAGTTTCCCAGTCCATCTCCTTATAAATTATTGAGGGATAGTAGCCATGTACCACCAGCATATGTCCATCAATACTCCATGGAAACTCTTGAAACACCTTGTTCAGAATAACCCAAATTTCAAAATTAAAGATCATGATATTTTTGTCCAATTCAAAAACCTTGACTTCTTCTTCTTGTATAAAGTCCCAAGTGAACTTGAGATGTTTTTCAACAGTCTTATCAGACATTCTCCCTTTCATGGTGATCTTTCCAATTAAAGTAATTTTCATTTCTGATTCATCTTCATCATTTATCCCTGGTTCACTAACATGAACTATCTCCTTTTTATTATTTTCCAAAACTGTCTCTTTTGGTCTCGAAGTGATGCGTGGAACTTTATTAGGGTCAGAAGCCCGAGTCTCGACTAGTTACATATGTCAATAAAGATCCCACATTGACCCTTAAGCCGTTGCCCGATACTCTAAAGTATGTTTACTTAGGATCTGAAAACACTTTACCTGTTATTATTACCACTAATCTCACACTAGAACATGAAGAAACATTGATAAATGTCCTTAGAGAACATAAAACAATTATAGGTTTGTCCATTGCATATTTAAAATGTATTAGTCCTAGTGATTGCATGCATCAGATTTACTTTGAAGAAGATGTAAAATATCTAGAGAGATGCAACGTAGGATAAATCCTAACATGAAGAGGTTGTAAGAGAAAAGTTCTGAAACTATTATATGCAGGTTGAATTTGATATTACTTGGCTCAGCCCAACGTAGGATAAATCCCAACGTAGGATAAATCATTTACCTGATATCTGATATTACTTGGCTCAGCCCCGTTGAATTTGTACCCAAGAAATCAAGAGTCATCGTAGTCAAAAATGAATGTAATGAATTGATACCTACTCGGAATACCAACGGGTGGCGTGTATGTATTGATTATAGGAAATTAAACAAGGTCACGAGGAAAGATCATTTTCCTCTTCCATTCACCAACCAAATGCTTGAGAGGTTTTCCGGACATAACCGCTATTATTTCTTAGATGGTTTCTCCAGATATAACCAAATTTCTATTGCCCCTGAAGAACAAGTGAAAACTAATTTTACTTGTCTATTTGGTACATTTGCATATACATGCATGCCTTTTGGGTTCTGTAGCTACTTTTCAGCGTTGTATGTTGAGCATATTTCTGCACATGGTAGAAAGGTTTATAGAAGTTTTCATGGATAATTTTTCTGTTTTTGGTTCGTCTTTTGATGAATGTCTCCATCATCGCACTATTATCTTAGTGAGATGCAAGGAGAAAAATCTTGTGTTGAATTGGGATAAATACAAAAAACTTCATAGTAAACCAGGAATTGTGTTAGGTCATATTGTGTCGTCCAAGGGAATAGAAGTAAACAAGGCTAGCGTTGATTTGATTTATAAGTTGAAACTTCCACGTACTGTCAAGGAAGTTAGATCATTCTTAGGTCATGCAGGTTTTTATCGTCATTTTATTAAAGATTTTAGTAAGATCTCACGTCCTTTATGCAATTTACTTCGTAAGGACGTTGCTTTTGATGATACTTGTATTGCAGCTTTTGAGAAGCTGAAATTAATGCTAACTGCTTCCCCTGTTATGCAACCGCCAAATTCGAGTCTTTCATTGGAGTTATTTTAGGAAAGCGTAAGGATAGAGCACAACACGTCCTTTACTATGCTAGTAAGAAGACTCTGAATGATGCACTGTAATTATAACACTGCAACTGAAAAAGAACTTTTGTCGATGGTATTTTCTTTAGAAAAGTTCAGACCATATCTTTTAGGGTGTAAGATTATGATATTCTAATAAGGATATTAAACCTAGCTTGATCATATGGATATTATTGCTATGGGAATTTAACTTTGATAATCGGGACAAGAACGACTCCGAGAACGTAGTGGTAGATCATCTTCCTAGGATTATTTCAGAGTCTTCTAATGATGTCTTTCCTTTGCATGAATCGTTTCCCGATGGATAATTGTTTGTTATTTTTCACTTACCTTGGTTCGCTTATATTGTTAATTATCTTGATATTGATCAACTTCCTGAACAATGGTCAAAACCATATATAACTAAATTTTTAGCCGACGTTTAACATTTTTTTGGGGAATGATCCATATTTGTTTAATTGTTGTCCCAATCAGATTATTCGCAGACATGTGCCTAGTGATGAAATTATGAGCGTTATCATTTTTTGCCATTGATGATATGCTTGTGGTGATCATTTTAGCTCTAAGAAAACTTCTACCAAAATTATGCACTGTGGTTTTTATTGGTCTACTTTGTTTCATGATTCTCATGAGTTTTGACGAAGTTCTGTCAGGTGCCAAAGTTGGGAAGGGGTACTCGACGCAATATAATATCGTTGAAATCCATATTGATAGTAGAAATATTTAGCGTCTGGGGAATAAATTTCATCATACCTTTCCCTACTTCTAACGACAATATATACATCTTGTTAGCGATTGATTATGTATCTAAATGGGTAAAGGCTATACCTACCAAGACGAATGATTGCAACATCGTGATCAAGTTCGTTAGAGAATACATATTTTCTAGATTTGGTACCCCTAGAGCCATTATTGGTGATGGAGGGTCACATTTTGCAATAGATCTTTTAAAACACTTTAAGTAAATACTCGATTAGAGTCTCTACACCATATCACCCCAAGACTTGTGGTTAAGTCGAAGTTTCTAACCAACAAATTAAGCAAATACTAGAGAAAACGGTGAATCATAATCATAAGGATTGGTCTACAAGATTATTGGATGCACTTTGGGCTTACTGAATTGCTTATAACACACACGTCGGAATTTCACCGTATAGACTTGTTTATAGAAAGGAGTATCGTTCACTTATTGAATTAGAACATAAGTCCCATCGGGCTATCAATACTTTTAATGTTGATTTGTCTACAACTGGGAATCATTTTAAGCTTCAGCTCAATGAGTTGGAAGAGATTAGGAATGATGCATAATGCAAAGCTTTACAAAGATAAAACTAGATTTTTTCATGATAAGTGGATTAGTCGTATATAAGTCATCTGAACATGGAAAAAATGTTCTCTTGTATAATTCTAGGTAGCATTTTTTCCGGGTAAATTGAGATCTCGTCGGACATGTCCTTATTATGTCAAAGAAGTTTTCCCTCATGAGGCTGTTGAACTTGAGAATATAAAATCTGGTAATATTTTTAAATTGAGTGAAACCATTTTATCGAGACTGAAACTGTTTGGATTTTTGTTGTTGTATACTAGTGGATCTTTGTTCCATGGGAGTCAACCCATTGGGAAATTTTTAAGTAATTATTTATTTAATTGTTTATGCTAGAGTTGTAACTAACAAAAGACTCTCAAAATAAAGAGAGTCTTGTAAAAGAAAAATAGCTCACGAACTTGTTTAGGATTCAAACAACCATTCACTATAATTGAAGTAAGCTACACAATCCATCCCTTGGAAAAAATTGTGTGTGCTTCATAAGGTTATTTTCTACTACTTCTGTTCTTCGAAAACAAGAATGAGACGATAATACTTTGCTTGGGGATTAATGAAGTTGGAAGACGAATTTGGTTACTGCAAGTACATGGTGCACTATATATAAATAATGGTAAATAGATTTCGGTCCCATGAGGAGTGCCAAACATTATTTACAATCAATACTCACTACTTTCAAGTCAAGGATGTTTCAAATTTTAAGATTTTAGAAATTTTATACTACGAAAATAAGCTAACAATTGAAATAAAGTTATTTAATTGCGTATTAGGAATAAGAAGTCCTTTATAGTCTAAGGCTTCACTTATGTTCTATCATAAGGTTTTAAATAACTCATGAAAAATAGAAACTCTAGCTAGTATATGAAAAATATGACATTTAATATTTATCGACAAGAATTATCAAATGATATGTTTGTTCTCAACGTAACTCTATAAATTCTAAGAATTATTAACATAAGGCATAACTAGTATAAGAATATCAAATTCTAAGAATTATTAACATAAGGCATAACTAGTATAAGAATATTCATAAATCCAATGGTAATTGGAATGCATATCCCAATGAGAGGTCTTATTCCTTAAATGAAGCATCAATCAATACTATCCAGTATGTTTTTATATTAGACCATGAAGGTTCAATAGATCCTAAGGGATGAAGCCGGGGATTATGATGCAGAGAAATAATGGGATAAATATGCAAATAATTTATAATTTGATTCATTAGAAGATTTTGATTAGGAGTAATTTTTTCGAAAATTACCTAGCCTATATGCTTCCAAATGAATCCTCTTGTGATCAATCACGCACAAAACAGAGTTTGTTAATAATGGATTATCACAAGACGTCTTTAGATCCACAAATAGTTCTAAAGATCTCATTGATACTTCGATATAGTTTGAGTGACCCTTATGTCATAATAGAAGGCTCTCAAGAATAATCAAACTAGGTGATGCGTGTCGCGGGTGCAATCAAATTAATCAATATATTTCCCACTAATTAACTAGTAATATAGCGGTAGTAAGAGATTGTTTCCACGTAGAACTCTGTAATTGATAGGTTATTTGTATTAGAAAAATAAAGTAAATAACAAAAGAGGGGTTTGGTTGTAAGATCAATAGAAAGACGATAAAAAAGAAAAGAGATGGTTAAGGAATCCTTCGCCATTACCAAGCGATAGCTGGAATAGAATACTTATCTATCTTTTGTTAGAACCATTCATCACCAACCGTAGAATAATAGCTAGAGCAGTGTTATCCGAAAGTTCCTTATGTAACTGGATACTGAAGCGCTCGCCTATCAATTTCTATCCAACTAAACCACTAAGTAGTAGCACACTCAAGGTATAACCCAATCAGAAGCTTTAAGTTATGTGAACTTATGTTGATCCTAGCAGTTAGACTCTTAGCGCAAGGTACACGTACTAGAGTTGTCTTCACACACGATTGCTCCACATAATCCCTCTACGAGGTCTCACGTTCTCTACTTGTGTAAGTACTAGTCAATAATTACACGGATATCCTAACCCTTTACTAGCAATAAAATGATCAATAGATTAATCTAGCATGCACTCCAAAAAATATAATAAATCAATCATAAAACCTAGAAATAGTGAAAACAAACGATGATGATAAAAACTCTCAATAGATTTGTATTAATAATAAAGCTTCACGCTTAGAACATTGAATTCATCCTTAATCAACAAATGATTTAGCTACTCATATTACAAAGAAGATGATTAATGGTGGTTTCCTCCTAAAGGGGTAAACCCTAGGCTTTTGATGTAGAATAAACCCTAGCTTGTGATATGAGATGTGATTCCCTCTTTGGAAGGCCCAATACCTATTTATATAGGTTTACAATGCTTGGCCTCCAAGTATCCTAGTGGGATCCGGAAACGACCCTAAATTACGAAAGAAAGACCCTAACGTGAATTTTGGCCTTCATGGTTTGCATATCAGTTTGGGAAAAAAAATTTAGAGTAAAATCTAGGGAATTTCGTTCGCATACCCAGTTTGCGAACTGAAATTTCAATTATTCCCTTTTGCGAACCCAGTTCCCGAACTAACTTGTTTTTGGTATTTGATAAAACCTGTTTTGACCGTAACTTCTTTGTCCGAACTCAGAATGACCTCATTCTTTTTTAAATTCTTTTCTTCATTGAATTCTCTTCAAGATGGTGATAAGAAATCCTGAATTTGAATGAGTTAATATCGGTCTTTGACCCGTATCTTGATTTTGAGCGTTTTGCTCCTTTTCGTCGCACTTCTTCCGCTTCTCTTCGACTTAGGCACTTGGATACTTGGAATACTTCTCTTCTTAGGTTTTTAGCACTTTGTAGCTCCTTTTCGGATGATTCACCTAATAGAAACAAATAAGAGAAAACAAGAGTAATAATAAGAAAATATGCAAGAATAATAGCTAAAGCAAGTATGGAATGAACACTAAAATCATATGAATTATGCACTTATCACTAGGTGCAATCAAAGTTTCAACAACATTTAGTTAATCAAATCAATAATTGAACAACTAAAATAACAATTCAATTACCTAATTTCCCACCAACGGTACTCGTAGAGATTCTTGATCCCACATAAATCTGTAAACGAGCGGTCGTAAGAGATTTCACCTAATTAGGGTACTTTCCTCTCCGGATAGATGGCTCCACCAGGAACAACACGAATGAAGTTTGTCTGGATCTTAAGATAGTTTGCAAGAAATGAAAACTCAAGTATTTATAGACCAACGTTGTTTGGACAACAAGAAAATTCCAAAACCGAAAATATTCTCAAGATATTAACATTAAAGTACCTAATTTCGATTTTCCTATTTCCAATTAAATTCCAAACCATATTTACCAAAAATCTCTTAGAAAACTTCTATTATTAGTCATGCACATTAACTAATAAACCTTTGCAAGAGGATATGCTTTAATTGCTGGTAATTGAAACATATATTTGAAAATCGTAATTAAATGCTTTTGAATATTGCGGTTTGGGATCACCTTGAGCATCAAGGAATATATTTAAACAATTAATGATAAGAGTTATGTACATGTTCAAATAATATCGACATTTAGAATCTTCTCATCTTAGCAGACCCTAATTCCTAATTCACACACAACCATGAAGAAATGTGTGAACTTTGGAAACTCGGTTTTTCTCTTGGAAACGATTATACCATATATAAGTTGCGACCGGTTATACCATGCTTCCCAAGATAGGTTGTGATCGGTTACACCATGCTTCCCAATGTAGCTTGTGACCGATTGCACCTTGCTTCCCAATATAGCTTGTGACTACTTACACCTTGCCGCCCAATATAACTTGTGACCGGTTACACCTTGCTTCCCAATGTGGCTTGTAACCGGTTACACCTTATTTCCCAAAACTAGTCAGGATTGGTTACACCTTGTCACACAATATAGGCTATGACCGGTTATACCTTGATTCTCAATATAAGTCAAGATCGTTTTTACCTTGTCATCTTGTATTGTCAAACAAATGATATTCAATAAAGATCCAGAACAATACACTTATGATTTCCCTTTCAATTATGAAACAAGTTCATACATATACTTCCTTAAACTAATGTAACAATACATAGTTTTCTAGGATGAAATCGCACTTATATCCCACACATAATCAAGTAACTAAATACATAATTATGTTGATGTCGTATTTACAAAATTCAAAAGATAAGCGTTATACTTCGTAATTCAATATAATTCCTAGACACTATGATCATAATGATATGACCAAGTTTAATCACTAGAGTATTATATATACAAAGTCGCACGCTATATTTTCAATATAATACGACTTGAAAGATACAATGGGAATGGAAACAAGTCAAGCCAGTATTACTAATCTCATTTGGAAGGATGATGTCTTCGTTGCAGTCGTTACTTCTTCACTTTCTTTAGGTCACCAGATTAATACTTGTGTTGATGGTGGATTTTCAACAAAGGGCAAAACCGTAAAATCATGAGGCATGTTTTTGACACAGCTTTCAGGCATGCAACGATTCATATTTTACGAATCCATGATGAATATGTTTTCGAAAAGCCCCACTAGCTGAGAGATTCGATCCCTAGCATTTCATCATGACCTCTATGCAGAATAACATAATTGGACGGTTCTCCGTAGATTGGGAGATTAACGCCTTCAGGACGTCGGTGACACTCATTGTTTCCTGACTGCAGGAGAGAGACCCACCTCCACATAGAAGAACGATAAGGCGGTTCTCCGTAGATTGAGAGCATTAACGCCTTCAGGACGTCGATGACACTCACTGTTCCCTGACTATATGGAGAGACCGTGTATAGATTCAGGCGGTTCTTCGTAGATTGAGAGCAATAATGCCTTCAGGTCGTAAACAACACCCGTGACTCCCTGACTATGCACCATTAAGAATGGATGTGACGCTTTAACTGGCTAATATCTCTTCTGCAATTGATTAATTCTGCCGTGACATTTACCACTGAATTCCCAGAATGATCTATTATTGCTCCTATTCCATGGTCGAATCCACGACCTGATCCCATGAAATGGCAATAATAATTGCTCCTATTCCATGGTCGAATCCACGGCCTGATCCCATGGAATGGCAATAAACAATTGTATCATTTTATTATTCCGATTTGATGATCGAATTCATGGCTAATCTCATGGAATGATAATAGATAATTTTATTATTCCGATTTCATGATCGAATCCACGGCTGATCTCATGGAATGGTAATATTTAATTACTCCGATTCTATGGTCGAATCCACGATCCCGTGTAATGGTAATATTCGACTCTATTATTCCGAATTCATGGTTGAATCCACGGCTGATCCTAAGGATTGATAATAAACAACTACTCACTTTTATTACTCAATTTCATGAATCATTCTCCACTGAATTTCATAAATTAGTAATAAATACTCAACAATCGGGCATCTGGATCATCAATGAGTAATCCCCACAAAAATGGTGCAAGTGTACTCGACAATGATGCACGACTGAGCACCCGGATGCACAAACGAGCATCCAAAAATATGGATAGATGAGGAATCCTACGCAAAACAGGATAAAACAACAAATATTAATAAAATAATGAGAGGCTCCCAGGGGTTGGGCTCACCGGCCGGCTGGCCATGCCCTAGCCGTGGCCGGTCCCACGTCTCTTCCATTATTTTGCCCTATTTTGTTATTTTCATGAACTCATGAAAAACTCCTTCAATTTAGCAACTTTCCTTGTTTGTGCAACACTCACGAATTCCCAATAACTTCACGGATTCATGAAAAATAATATTATAAAATAAGAAAAGGTGTGCGGGACCGAGCAACCTAGCCGGCCGGCCATGTCCAAGCCGTGGCCGGTCCCACACCTCACAATCCCTAGCTTTTTATAATTATCATTCCCTAAACTCATAAAACTCCTCTGTTTCAACGAAAACTCATGGATTCTCCAAAACTTCACGGGTTCATGAAAAATAATATTATAAAATAGGGAAAGGTACCCGGGACCGAGAAACATAGCCGGTCGGACATGCCCTAACCATGGCCAGTCCCACACCTTGCAAACCCTAGTCTTTTATAATTATTATTTTCCTCGATTCATGAAACTCCTTGGTTTGAGCAAAAATCATGATTTCGTCGTAATTTCTCAAATTTTTGCTCGAATCATGAAAAACCAAAAGCCAACATGGTCACACGACCGGCTAGCCCCTCGCGACAATTTTAAATGTTAAAATATTCTTATTTTAATATTACAAAATATTGATCAATTGAGTATACATGCTCATTCCAACAAAAATCAAGAATTTTAGTCAAGATGAAACTCTTCTAAAAATTCACAATGTTGCTCGAACGCACGTCAGAAAATACTGAAACTCTCAGTACGGAGACACGGACACCAAGGAAACACATGCATGCCTTCATGGCCTACCAGAGTCATCCCTAGGGCTTGCACAAAGCCGTCCCACATGATTTCATAATTCTGACCTAATTTGCTCAATTGCTCATACTGGGCCCAAACTCTCTCCAACCAACCTGGGGATTGCTCAAACGACCAACAACTGGTCCCGTGACCACCAAGAGCCGGTCCCATGCTCTATTGGTCGGTCCCCATCTTTCATACCTAGGTTTTATCACCTAATGCTGAACCCAGCAATATTTCAGTAAATGATGAAATCGACATTTAATCATCATTCCTTCACCGACTGGTCAACTCAAGACCTTGGTGCACGCTTACTTGAGCATTCAGGAACCACATGGTCGTCCATCATCCCATGTGGTCGGTCCCTCTTCACTCATGACCAATTTTTCAGCAATTCGTCGATTGATGAAGGATTGATCAAAAAATTAGGGTTTCGAACAAACGCTCCACGAATCACCATTCTGAGCAAGTTCAAACACTAAATTATGTTGATCCAGCGAGCAACATCTGGATTAATTATACAATATTCGGTAAATTACCGATATTTTAATTAATATTTTATTGGGTCACGTCACCAGTAAATAATTCGTCGAATTGAGCAATACTTGCTCAGTTGCTCGAATATTGATCCACTATCAATATTCAGTAGTTTACTCGAATAATCCACATGTATTCAGTAACTCATCAATATTCAACAACTCGTCGAATTTACAATATTTGCTCAGACGAGCAATATTAATATTCATGAATCGGTGAGTATTTGCCAATCATGCTCGATTCAACAAAATCTAGACTCACTATCTAATCAGTCAACAACTAACTAACTAAGATACGTTTGTCATACAGACTCCACGATTCATGAGACATCAATCACGTCACAAATGGGGGATATCAGTTAGGGTTTTGGTCTGACGGTCTACGGCATGTGGATTCATCCACGACGAGAAATGTGCGTAAGTCGTGCAAACGGTTGAAGGAGTTAGCAAAGTAGTGGGTGCACGATCAGTCAAGTCTCCACACGACATGGAACTGACTTTAACACGATCTCCCACTTTCCCACTCTTTCACTCAAGAAACCGTCACACTTACAGGGATCAATGTGTTCACCACTCCGACAATATAAATAAGTCTCTGAATCCATGATTGAAGGACAAGATTCGAACACTCGAACACTCGTCTAACAAGAATTTTACGAGTAATCACTCTCAAGAATTCATCAATCTTTCAGAACTTATTCAAAAACTTCACAGTTTACCAATTATTGCAGAAACCTTCAACACATCTACAATCCTTGATAATCATTGATTCCACATATTTCTCAGCTTCCCTCCTACAAATCAAACCATCTCCCTCTTTGCGACCGAATTGACTCTGGAACGGCTATTGACTTAGTTTAGGCCGGAGTCCTACAGATTGATCTCTCGAATCTAAGCACTCCCTTTGCAGTACATCTGTGTGAGGTTCAGCAGTTTGCTCGGTTGAGGAGTCTCGACCGCACGCTCGACTCTTCGCTTTCCTGAAAAACCAGCAAACCATTTTTCCCCTTCCACAGATTGGCGACCACAGTGGGATATTAATCTCTCGGTTGCAATCTCACATTTTTCAAAAAATGGTTGATCTTAGGTCAGGTTCAGTTACAAATCCTAACACAAACAACGCTAGCACTAGCAACAACAATGGAATTCCATAAACTATTCTCGCTTCCCACAGCGGTGGTGACACTACTCCTCCTCACACTAATGTCGAAAGTTATCCTCTCTTCGCCCAGCATCCTGAGGAGCTCAGAGAAAATCCACCCACCATCGCTGATCTCATGAAAGTCCAGGAAGTTCTCGCTAAGAATCAAACTGATATGGCTGCGACTCAGAAGGAGCTATGTAACTACCTCAAAACTCTCACTGACAAGATGTCATACAAAAACTCAGGAAAAGGGAAAAGACAAGGAAGCATCTCCAGATCCCGAAGTTATTCCAGTTCCTGACGATGACGAAACCCGCAAAGCTGCAGAACCTGAACCCGCCGGTTTCATCACTCGTGAAGACTTGGAGTATTTTATGGAGAATCGGGGAAAGAGACATGCGCCATTTGTACACCGTCATCAACCTCCATATCCTGCTGCTACACAAAGAATCCCTCTCCCAAAGGGTTACACTTCTCCAACGTTCACACTCTACAATGGAACCGAGAATGATAGAGAACATGTTTCTCGATTCTTGGAAGCATTAGGAGAGCATGAACACAACCATGTTGTCCGTTTGAAGGAGTTTTCGAAATCCCTGACGGGTCGAGCATATACTTGGTACAACAACATCGCACCAGGAAGCATAGCTAATTGGGGAGAAATGATTAATGATTTATATAGAAAATACTTCTTTGTTTCTGAGCAAGTTACTCTTTCCGACCTAGGAAGGATGGCTCAGAAGAATGCTGAAAATCCGAATGACTATGTGAAGAGGTTCAGAATTCAAGCTTTGGATTGCCATGATACCAACGTTACTGGAAAAAAACTGGTGTACTTGTGCATCAATGGGATGATCCCAATATACAGAGCTTTGCTGAAAAACCTTCTTTTTCAAACCTTCTCAGAACTTCATGAAGCGGCCAAGCGATCAGCAACTACCGCTCATGCCTTGTTAGAAAGAATGAAAACTGTCAAAGTAGAGGAATCGAAAGACACTCGAAGCAACACTACCAGGTGTCTAATCAACAAGCAGTACAATGTTGAAACTTCCATGAATGTTGCTAAAGGGAGCAAGAAAAAAGCTGACGCACAGACACATAAGAATGCTCCTCCAGCGTCCAATCCCTAAAAAGCGCCAAGGAAAGATGGTCAAGCCAGGAATGCACAACCGCCGACCCAACATCAACAGAACGATCAAGATGCACCTGACTTCCCTTTTTCCATTGAAGAAGTGATCGAATTATTGGAAGTCTAGATCCAAGACGGTGCGATCAAATTACCTCCTGTAAAAAAGGAACCAACTGAGGAACAGATGGAAAATGCACGCTACTGCCATTTCCATAGGTATGTCAGTCATCTGACAAGTGATTGCAGAACCTTGAAGCGCATATTCAAAGAAAAGGCTGACTCAGGAGAACTGGGGGCTAAAGGAGTACATATAAATCCTCTCTCAATCAGAGCATTCACGCTCTCTGAACAACCGGTCAAATATTCAGTTCAGTCATTGATCGAGCACGCTTGCGAATTGCTTTATTTGTCGAAGGCTCAAAGGGAAGATCTGTTCACAGCTCTAAACCATGTAGTATCTGGGAATCGTTTACTTATCCCAGAAGTACTCCCTGAACCTCCATCCACAAACAAGGAGATGTATGACTGGGGACTTCTCACCACAGTCCATCTCGAAGGAAATGAATTCAAGCGAGCGTTGGTCGACGTTGGCACTGCTGTTAACATCATCCCTTTGAAAACCCTCAGAGATGATGGCATCACCCAACAAGAAGCAACTCATGCCCCTATCTCAGTCAGAGACCATGAAGGAATTTCCAGAGATGCGTACGGTTACATCATTCTCAAGATAAGAAATGATTCAACCTGGACAGAAACTAATTTCTTTATAATAAAAGAGGATCCGGGATATGACATGATTCTGGGGCGAGCATGGATTCATGATGGAAAAGTTGCTGAAATATCTTCATCTTCAGTTGCACAGTTCTCCGTTGAAGAAATCTCTGACTCGGAAGATGATCAACCGTTCGAGCATTTGGGAAAAGTCGAAGCCTTGATGGAACTCACACGAAAACCTGAGGAAAACGCCCACGAATTTGTCAGCGGGTTCCGCGCTCAGGCAAGTCTTATTCCCCCTGATGCATATGTATTACCAACTTTAAAATATGCTACCCTAGTCCGAGGACTCAGTTCTGCTCAAAATCGAGCTATCGCCAAGCGTTATGAGTGGTTAGTCTCACCTCAACAATACTTCACCAAATGGTTAGACGCAGAACCTCTTCAAATCCATCATCTCACTAACACGGTCATATCTAGGATAATGACTGATTTTCACAACCAATATCCTAAATATTCTCCTTTGCACGAGTGTCCACATGTGCCACAGAATTGGAAAGCTCTACCCACATGGAATCCCACTATACGAGGAATTCCAAACCAGCAGAAAATATTCAAAGCACAGACAACCAAGCCTAACGAAGTTCATGAAGGAGATTTGGTTCTTAAAGCAACCAGACGCAATTTTCATTCCGCAAAGAGTTCTAACCGGGAAGGACCTTTCATGATTTCTAAGTCAGTTGCTAGAGGATACTACATATTGGCTAATATCAAGGGCAAGACAAGTATCCCAGTGATTCATGAGAATTGGCTCAAGATTTTCGACGCATGAAGCATTCAACATTGGGTGTTTTATGTCCAAGACAAACGCTCAAGACATCTGACGTTTGCACCTTAGGATTTTCTTTTACCTGTAATTTCAAGTCCTCCAAAACTTTTGCAATACTTTCATCCAGTATTTGAATTCAAAAATTTATCAAAAGTTGTTTATTTAAGAAACATCTCTTTCAAACCCAAAATCCAAAAGAAAATCCTTAGTCACTCAGAAATTCAAAACCAAAAAAAAAAAATCTCATATCTCTCAGAAGTTCAAAGTTCAAGAGATCATGGAAAGAAAACTAAAGAAAGCCATCAAAGTACGATTTCTGCTTCTCAGCATTCTCCAAGACTTGCAAAGCCGCTTTCTCCAACTCCAGCTTCCTGGTCAACTCAGCAACTTCAGCCATTTTGTTTATCACGGCCTCACTGGTAAAAGGTGCGTTGCCTTCTACTGCTTCCTTGATAGCATCAACCTTTTGACGAAGCCACTTCAGATTAAAGTCGAGCTCTTCAGCATTCTTCAAGTTGTACTCCCAATCAAAGAGTACATCTCGAGTGACAACACTTCTAGCCCTGGTACGAATATCATCTATGACACGCAGTATATTTTCTAATTGCATTGTCAAAAAGTAGTTGCGTTTAGGATCACTTGTAACGACAATATGGCCATACATCTTCCATAACTTCTCATACATATTGGCATACCCAGTGGGAACACTGAATCCGCCAACCAATACGTGATACGGGAGTAAAACACCAAATGGAGGATCACAAATAATCCCTGCTGTGGAGTATTCATGTACTATTATGCGTTTCTCGATCACTGAAGCAACCTCAACAATCATAGGCACAATTTCTTATGGAACAATATCTTCAAATACGGTTCCCTCTATTTCTGAAGCGGTCACCATTGGTGTTTCTGTCTCTCCAACAATATCAACAACAAGCGTCTCGTGGCCTTGAAGTGCAGAAATGGTTGTCTCGTTATCAACAGCTCCAGGACTGCCCAATTCGTCATTGTTGGTTCCATTATCCCCAACTTCGGCATTTGGCACCTAATGCGAAGATTACATGGGACTAGAGAAATAGCGTAGAAGAAATCCAACACAATCATAAATCCAGCACGTAAGTGAACTAACACTATCTAAGTTCTTTACTACCTAGTTAGCAATTCGTGATTCGGCATACGTACGGAACGTCAAACGTACGTGTGTTATTCATTTTTATAAAAATCAAATTCGGTCAAAAGTCTGATCAACGGTTCGTGATTCGACACAAAATCGGAACGACATACGTACGTGTATAATTCGTTCCAGAGATATCAGTTCGGGATACAAAATTCGGCATGTAGGAATAGTTAAAATATATAAATTTAAGGAAACTAGGGAGTATTTGATCCGTTCTATGAAGAATTTGATATATGTATTAATATAAAATTATTAATAACAACATACCGGCAGTTCAGTGGTGAAGAGGCGATTACAGGGAGTTGTATTGCTGGGGTTCGAATCCCTCTACCAACAGTTTTTGGCAAAAGAAGGAAAAGGGACGTTGGGCCATGAAATTCGCCTATCAGAAAGGTCCAGTAAAAAGTTGGAACACCGAATTACTACGTCCGAATCAGTCGGACGGGCGTATAGTTCCAAGGCATGAGCAAATAACGTAGAAGTCATGAAATACGTTTTCAAGCAAGCACATCTGAAGAAATTCTACACTGTCCTGTATGAAACGATGAACTGGGAGCAATGAGTCATATACCATTCTCTCTGTATGGATGTACTATACAACATGTCAAAATAAAAATCGGATGAACGAGCAAGGAGATGTGGCCAAAACATTGGACAACATACAATCTGAAAAGGTTCTGAAAGTCTCCTGGAAGTTTACTGTTTCGCCTTTTTCAGGCTCTAAACATGCTCAAAACTTAAACAGCTGCTGTGATAAAGCTTGATAATTTCCTGGTATTGAAGATACATATGCAGATCGCGAAAATCCAACGTCGAATGAAGATTCTACAGCGTTTTAACTAAAAAACTGAGGTCTGAATTTTCTGGTGACGTATTTCGGCGAAATTTCTCATATATTCATTGGGATTCTCATTCATTTATCAACAAATCAGCAACATTATACTTATATGAAGATAATACAAGATAGATACTTGAGGATTTCCCAAGTCGTCCGAAGGATTGGAATGGTCGTCATCAACATTAGTAGCATTGTTATCTCCATTCGGTTCCGACTCTTGAAGGTTCTCTTTTCCTCCGATATTCGAAGATGAACAAGTAGCATGACCATGTCAACTCTCCACGACAAATTCCTCCTAGATACGTCAATAATAATCGTCATTACTTCAATCGAGGAAAATCCATAATCAATTACACAAGGGGATACTCACATCGACTTCTCTATCAGTGTTGGATTCCTGAATTGACCATATAGAGGAAAGATGAATACCGTCAATAACCGATGGAGCAAAATTATGAAATAAATTAACAATATTCAAGATCCTGATTACATGGACAAGAAAATCGCAACGATAAGGGAAGTGCTAACAACTCACCAAAGAAGCGTCTGGAGACTGCACATCATTCGGTATCATCCTATGAGATGTTTTGCTCCTACCCTCTCCGCCTTGGGGACTTTCTTGGAGTTCTGAGAAGTATACACGGATTCGAGGTCTCACATCACGACCATCCTATACAAAATTAACGAGTGATTAAAGTGCAACTATCACATTTTTTGCCAAAATCATGAGAAAGCTTACCTGTGCGCATTCTGGAGACGTCTTCCTCTTGTCACCATGGGAAAGATATTTCAACCTTTGTCGAGCAGAAATAAAGTCGAGGGAAGGAAAACTTGTGCTGGAGATTTAACATCTATCACAAAAGCATACAAACGCTCAAGCTATTGACGCCAGAAGTCTATGTAACCCGGAGTCACAAAATTAGCACGATCAGAGCATGGAAATAAATACTCATTTCCCTCCACACGAGTGCAATCTAAATTAGATTTCAGATACTCGACTGATGGTTTGTTCATTCGGTGACCTGGGACACACTGGTCGACGCCCATTTGTCGAGCTGCCCTGTCGATGTTATATTCTTCTACTCGTAATTCTCCATGCATTACTGATACTAGGTGGCCAGGAGTGCAACTCAATAAGAAAGATATCTCTCCATCATTCAAATTAGTACCAGTCTTCAACGTGACATTTTCCTCAGCTGTATTAAAAGTGATCAGTTGCGAGAAGAGATCAGGGACCAATACCCAAGGGAGAAAATTGAACTCAGATTCAATGTCCAAAACGTCAGTAATGCATATCTTATATTGTGGCTGCTTGGTAGACCAACGCATGATCCTGGCATTATTTGTCTCGAGGAAAGCATGACGAGTATCAACCTTGGGTCTTTGCAAGACGCTACGAGGAATCGGAGCATAACTCTCAAGATGCTCTCACATCAATGCTTGGAGGAACATAGTATTGGCATATGTTTCAATTTGATAAATCCATTGGAGACGCTGGAGTCTATAACTAAAGAGTCTAAATTGGCGAACAGTGAACCCAAGAATAGACTACCAATTGGAAGTTTCTCACCTTTAGCCATCTTTATGGCGAATGGAATCACAAACGGCTTCAGCATATGCCCACCATCTTAAAGAATGTCCCTGGAGAGCCACAAGCATAAGAAAGCGGCAATTGTTAAAGTACTATCAGCAGGTTTTTCAGGAGTTCCATCTCTCGGCCACCAATATGACAACTATTGAGCATAGAGAAACTTGGGCGGCTCGTTGAGTTCATGCATCTTAGCCTCCAATATGTTGGATATCTCCTTCTCATCTGCTGAGAGCTCCTCAGGGAAATTACCGGTAACTGGAAAATGCAACAAAGCGACTACATCTTCTAAAGTAACAATGAATTCTCCCCATCTGCATATGAAGGTATGAGTAGGAACGCACCAACGAGCAAGCAAAGCCACCATACATGGTATATCATGATTGATGATTAAATCTCCCGTAGCTTGAACGGATCGTGTCACCTGGGAACGATCCAACATGGCCCTTACTCGGCTATGACCCAGCATGTGTCTCGCCCGTCCAGAGAAGTGTGTCAGAGGATTTCGAGAAAGCTTGAGTTCCACATGAGAATCCAAAAAGTGTTTCCCTTGCAAACAAATCCGAGTAATTGCTTGGGGAGACACCAACTTATTCTGAGTAGTACTCCTGGGATTTATGAGCAGCCGAAACGAAGAGCCTAAGGGACGCTTTTCGGGTCTATACAGATACACAAAGAATTTGTCCTCAGCAGTTGGAATGTTCTTAGTTTTGGGATTTTCCTATTTCTCCTTAGAGATCTCATAATCATCATTTCTGGAGGAACCATCATCTCTGGAAGATTCGTCTGTGGAAACATCCTCTCTAGAAGAAATATCGTCTTCAGAAGCGCTACGGGACTGAGTCATTTTTCCAAAGTTGCTGCGACATCCATACACGAATTTCATCAACACAATGGAATTAAAGTAACAATACAACTATGATGCTCACATCAATGTCTACAAAAATGGTAATCCTTAACTCTTACCTATTTACGATTTCACGAACTTAGTGATAACAGCGTAAAACCCCAAAACTTTCTCGTTCTTTCAAACCTGCAAAGCCAAGCAAAAAACGTATTATTTAAAGTCAACATCGGCTTTTCACGAAACTATGAATAATTCACATAACCTTCCATGTGGACATTCGCTGATTTTTACGTGTACATACATTATAAACTCATACATACACTTCATTAACTCATAGAAACATTGTTTGCTTTTAATAATTTTTCATAAATCAAAACTTGATTTTTCTTTAATAAAAACGTGAATAAGTCACGTATTTAAAAAAAATCGTGAGCTGAATAACTCACGTAAATATATATATAAAAAAACTTATTTGCTCAGTCGAGCATTCGTCTATGGAACGAGGGTCTTTTCTATTTTTGCAAAGGTCCACATATTCTAAATAAAATTTTGAAAGTTCATAAACAATTTTTATCATGAACTCCAGGTCTTTTCAAAAATTCGTCTAACCCTAAGAATCATTATTTGCTACTTTTAATACGAATGAACGAACATACGTTCCTAAAAATATTTGTGAAAATTCATGCTTCGAAAACAATTTTGGGTTTTCATGAAACCTAATAAACAAAACTTTTGCTACTGCAATTAGACCATGTCTATTCAAAAATTTGTATCTCTTCCATATTAGGGATTTTTGCTCATTCCTTGAACTAACGAAAGAACGGGCATGTATACGTTTCCAAAAATTCTTCATAAATCCTACATATGCTTGCAACTATGGGATTTTTGGTTTTATGAACTCATGAATCATGAAACATACAACAAAAAAAAAATAAAAAAAAAACGCAAGCTTACCTGTCGGCGCCGAAACTTGGCCGGAGTACGGTCGGCGCTGAATTCCGGCAACTTTTCTTCCTTTCCTGCTGCTATGGTGAAGGGATGAAGATGCTCGGTCGGTCAACAATTTTTTTTTTTTTGGGGAGGCTCCCCTTTTATATTATTTTATTTCCAAAAACCTAAAACACATGGGTTTCCTCTTTTTGGGCTCGGGCCCGTAAATCATAAACCGGCCATAACTAGGCTTAGCCCAAATCAGCAGTGCCTCATCTCTCCACGCTTACGAGATGACACTCTATCTTTCTATCAGGGTCCTTATCTGCGTGTTTGTTCGTACATGACACCATTGGAGCAAATCGAGGATTCTGAGACTATCTTTGTATGACTGAGTTCAACCACCGATCTCATCGACTGAAAATCACCATTTAATGCTTACTGCGGAACATGACTGTCCCTCACTAAGCAGGGGAATTAATGTTTATGGTGGATTTTCAACAAAGGGAAAAACCGTAAAATCATGAGGCATGTTTTTGACACGGCTTTCAGGCACGCAACGATTCATATTTTACGAAGCCATGATGAATATGTTTTCGAAAAGCCCCACTAGCTGAGCGATTCGATCCCTGGCATTTCATCATGACCTCTATGTAGAATAACATAATTGGGCGGTTCTCCGTATATTAAGAGCTTAACGCCTTCAGGACGTCGGTGACGCTCACTGTTTCCTGACTGTAGGAGAGAGACCCACCTCCACATAGAAGAACGATTAGGAGGTTCTCCGTAGATTGAGAGCATTAACGCCTTCAGGATGTCGGTGACACTCACTGTTCCCTGACTATGTTGAGATACCGTGTATAGATTCAGGCGGTTCTTCGTAGATTGGGAGCAAATGTAGTTGCAGGAAATCCTACACTACACCCCTCACAAGATTTCATTAACATTCAACTCATTTTAGATTAACAATCTTAATTTTATTGATGAATCTTTGAACAATCTTACAAGAGAAGATAAAGGAATCAAGAATAACCACTGCTCTAGATTTTCTCTCTCCTATTTACTTGCTTCTCACTCAGAAAATATCTCTCTCCTTTCCTTTACAACTGAACGACTATTTATAGGGAATTACATAGTGGATGACAGCTAATCTGTCCTTTATTTTAGGATATGGCTTGCGACATTTTCGCAACCTTACAAATGTTAATCTCGCAAACTCTCTAATATTCGCAGGACCATCATATTTTTCTCATGATTTAGCTGACGTCGTTTATTATGTCCTTTTTGAAATTGTTCTGCGACACTGTTGTGTTGTGTTGTTAATAATTTCGCTGAGGCATTATTGCTGCGAGATTCTGATCCTACATCTTGCCTCTTCTCATATCTTCTCTGCGAAGTAGAGAACGATATGAGAAATGCCGCAGCTGTCCATCTCTTCATATTCTGCATTTATCACACGTATGCTTTCTTCCATCTATTTCTTGACACGTCTTCTGTAACCGCTGCTTTTCAATCGCTCACGTCTTTTCGTATTAATGGTGTTTATTTCTTCAAGTAAAAAATCTTCTCTATATATTCTTCTTACTCTTCTTTCCATTTTCTTTTTAATTTCTCTTCTCTTTTTACTCTCTCATCTCTGCAACTCTATTGTTCTTCCATAAATTCTGCCATTGCAACTTTTTCTTCTTTCTTCTTCTATTAATCTTTTTAATTTCTTCTTCATCTTCATACTGTTCCCTCTGTAGATCTTCACTGTTCGTAACTTTCTTCCTTTTTAATTTTTACGAATTACTCTTCCTGCTGGTGTTTTCCATGGATTCATCGAGGTTAGTTTTCTTTTTTCTTTCTTATGGGTTTTGCTGAAATTGATCTTGCTTACTGCCTTATTTGATGATGATATTTATGTGATTCCCATACTGTTGTTATTTCAGCAAAAACGCCTCTAACACCAAATTTACGGTTCAGAACCCTAATATTCCCAGATCGCAGCATAAGATTGTTGTAAACAAAAGAAAGTCTGCGAATCAGAAGGTAGTAAGAAACACTATTCTTTCTAATAACAATATTGTTGCCTCTGTTTCTTATCTGGATTGTAATTCGCAGGGTGATAAGGATGCCAATAAACCTCTCAAGAAATCTCGCCACCTCAAAACCGTTGAAACCTCTGTTCCATTCCACTTACTTATCTCTTCAAAATCTCCTGCGACATCTTCGCAAGTTAAACCATTATCTCCAATTCGCGAAAAGGTTGCCTCAGATTTTATTTTCTCAACTGACCTTTCAATGATTGAAACCCCCCTTATTAATCCTTCTGTGAATGAAACTTCTTTCTCCTATTGATAATGTTTCCAACCTTCTATCATTGCCAGTTCTCTACCTGAGCCTCTTCCTTTTTCGAAAGAAAGTGGAAGGAATAGATATTGCTTTCAAAGTTTTGTCTGAGGTCCTGGATGATGGCAAGAAGTCTCCCATTGATCCTGTCAAGTCTGGTATTTGCGAAATTCTGAGTAAGTATTTTGGCTCTGACAGAGCTGCTTCGCAAACAGCTTTGGAAAAAGAGTGTAATGCTCTTCGTCTCGAAAATCAAAAGCTCCAGAATGTTTCGCTGGATCGCGACAATCTTCGCAAGAAGAATGATGAACTGAGAGGTATGATTTCCTTATCTGTGTCTTCAATTTGCCTTTCTAATGATTTTATCCTTTCCATATTTAATTATCCTTGAAATCCCTCTTTCGCATGTTAAGCCTTAAACCAGAAACGAATAATGGAGAGATATCAATTTGAATCTGCTGTTGAAGAAGCCCGTGTTGATAAAGAGATTTTGACGGATCAATATAACCAATTAGATAACCTCTATTCATACTCTGTTGATCATATAAATAATCTTACCAATGAAAATACCCAATTAGTTCGGAGGCAAGATTTATTAAGTAATGAAATATCTCGCCTCTCTTATTCTTTAACTAAAGCTAATCTAGGGATGGAATCTTTATCAGATGAGAATAAAACTCTATCTCAAGAGAAGCGAATTTGTTTAAACAAGATGGCGATATCTTCGCAACAACTTAGCATCCTTCAGAAAGTATGTGATGACCAAGAACAATCTCTTCGCTCTTTGAGAAATGAACTTAAAGAAGTAACAGAGTCATCTATCGCTGAAAGAGATACACTCATTCAAGGTAGAATAGCTTTAAGTGTAAAGGCGAACCAACTTAAAGAACAATATTCCAAATTAGAAGAATCTTATTTTCTTGCGAAGAAAAATGCCTTTCTTATTTCTAAAGAGAAAAATCTTCAGTCTCGACTTAAAGGTTTAGTTGGAGATAAATTTGATGATGCGATGGACCGTTGGGAGAATAGTTGTCTGACCTTGATTCAACACCTTATTTCGCAAAAGGAAGGTAGTCATAATAGTTTGACTGCCTTAACTATCTTTTCTTTGTCATCTTTTTGAGTTCTTCATCTTACTGAAATTTTGTATTCTACTTTTCGCAGAGTCTGAGAAAAATCTTCATTCCTCCATTTCTGTTTTGGAGGCTAAATATGCCAAAATTCGCAAAGAAAATGCACTACTCGTCTCTGTCCTTACTGGTTCTCGACCGAGCAGAAAGAAGACTTGATTATCTTGCTTACTTTAAGGATATTCAAGATAGGAATCATCAGAGAGCACTTCTTCGTCAAGTTCATCTCCGGGCTGAAGTCTTGTGAATGATATTTTATTGTCCAAATCTCTTCCTCCTACATCAATCGAACCTTTGGAAGTAGATGATGATGAAATTCCTCGTCCTGCTGACAGTGATTATGATTATGAAAGTGGTGGAGAGAATAGTCTTTTGGAAGAAGAGAAGAGATCCCTTCTAAGGAAGCAACTGCTGGTGCTAATCAAGATGAAACGAAAAAGAAATCTCTTCTAAAGAAGTAATTGCTGGCGATAATCAAGGTGGCGGCGAAAAAGAAGTCCTCTCAAAGGAATTATTGTTGGTGAAGACAGAATCGAAATGAAGAAAAGGTTGGCGATAATGAGAACATTGGCGAAGAGCGTCCATGTCTCCTTCTACTGGAATTAATACTGAAGCATGAGCTTCTTATCTAGTTCTATCTTCTTGAATTGTTTCATCTTTATTATTTCTTGCGAATAATATTCTTCAACCAACTTTGGAATTAATTTTCTTTTAGTATTTTGCTGGCGAGAAAGATAATGCCTCTTGTTTACTGATTCCCATACTTGCCTCTCATTATCTTTCTTGCGAAAATGATCTGTTATGAATACTTATAAATATTTTGTTTTGTCATGTGGTCTTATTTTGCCTTCCTAATTAAAGGTCTTATTATGCCACCTCTTGTCATTGCGACAAAATCGCAGGACGTCCTTGCACTTTCATGCAAAAACCCATTGATCTTGCCTTAACTTTTTCTTTTGTATTATGGCCTCTTCAGGAATGTTGCGACAATATGACAGGCCTAAATATTCTTGCGAAAATAAAGCCCCATGACATTGCCGTCTTGCGACGAAATCGCAGGACGTCTTCGCACTTTCATGCGAAAACCCATTGATCTCGTCTTATCTTTTCTTTTGTATTATTGCCTCTTCAGGATTGTGCACAAATATGACAAGCCTTAATACCCTTGCGAGTAAAAAGCCTCATGACATTTGCGTCTTAAGACACTTATCAGCTCCCTAATGGAGGGTGCCGCCCTTATCTCCCCCTGGTTGCCCCTTCAAGGAGGCGTACTTCTACCATACAAGGTTATCCTCCCATCCAGTCTTAACAACAACCAGTTGTTTTCGCAGCCTCTTATCCCTTTTACCTATAGGGTTTATGGTTACGAGACTGCACCCTAAGTGGGGTTTTCTTCGGGCCGAGTGCAGTATAAGCCAAGACTTGTCAAGAATGGCAAGGTACGCTCCAGACCCCCTGGCACTCTTGACTCAACCGTGTACCTCGGCGCCTTGATCAGATTCTGCACTCCTTGGGAGAGTCCTTATTACCTTAGTCCCAACCTAAGTCATATGCTTAAGCTGAGAATCCAAGGTGCCTCTCCCGGATGGGCTTTATTGACCCCAAATCTCCATGACTCAGGTTCCGGTGGGTGTAGCCTTTCCCTGAGCCATGCAACAGGTACCCCCTTATATGACGTACTTTAGGTCTTACATTTGCCTCTTGCGAAATTTTATTCGCGAACTAGGGTGTACGCCATAAAGGTTCGCCCCTTTCTTTTATGTCATTGTTCTATGATTATCTCTGCGAAAGTTTCGCACATCATGATCTTGTTTTGATATGAATAATCTCGCAACTATTCTTTCAGAATCCATAACTTCTCAAAGCTTCTTATGGATAATATCTTTTTAAGTACAATCTGTTCCATGGTCTGTCAAGTCTATGACCAACATCTCTACCTTCTGGATCCATTAATTTATAAGCTCCTGTTCCAACTATCTCCTTAATGATGTAAGGTCCATCCCATTTTTTCGCTAACTTTCCACCATTTTCTCGCTGATATATTGGTGTCTCTCGCAGAACTAAATCTCCTGGTTGAATTCGCGTACTTTGACACGTTTATTATATTCTCGGGCTAATCTTCGCTGATAATTCTCCATATGTTGTAAAGCTCTTTCTCTTTTTCTTCTAATTCATCAAGTTTGTAAGATCAAACCCGCACTAAGATTTTTCTCCCAAGCTTCTCTCTTTGTTGTCGGAATAACAACTTCTGTTGGTAACACCGCTTCAACTCCGTATGTTAAACAAAAAGGTGACATTCCAGTAGCTTCTCCTAGTTGTTATAAGCCCATACTGCATTATGTACTTGTTCGCACCATGCTCTATGATGTCCTTCATTTTTCTTTAATATATCTGCAATTGTTTTGTTTGTTGCCTTGCCTCCCATTAGCTTGTGGATAAAGGAGTAGACTTTCCACTTTTTCTTAAATGCATTAAGTAACATTTCTATGTTCTGTCCTTCAAACTGTTTCCCATTATCAGATACCAACTGCGCAGGAATTCCGAATCTGCAAATGATATTTTCGAATATGAATGTAAAGATATCTTTGTCGCGAATATGCTGTACTGCCTTTCACTTCTGTCCATTTTGTGAAATAATCTGTTGCGACTATTAAGTATCTTCTTTGTCCAGATCCTGGTAAAAATGGCCCCACAATATCTAAGCCCCACTTTCCAAAAGGCCATACACTGGTTGAAGATGACAATGGTGCTCCAGGTGCATGTATTTTCTTTCCATGCCGCTGACAATCTTCGCAACGTCTTGATATTTGTTTTGCATCTTCGTGCATGTATGGCCAGTAATAGCCTTGCATTTTTGCTCTATGTGCCAAAGATCTTCCCCCGCTATGATTGCCAGCATCCCCACTATGTAACATTTTTAGCACCTTTTCTCCTTCTTCTCGTGTCAAACATCTGAGTGATGGTCCATTAAAGGATTTTCGGTATAGCAGCCCATCTCTTAATTCATAATTTGTTGCGCGGCTTTTTAACTTGTGTGCTTCCAATCTATTTCTTGGTGTTTCTCCTTTCGCCAAATATGCATGAAGTTCTGTTCTCCAATCTGCGATATTGTTCGTTTGTTCTTCTTCTCCACCGTCTATTATCATCACGTCACTTCTTCTTCTTCTTTATTGATTGATGGTGACAGAAGTGTCTGTATTTTTATGCATCTCGCAGTTGGATCTGTCATCATGCTTGAGATGAAAGCAAAAGCGTCTGCGAGTCTGTTATCCTTCCTTGAAATGTGCCTCCATTTTATTTTGGGATTTTCGCTGACAATTCTTCAACGAGCTTCTTGTATTTCTTCAAGGATGGTTCATTTGTAGTGTACTCTCCCTTTATTTGGCGAATAACTAGCTGCGAATCACTAGTGATCCTGGCATTTTCTAGTTTCATTTCTATTGCGAACTTTAAGGCATGTATCACAGCTTCATATTCCGTTTCGTTATTAGTGGATGCGAATTCCAATCTGAATGAAAAAGCCATCTTCGTTCCTTCTGGCGAAATTAAAACAATTCCAACCCATTGCCTTCCCATTTGATGATCCATCTACCAATATCTCCCATCTATTTGGTTCTGTTAATAAGTCTTTTGGATCTCCGTGTTCTTCTTCTATATCCATCATTCTCTTCACCGCTTCATCTTCTTCTAAAGGAAATTCTGCAAGAAATCTGCGACAACTTGTGATTTTGGTGAAGAAAATTTCATATTTGATTCAAAGTCCTACTTGTGCATTCCATCTCTCCACCTTCCTGATCTTTTTGAATTCTTCATCACTGATTCAATTGGTACTTTTGTTAATACCTTATTTGTGTGTGAAAATATATGCGATTTAAATGGCATACTAATGCTAAATTAGCTTCTCAATCTTTGAATAATTCTCTCTGCAGCATTAAAGTTTTGCTGATGTAAAATGGGTTTTCCACTCGTCGTTCGCAATAACACGCGCTTAAGCATGTGATGTGTCGCAAGATAGATCAATATTCTTCTCCTGTTCTGTTTTGTAAAATATATGTATTCATAAGTGTTCTTTGATCCCTTGAAAAGCTTTTTCGCATTCATCAGTCCATTTGAATTTCGCACCCTTCTTGAGTATTGAAAAAATTTACATTTGTCTGATGATCGCGAAATGAATTCCCTAGCGAAGCTAAAAGTCCGTTCAATTTTTGTACATCTTTGTTGCTGGTGTTGGCATGTCACGAACTGCTTGCACTTTTCTGGATCAACTGTATTCCTTCTTTGATACAATGTAGCCTAAAAATTTTCCCGATGCAACCCAATGCATTTTCAGGTTCAGTTTAATTATATGCCGCATTGTTCAAAAATCTCCCTCATCTTGTACATGTCTTTGGCTTCTTTACTCTTACTAACATGTCATCCACGTACACTCTAATGTTTTGTGTATCCATTTCGCGAACACCTTCTCTACCATTCTTTGATACGTTGCTCCTGCATTTCGCAAACCAAATGGCATTTTGTATAACATATAAACCTCTTGGAGCGAAAAAAGCAGTATGTTCTTGATCTTCTTCAGCGAGGGGATTTGGTTATACCTTTGTACCCATCTAAAGAGATACTCTATCATTTCCCGCTGCTGATTCACCATTTGAGGAATATCTGGCAATGGAAAACTATCTTTAGGGCAAGCTTGTTTAAATCAGTGAAATCTATGCAAATCTTATCCTTTTTTTTCTTTGGAACAACAACCATGTTTGCTATCCATCTGGGTATTTAGCTTCTCTTATAATTCCCGCTCAAGCATTTTCTGTATTCTTCTTCTATTTGAGGATGGTAGGTTGTTGCGATTTTTCTTATTCTGTTTAAATGGTCTCACATTCTTGTTAATCTCCAACTTATGACATGCAATTGACGGATCTATTCCAGGTATCTCATCCATGCTCCCTGCGAAAATATCTTTATATTCCGCAAAAGTTGACAGTTCTTTCTTCTCTTCTGCATCCATCTTGGTTCCAATCTCAATATTAGGGTTCTTCTATAGTCCAACATTTACTTCTTTTGTTGGTTCTGCGCAGTGTAACTGGCCTTGGGTTTCCCATTGGTGTTGGTTCTTTTATCATTCGCAGGTCCATCTCCTTCTCCGAAATTTCGCTGGGTATTCCTTTACCTTTTGCCTTATCATGTACACTCTAAATTCTTCTTCTTTCTTTGCCTCCTTTGCTATTTTTCTGCGAAATTGTCCTTTTTGCTCGTCCTTCATAATGCTTTACTTCAATTTGATGACATAATTTCGCATTGTCAACATCTCCTCTAATTCACCTCCATTTGGTGGGGAATTTAATGCATTGATGCAATGTTGATGCTACACTTTATGCGTGTATCCATGGTCCCCAACATCATTATATGGTGATTCCATATCCACACGCATAGTGTCACTTGTGTTTCGATCTCTCCTAGTGGAATTCACCACTATTTCTCCTTTAGGTTTTGTTGTGGATTTTCCAAAGCCATGAACAAGATATGTTGAACAAGACATTTCTTCATCTTTGAATCCCATTCCTGAACGCATGATAAAATATTATATCCACTGAACTCCCTGTATCGACTAAAGTTCTGTTCAATATCCATTCTTCTGTGGATTTTGTTGTTGTCCCCTTCTCTTTTCGTGTAATAGGTACTGTAATAACCAATGGAGATGTGTGGTTCAAATTTTCTCTTGGTATTTCTGCCGCCATGAATGTGATTTTTTGCTTTTCCCAATCTTTCAAGGGTGATGTCTTTTCTACCGCCATAACCTTCCTTCCTTCAAAATCTCGTTTATGTATCCTTCCTTTGATGTTTTCATGGAATTCATTAACCATTGTTTTTGTTATCAAATTACACTCCAATCTTTTGTCATCTTCATTGACTCTAATCATTTTTCTTTTAACTGGTTCATTGATTTGTTTAATCACTTTCTTGATTTGAACAATCTCAACAAAAATCTTCAACTTTCAATCTTCAGCCTCCTGTTTCTAGCGCCATTATGTAGTTGCAGGAAATCCTACACTACACCCCTCACAAGATTTCATTAACATTCAACTCATTTTAGATTAACAATCTTAATTTTATTGATGAATCTTTGAACAATCTTACAAGAAAAGATAAAGGAATCAAGAATAACCACTGCTCTAGATTTTCTCTCTCCTATTTACTTGCTTATCTCTCCTTTCCTTTACAACTGAACGACTATTTATAGGGAATTACATAGTGGATGACAGCTAATCTGTCCTTTATTTTCGGATATGGCTTGCGACATTCTCGCAACCTTACAAATGTTAATCTCGCAAACTCTTTAATTTTCGCAGGACCATCATATTTTTCTCATGATTTAGCTGACGTCGTTTATTATGACATTTCTGAAATTGTTCTAGATTTTCTCTCTCCTATTTACTTGCTTCTCACTCAGAAAAGATCTCTCTCCTTTCCTTTTCAACTGAACGGCTATTTATAGGGAATTACATAGTGGATGACAGCTAATCTGTCCTTTATTTTCGGATATGGCTTGCGACATTATCGCAACCTTACAAATGTTAATCTCGCAAACTCTCTAATTTTCGCAAAACCATCATATTTTTCTCATGATTTAGCTGACGTCGTTTATTATGTCATTTCTGAAATTGTTCTACGACACTGTTGTGTTGTGTTGTTAATGATTTCGCTGAGGCATTATTGCTGCGAGATTCTGATCCTACAGCAATAACGCCTTCAGGTCGTAAACAACACCCGTGACTCCCTGACTATGCACCATTAAGAACGGATGTGACGCTTTAACTGGCTAATATCTCATCTGTAATAGATTAATTCTGCCGTGACATTTACCACTGAATTCCCAGAATGATCTATTATTGCTCCTATTCCATGGTCGAATCCACGGCCTGATCCCATGGAATGGCAATAAACAATTGTATCATCTCATTATTCTGATTTCATGATCGAATTCATGGCTAATCTTATGGAATGATAATAGATAATTTTATTATTATGATTTCATGATCGAATCCACGGCTGATATCATGGAATAGTAATATTTAATTACTCTGATTCTATGGTCGAATCCACGATCCCATGGAATGGTAATATTCGACTATATTATTCTGAATTCATGGTCGAATCCACGACTTATCCTATGGATTGATAATAAACAACTACTCACTTTTATTACTCAGTTTCATGAATCATTCTCCACTGAATTTCATAAATTAGTAATAAATACTCAACAATCGGGCATCTGGATCATCACTGAGTAAGCCCCACAAAAATGGTGCAAGTGTACTCGACAATGATGCATGACTGAGCACCCGGATGCACAAACAAACATCCAAAAATATGGATAGATGAGGAATCCTACGCAAAATAGGAAAAACAACAAATATTAATAAAATAATGAGAGGCGCCCAGGGGCCGGGCTAGCCGTGGCCGGTCCCACGCCTCTTCCTTTAATTTTCCCTATTTTGTTATTTTCATGAACTCATGAAAAACTCCTTCAATTTAGCAACTTTCCTTGTTTGTGCAAAACTCATGAATTCCCCATAACTTCACGGATTCATGAAAAATAATATTATAAATAGGGAAAGGTGTGCGGGACCGGGCAACCTAGCCGGCCGGCCGTGCCCAAGTCGTGGACGGTCCCACACCTCACAATCCCTAACTTTTTATACTTATTATTCCCTAAACTCATGAAACTCCTCTGTTTCAACGAAAACTCATGGATTCTCCATAACTTCACGGGTTCATGAAAAATAATATTATAAAACAGGGAAAGGTATGCGGGACCGGGGAACATATCCGGCCGGCCATGCCCTAACCATGGCCGGTCCCACACCTTGCAATCCCTAGTCTTTTATAATTATTATTTTCCTCGATTCATGAAACTCCTTGGTTTGAGCAAAAATCATGATTTCGTCGTAATTTCTTAAAATTTTGCTCGAATCATGAAAAACCAAAAGCCAACATGGTCACACGACCGGCTAGACTCTCACGGCGATTTTAAATGTCAAAATACTCTTATTTTAATATTTACAAAATATTGATCAATTGAGCATACATGCTCATTCCAACAAAAATCAAGAATTTCAGTGAAGATGAAACTCTTCTGAAAATTCACAATGTTGCTCGAACACACGTCAGAAAATACTGAAACTCTCAGTACGGAGACACGGACACCACAATAATACGTGCATGCCTTCATGACCGACCAGAGTCATCCCTAGGGCTTGCACAAAGCCGGTCCCACACGATTTCATAATTCTGACCTAATTTGCTCAATTGCTCATACTGGGCCCAAACTCTCTCCAACCAACCTTGGGATTGCTCAAACGACCAAAAAATGGTCCCGTGACCACAAAGAGCCGGTCCCATGCTCTCTATTGGTCGGTCCCTATCTTTCGTATCTAGGTTTTATCACCTAATGCTGAACCCAACAATATTTCAGTAAATGATGAAATCGGCATTTAATCATCATTCCTTCACCGACTAGTCAACTCAAGACCCTGGTGCACGCTCACTTGAGAATTCAGGAACCACATGGTCGTCCATTATCCCATGTGGTCGGTCCCTCTTCACTCATGACCAATTTTCAGCAATTCTTCGATTGATGAAGGATTGATCAAAAAAATTAGGGTTTCGAACAAACGCTCCACGAATCACCATTCTGAGTAAGTTCAAACACTAATTATGTTGATCCAGCGAGCAACATATGGATTAATTATACAATATTCGGTAAATTATCGATATTTTAATTAGTATTTTATTGGATCACGTCACCAGTAAATAATTCGTCGAATTGAGCAATACTTGCTCAGTTGCTCGAATATTGATCCACTATCAATATTCAGTAATTTATCAGTAATTCGTCGAATTGAGCAGTACTTGCTCAGTTACTCGAATATTGATCCACTATCAATATTCAGTAATTTATCAGTAATTCGTCGAATTGAGCAATACTTGCTCAGTTGCTCGGATATTGATCCCACTATCAATATTCAGTAGTTTAATCGAATAATCCACATGTATTCAGTAACTCATCAATATTCAACAACTCGTCGATTTTACAATATTTTCTCAGACGAGCAATATTAATATTCATGAATCGCTGAGCATTTGTCAATCATGCTCGATTCAACAAAATCTAGACTCACTGTCTAATCAGTCAACAACTGACTAACTAAGACACGTTTGTCATACAGACTCCATGATTCGTGAGACATCAATCACGTCACAAATGGGGGATATCACTTAGGGTTTTGTTCTGGCGGTCTACGGCACGTGGATTCATCCACGACGAGAAATGTGCGTAAGTCGTGCAAACGGTTGAAGGAGTTAGCTAAGTAGTGGGTGCACGATCAGTCAAGTCTCCACACGACATGGAACTGACTTTAACACGATCTCCCACTTTCCCACTCTTTCACTCAAGAAACCGTCACACTTACAGGGATCAATGTGTTCACCACTTTGAAAATATAAATAAGTCTCTGAATCCATGATTGAAGGACAAGATTCGAATAGTCGAACACTCGTCTAACAAGAATTTTACGAGTAATCACTCTCAAGAATTCATCAATCTTTCAGAACTTATTCAAAAACTTCACAGTTTACCAATTATTTGAAAAAACCTTCAACACATCCACAATCCTTGATCATCATTGATTCCACACAATTCTCAGCTTCCCTCCTACAAATCAACCCATCTCCCTCTTTGCGACCGAATTGACTCTGGAACGGCCATTGACTTGGTTTAGGCCGCAGTCCTACAGATTGATCTCTCGAATCTAAGCACTCCCTTTGTAGTGTATCTGTGTGAGGCTCAGCAGTTTGCTCGGTTGAGGAGTCTCGACCGCACGCTCGACTCTTCGCTTTCCTGAAAACCCAACAAACCGTTTTTCCCCATCCACAGCTTGTAAGTCTCAAAATTCCTAGACTTTCTAGTATAACCTCAACATTCCTAGAATTTCAAAAGAGATATATGAATGAAAGACTCCTCATTTCTCTGTCCTCCTTTCTCTTTTCTCTCTAGAAAAAAAGCAGCAACGAAAACCATACTATCTAAGCGCCTCACTACTCAGATCGGCTCAGCGGATCTTAGCAGATCAATCAACATAAAACTCCTCTATCACCTACTTTTAATCACATGTTGGATCTTAATTAGATTTTAGTTACAAATTTGGGATTGATTTTCGATACTGTTTGGTTGTTTTTTTTTCTTTGAGATTTTGCAACTTGGGTTAGAGACCTATTGTGTATGGTTTGGGATCTTTCTCAAAGAAGAAAAGAAAGCTTATCATCAGATTCTGCTATTCTAATCCGGAATCTTATCGAAGCAACTTCTTCTGTTTTAACATCAGCATCCTCTTCACCTTATCATAGTAGAACTGCAATTTTCAACAATATGGGTGGTGCTTATCTAATTTTGCTGAGCAGATTTATCTCTGTTTTTAACTTTGGTTATGGTTAACAATAACTCCGGTTGTTTTACTTTTAGTTTTTTTTATGTAATATTAAATACTAGTGTTTTATTATTTGATTTAGATTTTCCACTCTTAGATCGTCTGATATTTTGGTTAGCTTTGAACTTATGGGTTATCTGTAATCTGATTGTTGTTCGTCAAAAGAGTGGTGATAATCTACTCCGAGTGGTTTATTACACCATCTTTGATGCAGAGAAATTTTGGCAGGTAAAGAAGCTCCGACGAGTTTTACGACGGGTTCAACTTTACCATCTACTAAAACAAAGACAGCAACAACCGTCTGTAGCGAAACAAAGACATCAACAACTATATCAAGATTATCATCAAGTTCTTATATTTCTGCAACTATTAACAAATCTTACGTGCCGATTCAGACGGATTCGTCCTGATTCAAACCACTAAAGATCGAGTCAGATAACCGATGCTACTTGAGACACTACTGCTACTGTTATCGTTACCGTTACCTGAGACATTGTTACTGTTACTTGAGACACAGTGGCTTCAATTGCATTAGGCAATTTTATTTTAAAAACCTAAGTTCATGTTATTCACATGTTCTTGCAAACACTGGGTTGGATCTGATCTAGTCACTGCTTTGTGTAGTGATACATACTGATTTTTTTTTTCAAAATCAACTTTGCCCTTTGATGATGTTTGGTCCTGTCTCTATCTTTTGAAAGAGGGAGAGAAAAGGTGCTCTGAAATAGTCTTTATGTCTGTAGGATTCGAATTGTTAGTCAAGAATTTGGGGAAGATATATTAGCTTGAAAAAATGTATGATGATTTTGAAAAACTTATGCAAGGTTTCCGACACCGAAAATCGGCATTATGAATGTACCAGTTGAGGTTCGCCTCTTTTATGAAAAAAAACACGAAGTTGACTCTAGTAAATAATCAAGCAACTCTAGATGAGTTTTGATACTAAAATATGACAACCAAACTTGACATACCAACGCTTCGTGGGTTCAACCTCTAACATATACAGTTACGGTTTTCTCGTTAACAAAAATTTTGGTGTCTTATGTTCTCCCTTTTCCGTATAATATTGTTTATCTTTATAATTTTTGGTGTCTTGTGTTATCAGTTGGTTCCTGTGCACCTTGATTTATCATAAGACAGAACAAAACTTCATAGGTATTTCTGTGGGAGACAGATTTATCTATCAGAATAAACATTTTTGTTTGAGACAGATTTTTCTTATAAGTCTTCGAATTTGGGTCGTAACAACTCTTAGTTATAGGTGAGATTATCTAAGGGAATCAAGTGCATAGAGTCCTGCTAGGATTCAGAGGCGTAAGGAACGTGACTGTACCTTGATCAATGTGAGATTGATTAGGGCTCAACTACATTCCAGTGCGAAGTTAATTTGAAGTAGGCTAGTGTCTGTAGCGGTTTAATTCAGCGTGGTGTTCAATCTGGACTAGGTCCTGGGGTTTTTCTGCATTTGCGGTTTCCTCGTTAACAAAATTTCTAGTGTCTGTGTTATTTATTTTCCGAATTATATTTGAAAATGCGGGGGTCTAACAACCACACCCAACAATTCGTTTGGCAATCTGAGAGGACTTACTCCAATATACTTTCTAGAGAATCAACTAGACAGTCAGACTCAATCTAGAGTAAAGTATATCAAAGAGTTTAATATCTCTAACTCTTAATTTAATCCGCAATCAACAAATAGAAATCTGCGAGCCCGATTGAATAAGAGGAGTAACTTGAATGGTATCAAAGACCAATGTTCAAGTGTCAATCAATGTAAATCAACAACCCAAGGTTGGATATTCTAATTGATTGATCTTAACGCATAACCTGTGATATTTCAATTATATTATAAAATATAATGCGGAAAACAAATAACACAGACACCAAAATTTTGTTAACGAGGAAACCGCAAATGCAGAAAAACCCCGGGACCTAGTCCAGATTGAACACCACACTGTATTAAGCCGCTACAGACACTAGCCTACTACCATTTAACTTCGGACTGGACTGTAGTTGAACCCTAGCTAATCAATCTCACACAGATTCAAGGTACAGTTGCACTCCTTACGTCTCTGATCCCAGCAGGATACTACGCACTTGATTCCCTTAGTTGATCTCACCCACAACCAAGAGTTGCTACAATCCAAAGTCGAAGACTTGATAGACAAATCTGTCTCACACAGAAAAGTCTATAGGATTGAATAAATCTGTCTCCCACATAAATACCCAAGAGTTTTTGTTCCGTCTTTTGATAAATCAAGGTGAACAAGAACCAATTGATAACCCGGACTTATATTCCCGAAGAACAAGCCTAGAATTATCAATCACCTCACAATAAACTTAATCGACTAGCGAAACAAGTTATTGTGGAATCACAAACGATGAGACGAAGGTGGTTGTGATTACTTTTCTATCTTGCCTATCGGAGATATAAAATCTCGAGCCAATTATTTCAATTGTACTCAACACGATAGAAAAGATTACGCAACTACAAAGATAATAGTTGGGTCTGGCTTCACAATCCCAATGAAGTCTTCAAGTCGTTAACCTATAGGGTCTCGAGAAGAAACCTAAGGTTAAAGGAGAATCGACTCTAGTTATGCAACTAGTAACACACATGAGGTGTGGGGATTAGGTTTCCCAGTTGCTAGAGTTCTCCTTTATATAGTTTTCAAATCAGGGTTTGCAATCCAAGTTACCTTGGTAACAAAGCATTCAATAATCACCGTTAGATGAAAAACCTGATTCAACCAAGATAATATCTTTCAACCGTTAGATCGAACTTAGCTTGTTACACACAAATGAAATGTACCCTCATTTAGGTTTATGTAACCGTACCTAAACATGTGCACCATGTTGGTTCACAAACAATTAACCGAGGTTAGCCATATGATTACTCTCATATCAACCTTATTCATCTCAACCATAACTAGTTCAAATGACTCAAATGAAACTAGTTAAAGAGTTGTTCAATTGTTATAGAAAACACAATTGAAACCAAATCGGTTTGATTCACTTGAATCAATCATGAATATAATATCCAAGGTTTGCAAAGATTGCATTCCTTATGATTTAAATGTTTAAGTCCATGAACTGACCGATTTGACAAAGTAACCAGCTTAAGTATGCGTACGGGTATGCGTACTTAAGGAACCGAATTTGAGTTTGTTAACTTTCCAAACTCAGCAGAAATTTTCGGTTCGAAAACTTCCGCCAGTATGTGTACGGGTACGCATACTATGGTGACTAGTTTAGGAGTTTATAATTCCCAAACTCAGCAGATATTTTCGGTTCGAAATATTACGCCAGTATGCATACGGGTACGCATACTTATCTTGTCTCCTTCACCAATTCGGTATATACACATATGCATACACTTGGTTACCGGTTTGTGGACTTATACACTAATGTGCGAACACACTATATATGCTTATATCCAAACATGGGTACATTCTCAACTCTTTATTTCAATCATTGAAACATTCTTCTATAATGATAATAGCCGTTTTCACACACTATTAGCTTCAAAGCAATTTTCACGATATTGAAATAATCATTATCGAAACATTCCAAGCCTAAATCAAATGATTGTATCACACAAACCATGTAAGATGTTACTCGGCAATTTTCTCATGATATAAGATAAACTTGGTCGAAGCGAAAGCTTACCAACACATATTTCGAGATGTAAGTGAGATATACTCAGCTCGAAATCTCAAATGTGTATAGAGAAAACTATATCTTAACACGACTTATGTCTCAATATAGGAGATAGTAGAAATAGACTTTCCAAGTGATAGATGAGTTCAAGTCTCCACATACCTTTTGTCGAAGAAGTTCCACAAGCTCCCCTTAGTAGTTCTTCGTTTTCAATTGAAGAACTCTGTGAAATCTAAGCTCAACTACACTATCTATGTCCTAGTCCGAGACATCTATAAATAGGCTAGAAATCAAGACTTATAGTTTTGATCACTAACATTGACAAACATGCTTGAGATAGCAATGCATGCGAGTTCGACCGAGCAGTGCTCTAACAATCTCCCCCTTTGTCAATTTTAGTGACAAAACTATCAATACATATGGATTACAAAATAGATAGAAAGTGTAGCTTATCATCCAAATGCTTGATCTCCTTGGCATCTTCAATGCGACTCGAAATCTTCGTCACTTCCTAGTACTCCATGATCCTAAAGGTTGTAAGTTCAGCATCACAGTTGTTGAAGATCCGTAGCGATAACAATGAGAAAACAAAATGCTCTCAATCATTGTTATACAGTGTCATAGTATTATTACACAACATCAAAGTTCAATTGTATCACAACTTTGAGAACAATACTATGGTGATATGTATCACTCCTCCTTAGTCAATACTTCATCTCAACATGAAAACCACTCCCCCTTACATAATGATCTGTAAACCATATGTATTTGTAGTATCACACTACACATTAATTCCCCCCCTTTTTGTCAATATAAATTGGCAAAGGTACGAAAACTAGTGGGATCCTCATGAAATTTTCACAGAGATAGTTCATGACCAAAAGAGAATACCATATCAACTTATTTAGATGCCATCATAAAGCCGAAGCTAAATGCATTCATCAAGGAGTTTATAAAGATACAGGATAACTCCCAATATTCCATAGCCGCACTCCCCACAAAGATTTGGCAATTAAGCACAAGTTCAAAATGAACTCTCCCCCATAAAATGTCATTCCCGAAAGAACAACAAAGGCGACCTTACTTTCAGAAGAAAAAAAGGATTTCTTTGGACATAACCAAATCACCTGTAAACATGAATTTGAATCCAAAGTATTCAATTGAATTAACCACAATAGAATCCATGATTAATCAAATCGAAATGCACAACTAAATTAACCACAAGAAAACCCATGATTAATTCAATTGGAATTATACAACTAAATTAACCACAAGAAAGTGATCGATTCAATTGGTCATGCTCGTCATAAGAGAATTTATGGAGCAACGACTAAACTGACCACAATAGAATGATCAATTCAATCGGTCATGCTCAAACATAGGAAAACTTATGGAGAAACACAGTATATGCACAAAAATGTGGATCGGAGATTGACCAATACTGCGGAATTGACAAGGATTCATTCTATTTTTCATCACTATTTGCACAATGACATGTAATAGACATAATCTTTGTAAACAAAAATTCATCCTATCTTCCATCAATTATTTGCATAATGACACAATAGGTTCAATTTTTGTTTGTCAAAAGTTCATCGATCTTTTATCAATACATGCATATCGACGTATGAAAGAGATAACTGTTGTCAAAGTATGGGACAATCATAGTTCATGGACGCAAACATACATATCCCATAACAAATTGCAATATATAAAACCAATAAATATTAATACTGCAAACACAATCTTTGCCCGTTGAAGGTAGAATCAATCTTTTTCGCACGGATTTACACCAAGAGTGGTTACCAGAGGCGTATAAAAATATTTTCTTAACAAAGAAGAACATACAAAGTCATTAAAGACCATGGATCATAGTTCACATAAGATGATTGTGAACATTCAAGAATCCCATAGCAATGCGTACTACTGCCTATTCTTGAACTTCCTTCTTTGTGATTCACCAACATCATTCTTTTAAAAGCTACAAATGAGCTTATAAGAGAATTACTCCAAGAATCCAAGTGCCCAAGTCCAACACAAGTAGAACAAGTGCGACGAAACGGAGAAAATTACTCAAAAAAAAGATACGGGACAAATACCAACCTCAACTCATTCAAATTTAGGATTTCTTATCACCATTTTGAAGATAATTCAAAGAGGAAGATAACTAAAAAATAATGAGGTTATTCCTAGTTCGAACGAAGAAGTTACGGCCAAAACAAATTTACCGAATATCGACGTCAAGTATGCATACGGGTTTGCAAACGAATTTTTGTATCCTAGAGCAGTATGCAAACGGGTATGCGTACTTAAACCCCTGGATTTTGATTTTAAATGATGTTATGCATACCTGGTATGTGTACCATGTAGTCCAAACATCCCGAACTATTATGTTCAAATCTAAACATTTAATAACCTTAAACACAGATCAAGTTAGGTATAAATGAACGATAAGAAAGGTACGTGGATCATTATAAGTTCTCTAAGCAAATAAAAACACAAGTCTTGCTCAAGTTTATAGACATACCTTTTTAGAAGAATCCATTTGAATTCCACATCCTTACCGAACATAATCTATGCGCCCCAATTTTTGTGCTTCCCTCACCGTATACATAACATGGCATTCCTTGGTGAGGATGCACTTACAACACACTCAAGTTGTGTTGAGGTGAACAATGTCTTTCTCACCACAAGTGACTTTTGGATTATCATGAAAGATATCACTTTTAGAACCTTTCACATCCAAATCCATCTTTCCAAAGAACTCTTTAAGTTCCAACATCATGGATACTGCCTTCTCCATAGTCATGGAATTTTCTAGAAGATCATTCCTTTTCACACTCAAAGCGTCATTGACTTTCTTTGGAACCCACTTATGAGTGCGTTTAGAAACAACCATAACCTTCTTCATGTTACTCTCTTCGAGATTTCTCGAAAGAGAATTGGATTGACTATTCTTTTGCAAGTTAGTCTTTCTCCAATTGGGAGCATCAGATCTTGTCTTTCTCTTTACGAAGTTATCCTTTTGATAACCATTACGATTGTGAAAAGGATTCGGATGACGTTTATAGGCAAATGTAGGTTTATCACAACACTGATTCCCTTGCCTAAAGGTTGGACAGTTACAACCTGTAATGTTCAGGGGATTAGTCTTAACATATGATCTTGGTTTCACAACTTCTTGTGATGCCCAAACGAGAACATCATGAAGTTTCTAATTCCTTATACGGAAAAGACATCTCCTTTCCAGGTGACCTTTGTTTCCGCAACAGTGACAAACATAAGGAATGTTCTTTCCTCGATCCGTGTGTGCTGACTTTGGAGGTTGATATACTTTGCTCTTTTGAACCTAACTTCCGGTGAAAGTATTTCACTTTTTCCATCAGTGGAAACCTTTTGTTGAGAAGAATCACTAGCCTTGACAAATTTCACCTCTTTGCTAATACTTGGAGCATTTATTCCCTTATAGCCCAATCCTCGTGTATCACGATGATTTTTACTTGCTCCTAGCATAGTGGTTAACTTGCTTGAACTAGTGTTAAACTTTTTCAAGTCATCTTCCAACATCTTGATTTTATCAAGAGCATCAGCTAAATCAGCCTCAAGACATTTTTCTCGAGCGAGAAAAGCGCTTTCTCTGTCATCAAAACTAACTTGTTGAAAGTTAATCCTTGCTTCGGATTCTGCAAGTTTCTCTTCTAACGAAAAGTACTTTTGATAAAGATTATCAAATTGAAGTGACTTCATACGTAGGTTTTCCTCAGAATCCTTGAGGATCGATTCGTTAGAACGATTCGAAACATAAACACCCGCGTAACATCTTCTCAATTGCTTGTTTTTTCGACAGAGAGGAGTCAGAAGAGGTGTGACATGAGAAGTTGTCATCTTCTTCTTTTCCAACGAATTCAAAACCTTAACATACTCCGAGACTTCCTCATCAACCTCTCTATCAATATCAATATCTGAATCACCTTCATCAGAAAGTTCATCCAACTGTTCTTCTAGGAGTGTTTCCCAGTTATCAATAGTTTTTACATTAAGAGAATGTTTAGATATTGCCGTAGATGTCACAGTTCTCTCATGTGAATCAAAGCTTTGAAAAACATCTGGTAATTTCTGACCTGGTACGTTATTAGAGATAGACTCGTCCATAATAAGATTGCTACAAACACAGACTTATAAGGTCTTAAATGTGTTTGCCTGCTCTGATACCAATTGAAAATGCGGGGGGTCTAACAACCACACCCAACAATTCGTTTGGCAATCTGAAAGGACTTACTCCAATATACTTTCTAGAGAATCAACTAGACAATCAGACTCAATCTAGAGTAAATTACATCAACGAGTTTAATATCTCTAACTCTTAATTCAATCCGCAATCAACAAATAAAAATCTGCGAGCCCGATTGAATAAGATGAGTAACTTGGACGGTACCAAAGACCAATGTTCAAGTATCAATCAATGTAAATCAAAAACCCAAGGTTGGATAGTCTAATTGATTGATCTTAACGCACAAACTGTGATATTTCAATTATATAACAAAATATAATGCCGAAAAAAATAACACAGACACCAGAATTTTGTTAACGAGGAAACCGCAAATGCAGAAAAACCCCGGGACCTAGTCCAGATTCAAAACCATATTGTATTAAGCCGCTACAAACACTAGACTACTACCAATTAACTTCGGCCTGGACTGTAGTTGAACCCTAATCAGTCTCACACTGATTCAAGGTACAGTTGCGCACCTTACGTCTCTGATCCCAGCAGGATACTACGCACTTGATTCCCTTAGTTGATCTAACCCACAACCAAGAGTTGCTACAATCCAAAGTCGAAGACTTGATAGATAAATCTGTCTCACACAGAAAAGTCTATAGGATTGAATAAATCTGTCTCCCACATAAATACCCAAGAGTTTTTGTTCCGTATTTTGATAAATCAAGGTGAACAGGAACCAATTGATAACCTGGACTTATATTCCCGAAGAACATCCTAGAATTATCAATCACCTCACAATAAACTTAATCGACTAGCAAAACAAGTTATTGTGGAATCATAAACGATGAGACGAAGGTGTTTGTGATTACTTTTTTATCTTTCCTATCGGAGATATAAAATCTCGAGCCAATTATTTCAATTGTACTCAACACGATAGAAACAACAAGATCAGATCACGCAACTACAAAGATAATAGTTGGGTATGGCTTCACAATCCCAATGAAGTCTTCAAGTCGTTAACCTACAGGGTCTCAAGAAGAAACCTAAGGTTAAAAGAGAATCGACTCTAGTTATGCAACTAGTAACACACAGGAGGTGTGGGGATTAGGTTTCCCAGTTGCTAGAGTTCTCCTTTATATAGTTTTCAAATCAGGGTTTGCAATCCAAGTTACCTTGGTAACAAAGCATTCAATAATCACCGTTATATGAAAAACCTGATTCAACCAAGATAATATCTTTCAACCGTTAGATCGAACTTAGCTTGTTACAAAAAATGAAATGTACCCTCATTTAGGTTTATGTAACCGTACCTAAACGTGTGCACCATGTTGGTTCACAAACAGTTAACCGAGGTTAGCCATATGATTACTCTCATATCAACCTTATTCATCTCAACCATAACTAGTTCAAATGACTCAAATGAAACTAGTTAAAGAGTTGTTCAATTGTTATAGAAAATACAATTGAAACCAAATCGGTTTGATTCACTTGAATCAATCATGAACATTATATCCACAGTTTGCAAAGATCGCATTCTTTATGATTTAAATGCTTAAGTCCATGAACTGACCGATTTGACAAAGTAACCAGCAAAAGTATGCGTACGTGTATGCATACTTAAGCAACCGGATTTGAGTTTGTTAAGTTTCCAAACTCGGCAGAAATTTTCAGTTCAAAAACTTCCGCCAGTATGCGTATGGGTACGCATACTTAAGGTGACTAGTTTAGGAGTTTATAATTCCCAAACTCAGCAGATATTTTCGTTTCAAAAACTTCCACCAGTATGCGTACGGGTACGCGTACTTATCTTATCTTCTTCACCAATCTGGTATATACACATATGTATACACTTGGTTCCCGGTTTGTGGATTTATACAATAATGTGCGAACACACTATATATGCTTATATCCAAACATGGTTACATTGTCAACTCTTTATTTCAATCATTGAAACATTCTTCTATAATGACAATAGCCGTTTTCACACACTATTAACATCAAAGAATTTTCACGATATTGAAATAATCATTATCGAAACATTCCAAGCCTACATCAAATGATTGTATCACACAAACCATGTAAGATGTTACTCGGAAATTTTCTCATGATATAAGATGAAATTGGTCGAAGCGAAAGCTTACCAACACATATTTCGAGAAATATGTAAGCGATATATACTCAGCTCGAAATCTCAAATGTGTATAGAGAAAACTATATCTTAACACCACTTATGTCTCAATATAGGAGATAGTAGGAATAGACTTTCCAAGTGATATATGAGTTCAAGTATCCACATACCTTTTGTCGAAGAAGTTCCACAAGCTCCCCTTAGTAGTTCTTTGTAATCAAATGATGAACTCTATGAAATCTAATCTCAACTACACTATCTATGTCCTAGTCCGAGTCATCTATAAATAGGCTAGAAATCAAGACTTATAGTTTTAGTCACTAACATTGAAAAACATGCTTGAGATAGCAACGCATGCGAGTTCGACCAAACAGTGCTCTAACAATATTTGTTTATATAATTGAAATATCACAGGTTGTGCGTAGTTCAATCAATTGGGAAATCCGACCTTTTTGTTGGGTAGTAATTGATTGACACTTGAACATTGGTTTTTGATACCGTTCAAGTTATTTTCTGAACAATCAGTTCATGGATTCTATCATGTTGAATTGCTGATTGATTTGAGAAAGAGATATAACTCTTGGATATATTTCTTGATTGAGTCTGACTGTCTAGTTGATTCTCACGGAAGTATACTGGAGTTAGTCCATACAGATTGAAGAACAAAATATTGGGTATGTTTGTTAGAGCCTCGCTTTTTCAAGACCTAATAAGTCTGAGTTTGAAGTGATCTGTATTATGGAAAGGAGTGTAATCTCTATTAACGTACCACCACCCTTCGATGGAACAAATTACTTTTGGTGGAAAACTGCTATGCGTTCCTTCTTACAACCTCGTGACGTTCAAACATGGGTTATTGTTGTAAGAGGGTACAAGACTCTAATGGTCAATGAATGAGCTAATGTTGTTCCTAAAGGCATAGAAACATATAACAAGATTGAAATCAATGCTGTTAAACACAACTCTAATGGATTGAATTCTATTATCCATGCCATAAGCCCAGATCTTCAACATCACGTGTCTACGTGCACTAGATCAAAACATGATTAGGATATTTTAGAATCCCTATTTGAAGGGTATTCCACAGAAAAGGAAACATGGCTTCAAAACTTAACTTCTGATTGAGAAGACCTTCGCATGGATGATGAAGATTCGTTTGATTAATCACAAATTTAAGGAAATAGTGAACGTTTATTCTGGAACCCGATATTGTAATGAAAATCGTGAGATCCTACCATCTCGAGACGAGTCTAAGAAACACGCCATCACTGAAGGAAACAATCTTACTACACTTTCCAAAAGTACCCTAGTGGAAAGTTAAAGATATTTGATTTTGAACAGAGTAGACGAGTTAACCATCTTAGTTCAAGCAATTGTGATCTTATTATAAATGATGACTATGTTACCCTTTATCCTGAACTAATTGTCAAATAAGATGAGAATATCTTAAACTCATCTCTGTCATTGTTTGTTCAACAGATTAAGAATATTCTTAGACGGAGGAAAAGAAGATCTATTAATAATTCTTCTTAAAGAAGAAGTTTATTGAAAATAAGGTTCGAAATAACAATGACACCACTCTCTGTGATAGTGTCTTGTTCGAGGACATCACCTTTTTGTATGTACTAACAAGGAGTATTGTAAGAAATTCAAAGCCTTTATGGATACTCTACACTATTAACCTGAAGATGGCTTATCTTTTAATGTTGAGCTTCTTACTTGTTTAGTTGACGATCATGTTCCAAATCTCAATACTTCTGCATAGCAACCTTCTTTTGTCGGAAAAACAAATCAGTCTCTTGATTGAAGAAATTCATTTATTAAAGACTAAATTTCAAATGAAAAAATAATGTATGCTCAAAAAGGTTGATGGCGTAGAACATGAAATTGAAAAAATGAGAAAGGAACAAATATGAACTAATAAACTTATTCACGATCTAAATGTTCACAAAAACAAGAATCGATATAGGTCGAGAAATTCTAATAAGAACATTCAACGTGTCTCCTCTACACATATTTACTGGTAGAATTCCTTCATCAAAATTTGATAAGAATATAAGTTCATCTGCAAGGATATGATACTCTTGTCTCAGTGTTCCTTTTGTAAGGAATAAAATCATTCAGATGATCAATGTGTTTTTAGAATTAGAAATCAAATGAATCGTTCTTCTCAGACTTCTCAATCTTGAGAGAGGAAGAAAATTCAGAAACTATAAGAGACGTCTCTGTCAAATAAATGGACTCGATCATACTTCGGAATTCAATCAAAGGATTAAAAAATAAGACGTGAAATAAAAAGATCTCAAAGTCTTTAGGTAATTCAAATCTTATTAATCCCTTAACTATTCTAGGAAGTGTAAGAATTATCATAACTTCTCAAGGAACTTTCTTTTCTTTAAAAAACCTCATAATTTATCATACAATGAGAGGGATTATTCTCCACATGATATTCTGGTCTGTTCTCATCTTTCCCTTGGGTGAGAACTACAACCTAAAGAGGGTAGGATTGTTTGAATAACCTCTTTGAAAACTTTCTTGTGAAAACATCTTGCTAATAATTTAGAAGACCTCTAAAAGTTGAGCCTCGCTTCTGGAAAGGTTTCTCACAATATAATACACCATTGTGTATTTATGTGTTGCAGATTGTATTTCACTAAAAGATATTTTTATAGAGTTCCTTTTAGACAGTTAATTTTACGAGTTTAAATACCCTAAAACTTTAGGGTAAGATTACTTGGATGAAAATAAATTTGTAAATCCCTGAAGGTTATAAATAGAGAAATTTATTCTCATTCCTTCATAAAATTTCTTGCTTGAGATAAGTCTTCAATTATGTGTTCTTCGTCTAGTCTAACCTCTAACAAAGAAGATAACGCTTACAGTGTTCTGTTTCCATCCAAGGGAATTCGCTTTAGTTCCTATGGTAATGATTCCAGTTAAGATAAAGGTGTTTCTTCATCTAATTCTGATATGTCAAACTCTCAACTTAATGAGTTTACTAATAAGATTAATCTTATGCTTAACAAGTTTCAAGCTTCGAGTGAAGATATACAATCCTCCTCTAAGAGAATTGAAGACAAGATTAAGAACATTGAATCCAAATTGTCCCTAATTAAGGAAAAACATGAATCCTACAGAGTTGATGAAGACTACACCCCCTCGTCACTGTAAGTTTTCTCCTATTTTTCCTTTTCTTTTTATTAGTTAACTCTTTATAGGAATTTATTCTTATTGTTTAAGGAAGAACACTAGCTTTTGGAGTAGTTCTTATGTATTACATTAGCTATTCCAAATACTATCATCTTGCATGTTTAAAATTTATTAATTAAATATATTTTGGAAGATGACTAGCAATACCTAATCTTCATGGATTATATATATGTATTGCATAATTTGTGAGATTTGTTGTTTGCTATCATATTCTGGTGATTAGAACATATATCTCATATTTCTCATAGGTTAAGCTCTCAACTCTTGCAAAAGAGAAGTAAACTATTTTGAGAATGGTAGTATTGATCTCTCCACGATTACACTTTTGTTATACTGCTACAGGATTTCGTAAGATTTTGTCTAAGAATCTACTTACTACCTCGATTGCATAACCGCCAGGGGATAAGTGGTGAACTTTATTCTCTACGTTCGTATATGGCTAGAGAAGTTAAAATTCTTACGTTGGGTCATAACACACTAATTGTTCTCTTGTTCGTAACTGGCACAGAGAATAGCTTTTGTTGTTGATTATTTTTATCACGAAAAGTTTGTATCTTAGTGCCTCAAACATTAAGATCGCTAGTTTTAACTTCTTTGTTCGTAACTGGCGAGAAGAGATAAAAGATATAAGGATACTTATTTACTTTGTTCTTAAATGGCGAGTAAATTTGTATGTACAAGGAAAATCCTTCTCTTGTGATTAGAGTTAAGGTATCTTATGTTGTTTTTTCGGGAATGACATCAAATGGGGGAGAGTTCTTGTAGGATCAGAATATCGCAACAATAATGTTTCAGCGAAATTATCAATGACACAACACTTAAGCGTCGCAAAACAACTCCAGAAATGATAAAATAAATGACGTCAGCTAAGAACACGAGAAAGATATGACAGTCCTGCGAAAATTAGAGAGTTTGCGAAATTAACATTTGTAAGGTTGCGAGAATGTCGCAAACCATATCCGAAAATAAAGGACAGATTAGCTGTCATCCACTATGTATTTCCTTATAAATAGTCATTCAAATTGTAAAGAGAGAGAGAGATCTTTTGGGGTAAGAAACAAGTGAATAGGAGAGAGAAAGTTCAGAGCAGAGATTATTCTTGACTACTTTATCTTTCTTGTAAGAATATTCAAAGTTTAATCAATAAAATTAAGAACATAAACCTAAAAATGAGTTGATCAACAATGAAATCATATGAGGGGTGTAGTGTAGGATTTCCTGCAACTACATAATGGCTCTAAAAACAGGGAGGAGTTGAAGATTATTCTAGAAAAAAGATAAAGATTGATATTGAGATTTGTGAAAATTTAAAGTGATTGATTAAGAATTTTTCATAATTTCTTGCAATACTGTTAGCATTGAAGAAATGGCTAGAAGAAGAAATACATCTGAACAACCGACTACTGTTAGAAGAAGTAAAAGAATTGCTGGAACAGAAAGAAATGAAATGGGAGAATCTACTAGAATGAGAAATAGTAGGGAAAATCAAATTCAACCGGCAATTCAACAAACACTAGTTCAAGAGAGGAATACATATTATGACAGGGTGAGCATACACACTTGGCGATCAAATTCAGCAGAAGAAATAGAAGAAGAGCAACAAAACAGAAATCACAGACAGGAAGAGAGAAATCAAGAAGCAGATGAAGGAATAATTCATAGAGGTGAGGAAATTGGAGAATTAGAAACATTGAGACGAATAATACATGAAGAAAGAAGAGCTGAGGCAGAAGAACGTGCAAATTTAATAAGGCAAAATCACGAATTAAGGATGGAGAATATAATACTACAGAATAGAAGATCGAGAAGTAGTACAAAATCATATTCAAGATCGACTGGAAGAGAAATGAGGCGAAATTCACCCATGATCAATACTGGAAATAATATTCAAGAAGAAATATCAAATCCTAATGAAGAATATCGCGAAAATAGAGAAAGAACTTATGATCGTTACGTTCCACAAAATGAAACTTTTGATGATGGGCAAATTGGACGAAATCAAGAAAACGGACAAAGTCAGGTACAAAATAACCAAGATGGCGAAGGAAATCAAGAGAAAGGAAGAGGAATTTTACATGTGAGAGAAACTCAAAGAAATCAACAGACAATTGAAGAAGAAATTGAAAGACATTATGCTGAACAAGCACGTTTAATCTGCGAACGTTAAATATTGAGAGCGGAAGTGGAAGAACAAGAGCTTCAAGAGACAATTCGCCAGAACAATCATGACAATCGAGAAAGAAGGCGTACACAAAACCGGAACAATGATAATCTCAATGAGGAGTATGATAGAGTAAAGAGAATGGATGAAAGACATCGAATTGAATTGATAATAAATGGAAAAAATAATGGAGGGGAAGATGAAATCCATCATCATTTGTGAATTCAAGATAGAGATGAGGAAGAGAATCGCAGAAGAAGACGAGATGAGGATAATGAAGAAGAGATGCAAAATTTCGCAAGAGAAGATAGACGTGAACGTAGAAGAAGAGAGGCAAAATTAAAGAGACCAATGGATCAAGATTCAGGTGTAAATAAACAAATCTTGAAAGAATTAGAAGAAATGAGAGGAATGCTAAATAACAGAGGAGAAGTAGGAAGAATACAATTGGATGAAGCAATAGAAGAAGCTGCGAAAACTCCATTTACAAGGGAAGTACAATTAGGAGGAATACTGCCAAAATGCAATTTTCCCGCATTAACCAACATTTTTGATGGAACAACTTGCTCAATTTATCACATTAATGCTTATGTGAGGTGCATGTTACAATGGGAAAATCATGATGCGGTATTGTGCAAATATTTCGCATCCAGCTTAACAGGAGAAGCGTTAAAATGGTTTGAAGGTTTACCAAAGAATACAATAACTTCCTTCAATCACCTGCAGACTACATTCTTAGGAGCATACATAAATAATAATTCCTCATGACCTGGTATAGAAGATGTGTTTGGATTAAAGCAAAGGATTGGCGAAAGTTTGAAACACTTAACTAAAATATGGAGAACTATGTGTAGCGAAATGGCTGGCCGTGTAGATGAGAGATATCTCATATTATCATTTATCAATGTTATATTTGCAACAAACATATTGTATGTCCAAATTTTTAGAGTCAAGAATACGATTACAATGACTGAATTTAGAGAACTTTAAAAAGAATACATTACTTTAGAGGAAAGGCAAAATGAAATGGAATCATATCCAGTTGCGAACACCAGCTCACAAACAGCGAATGCAAGCTTATTACCCAAGCTAATAAAAACAGTGGCGAATACTTCGCAAGTACAACCAGAAAAGGTGACAAGTAACAATCAACATAAATTAGTATCTATGGGGAGCCGAGATCAAGAAGAGTATGAAAGAGAAAGAAATTTCTACAATCGTGGAGGAAATAACAAGAGTCAAAGACTCGATTAACCGCAAGAAACTTATGGAGGTCAAAGACCAAACTTTAATAGAGGACAAGGAGGTCACAAGGTAATATGGGAAGAAATCGAGATGCCACCTCTAAATACAAGTGTGGAGAAGATATGGGAAGCTATAATTTTGTTGGAGAATATACCAACACCATGGAACATGGGAACGGAACCACCTCCAAACCACAGAAGTCATGAATTTTTTTCTTATCATCATTTTCATGGACATACCACAAACGATTGCAGAAATGTAAAGAGAATTATTTTGAGAATGATAGATCAAGGAAAATTAAATGACTTTCTGCTAGGACATCCGCAACCTCAACCATTACCACCACCGCCAGAACATCATAAAGTGAATACGATGAAAAAGAAAGAAACATTCTTCATAGAAGTTGGTGCAAAAGCAAAAAATCTATTCTGTCACTCTATCGTTCATTCATATAAGACAATTGAAGATTTTCGCAAGAGATAATAATGGAGAATCACCCTAGAGGAATGGCAAGAGATAATAATGGAAGAGAAATTATGAATATTGCGAAAATCTCTCCACTGGAGGAATGGCAGAAACAGATCATTTCTTTTACTGCAGAAGAAATTCCCGAAGGAGAAGAGGTGCATGACAATCCATTGGTAATAAAATTAGAAATTAATCCAAAACCGAAAGAAGATGAGGATGATGAAGATGAAGATTCATGGGCAATCAATATAATTCTAGTTGATACTGGAAGCTCTGTGAAAATCTTATTTTATCATACTTATAAAACCATGGGTGGAAGAGATAATGATCTTATACCATCAACATATAAGATACATGGTTTTAATGGTACTGCTAACAAGCCTAAAGGGGAGGTTACTATGCAAATTCCATTGAAGGGAATATCTTCTGAAATTTCATTTTGTGTCGTTGATGTAGAATCACCCTACAATGCATTAATCGGTCGACCTTGGCTACATGGGATTCTCGGTGTAGCTTCAACTTTCCACCAATGCATCAAATTCCCTCACCCCAATGGTGTAGGAATCATAAAGGGAGATTGGGTTGAAGGAAAAGATGTTACGAAACTGAGATAGAATCTTGCGAAGGAAGAGCAAACAAGAAGGAAAACTGGCGACACAAAATCAAAATGTACAAAGAAGTGAGAGGTTGATGGTGGATACAATCGAAAGAAAGGAGAAGAGATGTTGCGAAATTAATGCTAGCTCAGAATAAAAAGGATGAACATACCACTACCAAGGAAGCAGTAGCAGAAATAAAGAAGCAGAGGATGGCAAAGGTAATAAAAACAAGAAATGTATGAATGATTAAGTTGTTGCGATAATCTCGCAATAAGTAAAATTCTCAAAAATACATTTGATTGAACAAAAATTGAGATTGCGAAATTCAGATACAATATAATGATTTGCGAGACTCTCGCAGAGATAATGAATTTTACAGAAAATAATCAGAGAAGAATGACAAAAGAGAAAGAGGCGAACCTTTATGGCGTACACCCTAGTTCGCGAATACAATTTCGCAAGAGGCAAATGTAAGACCTAAAGTACGTCATATAAGGGGGTACCTATTGCATGATCAGGGAAAGGCTACACCGCCACCGGAACCTGAGTCATGGAGATTTGGGGTCAATGAAGCCCATCCGGGAGAGGCACCTTGGATTCTCAACTTAAGCATATGACTTAGGTTGGGCGACTAAGGTAATAAGGACTCTCCCAAGGAGTGCAGATCTGATCAAGGCGCCGAGGTACACGGTTGAGTCAAGAGTGCCGGGGCGTTTGAAGCGTCCTTGCCATTCTTGACAAGTCTTGGCTTATACTGCACTCGGCCTGAAGAAAACCCCACTTAGGGTGCAGTCTCGTAACCATAACCCTATAGGTAAAAGGGATAAGAGGCTGCGAAAACAACTGGTTGTTGTTAAGACTGGATGGGAGGAGCTAACCTTGTATGGTAGAAGTACGCCTCCTTGAAGGGGCAACCAGGGGGAGATAAGGGCGGCACCCTCCATTAGGGAGCTGATAAGTGTCTTAAGACGCAAATGTCATGAGGCTTTTTATTCGCAAGGATATTAAGGCTTGTCATATTTGTGCAACAATCCTGAAGAGGCAATAATACAAAAGAAAAAGATAAGACGAGATCAATGGGTTTTCGCATGAAAGTGCGAAGACGTCCTGCGATTTCGTCGCAAGACGGCAATGTCATGGGGATTTATTTTCGCAAGAATATTTAGGCCTGTCATATTGTCGCAACATTCCTGAAGAGGCCATAATACAAAAGAAAAAGTTAAGGCAAGATCAATGGGTTTTTGCATGAAAGTGCAAGGACGTCCTGCGATTTTGTCGCAATGACAAGAGGTGGCATAATAAGACCTTTAATTAGGAAGGCAAAATAAGACCACACAGGAATGAGATTTTGAAAAGAAACAAAATTCACTTCGCAAAAGGTTGCGAATTATACAATAAGAATTTTTATGAAATCTCTCATTTGGATTCAAATAACAGAGGCAAGTATGGGAATGTATGAAATTAGAAAATGTTATTTGTCTCCATATGAGAGATTTACTCAAAATTCAAGAATTAATGATTATATTGATTAACTGTATTGCAAAGAAGAATTGTTTTAATTTACGCAGGTCAAAATGAAAGAAACACAAATATACAGAAAGAAGAAATAAATGTACAAGTATTACAAAGAATCAAAGAAAGAAGTAAAGACTATTTCTTGGTTAATCCTTCATTATCTTCATCAGACTTGTTTCCTTCTTCATCTGCGTCAGAATCTTCATCACCATCAGAACTTCCATCACTATCAGATTCTTCATCGTCAGCTTCGCTATCAGAGATAATCAAACTGGGAGTATTCTGTGGGATTTCTTCTAAAAGACAAGGATAATCAGAATGTGGGATATTATGATCATCACAAACCATTTATGGTTTGATTGCGAAAATGCATAGCGTCATTCTTAAAATTCGCAACGTGATCTTGATTTGATTCTTTAATCTAGAATACTTGTCGTTGCGAGAAGAAAGATTCTTTGCGAGTTCCTCCTTTTCAGCTTCAAGTTCTTCAATCTTTTCACGATATTATTTTCAGAATCTGCGAACAAAAGACAATCAATTATTAACTTGATGAAAATTCATAAGAAGCAAAAGATTAGTAAAGAAGAGCAATTAGCAACCTTCTCTGTCAGAAATCATATCTCTAATCAAGGTGTATGTTCAACTTGGAGACTAACATTTACGCCTAAATCTTTTCTAGCATCATCTAAAATTTTCGCAGCCCAGACAAATTCATCCTCACTACTTATGAGAAGACGAGAACGAATTTGATTTTCCCTTTCGCAGAGTTCAATATTCTTGCGGTTAGCTTCATCTCGCTCAAGTTGAACTTCAAGGAGAGCCTCTTGGAATTTCGCCAAAGCCTTGGCACCTTGATCAGAGATGATCCTTATCATCTATGAGACCGCTAATTTTGGTTCTTAACTCATTGGTTTTCTCTTTGGAATCAATAAGGAGACGCTTAAATCTGTTGGCTAAGCCTAAACTGGATCTATGATCAATTTCTAAGAGGCGAAATTTCGATCTAAGTTCATTTAGAGAAAGAGATGAAATTCTATCATTTGAGAAGCTATTTAAGGAATTGTTAAGACGTTCAAGAAGGGTATCATTATCCAAGGCATTAGGAAATGAGCGAAGAAGGGTAGCTTCATCAGAAAGACCATAAATGTCTGCAAAAAGGATCATTTAAATAAGATAAAACAACAGGATGAATGAATAAAGAGAAAAGAGAAAAGTAACATACCGTAAAGCTGATTATTAGCTTGTTGAAGACTAGAAATTTTGTTCTTATACGAGGAAGAATCAATTTCTAATTGTCTATTTTTCTCGCGAAGACCTTTAACTTCAGCTTCCAATTCTTCATTCTTTTTGCGAAATTGAAGATTCTTCTTTTCAAGATTTTCGCGTCTTCTCTCTAGATCTGAGGCAACAGCAAAAGAAGCTTTTCCAGCCTGCGAAAAATATAAAAAATATTAATAGAAAGATTTTGAGTTATAAAATGAAGAAGTAAAAGGATAAAAGTATACCAGACTATTGAGAGAATGCAAGAAGTCGGGAGTCACTGATCTAGAAACTCCACGAAGAGAGCTATCACCATCTAGTAAAGGGACATCACAAAGGGTAGCGAGAGCTTTGCAGGTATTTGCGAATTGGCTATCTCCCATTCCTTGTAGAGAATCAGAAAAGAGGCCAGAAACTTAGCCATAGAAGATTCAGGTGGAGAATCTTCAGTTGCAGCAAGATCATCGTTATCCTCATCACCCTTGTCACTTTCAGAATTTTCGTTAGGAGGCATTTGAAGGAGGAAGAACGAACTTTTCTTTTCTTTGGAGGAGGACCAGTTGATTTTTCCCTGCGAAGAGCACCTTTACCTTTATCACCAATCTTCGCAGCATCAACAGATTCTTCTACTTCAGCAATAATCTTCACACACAGATAGAAATAAGAAATGGAAGCATGGAAGTAACAGTACTATTAAAGCATAAGAGAAAATTTCTTACCTCTCTATGTGTATGAGCGAAGAGCTAACAGAGTACTAGATTTCCCAGTCCTGTTATAACTATCTTTCAGTTTTTGGATCTAATGTCGCAAGAGTTAGCGAACAGAATAGTAAAAATCAATAAAGAAATATAAAATGAGTTAAAGGGGAAAACATACCTCTTTCTCCTTCTCGGGCCAAGAGAAAACCCAAGGTTGATATGCAGCGAGATTCGCAGGAAGAACGTTTGACCCAGCAATGTAGGGTCCCTTTAGCATTAAAGGAAAAACACCATTTATCATCTTTGGATTGGCGAGGAGTTGTGTTTTTACCAGAATGCCAGTCAATATCTTGCATAAGAATTTTGGCTTCATCAATTTATCTTTCCTTTTTAATCGAATACCCCAGCGAGTATTCTCTTTCTTCATGGAGATAAGTTCGTAGTTCTCAAAGAAATTCGCCACTGTATAAGTTCGTTGCGAGAAGAAAGATTCTTCGCGAGTTCCTCCTTTTAAGCTTCAAGTTCTTCAATCTTTTCACGATATTTATTTTCAGAATCTGCGAACAAAATACAATTAATTATTAACTTAATGAAAATTCATAAGGAGCAAAAGATTAGTAAAGAAGAGCAATTAGCAACCTTCTCTGTCAGAAATCGTATCTCTAATCAAGGTTGTATGTTCAACTTGGAGACTAACATTTACGCCTAAATATTTTCTAGCATCATCTAAAATTTTCGCAGCCCAGACAAATTTATCCTCATTACTTATGACAAGACGAGAACGAATTTGATTTTCCCTTTCGCAGAGTTCAATATTCTTGCGGTTAGCTTCATCTCGCTCAAGTTGAACTTCAAGGAGAGCCTCTTGGAATTTCGCCAAAGCCTTGGCACCTTGATCAGAAATATGATCTTTATCATCTATGAGACCGCTAATTTCGGTTCTTAACTCATTGGTTTTCTCTTTGGAATCAATAAGGAGACGTTTAAATCTGTTGGCTAAGCCTAAACTGGATCTATGATCAATTTCTAAGAGGTGAAATTTCGATCTAAGTTCATATTGAGAAAGAGATGAAATTCTATCATTTGAGAAGCTAGTTAAGGAATTGTTAAGACGTTCAAGAAGGGTATCATTATCCAAGGCATTAGGAAATGAGCGAAGAAGGGTAGCTTCATCAGAAAGACCATAAATGTCTGCAAAAAGGATCATTTAAATAAGATAAAACAACAGATTGAATGAATAAAGAGAAAAGAGAAAAGTAACATACCATAAAGCTGATTATTAGCTTGTTGAAGACTAGAAATTTTGTTCTTATACGAGGAAGAATCAATTTCTAACTGTCTATTTTTCTCGCGAAGACCTTTAACTTCAACTTCTAATTCTTCATTCTTTTTGCGATATTGAAGATTCTTCTTTTCAAGATTTTCGCGTCTTCTCTCTAGATCTGAGGCAACATCAAAAGAAGCTTTTACAGCCTGCGAAAAGATATAAAAAACATTAGTATAGAAAGAGATTTTGAGTTATAACAATGAAGAAGTAAAAGGATAAAAGTATACCAGACTATTGAGAGAATGCAAGAAGTCGGGAGTCACTGATCTAGAGACTCCACGAAGAGAGCTATCACCATCTAGTAAAGGGACATCACAAAGGGTAGCGAGAGATTTGCAGGTATTTGCGAATTGGCTATCTCCCATTCCTTGTAGAGAATCAGAAAAGAGGACAAAAATCTTAGACATAGAAGATTCAGGTGGAGAATCTTCAGTTGCAGCAAGATCATTGTTATCCTCATCACCCTTGTCACTTTCAGAATTTTCGTTAGGAGGAACATTTGAAGGAGAAGAAGAACGAACTTTTCTTTTCTTTGGAGGAGGACCAGTTGATTTTTCCCTGCGAAGAGCACCTTTACCTTTATCACCAATCTTCGCAGCATCAACAAATTCTTCTACTTCAGCAATAATCTTCACACACAGATAGAAATAAGAAAAGGGAGCATGGAAGCAACAGTACTATCTAAAGCCATAAGAGAAAATTTCTTACCTCATATGTGTATGAGCGAAGAGCTAACAAAGTACTAGATTTCCCAGTTCTGTTATAACTATCTTTCAGTTTTTGGATCTACGGAATGTCGCAAGAGTTAGCGAACATAATAGTAAAAATCAATAAAGAAATATAAAATGAGTTAAAGGTGAGAAACATACCTCTTTCTCCTTCTCGGGCCAAGAGAAAACCCAAGGTTGATATGCAGCGAGATTCGCAGGAAGAACGTTTGACCCAGCGATGTAGGGTCCCTTTAGCATTAAAGGAAAAACACACCATTTATCATCTTTGGATTGGCGAGGAGTTGTGTTTTTACCAGAATTCCAGTCAATATCTTGCATAAGAATTTTGGCTTCATCAATATTATCTTTCCTTTTTAATCGAATACACCAGCGAGTATTCTCTTTCTTCATGGAGATAAGTTCGTAGTTCTCAAAGAAATTCGCCACTGTATAAGTTCGTTGCGAGAAGAAAGATTCTTCGCGAGTTCCTCCTTTTAAGCTTCAAGTTCTTCAATCTTTTCACGATATTTATTTTCAGAATCTGCGAACAAAATACAATTAATTATTAACTTAATGAAAATTCATAAGGAGCAAAAGATTAGTAAAGAAGAGCAATTAGCAACCTTCTCTGTCAGAAATCGTATCTCTAATCAAGGTTGTATGTTCAACTTGGAGACTAACATTTACGCCTAAATATTTTCTAGCATCATCTAAAATTTTCGCAGCCCAGACAAATTTATCCTCATTACTTATGACAAGACGAGAACGAATTTGATTTTCCCTTTCGCAGAGTTCAATATTCTTGCGGTTAGCTTCATCTCGCTCAAGTTGAACTTCAAGGAGAGCCTCTTGGAATTTCGCCAAAGCCTTGGCACCTTGATCAGAAATATGATCTTTATCATCTATGAGACCGCTAATTTCGGTTCTTAACTCATTGGTTTTCTCTTTGGAATCAATAAGGAGACGTTTAAATCTGTTGGCTAAGCCTAAACTGGATCTATGATCAATTTCTAAGAGGTGAAATTTCGATCTAAGTTCATATTGAGAAAGAGATGAAATTCTATCATTTGAGAAGCTAGTTAAGGAATTGTTAAGACGTTCAAGAAGGGTATCATTATCCAAGGCATTAGGAAATGAGCGAAGAAGGGTAGCTTCATCAGAAAGACCATAAATGTCTGCAAAAAGGATCATTTAAATAAGATAAAACAACAGATTGAATGAATAAAGAGAAAAGAGAAAAGTAACATACCATAAAGCTGATTATTAGCTTGTTGAAGACTAGAAATTTTGTTCTTATACGAGGAAGAATCAATTTCTAACTGTCTATTTTTCTCGCGAAGACCTTTAACTTCAGCTTCTAATTCTTCATTCTTTTTGCGATATTGAAGATTCTTCTTTTCAAGATTTTCGCGTCTTCTCTCTAGATCTGAGGCAACATCAAAAGAAGCTTTTACAGCCTGCGAAAAGATATAAAAAACATTAGTATAGAAAGAGATTTTGAGTTATAACAATGAAGAAGTAAAAGGATAAAAGTATACCAGACTATTGAGAGAATGCAAGAAGTCGGGAGTCACTGATCTAGAGACTCCACGAAGAGAGCTATCACCATCTAGTAAAGGGACATCACAAAGGGTAGCGAGAGATTTGCAGGTATTTGCGAATTGGCTATCTCCCATTCCTTGTAGAGAATCAGAAAAGAGGACAAAAATCTTAGACATAGAAGATTCAGGTGGAGAATCTTCAGTTGCAGCAAGATCATTGTTATCCTCATCACCCTTGTCACTTTCAGAATTTTCGTTAGGAGGAACATTTGAAGGAGAAGAAGAACGAACTTTTCTTTTCTTTGGAGGAGGACCAGTTGATTTTTCCCTGCGAAGAGCACCTTTACCTTTATCACCAATCTTCGCAGCATCAACAAATTCTTCTACTTCAGCAATAATCTTCACACACAGATAGAAATAAGAAAAGGGAGCATGGAAGCAACAGTACTATCTAAAGCCATAAGAGAAAATTTCTTACCTCATATGTGTATGAGCGAAGAGCTAACAAAGTACTAGATTTCCCAGTTCTGTTATAACTATCTTTCAGTTTTTGGATCTACGGAATGTCGCAAGAGTTAGCGAACATAATAGTAAAAATCAATAAAGAAATATAAAATGAGTTAAAGGTAAGAAACATACCTCTTTCTCCTTCTCGGGCCAAGAGAAAACCCAAGGTTGATATGCAGCGAGATTCGCAGGAAGAACGTTTGACCCAGCGATGTAGGGTCCCTTTAGCATTAAAGGAAAAACACACCATTTATCATCTTTGGATTGGCGAGGAGTTGTGTTTTTACCAGAATTCCAGTCAATATCTTGCATAAGAATTTTGGCTTCATCAATATTATCTTTCCTTTTTAATCGAATACACCAGCGAGTATTCTCTTTCTTCATGGAGATAAGTTCGTAGTTCTCAAAGAAATTCGCCACTGTATACTTCTCAGCAACTATCTCTAGGTTTGCGAATTTTGGATCTCTAAGTTCTTTGGAGTAAAGAGATCCTTTACCAGCACCACGATTAGCGAATTCTAGCATCAGACGGATGCAGTCCCCACTTAGTTGGAAGATGGCTCGCGAAAATCCTGAATGAGCGAGAATTTCATAAAATAAAGGAAGATTTGGGTTATAAAGAGGAATAGGAAGACCTGCGAGAATCTGACCTAGCGAAATTATGATTGATTGATCATCACAATATTGATCAGAGAAAATCTTGATAGAAAGAATTGATTTAGCATTTTCACCAGGAATGGTGGAGAGTGTGAAAACTTTATCAGCAAGATCTTTTTGGACATCCTATAAATTTTTCTCATATCTATGACCACTTGGAGCCATGTTTGAATATAGAGTATGGGAATGTATGGAAAGTAAAAGGATTGAAGGAAGAAAAAAATTACAGCAACAGAATTTGCAGAAGAATAACAGAGTTGCAGAGATGAGAGAATAAAAATAGAAGAGAAAGTGAAAAGAAAAGTGGAAAAAGGGGGGAAGAAGAGTATATAAAGAAAATTTTTTACTCGAAGAAATAAACACCATTAAGACGAAGAGACGTGAGCGGTTGAAAAGTAGCGGTTACAGAAGACGTGTCAAGAAATAAATGGAAGAGAGAGTACGTGTGATAAATGCAGAATATGAAAAGATAAGCAGTTGCGGCATTTCTCACATCATTCTCTACTTCGCATAAAAGATATGAGAAAAGGCAAGATGTAGGATCAGAATCTCGCAACAATAATGTTTTAGCAAAATTATCAATGACATAGTACTTAAGCGTCGCAAAAAAACTCCAGAAATGATAAAATAAATGACGTCATCTAAGAACACGAGAATGATATGATAGTCCTGCGAAAATTAGAGAGTTTGCGAAATTAACATTTGTAAGGTTGCGATAATGTCGCAAACCATATCCGAAAATAAAGGACAGATTAGTTGTCATCCACTATGTATTTCCTTATAAATAGTCATTCGAATTGTAAAGAGAGAGAGAGATCTTTTTGGGTAAGAAACAAGTGAATAGGAGAGAGAAAGTTCAGAGCAGAGATTATTCTTAACTTCTTTATCTTTCTTGTAAGAATATTCAAAGTTTAATCAATAAAATTAAGAACATAGACCTAAAAATGAGTTGATCAACAATGAAATCATATGAGGGGTGTAGTGTAGGATTTCCTGCAACTACAGTTCTTTTGAACTTGTGCTTAGTGGTAATATCTTTGTGGAGAGTGCAGATGTGGAATCTTAGGAGATTCTTGTACCTTTATGTGTCCTTGACATGAACCAAGGTCTCTTGGTGAATCGTTTAAACTAAATATTGGTATGTGTTCTCTATTCTTGAAACTCTTTTGTTTAATTCATTATGATCCCGATTTTTCGCCTTTGCCAATTTTGTTGAAAAAAAGGGGGAAAATTATTAAGTAGTATCTTACTATATTATATATGGATTTTCAGAGCATCGTGTAAGGGTGAGTGGATTATTGTATATAGGTTTTACCTATTTTGCAAAAGTATTATGTATTGACTAGGGGGAGAACATATCGTTGTAGTATTGCTTCAAAGTTATGGTGCAATTGAACTTTGAAATAGGTAACAATGCTATGTTTTTGTATAACAATCGATGAGTAGAGTGTGATTACCTCATTTAAACAAAGCTCTTTTTGAGTATTCTCATAAGTTGTTATCGCTACGGATCTTCAACAACAAAGGTGTTAAACAAACACATGCAAAATCATAGAAGAACTTGAAGTACGAAGAATTCAAGACATATATTGAAGAACCAAGGAAATCAAGCATATTGGATTGAGTTGAAAAGTTTGTTTATTTTGAATCCATATGTGAATAGTTTTGTCACTAAAATTGACAAAAGGGGAAGATTGTTACAGAAATGCTCGGTTGAAGCCATAAGTTTTTCTATCTCAAGCTTGTTGTCAATGTTAGATGATCAACACTATATGTTGATTTCTAGTCTACTAAATCATGTCCCCGACTAAGTTATCATTTGGTAGTTGAGTATCGGACATCACCCTTGAAGACTGAAGATCTCCGAAGATATTTGGGGATTAAACCATTCTATTTCACTCACTATATCTATCTATTGAGACGATGTCGTATGACTTCTAGTAGATTTACAAAGAAGAAGTTTCGAGACAAGCTTGTCTTGTTAAAAATATGACAAAAATGATTTAGCAAAGTTGTTCAACGATCCTTAACAATATTAGTTTCAAGCAATTTATTGTTTGTGAATTAATTTGTGGATTTTATCACTTGGGAATGTTTCAAATATCATAAAAGAGAAATTCCGAACTACTGATATTTCTACTCAGGTTAGGTTGGCGAACCAGTTCGCAAACCATAGATATCTGAGATTCGGAAATATAAGAGGTTTGGCGAACTAGTTCGTAAACTGTGAGTTCAGTTGGGAACAATTCATGAACCGTTGTGAACTGAATTTTCCAAGTTGGTATTTCAGGCTAGCAGTTAGCGAACCGTAGTCAACTGAGTTCGGTAGTCTTGTAGTTGTCCTAGTTTATATCTTAGAAGATGCTCAAAGACTTACTTTTAATATGTTTAGCCTTTTTATAACTATCTCAAATACTTCTAAGAATTCATTGATCACCCAAACCCTTATGTATGTACATCGTGATTAAATTCGTAGGTGTTCAAATGAACATCAAATTGCTTTTAGTTCTTTGGCATAATTGCCAAACCGAATAGTCATTATACACGGTTACAGAACCGATTCATAATGTATATTTTTTAATTGTATTTTGAAGACCTAAAAGTGGATAGTTTTTGAGGGGAAAGCCACTTTTACTAGAGCGAAAACCAATTTTGGGTGGATTAAAAAAAATCTTTCCCTCTATCAACAATCATTTTGTATTATGGTTTTCCATATCACACTTATCCGACTTAAAGTATTGGTGTCACCTAGAAATTTTATGTGTCAAGGTTGACCCATGCATTCATATAAACATGAGACCAACATGGCTGATAATAATTCATGATTGAAGTTGTTGGTTTGTATTTCGATGATTAGTAAATTAGGAAGTAGGCGAATAATTTGAGTTATACGTAAACATTCGTAATCCATGCATTCATATAAACGTGAGTCCAATATGGTCAGTCATACCTCATTTTATTGATAATAATTCATGATTGAAGTTGTTGGTTTGTATTTCGACAATCAGTAAATTATGAAGTCGACGAATAATCTGATATATATATATATATAATATAATATAATATAATATTATTGATATGTCTTACATTATTTATTAACATAAGAGGGTTTAGTTGTTAGCCGAGCAATAAGCTGAGCACCAACTCCTTTCTGAATAGCAACACCCAATCTGTGAAAAATAAAACTACCAAGACCACTACCTGCGTCATGGCTAACTAAACAATTCTTCAGACGCTTGAAAAAACATACAATATCCTCACTATTTGATTATTTTGTAAAATATGGGTGTGTAACAACTTCCGCGGGGAAGTAACGAGGTAACGCATGAACACATAAACATTCATAAGTGTCGTTGGACATTTAGATGGAAGAATTAATCTGTATAACCTACAGATCTCCTCTACGTGCTCATGATGCTAATGATAATTGGTCATGATATTTAAAAATGATAAAATCAGCAACAATATCTTAGAAGACGATCATCATCTTATAGATCTCTGCATGATGGCTTCCAAGTTAACCTATAAAAATGCCGCCAGTCATTTGAAATGTTGATGTTCATCACTAGAAGGTATATATCCGTACTTGTTACACCATCTACTAGTTTAATCTAAAGTCGTGGAAATTGAACCCACAACCTCATAACTGAACCAAGAACCTCACAACTAACAATGTTTTGCATTTAATTGTACATATACTTGTTATATATACTCATCATATTTGGCTATCTGAGTATTGATAAAGGGAAAGTTTTTTTTAAATCCACCCATAATCGGATTTCACTCTAGTAAAAAGGTTTCCCCCCTAACAATTATCTAAAAGTGCTTGCTTGATTCTTAAGTTATCTTAGCTTGAATTGTAAGCAACCCCAGGTCTTTGAAAACTATATATAGAGATGCTCTTTAAACTGGAAAAATCAATCCTTGATACTTTGTGTCTTAGTTGATTCTAAGTCATCCTCTATAAACCTAGGTTTCCTTTGAGAAACATAATTAGGTTTAAAAGACTTCGCTTTGAGAATTCGTGAAGCCAGATGCGACTATATTTACCTTGATAGCTCGTGAATCCTGATCTTGCTTTTCTGTTATTAAGGTTTTCGTAATCTCTTTCAGGAAAGATAAGTAGTAATCGCAAAGTTCTGTTCGTGTCAGATTTTGTGATTCCTCAAGATATATATCTGACAACTGATCTTAGTTGATCTTTTGAAGATTGTTCTTGAGAGGTGGTTAAGAATCTAGGCTGCTCTTCGGGAGTCGTAAGTTCATGATTTGTGACGTTTTCTAGATTTATCTATTACAAACATATTTTCTCACCTTGATCTTTGATCTAAATGGTAATCAAATAGGCTTATCGGTTATAGGCATATTGGTATCAAAAGTTTTCACTTAGGCTGTAAAGGACGCCATCTAAGGGATTCAATTGCGTATATCCTTTCAAATTTCAAGAGACGTAAGGAGCACGAGTGTAACTAAATCGCTTGGAGGGTAGATTTAGTCTCAAATGCATTCTAGTCTGAAGTATGATAGTATGCTAGTGTTTGTAGCAACTTAATACAGTTTGGTGTTCAAATCTAGAAGAGGTCCCAAGGCTTTTCTATAGTTGCGGTTTCCCCGTTAACAAAACTTCTGGTGTCTTGTGTTTTTCCTTTTTTACTTTGTACACATTCAATCTTAGTAGATACGTTCATCTAATTATGATCGACTACGAGATTCGTTTCTTGTAAAATTCATATCTTGAAATATAGATAACAAGTTTAATTACTTGGAAGAATTCCGACTGAATTATTTGGATACAACTAGATTGATCTTGAAATGCCGAGGGTGCCCAAGTACACCACAATCTTTTCGTTTCAACCTATTAGTCTGATATCTTAAGTGACTATCTACGAACAAAGTCGAGACAATACAACTTCAAGATATTCACTTGACAATAGGATCAATGTCAAGTGTTTAGGATTTAACGTACAAGTGTTGTTTACTTTATTATAATAAAACAATTATAATGCAGAAGCAAAATAAATAACACATCAAGATTTTGTTAATGAGGAAAGCGCAGATGCATAAAAACCCAGGGCCTAGTCCAGTTTTGAATACTCCCAGAATTAAGACGCTATACAAAGAACAAAGCCAACTTTGTATAGTTGAGACCAGGTAATATATCCCTAGTTACTTAGTTCCATCGGTATCCCTGCGTCTATGACCGTTTGTTCAAGCACGTGAATCCCAAGACAGAAATCACTATCTTGAGTTGCTTTACCGATGTAAAGTCTTAAGCACTCAACTCCTTATGATCATCTTCCAAACAGTAAAGGAACAAAGTGTATGGTAACTACTCCAATAATCTTTAATTTAGAAAATGATTCGTTGAGTTTTGACAAAGGATCTTCCGTTTAAACTAGTAAACTCCTTTGTCGGGTAAGATCAATCCAAATCAGTAACTTAGATTCAGATTCACAACTATCATATTCGGGTATTTAAAAATACCACCAACTGATAGTTGTCGATATAGACGACCATATGATCAAATCTATCAAAGATAAATCAGACCTAAGTCGGATCCCAGACGATCAAGATGTATGCACAGATCACGAGATAAAACCAATAAGAGAAAAACTTATTGTCTTCAAATATTCAATTGCCTTCTTTTGTACCTGCAAGACACAACTTCAATCCTCTTATGATCGGTCACGCACAGAATAGAGTCTGTTAACAATAGATGCACAAGTTGTCTTTAGATCTAAAATAGTTCTAACTAAAGATCTCGTCAATACTTTGATCTAGTTTGAGAGACCCTTATATCAGAAGAGATGGCTCTAAAGAATTATCAAACTAGGTGCAATTAAAGTTTCAACAACCGTTAGTCAATCAAATCAATAATCGAAAACTAAAATAACAATGCAATTATCTAGTTTCCCACTAACGGTACTCGTAAAGCTTCTTGATCCCACATAAGTCTTTAAACGAGCAGTCGTAAGAGATTTCTCCTAATTAGGGTACTTTTCTGTCTGGATAGACAGCTCCATCAGAAACAACACGAATGAAGTATGCCTGACTCTTAGGATAGTTTTCAAGAAATGCAAACTCAACTTGAAAATGCGGGGGTCTAACAACCACCCCCAACAATTCGTTTGGCAGTCTGAGAGGACTTACTCCAATACACTTTCTAGAGAATCAACTAGACAGTCAGACTCAATCTAGAATAAAGTATATCAAAGAGTTTAATATCTCTAACTTTTAATTCAATCTGCAATCAGCAAATAGAAATCTGCGTGCCCGATTGAATAAGAGGAGTAACTTGAACGGTACCAAAGACCAATTTTCAAGTGTCAATCAATGTAAATCAACAACCCAAGGTTGGATATTCTAATTGATTGATCTTAACGCACAACCTGTGATATTTCAATTATATAACAAAATATAATCCGGAAAAGAAATGACACAGACACCAGAATTTTGTTACCGAGGAAACCACAAATGCAGAAAAACCCCGGGACCTAGTCTAGATTGAACACCACACTGTATTAAGCCGCTACAGACACTAGCCTACTACCAATTAACTTCGGACTGGACTGTAGTTGAACCCTAATCAATCTCACACTTCAAGGTACATTTGCGCTCCTTACGTCTCTGATCCCAGCAGGATACTACACACTTGATTGCCTTAGTTGATCTCACCTACAACCAAGAGTTGCTACGACCCAAAGTCGAAGACTTGATAGACAAATCTGTCTCACACATAAAAGTCTAGAAGATTGAATAAATCTGTCTCCCACAGAAATACCCAAGAGTTTTTTGTTCTGTCTTTTGATAAATCAAGGTGAACAGGAACCAATTGATAACACGGACTTATATTCCCAAAGAACAACCTAGAATTATCAATCACCTCACAATAAACTTAATCGACTAGCGAAACAAGTTATTGTGGAATCACAAACAATGAGACGAAGGTGTTTGTGATTACTTTTCTATCTTTCCTATCGGAGATATAAAATCTCGAGCCAATTATTTTAATTGTACTCAATACGATAGAAACAACAAGATTAGATCACGCAACTACAAAGATAATAGTTGGTGTTAGAGCATTGCTTGATTGAATTCGCATGCGTTGCTATCTCAAGCATGTTTGTCAATGTTAGTGATCAAAACTATAAGTCTTGATTTCTAGCCTATATAGCTAAAGGTCTCGGACTAGGATAGAAAGTGTAGTTGAGCTCAAGACTCCATGGAAATCATCATAAAAGACGAAGGACTACTCAAGGAACTGGTGGATCTTCATCGACTAAAAGGTATGTGGAGACTTGAACTTATCTGTCACTCAAAAGTCTATCTACTATATCTCCTACTCTTGAGACAAAAGTCGTTTTGATATATAGACTTTCATTATACACATTTGCTATTTCGAGCCGAGTGTAACTCGTCTATCTATTTCTCGAAATATGTGTTGGTAAGCTTTCGCTTTAGCCTTATTCATCTTTACCTAGTGACAAATGTCATGTTATGTTTCAATCACTTTGGAAATTGCTCTGACGAAAAATGGTATGTGAATAACGGCTATATAACGTCCCCTGAGAATGTTTCAATGATTGAAAATAAGAGTTTAGATTACATGAACATTGGTAGGATATAAGCATTGTTGTGGAAACACATATATGTATAAGTTCTTATTCCTTGAACCAAAGTTTGCGAACTTTGTTGATCAAGAGAAACAGAATGTGGCGTGAGCCAAGTCCGCGAACTGGCCGAAGTTCTCAACCCGAGAATTTCTGCTGGAGTTTGTGAACTCCTTCCGTGAGCTTAAGTCCGCGAACCCAGTCCGCGAAATTGAGCAGGTTATATCTAAAATCGGTTGTTCTTGAACTCATGTTTATATAAACTAAGGAATGCTTTTGCAAACCGTGGCTATAAAGTTCATGAACCGATTCGAGTGAATCAAACCGTTTTTGCTTCTATTGTGTCTTGTGTAGTTACATAAGATCTAAGCAATTGAACAACCCTCTAACTAGTTCATTTGAGTCATTTGAACTAGTTATGGTGAAGAAGAATATGATGGATATGAAAGTAATCATATGGCTAACCATTTGGTTAAATATTGTTGAACCAACAAATGTTAATGTTTGGGAACGGCTACATAAACCCAAAACTAGACATTTCATTTGTGTGTAACAAGCTAAGTTTTTGATCCAACGGTTGAGAAATATTAGCTTGAATCTAATCAGGTTTTCATCTAACGGTGAATATTGAATGCTTTGTTACCAAGCTAACATTGATTGCAAACCCTGATTTGAAAGACTATATAAAGGATAACTCTAGAAACTGGGAAACCTAATCCCCACACCTTACGTGTGATACTAATTCCATAGCTAGAGTCGATTCTCCTTTAAACTTTGGTTTCTTCTTCTAAAACCAGGTTAACGACTTAAAGACTTCATTGGGATTGTGAAGCCAGACCGATACTACTTTTCTTATAGTTGTGTGATCTGATCTTGCATCTTCTATCGTTACGAGTACAATTGTAATAATTGGCTCGAGATTTATATCTCTGATAGGAAAGATAGAAAAGTAATCACAAATACTTCGTCTCATCGTTTGTGATTCCACAATATATTTTTTCGTTGCGTCGATTAGGATTATGGTGAGGTGATTGATAATACTAGGCTGTTCTTCGAGAATATAAATCTGGTTTATCAATTGGTTCCTGTTCACCTTGATTTATCAAAATACGGAACAAAACTCGTAGGTATATTCGTGGGAGACGGATTTATCTATTACCGTAGACTTTTCTGTGTGATACAGATTTGTTTATTAAAGTCTTCGACTTTGGGTCATAGCAACTCTTAGTTGTGGGTGAGATCAGCTAAGGGAATCAAGTACGTAGCATCCTGCTGGGATCAGAGACGTAGGAGCATAACTGTACCTTGGATCAGTGTGAGATTGATTGGGGTTCAAGTACAGTCCAGACCAAAGTTAGTTTGGAGTAGGCTAGTGTCTGTAGAGGCTTAATACAGTGTGTGTTCAATCTGGACTAGGTCTCGGGGTTTTTCTGCATTTGCGGTTTCCTCGTTAACAAAATTCTAGTGTCTATGTTATTTATTTTCCGCGTTATATTTTGTTATATAATTGAAATTGAAGAAGCGGGGGTCTAACAACACCACCCAATATTTCGCTTAGCAATCTGTATGGACTAACTCCGAAATACTTTGCTAGAGAATCAACTAGACAGTCAGACTCAATCTAGATAAAAGTATCTCAAGGAGTTAATGTCTCTCTCTTGATTTGCTTTTTACTCAAGCTAAAAACAATAGCTAGTCTTTATCAAATACAAGGAATAACTTGGACGGTACCAAAGACCAATGTCCAAGTGTTAATCGATGAAATCAACAACCAAAAGGTCGGATCTCTAATCGATTAAACTTTAACGCACAACCTGTATTATTTCAATTATAAAGATAAACAATATAATGCGGAAAATGAAATAACACAGACACCAGAAATTTTGTTAACGAGGAAACCGCAAATGCAAAAAAACCCCGGGACCTAGTCCAGATTGAATACACACTGTATTAAGCCGCTACAGACACTAGCCTACTCCAAGCTAACTTCGGACTGGACTATAGTTGAACCCCAATAAATCTCCCACTAATTCAAGGTACAGTTGTACTCATACGCCTCTGATCCCAGCAGGATACTGCGCACTTGATTCCCTTAGTTGATCTTACCCATAAACAAGAGTTGTTGCAACCCAAAATCGCAGACTTGATAATAAACAAATCTGTCTCACACAGAAAAGTATATCAAAGGATAAATCTGTCTCCCACAGAAACCCTAGGTTTTTGTGCCGTCTTAAGATATGAAATCAAGGTGAACAAGAACCAATTGATAATCCGGTCTTATATTCCCGAAGAACATCCTAGATTAATCAATCACCTCTCAACGATCTTTCTTGACTACACAAGCAGATGTTGAGGAATCATAAACAGTGAGACGAAGATGTTTGTGACTTCTTTATCTTGCCTATCGGAGAACTCTCACGATCTCAAGCCAATCAAAGATTGTACTCGTACGATAGAAGATGCAAGATCAGATAACACAACTATGATAAAAGTAGTATCGCTCTGGCTTCACAATCCCAATGAAGTCTTTAAGTAGTTAACCTGGTTTTAGAGAAGAAAACCAAAGGTTAGAGGAGAATCGACTCCAGCGAGCGCACTAGTATCACACAGACGTGTGGGGATTAGTTTTTCCCAATGCTAGATGTCTCCTATATATAGTCTTCAAATCAGGGTTTTGCCTTAATTACAAAGCAATCAATATTCACCGTTAGATGAAAACCTGATTTAGATTCAAGCTAATATTTCTCAACCGTTAGATCGAAAACTTAGCTTGTCACACACACTTGAGATATACGTTTACTGGGTTTGTGAAAACCGTGCCCAAACGTGTACGTGTATGTTGGTCCAATATAGTAACCCAATAGGTCAACCATATGAACATTTCATATTAACCTTGTTCTTCTTCACCATAACTAGTTCAATTGACTCAAATGAACTAGTGAGAGAGTTGTTCAATTTCTATGAGATCTTATGTAACTACACAAGACACAATTGAAACAAAGATGATTCGATTCGATTGAATCGGCTCATGAACTTTATAGCCATGGTTTGCATATTGCATTCCTTAGTAATTTAAGTTTCATGTTCAGAGCAAATCTTTAGATCATAACCCACTCAAGTACGCAAACAAGTTCGCGGACTTAATACAACCGACAGAGTTTTCCAAACTCAGCAGAAAATCTCGGTAATGAGACTTCCGCCAGTTCGCGGACTAAACACACAAACAAGTTTTTATAAAATCCCAGCAGAAATTTTCGGCAAGAGAACTTCCGTCAGTTCGCGGACTGAGTTCGCAAACTGAGTTCGCGGACTTGGCAAAGCCAATTCCTCCGGTTTCTCTCAATCAACAAAGTTCACAAACTTCGGATTAAGAAATATGACTTATGCACATATGTGTTTCCACACAATGCTTATATCCATCATTGGTTATATATACCTAAACTCTCATTCCAACCATTGAAACATTCTTAGAGGACGTTATATAGTTGTTACACTATTTCTTGTCAAAGCGATTTTCAAAGTGATTGAAACATTATGACTTTTGTCATTAGGTGAAGATAAACCCGATCAAAGTGAAACGCTTTACCAACACATGATTTCGATATATAGATAGGTGAGATATACTCGGCTCGAAATATCAAATGTGTATGATCCAGTCTATATAGCATACGACTTTTGTCTCATAAGAAGTAGGAGATAGAAGAGATAGACTTTTGAGTGATAGATAAGCTCAAGTCTCCATATACCTTATTGTTGATGAAGTTCCACGGTTCCTTCAGTAGATCTTCGTCGTTGTATGATGAATCTCCATGAAGTCCTTGAGCTCAACTACACTTTTCTATCCTAGTCCGAGACTTAGCTATGTACACTAGAAATCAAGACTCATAGTTTTGGTCACTAACATTGACAAACATGCTTGATATAGCAACGCATGCGAGGTCGACCGATCTATGCTCTAACAATCTCCCCCTTTGTCAATTTTAGTTCCAAAACTATTAATACATATACAAAAAAGATAAACTTTAGTGGCTCCTATTCCATAGTCTAATCTTCAACGTTCCCTGAAATCTTCGTCCTTCAAAGTACTCCAATGATCCCAAAGGTTGTAAGTTTAGCATCACCGTTGTTGAAGATCCGTTGCTATAACGATGAGAGAAATCGAGATTCTCGATCATCATTATACAGTGACATAGTATTATTATGTAACATCAAAGTCCAATTGCATCACGACTTTAACAATAATACTACGGTGATATGTATCACTCCCCCTTAGTCAATACTCCATATCACATGGAAACCACTCCCCCTTACACAATGATCCGAAAACCATATGTATATGTAGTAGAACTACACATTAATTTTCCCCCTTTTTGTCAATAAAATTGGCAAAGGTACAAGAACGGGTTCCTAATGAAATTTCCGAGAAGAGACGTTTCATAGACTAAAAGAAAAAAATACATACCAACTTACTTTAGATGCAATCATAAAGCCGAATCTAAATGCATTCATCAAGGAGTTTTAAGATACAAGATAACCCCTATAAAATTCCACAGCCGCACACCTCGCAAGATATTACCATTAAGCACAAGTTCAAAAGAACTCTCCCCCATTTGATGTCATTCCCGAGAGAACAACAAGAGAGACCTTAATTTCGAAGGAAAAGAAGGATTTTTTAATTGGACACCAAAAACCATAGGAAAATGATTTTCTATATGCAAAACTAATCAAATTAATCACAAGTAAACCCATGATTAATTTAATTGGAATACACAACTAAATCAAACCACAAAAGTGATCAATTTAATTGATTGTGCCCAACATAAGTAAACTTACGGAGCTACGACTAAGGTAATCATACTGAGATGACTAGCTTAATCGTTCACATACTCAACATAAGGAAAACCTTACGGAATATACGACTACATCAACCAATAGAACATAGCTAGTATAATATTTCATATACTCAACACAAGAACTTGTGGAATATATGAAAACTCAACTAGACTAATTACAAGAGAACCCATAATTAATCTAATTGTAATACAAACAACCAAACTAATCACGAAGGTAATCAATTTAATTATCAAAAGTTTTGCTCGACAAAAGAAGACTTTCGGAGCAAATAACTAAATAACCAACCAAGATGATTAATTTAGTTCATAATGCTCAACATATAGCATCTTATGGAACAACCAACAAAGAAAATAAGAATAATCGACTTAGTTGTATCGTGCTCAACATAAGACACACAATGGAGCCTTCACGGTAATACAAAAGGAATGGATCAAAGAAGATCAATACCGCGGAATTCATACAAGTATCTATTCTATCTTTCCATCACTATATGCATAATGACATAATAGACTTTATCCTTGTCACACAAAAGATTTTATCCTATTTTCCATCAAGTAAATGACTGCATATGCATAACTTTTCTATTTGTCAAAAGTCCATTCGTCCTTTCATTAATACGAATACCAATTCATGAACGACTTTACTTTTGACAACAAATGGGACCTTCAAGTTTACGGACGCAAACAATACATATCCCATAAACATATTGCAATATCACAAAATCATAAAGATTAATACTGCAATAACATCATCCTCCAAATATTTTTAGAATTTAAAACCAATAAACCTAAAAAATAAACATAAGAAGATGAAAAAAATAGCTATGTGTAGTCATAATCTTCGCTATTCAAAACGCTAGTTATTCTTCCAACTAATCCAAAAAGAAGATATACTAGGCAACAATTCCTTTGAGAAATTCTTTATCATTCCCGAACTCCTTGTTATCGACAACCATCGGGACATAAGGTTCACGGAGATAAGTGTCAATACCCACGAACTGTCTTGGCTGAAGAGGTTGAATTAGGGTCCTCTGAATTTCCAAGGATTTAGACACGAAAGTCTTTATTACACAAATCTCCCTTCTTATTTCCTTTAACTCATCAAGAATATCGGAAAACTTCTGAGAGTTAGAAGGAACAGCCCTGGGTTTTCTTGTAATCCTTCTTTTTCTTTTCAGGGACTTAGAAACAGGAGATTTCTCTTTTTCCTTGATTGATGGCTTAACAATCATGTTGACATCCTTTCCATCTGATGACATAGTGCTTTGAGAACAGTTATGAACAACTGGATTTATGTGATGGAATCACTTAACTCAACAAGCAGTCTTAAAGGATGTCAAAAAGAGAAAAAGGAATGTAGGGTTCGAAACCTATTGACAGGTTCGCATACGCCCAACTCTAAAATCCTATAAAGAGTAGAATTGTCGATAATAACCCTTTCTTTTACTTGATAGACAAAAATAACAAATCTAAAAAGAGAAGGAATTTTTTTTTTCTGAAGCTGGGATCAACACTCAATCTTGTCTCTTTTCGATCAGGCACATGGGACAAGATTTTCCGAACAACACAATCAAGTTGCGTTGCGATCAACAACGATTTTTCCATCTTTTTCCTCATGAGAGGAATCCTCTGATATCTGTCTATCAAACTGATTTGACCATATTTTCTTTTCAAATGGTCTTATCTATCCCTGGAAACCAACTTCTTAGACGAAGATAAGATCCTACATACCTCGGCGGTCTTCTGAGCAAGTTTCAGCTTTCTTGCTAATCGATCTGCTCTTCGTTGAAGTTTGCTTGCGCGCCTTATTTGGTGCTTGTATTTGTAACACCTTGATAGTTCATGTCCTTTCACTGAACAAAACGAGCACGTCAATCTTGGATAGTATTCAGGCATCTGAGATGTGCAAGCAACAAGACATACTGTTGATCCTGAAACATCACTGATAGGGTTTCCAGTTACCAGATTCAGTGAATCTTCCATCTTGATTGGGTTTCCTTCTTCTCCGAACCCATTGAGGTTGATATATGTATTGTTACAAGTATCAAAATCGATGTTTTCACAAAGAAGCCCTACACTTGATTTTCTATCTTCATCAGAATCATAGGTTTCAGACATTTCATCAAGTGTTACAGCTAGACCTTTGTTCCCAGTGTATTTTCTACGATTTGGGAATTCGTTAGCAAAATGGCCAAAACCCTTACACTTAAAGCACTGAGGCATGTCCTCGTCATCAGCCTCGTCAACATCCCTGTTTTTAGGAGGTACGCGACCGTGAGGTTTGTCTGATGACTTAGGTTTGTCTCTTGAAAACCGTTTACTTCTCTTCAACAGAAGATCCCTAAACTGTCTTGTGATCAAGTAGACTGATTTGTCAAGATCTTCATCCGAAAAATCATCCTCAGAGACATGAACACTTTTACCTTTGACAAGTAATTTGGTGTTCTTCTGTGCTTTAAAGGAAACATCCTTACCGACTTTGGATGTATGCTCATGGTCAAAGATCTTTAGCTTTCCAAACAAGGTGTTTCTGGAAAGATTATCGAGGTTATTCCCCTTAACGATGGCATGCTTCTTAGACTCGTATCTAGATGGCAGCGATCTGAAAATTTTCATCACAATGTCCTTTTCAGGAATAGTCTTACCCAATGCAAAAGATGCATTAACAATTTTAGACACTTTGTGATTAAACTCATCAAATGATTCTTCATCTGCCATACGAAGGTTTTCCCAATCAGAATTAAGATTTTGAATCCTAGCTTCCTTTTCACTAGAGTTACCTTCAAATATGCTTTCTAAGATATCCCAAGCATCTTTAGACCTAGTGCAATTAGACACATGGTGTTGAAGACTTAGGGCAATGACATGTATGATAGAATTTAATCCTTCAGAATTTTGCTTTGCAGAAAGAATCTCGGCAGCATTGTATTCACCAATATTCTTGGGAACGTTTACGTCTCCAGCTGCAACAACAGGCACATGATAGCCATTGACAACATATACCCATGATTGAAAATCACGCGACTGGATGAAGGCTCGCATAACAATTTTCCACCATAAGTAATTAGAGCCATCGAATACTGGTGGTACATTAGTAGAGATAGCACCTATGTCCATAGAGTCAGATCGCTACAAACACAGACTGATGAGGTTTCAGTGTGTTTGCCTGCTCTGATACCAATTGAAAAAGCGGGGGTCTAGCAACACCACCCAATATTTCGCTTAGCAATCTGTATGGACTAACTCCGAAATACTTTGCTATAGAATCAACTAGACAGTCAGACTCAATCTAGATAAAAGTATATCAAGGAGTTAATATCTCTCTCTTGATTTGATTTTTACTCAAGCTAAAAACAATAGCGAGTCTTTATCAAATACAAGGAATAACTTGGACGGTACCAAAGACCAATGTCCAAGTGTTAATCAATGAAATCAACAACCACAAGGTCGGATCTCTAATCGATTAAACTTTAATGCACAACCTGCATTATTTCAATTATAAAGATAAACAATATAATGCGGAAAATGAAATAACACAGACACCAGAAATTTTGTTAACGAGGAAACCGCAAATGTAGAAAAACCCCGGGACCTAGTCCAGATTGAATACACACTGTATTAAGCCGCTACAGACACTAGCCTACTCCAAGCTAACTTCGGACTGGACTATAGTTGAACCCCAATCAGTCTCCCACTAATTCAAGGTACAGTTGTACTCCTACGCCTCTGATCCCAGCAGGATACTGCGCACTTGATTCCCTTAGTTGATCTCACCCACAACCAAGAGTTGCTGCAACCCAAAATCGATGACTTGATAATAAACAAATATGTCTCACAAAGAAAAGTCTATCAAAGGATAAATTTGTCTCCCACAGAAAAACCCTAGGTTTTTGTTCCGTCTTAAGATATGAAATCAAGGTGAACAAGAACCAATTGATAATCCGGTCTTATATTCCCGAAGAACAGCCTAGATTAATCAATCACCTCTCTACAATCCTTCCTGACTACACAAGCGGATTGTCGAGGAATCACAAACAGTGAGACGAAGATGTTTTTGACTTCTTTATCTTTCCTATCGGAAAACTCTCACGATCTCAAGCCAATCAATCGATTGTACTCGTAGGATAGAAGATGCAAGATCAGATCACACAACTACGATAAAAGTAGTATCGGTCTGGCTTCACAATCCCAATGAAGTCTTTATGTCGTTAACTCGAGTTTAGAGAAGAAACTCAAGAGTTAATGGAGATTGACTCTATCGATAACACTAGTAGCACACAGACGTGTGGGGATTAGTTTTTCTCGATGCTAGATGTCTCTTATATATAGTCTTCAAATTAGGGTTTTGACTTAGTTGCAAAGCAATCAATATTCACCGTTAGATGAAAACCTGATTTAGATTCAAGCTAATATTTCTCAACCGTTAGATCGAAAACTTAGCTTATCACACACACTTGAGATATACGTTTACTGGGTTTGTGGAAACCGTGCCCAAACGTGTACGTGTATGTTGGTCCAACATAGTAACCTAAAAGGTCAACCATATGTAGGATCAAAATCTCGCAACGACAATATTTCAACGAAATTATCAGCAACACAATACAACAGCATCGCAGAACAATTTCAGGAAGAATATAATAAATGACGTCAGTTAAGATCATGAGAAAGATGTGGTAGTCCTGCGAAAATTAGAGAGCTTGCGAAATTAATATTGGTAAGGTTGCGAGAATGTCGCAGATTATACCCGAAAATAAAGGACAGATTAGCTGTCATCCACTATGTATTTCTCTATAAATATTCGTTCAAGTTGTAAAGAAAAGAGAGAGATCTTTTTTGAGTAAGAAACAAGTAAATAGGAGAGAGAAAGTCTAGAGCAGAGGTGATTCTTGATTTATTTATCTTTTCTTGTAAGAACATTCAAAGATTGATCAATAAAATTAAGAGTGTAAACCTAAAAATGAGTTGATTAATAATGAAATCATATGAGGGGTGTAGTGTAGGATTTCCTGCAACTACATAATGGCGCTAAAAACAGGGAATGATTGAAGATTATTCTAGAAAAAGCTGAAAATTAATATTGAGATTTGTGAAAATTTAGAGTGATTGATTAAGAATTTTCCATAATTTCTTGCAATATTGTTAACATTGAAGAAATGGCTAGAAGAAGAAATACCTCCGAACAACCGACTACTGTTAGAAGAAGCAAGAGAATTGCTGGGAGAGAAAGAAGTGAAATGGGAGAATCTACTAGAATGAGAAGTAATAGAGAAAATCAAATTCAACCACCAATTCAACAAACACTAGTTTAAGAGAGGAATACAGATTATGATAGGGTGAGTATACACACTTGGCAATCAAATTCGGTAGAAGAAGTAGAAGAAGAGCAACAAAACAGAAATTATAGATAGGAAGAAAGAAATCAAGAAGCAGATGAAGGAATAATTCATGGAGATGAGGAAATTGGAGCGTTAGAAACGTTGAGACGAAGAATACATGAAGAAAGAAGAGCTGAGGCAGAAGAACGTGCAAATCTAAAAAGGCAAAATCACGAATTAAGGATGGAGAATATAAGACTACAGAATATAAGATCGAGAAGTATTACAAAATCATATTCAAGATCGACTAGAAGACACTACGGGAAAAATATACATCTACAACTGGAGATTTACAACTCTTCGCTAAACATCGTAGAAAGTCATTTGTTTTACAACTGGTTTCAAAGGAAGAGTTGTCGTATATCATCACTGCCAACCCTTAGGAAACAAGGGGTTGCGCTAAGAAAACAAACGACAACTCCTTAAGCAAAAACGTTGTGACGACATTTATCTATAACAACTCTGTTCCATAAAGGTAGTGACTAAGCCTATCACAATTTTCACAAGAGTTGTTGAAGAACACCAAAATATGATGATGAAAAATAGTGTTAGAGGGGAGATTCGAACATGAACCTACTGCATGGAAGTCTGGCTCATCAACCATCCTTGCAATTCACAAGTTTTGTTTTTTTTTCTTTTTTTAATAAAAACGTATAACAACACTTATAAGTGTTGTTGAAGTAAAAATATAGAATGTTGGAAAAAATGAGATTAGAAGGGAGATTCGAACATGAATCTACTGCATAGAAGTCTAGCTCATCAACCATCCTTACCGTTCACAAGTTTTGGTTGTTTTTTTTTCTTAATAAAAATGCATAACAACACTTATAAGTGTTGTTGAAGTAAAAATATAGAACGTTGGCAGAAATGTGGATGGGGGATTTGATCCTCAGCCTCCTGCATGAAAGTCTACACCACTAACCATTCCTACACTATCACAAGTTCTGTCAAGTTTCTGGTTCTTTAATATACTAATTTTAAGACAACCCTTTATAAGAGTTGTGAAACAAAATATAATGTCCAAAAAAAATGCTCAGGTGACTAAGCCGCAAAATATTCTGAAGGAATCTTACTTGTAAATGGATGGATTCGTCGTTCTTACCAAGTTTCCGACTTAGAGTAGTCCACTCACGGCCAGGTTTCGATCTCGGAGCCTGGTTTGCATACAATATGGATAAATAGGGTTTGTTTAAGGTTTCGTAGAATATTACGAAGGAATCTTACCTGTAAATTGATGGATTCGTCGTTCTTACCAAGTTTCTGACTTAGAGTAGTCAACTCGCAGCCAGGTTTCGATCTCCGAGCCTGGTTTGCATGCAATATTCATAAATAGGGTTTTTTTAAGGTTTCGTAGAATATTCCAAAAGAATATTACCTGTAAATGAATTGGTCGTTCGTAACAAGTTTCTGACTTAGAGTAGTCCACTCCTGGCCAGGTTTCGATCTCGGAGCCTGGTATGCATACAATATGCAGAAATATGGTTTGTTTAAGGTTTCGTAGAATATTCCGAAGGAATATTATCTGTAAATGGCTGAATTCGTCGTTCTTACCAAGTTTCTGACTTTTAGTAGTCTACTCCCGGCCAGGTTTCGATCTCGGAGTCTGGTTTGCATACAATATGCAGAAATACGGTTTGTTTAAGGTTTCGTAGAATATGCCGAATGAATCTTACCTGTAAATAGATGGATTCGTCGTTCTTACCAAGTTTCTGACTTATAGTAGTCAACTCACGGCCAGGTTTCGATCTCGGATCCTGGTATGCATACAATATGCAGAAATAGGATTTGTTTAAGGTTTCGTAGAATATTCCGATGGAATCTTACCTGTAGATCGATGGATTCGTCGTTCTTACCAAGTTTCTGACTTAGTAGTCCACTCGCGGCCAGGTTTCGATCTTGGAGCCTGGTTTACATCCAATATGCATAAATAGGGTTTGTTTAAGGTTTCGTAGAATATTCCGAAGGAATCTTACCTGGAAATGGATGGATTCGTCGTTCTTACCAAGTTTCTGACTTATAGTAGTCTACTCCCTGCCAGATTTCGATCTCGGAGTCTGGTTTGCATACAATATGGAGAAATAGGGTTTGTTTAAGGTTTCGTAGAATACTCCCAAGGAATCTTACCTGTAAATGGATGGATTCGTCGTTCTTACCAAGTTTCTGACTTAGAGTAGCCCACTCGCGGCCATGTTTCGATCTAGGAGCCTGGTTTGCATCTAATATGCAGAAATAGGGTTTGTATAAGGTTTCGTAGAATATCCCGAAGGAATCTTACCTGTAAATGGATGGATTCGTCGTTCTTACCAAGTTTCTGACTTAGAGTAGTCCACTCCTATCCAGGTTTCGATCTCGGAGCCTGGTTTGCATACAATATGCAGAAATAGGGTTTGTTTAAGGTTTCTTAGAATATTCTGAAGGAATCTTACCTGTAAATGGATGGATTCGTCGTTCTTACCAAGTTTCTGACTTAGAGTAGTCAACTCACGACCAGGTTTCGATCTCGGAGCCTTGTATGCATACAATATGTAGAAATAGGGTTTGTTTAAGGTTTCGTAGAATATTCCGAAGGAATCTTACCTGTAAATCGATGGATTCGTCGTTCTTACCAAGTTTCTGACTTAGAGTAGTCCACTCGCTGCCAGGTTTCGATCTCGGAGTCTGGTTTGCATCCAATGTGCAAAAATAGGGTTTGTTTAAGATTTCGTAGCATATTCCGAAGGAATCTTACCTGTAAATGGATGGATTCATCGTTCTTACCAAGTTTTGTGTATGTTTAAGGTTTCGTAGAATATTTCCATGGAATCTTACCAGTAAATGGTTGGATTCATCGTTTTTGTGGACTTTCAGACTTCTTGTTCATAGTTTGTAAGTCGTTATACCGAACTTGAAGTTTGGATCGACACTGAGCTTCATATTCATCAATTTCGATGATGTATCATGCTAATTTTGAAGTCAGAACCCTCTCAGAGCTTCGTGGTTCATAGATTATAGGCCATTATACCAAGTTTGAAGTTCGAATCGACATTGAGCTTCATATTTATCGATTTTGATGATGTATCGTGCTAAGTTTGAAGTCAGAACCCTCTCAGAGCTTCTTGGTTCATAGTTTGTATGTCGTTATACCACATTTGAAGTTTGAATCGACATTGAGCTTCATATTTATCGATTTCGATGATATATCATGCTATTAATGTGAACTAAAGCTACTTCATGACATGTATGACTAGTCAAAATTACTTCATGACCTATGTAACTAGTCGAAATTCAAACCGGAAGCACAAAGAGAAAGCACAAAAGCACAAAGAAACACACCAGTTATCGGATTGATTTCTTATTTTTCAACTTTATTCTTATACATTTTTTGGATTTTTTTATATCAAAATGTCGATAAGAATGTGCTACATTTATTCATATTTTTTTTGGATTTTTTTCGTGTCGAAGGTTGATAATCAAACCGAATACATGAGCTCGTATTAGCACAAAATGAAACACATACTTCTCAATCCGCATGAGCATCCTAAATACAATCTCAACCGTCAAGATCTTTTCTTAATCCGTATGAGCATCTCAAATACAATCTCAACCGTCCATCATTTTCATTCGGATTCACTCTTTTTTTTTTCCGAAGCATAACCCTCCTTCAACCACTCGAACCCAATTCCTATCTGTTTTTCTCTCAATCACCACCGCTGAAGAACACCTCTACTCCACAGATGACGACGGCGCTCCATCACCACCGCTGCTCTTCTCTCGACCCCTCTTCTTCATCATCTTCTCTCAATCTCTCTCTTTAACTCCCCCTTTCTCTCATACGCAACAGTCAATAGTAGCAGCTCATCAAATCCAGATCTGAACCAAATTCTAATCAACCCCATCACTGATTCAAGTTACACAAAACCGAATTTTTTCTCGGTAACAATCAACTGCGTCCCTAACTCAAGTTTCCTTCAAATCTTCATCACATAACTCAATTCTTCCATCTCTAGAAGTTCTCAATTCATCAAAATCTTCTTCTCAATCTAGAACCTCATCCCAATTCCCATAACCGAACCCTAGATTTCAAAACAAAAATAAAAACCCCCCGAATCTCAATGTTGAGCTGAAAAAAACAAACCCTAGATTTCAAAATCAAAATCAAAATCTCTGAGCTCAATTGGGGACGATGAGTTTGTGGTTGAATGGTTGATGTTTTAGCTGGGTAGAGTCTGAGTTGACAACCGAAATAGTGAAATTCTATGGGTGATTTGGATGAATTCTGGCAGTAAATGGTACCATTGGTCTGTGAGGTTCTGTTTGAGAGAAGACAAGAGTTTTTGAAGTTAATTCAAGCATAGATGCAGATGAAGAACTCAGGGAGGAGATGGAAATCGAAATGAGGGTTTCTGAGCTTCAACTGAAAACAGAGATGGGTTCGATTGATTCCCTCAGATATATAGAAGACATGAGCAGATTTATGAAGAACTAGGGTTCTATTGTGTTGGAGGATTGATAAAATCAGAGCTAGGGTTTGTGTTGGATGTATGATTCTGTGATAGATTTGAAGATTTGAATTGATTAAAGGGGAAGCTGAGCTCGATTTCAATCATAAGAAGATGGGTTTTGTGGTAATTGTGTGGTTGTGTGCTTGTTGTTAGGTTTCAGATGAAGAAGTATAATGTTGATATTCATGGTTTCAGTTTGATATTGAAGTTTTGAAGACTGCTGCTGCTATAGATGAATGTAACTGGTGGTGTTAACTGTTTCCATCAGTTGAGAACAAAAACAACAAGTTTTGGAGATTCAGGATGTAAATGACAGAACTGGTGATGAAGAAATGAAGAAGTGAATGGAGTTAGCTGAGTCTGGTGTTCGACTTGAGCATGTTGAGGGCATGTTGTTGTTGTTTGAAACAAATAATGGAGTTAGCTGAGTCTGGTGCTGGACTTGAGCTGAGTGATAGCCATGGTCAAATATGTGCAGGAATGGAATGTTGCTGTTACATGATATTAACTTGATGCAGAGAATGAGATGGATATGAAATAGGCAGTAGGGGCTTGGTTATGTTCAAGAATCTCTAGAGAGGTTGATATTAAGGTAAAAGCTGTGAAAGATGATGTAATGTAGTGTTTATAGCAGCAGGATATGAACAAGAAGACATGGAAGAATGTAATGTTGATGGCAGTGGTACTGGTTATATGCTGAAACGGTGGTACTGAGAATGGAATATCGGTACCTATTAGCTCACTATCTCTAACCATAGAGAAATTCAGCCCTAACCCAAGTTGCACCTTAAATCTATCGGATTTCAAAACTACGGATTGAAATCAAGACGAGATGTAAATCGTTGCTGCAGTTGCTGTTAAGAAGATGAGATGGATTCGAATACACTGATACCCCATCTTCTCATGATTCAATTTCAATGCTAGGGTTCAGGACAATAGTAATTGTGCTCTCAGTTATCCCTTGATGTAAGTTTGATTTTTTTTTTCTTTTTAAAGTTTATTATTGAATTTAGATGAACTGATTGATAATTGGATTTCTAATACTTCAATTTTCACAGGGGTTTCTACCTTCTGAGGCACCAATTTTCACAGGGGATTTATAAATGAGACCAAATCAAATAAGCTGAAGATGTGAATTATGTGCTTGTGTGGTTTTTAGAAGTGCTGACCAAGGGTGTTTGATATCCAGCCTATAATTGCGCGACTTTAACGCAGAAACTGAGAAGGTTATGGTGAGTATCTCATCCATATGAATGAGATAAAACTGTTTGAATTTGGTAGATGGTAAACGATACCAGTTATAAATATAATGTCACTTCAGATTTTACATTGTGGAATGAATTGAATTGTGAAATTTTCCATTCCCTGAATTTTCCTTAATAGGGCAAGTGTGAAAGTGTGGGAACACTAGGAAGTATGGTTACAGTACTTCCAAATATATGTTGGAAATCTTGAGATTATTACAAGTTGTCTCATGTTTTAGTCAAGTTATTGTGCTTTGTTGAAGATCTTATCCAGCATTTAGAAGGGATTTACTTACCATCTTGTTCTGCGGCCATTTGTGAATCATGTTAAACTTTTATTTTATATGGATATGCGTGGTTTCAACAATAATGGAGAGAGTGAAAGGCACTGTCTGTTTTTTAATTGAATCGCAGTTGCTCTTTTCTACCATGCCGTTTGTTAAATACTACGAACATCTGTGTGTCATCTATAAAGCAAATAGGTATACTTTGTTACCAACTTTGTGTTGGAAGATGACTACATGAATTATGATTTTCCAAGCTATTTAGCTCATGATGCCTTAGTTTCATGTTTATCAGCTAGGGTAGCCATATTCCGTCATATATCTGCTTACAGTTTTTTGTATTATTTTCGACTATTAGAATGTTCTACGGCCATTTGTGCAGTAATGTCAGTTTCTTGTTGGCAGAGCCTGGCTTTTTCCTTTTTGATTATATTCTTGTATTTTTTAAATCTATTGAAGGGTCCTGACTTTTGATTTATGAATCATCAAATCTCATTATATATCACTAATGCAATTTCTGTGCTCATGGCTTGCTATGGTGTTTTGAGATTTATTATGGAAAGTGGTGCCTAAGGTTACGAGGTACAATCTGCTACTATTCTTTCGTATATTCCAGTCTTACCCCTTTGTTCTGCTTGATATGATATAAATTTAAAGTTTGTAATTGTTACAGGTTATTGTGAGTGAAAAGCTTAGGGAAGCTCGTGCAAAGTCAATGAAGTTCAAGGATGGATACATGATTTCTTCTGGTCAGCTAATTTACGAGTACATTGATTCAGCCGTTAGACACGTCCTTCTTAGACTGGTCAGTTTCTACACCATTTATTGTTACTAACTTAAACTGTATCTTTCATTAGTATATTAATTGTTGTTTGGTTTACTTTTGTTTGTTTCATTTTTGTTTAGAGTGAGACAGTGGAGAGTATGAGGTGATGATTAGATAATTTCCCTATTGGTTTGATTGTCGAAACGGTGACATAAATGTATTCCGTCTATCTGATCATTCTCTCAAGTCCTACTAAAGAGCGCCTTTTTTTTTCTGTTTTACTTCTTTTGTTGTGTGCCGAGTTATATTTTCTTTATTTCTGGAAGTTCCGTTCATCTTCTAACTTAAAGTTCATTGTTGTTTGTTTTGTTGAGCAAGGTGTTATTGGCATCAAGGTCAAAAAACATATTGGATTAGGATCCTAAAGGAAAGAATGGTCCAATGACTCCATTGCCTGATGTTACCATCCACCAACCTAAGGTTGAAGAAGACTTCGTCAGGCCTTCAATGATGGCTCCTACCGAAATAGAAATGGCAGTTCCCCCACAAATGATAGTAACTTGAATGGGATGCGGTTTCCAGATTCATTATGATCTGGCATACAGTGTGTGATTACTGCTCATGTGGATGATGCTTATGTCTACATGCCAACTTCAGAGTTCAAGTATGTTAGTAATGCTGTCGGAAGTTTTATTACATGGCCCAAGGATCGATTAGTGTTCCCATAGACATCTTCATAATCTTTTTGGAGTGTGTTTAGAAAACTTAACTTTTGTATCACTGCCATTTTTTTGAATGTATGTGGTTAACACTAGTAGGTTAACTTGAATGAATGTAAGTGTATTGCACTGGAAAGTTAATGTGAATGTGAAATACTTTCGGCAATCCAGTTTCAGCTATAATTTTTTTTTTCAAAATAGTTTTATGCACACAACTTCTAATAAAAGTTGTAGTTACACATTCATTTACAGAAAACAGAAGTTGTTACTTCAAATATTACAACTGTTAAGGGTATTGTAAAAACAAATCTTGCAACATAAGTAGGAGTTTTTCAGTATAGTTGTACAACTCTAGGAAGTGTAATGATAGTAGTATTCACAATACTAATCTATGTTGTCTTCCAGTTTTCGACTACGAAACAGTTACTTTACAACATAAGTTTGTGTTGTCCAAGATAGTTCGACAATTCATACAAGTGATGTGCAAATATTATTCATAATACTGGTAATTGTTGTTGCATATGTTTCTACGATGTGCTACTTATGTTGTCCACGATTGTTCTACAATACAAGCAAGAGTTGTGTTAGGTTATCAAAAAAAATCGAAAGAAAATCACAACAATGACAAACTATTGTCGAACCATGAATCACATCACCCTTTACAACACTTGTCAACCATTGTAGAAAAACTTGGACTTTCTACAATACCCCCGTTCCACAATGCATGAAATGGAGTTGTCGTAGGGGTACTGCAACTCTTATCTTGTGTCGTCAATGATGATTTTTCCCGTAGTGAGAGAAATGAGGCGAAACTCACCCACAATCAATGCTGGAAACAATATTCAAGAAGAAATATCAAATACTAATGAAGAATATCGCGAAAATAGAGAAAGAGTTGATGATTGTTACGTTCCACAAAATGAAACTTTTGATGATGGGAAAAATGGTGGAAATCAAGAGAACGGACAACGTCAGGGACGAAATGACCAAGATGGTGAAGGAAATCGGTAGGAATGAAGAAGAATTTTACATGAAAGAGAAAATCAAAGAAATCAACAGACAATTGAAGAAGAAATTGAAAGACATTATGCTGAACAAGCACGCTTAATCTGCGAACGTGAAAGATTGAGAGCGGAAATGGAAGAACAAGAGCTTCAGGAGACAATTCACCAGAACAATCACGACAATCGAGGAAGAAGGCGTACACAAAACCGGAATAACGGTAATCTCAATGAGGAGTATGATAGAGTACAGAGGATGGCTGAAAGACAGCGAATGAAATTGATAAGAAATGAACAAAATCATGGAAGGGAAACGAATGGCATCATCGTATGCGAATTCAAGATAGAGATGAGGAAGAGAATCGCAGAAGAAGACGAGAGGATAATGAAGAAGAGAAATGCAAAATTTCGCGAGAGAAGATAGACATGAACGCAGAAGAAGAGAGGCGAAATTAAAAAGACCAATGGATCAAGATTCATGTAAATAAACAAATCTTGAAAGAATTAGAAGAAATGAGAGGAATGCTAAATAATAGAGGAGAAGTAGGCAGAAGACAATTGGATGAAGCAATAGAAGAAGCTGCGAAAACTCCATTTACAAGGGAAGTACAATTAGGAGGAATACCACCGAAATGCAATTTGCCCGCATTAACCAGCATTTTTGATGGAACAACTTGTGCAATTCAACACATTAAAGCCTATGTGAGGTGCATGTTACAATGGGAAAATCATGATGCCGTATTGTGCAAATATTTCGCATCCAGCTTAACAGGAGAGGCGTTAAAATGGTTTGAAGGTCTACCAAAGAACACAATAACATCCTTCAATCATTTGCAGACTACATTCTTGGGGCATATATAAGTAATAATTCCTCGCGACCTGGTATAGAAGATGTGTTTGGATTAAAACAAAGGATTGGCGAAAGTTTGAAACACCTGACTAAAAGATGGAGAACTATGTGTAGCGAAATGGCTGGCCGTGTGATGAGATGATATCTTATATTATCATTTATCAATGCTATGTTTGCAACAAACCTATTGTATGTCCAAATTTTCAGAGTCAAGAATACGATCACAATGACTGAATTGCGAGAACTTCAAGAAGAATACATTGCTCTAGAGGAAAGGCAAAATGAAATGGAATCATATCCAGTTGCGAACACCAGCTCACAAACAGCGAATGCAAGCTTATTACCCAAGCTAATAAACACAGTAGCGAATACTTCGCAAGTACAACGAGAAGGTGACGAGTAACAATCAACAGAAACTGGTGGCTATGGGAAGCCGAGATCAAGAAGAGTATGAAAGAGAAAGAAATTTCTACAATCGTGGTGGAAATAACAAGATTCAAAGACTCGATCAACCACAAGAAACTTATGGAGGTCAAAGACAAAACTATAATAGAGGACAAGGAGGTCACAAGGTAGTATGGGAAGAAATCAAGATGCCACCTCTAAATGCAAGTGTGGAGAAGATATGGGAAGCTATAATCTTGATGGAAATATACCAACACCATGGAACATGGGAACGGAACCACCTCCAAACCACAAGCCATGAGTTTTGTTCTTATCATCATTTTCATGGACATACAACAAATGATTGCAGAAATGTAAAAAGAATTATTTTGAGAATGATAGATCAAGGAAAACTAAACGACTTTCTGGTAGGGCATCCACAATCTCAACCACTGCCCCACCACCAGAGCATCACAAAGTGAATACGATGAAAAAGAAGGAAACATTCTTCATAGAAGTTGGTGCAAAAAAAATCTATTTGTCACTCTATCGTACATTCATATTGAAGATTTTCATGATAATGTTTTGAGTAGAGTGTTCGCAAGAGATAATGATGGAAGAGAAATTATGAATATTGCGAAAATCTCGCCACTAGAGGAATGGAGAAACAGATCATTTCTTTTACCGCAGAAGAAATTCCGAAGGAGAAGAGGTGCATGACAATCCATTGGTAGTAAAATTAGAAATTAATCCAAAACCGAAAGAAGATGAGGATGATGAAGCTGAAGATTCATGGGCAATTAATAGAATTCTAATCGATACTGGAAGCTCTGTGAACTTATTTTATCATACTTATAAAACCATGGGTGGAAGAGATGATGATCTTATACCATCAACATATAAGATATATGGTTTTAATGGTACTGCTAACAAGCCTAAAGGGGAGGTTACTATGCGAATTCCATTGAAGGGAATATCTTCCGAAATCTTATTCTGTGTCGTTGATGTAGAATCACCCTACAATGCGTTAATTGGTCGACCTTGGCTACATGGGATTCTAGGTGTAGCTTCAACTTTCCACCAGTGCATCAAATTCCCTCACCCCAGTGGTGTAGGAATCATAAAGGGAGATTGGGTTGAAGGAAAGAGGTGTTACGAAACTGAGATAGAATCTTGCGAAGGAAGAGCAAACAAGAAGGAAAACTGGCGACACAAAATCAAAGATACACAAAGAAGTGAGAGGTTGATGGTGGATGCAATCGAAAGGAAAGGAGAAGAGATGTTGCGAAACTAATGCTAGCTCAGAATAAAAATGATGAACATACCACTACCAAGGAAGCAGTAACAGAAAATAATAAAGAAGCAGAGGATGACAAAGGTAATAAAAACAAGAAATGTATGAATGATTAAGTTGTTGCGATACTCTCGTAATAAGTAAAATTCTCAAAAATACATTTGATTGAATGGAAAAATTGAGATTGCGAAATTCAGATACAATATGATGATTTGCGAGACTCTCGCAGAGATAATGAATTTTACAGAAGACAATCAGAGAAAAATGACAAAAAAAAGGGCAAACCTTTATGGCGTACACCCTAGTTCGCGAATGCAATTTCGCAAGAGGCAAATGTAAGACCTAAAGTACGTCATATAAGGGGGTACCTGTTGCATGGCTCAGGGAAAGGCTACACCGCCACCGGAACCTGAGTCATGGAGATTTGGGGTCAATAAAGCCCATCCGGGAGAGGCACCTTGGATTCTCAGCTTAAGCATATGACTTAGGTTGGGCGACTAAGGTAATAAGGACTCTCCCAAGGAGTGCAGATCTGATCAAGGCGCCGAGGTACACGGTTGAGTCAAGAGTGCCAGGGACGTTTGAAGCGTACTTTGCCATTCTTGACAAGTCTTGGCTTATACTGCACTCGGCCTGAAGAAAACCCCACTTAGGGTGCATCTCGTAACCATAAGCCCTATAGGTAAAAGGGATAAGAGGCTGCGAAAACAACTGGTTGTTGTTAAGACTGGATGGGAGGAGCTAACCTTGTATGGTAGAAGTACGCCTCCTTGAAGGGGCAACCAGGGGGAGATAAGGGCGGCACCCTCCATTAGGGAGCTGATAAGTGTCTTAAGACGCAAATGTCATGAGGCTTTTTATTCGCAAGGATTAAGGCTTGTCATATTTGTGCAACAATCCTGAAGAGGCAATAATACAAAAGAAAAGGATAAGACGAGATCAATGGGTTTTCGCATGAAAGTGCGAAGACGTCCTGCGATTTCGTCGCAAGACGACAATGTCATGGGGCTTCATTTTCGCAAGAATATTTAGGCCTGTCATATTGTCGCAACATTCCTGAAGAGGCCATAATACAAAAGAAAAAGTTAAGGCAAGATCAATGGGTTTTTGCATGAAAGTGCAAGGACGTCCTGCGATTTTGTCGCAATGACAAGAGGTGGCATAATAAGACCTTTAATTAGGAAGGAAAAATAAGACCACACAGGAATGAGATTTTGAAAAGAATCAAAATTCACTTCGCATAAGATTGCGAAGTTATACATAATTAACGCGAAATTGGACAAAATAAAAAAAATTTATGAAATCTCTCATTTGGATTCAAATAACAGAGGCAAGTATGGGAATGTATGAAATTAGAAAATGTTATTTGTCTCCATATGATAGATTTACTCAAAGATTCAAGAATTAATGATTATATTGATTAACTGTATTGCAAAGAAGAATTGTTTTAATGAATGCAGGTCAAAATGAAAGAAACACAAATATACAGAAAGAAGAAATAAATGTACAAGTATTACAAAGAATCAAAGAAAGAAATAAAGACTACTTCTTAGTTGATCCTTCATTATCTTCATCAGACTTGTTCCCTTCTTCGTCTGCGTCAGAATCTTCATCACCATCAGAACCTCCATCACTATCAGATTCTTCATCGTCAGCTTCGCTATCAGAGATAATCAAACTGGGAGTATTCTGTGGGATTTCTTCCAAGAGACAAGGATAATCAGAATATGGGATATTATGATCGTCACAAACCATTTGGATAGTTTGATTGCGAAAATGCATAGCATCATTCTTAAAATTCGCAACAGTGATCTTGATTTGATTCTTTAATCTAGAATACTTGTCGTTGCGAGAAGAAAGATTCTTTGCGAGTTCCTCCTTTTCAGCTTCGAGTTCTTCAATCTTTTCACGATATCTATTTTCAGAATCTGCGAGCAAAAGACAATCAATTATTAACTTGATGAAAATTCATAAGAAGCAAAAGATTAGTAAAGAAGAGCAGTTAGTAACCTTCTCTGTCAGAAATCATATCTCTAATCAAGGCTGTATGCTCAACTTGGAGACTAACATTTACACCTAAATCTTTTCTAGCATCATCTAAGATTTTCGCAGCCCAACAAATTCATCCTCACTACTTATAAGAAGACGAGAACGAATTTGATTTTCCCTTTCGCAGAGTTCGATGTTCTTGCGGTTAGCTTCATCTCGTTCAAGTTGAACTTCAAGAAGAGCCTCTTGGAATTTCGCCAAAGCCTTGGCACCTTGATCAGAGATGCGATCCTTATCATCTATGAGACCGCTAATTTTGGTTCTTAACTCATTGGTTTCTCTTTAGAATCAAGAAGGAGACGCTTAAATCGGTTGGCTAAGCCTAAACTAGATCTATGGTCAATTTCTAAGAGGCGAAATTTAGATCTAAGCTCATTTAGAGAAAGAGATGAAATTCTATCATTTGAGAAGCTATTTAAGGAATTGTTAAGACGCTCAAGAAGGGTATCATTATCCAAGGCATTAGGAAATGAACGAAGAAGGGTAGCTTCATCAGAAAGACCATAAATGTCTGCAAAAAGGATCATTTAAATAAGATAAAACAACAGGATGAATGAATGAAGGGAAAAGAGAAAAGTAACATACCGTAAAGCTGATTATTAGCTTGCTGAAGACTAGAGATTTTGTTCTTATACGAAGAAGAATCAATTTCTAATTGTCTATTTTTCTCGCGAAGACCTTTAACTTCAGCTTCCAATTCTTCATTCTTTGTGCGAAATTGAAGATTCTTCTTTTCAAGATTTTCGCGTCTTCTCTCTAGGTCTGAGGCAACAGCAAAAAAAGCTTTTCCAGCCTGCGAGAAAATATAAAAAATATTAATATAGAAAGAAATTTTGAGTTATGACAATAAAGAAATAAAGGGATAAAAATATACCAGACTATTGAGGGAATGCAAGAAGTCAGGAGTCACTGATCTAGAAACTCCACGAACAGAACTATCACCATCCAGTAAAGGGACATCACAAAGTGTAGCGAGATCCTTGCAGGTGTTGGCGAATTGGCTATCTCCCATTCCTTGCAGAGAATCAGAAAAGAGGCCAGAGAGCTTAGCCATAGAAGATTCAGGTGGAAAATCTTCACTTGCGACAAGATCATCATTGTCCTCATCATCCTTGTCACTTTAGAAATTTTCTTGAGGAGGAATATTTGAAGGAGAAGAAGAACAGACTTTCCTTTTCTTTGAAGGAGGAGCAGTTGATTTTTCTCTGCGAAGAGCACCTTTACCTTTATCACCAGTCTTCGCAACATCAGCAGGCTCTTCTATTTCAGCAATAATCTTCACACACAGATAAAAATAAGAAATGGAAGCAACAATATACAGTTTAAAATCATAAGAGAAAATTTCTTACCTCATCTGTGTATGAGCGAAGAGCTAACAGAGTACTAGCTTTCCCAGTCCTGTTATAACTATCTTTCAGTTTTTGGATCTGCGGAATGTCGCAAGAGTTAGCGAACAGAATAATAAAAATCAATAAAGAAATATAAAGTGAGTTAAATGGGAAGAAACATACCTCTTTCTCCTTCTCGGGCCAAGAGAAAACCCAAGGTTGATAAGCAGCGAGATTCGCAGGAAGAACATTTGACCCAGCAATGTAGGGTCCTTTTAGCATTAAAGGAAAAACACACCATTTATCATCTTTGGATTGGCGAGGAGTTGTGTTTTTACCAGAATGCCAGTCAATATCTTGCATGAGAATTTTGGCTTCATCAATGTTATCTTTCCTTTTTAAGCGAATACCCCAGCGAGTATTCTCTTTCTTCATGGAGATAAGTTCATAGTTCTCAAAGAAACTCGCTACTGTGTATTTCTCAGCAATTATCTCTAGGTTTGCGAATTTAGGATCCCTAAGTTCTTTGGAGTACAGAGATCCTACCAGCACCACGGTTAGCGAACTCTAGCATCAGACGGATGCAGTCCCCACTCAGTTGGAAGATAGCTCGCGAAAATCCCGAGTGAGCGAGAATTTCATAAAATAAAGGAAGATCTGGGTTATAAAGAGGAATAGGGAGACCTGCGAGAATCTGACCTAGCGAAATTATGATTGATTGATCATCACAATACTGATCAGAGAAAAGTTTGACAGAAAGAATTGATTTGGAATTTTCACCAGGAATGGTGGAGAGTGTGAAACCTTTATCAGCAAGATCTTTTTGGACATCTTTTAAACTCTTCTCATGTCTATGACCACTTGGAGCCATATTTGAATATAGAGTATGGGAATGAATAAAAAGTATGAAGATTGAAGGGGGGGAAATTACAGCAGCAGAACTTGCAGAAGAATAACAGAGTTGCAGAGATGAGAGAATAAAAATAGAAGAGAAAGTAAAAAAAAAGTGAAAAGAAGAATAAGACGAGTATATAAAGGAGATTTTTTTTACTCGAAGAAATAAACACCATTAAGACGAAAAGACGTGAGCGGTTGAAAAGCAACGGTTACAGAAGACGTGTCAAGAAACAAATGGAAGAAAGAATACGTGTGATAAATGCAGAATATGAAAAGATGAACAGCTGTGGCATTTCTCACATCATTCTCTACTTAGCAGAGAAGATATGAGAAGAGGCAAGATGTAGGATCAGAATCTCGCAACGACAATATTTCAACGAAATTATCAACAACACAATACAACAGCATCGCAGAACAATTTCAGGAAGAATATAATAAATGACGTCAATTAAGATCACGAGAAAGATGTGATAGTCCTGCGAAAATTAGAGAGCTTGCGAAATTAATATTGGTAAGGTTGCGAGAATGTCGCGGATTATACCCGAAAATAAAGGACAGATTAGTTGTCATCCGCTATGTATTTCTCTATAAATAGTCGTTCAAGTTGTAAAGAAAAGAGAGAGATCTTTTTTGAGTAAGAAACAAGTAAATAGGAGAGAGAAAGTCTAGAGCAGAGGTGATTCTTGATTTCTTTATCTTTTCTTGTAAGAACATTCAAAGATTGATCAATAAAATTAAGAGTGTAAACCTAAAAATGAGTTGATTAATAATGAAATCATATGAGGGGTGTAGTGTAGGATTTCCTACAACTACACCATATGAGCATTTCTTATTAACTTTGTTCTTCTTCACCATAACTAGTTCAATTGACTCAAATGAACTAGTTAGAGAGTTGTTCAATTGATATGAGATCTTATGTAACTACACAAGACACAATTGAAACAAAGATGATTCGATTCGATTGAATCGACTCATGAACTTTATAGCCATGGTTTGCATACTGCATTCCTTAGTAATTTAAGTTTCATGTTCAGAGCACATCTTTAGATCATAACCCACTCAAGTACGCAAACAAGTTCGCGGACTTAAGACAACCGGCAGAGTTTTCCAAACTCAGCAGAAAATATCGACATGGAGACTTCCGCCAGTTCGCGGACTAGGTTCGCGGACTGAGTTCGCGGACTAAACACGCAAACAAGTTTTTGGAAAATCCCAGCGAAAATTCTCGGCAAGAGAACTTCCGTCAATTTGCGGAATGAGTTCGCAAATTGAGTTCGCGGACTTGGCAAAGCCAATTCCTCCGGTTTCTCTCAATCAACAAAGTTCGCAAACTTCGGATTAAGGAATAGGACTTATGCACATATGTGTTTCCACACAATGCTTATATCCATCATTGGTTATATAAACCTAAACTCTCATTCCAACCATTGAAACATTCTTAGAGGACGTTATATAGTTGTTACACTATTTCTCGTCAAAGCGATTTTCAAAGTGATTGAAACATTATGACTTTCGTCATTAGGTGAAGATAAAGCCGATCAAAGTGAAACGCTTTACCAACATATGATTTTGAGATATACTCGGCTCGAAATATCAAATGTGTATGATCCAGTATATATAGTATACGACTTTTGTCTCATAAGAAGTAGGAGATAGAAGAGATAGACTTTTGAGTGATAGATAAGTTCAAGTCTCCACATACCTTTTTGTTGATGAAGTTCCACGGTTCCTTGAGTAGATCTTCGTTGTTGTATGATGAATTGCCATGAAGTCCTTGAGCTCAACTACACTTTTTTATCCTAGTCCGAGATTTAGCTATGTAGACTAGAAATCAAGACTCATAGTTTTGATCACTAACATTGAAAAACATGCTTGATATAGCAACGCATGCGAGGTCGACCGATCTATGCTCTAACAGAAATATCACAGGTTGTGCGCTGTTCAATCAATTAGAATATCCGACCTTTTGGTTGTTGATTTAAATTGATTTACACTTGTATATTGGTCTTTGGTACCATCCAAGTTATCTCTCTAGTATTTGATAAAGACTCGCATATTTCTATTTCCTTGATTATATATCAAATCGAGAGATCGAGATATAAACTCTTTGATATACTTTTTATCTAGATTGAGTCTGACTGACTAGTTGATTCTCTAGAAAGTATATTGGAGTTTGTCCATACAGATTGCTAAGCGAAATATTGGGTGTAATTGTTGTACCCCCAATTTTTCAATTGGTATCAGAGCAGGCAAACACGCTTAAAAGACCTTACAAGTCTGTGTTTGTGGCAATCTGAGTCTGAGGACAGAATCTCTGACGCTTACGCATACCAAGATGTCTTCTAAAGCTTTTAACTATGCCAAATGTCTTGGGAATGCCTCAAAGGATTACTCCTTAGATGATTCTTTCGAATCTCGAGGTAAGAAGATTGTCCCATCTTGTGATGACATATCTCTCTCTGATGAGACATTGGGCCTTATGGAAAAAGCTGAAAAAGCGGGGGTCTAACAGCACCACCCAATATTTCGCTTAGAAATCTATATGCACTAACTCCGAAACACTTTCTAGAGAACAACTAGACAGTCAGACTCAATCTAGGTAAAAGTATCTCAAGGAGTTAATATCTCTCTCTTGTTTTGATTTACTCAAGCTAATAGAAATCAGCGAGTCCTAATCAAACACAAGGAATAACTTGGACGGTACCAAAGACCAATGTCCAAGGATCAATCAATGATAATCAACAACCAAAGGTTGGATTAATCTAATTGATGATTTAAACGCACAACATATATTATTTAAATTATAAAGATAAACAATATAATGCGGAAACTAAAATAACACAGACACCAGAAATTTTGTTAACGAGGAAACTGCAGATGCAGAAAAACCCCGGGACCTAGTCCAGATTGAATACACACTGTATTAAGCCGCTACAGACACTAGTCTACTCCAATCTAACTTCGGACTGGACTATAGTTGAACCCCAATTAGTCTCCCACTGATCCAAGGTACAGTTGTACTCCCTACGCCTCTGGTCCCAGCAGGATACTACGCACTTGATTCCCTTAGATGATCTCACCCACAACTAAGAGTTGCTACGACCCAAAATCGCAGGCTTTAACAATAACCAAATCTATCTCACACAGACAAGTCTATCAAAGGATCAATCTGTCTTCCACAGAAAAACCCTAAAAGTTTTTGTTCCGTCTTTTGATAATAATCAAGGTGAACAAGAACCAATTGATAATCCGGTCTTATATTCCCGAAGAACATCCTAGATTAATCAATCACCTCACAACAATCTTAATCGTATGGTAGCGAAACAAGATGTCGTGGAATCACAAAAAATGAGACGAAGGTGTTTGTGATTACTTTTTGTATCTTTCCTATCAGAGAACTCTCAAGATCTCTATCCAATCAATATGATTGTGCAATTACGATAGAAGATGCAAGATCAAATCACATAACTACGATAAAAGTAGTATCGGTCTGGCTTCACAATCCCAATGAAGTCTTTAAGTCGTTAACCTGGTTTTAGAAGAAGAAAACCTAAGGTTAAAGGAGAAACGACTCTAGCACGCAAACTAGTATCACAGTAAGGTGTGGGGATTAGTTTTGCACAATATTAGATGTCTCCTTTATATAGCCTTTCAAATCAGGGTTTTGCCTTATTTACAAAGCAATCAGTATTCATCGTTAGATGAAAACTTGATTTAGATTCAAGCTAATATTTCTCAACCGTTAGATCGAAAACTTAGCTTGTGATACACAAATGACTGTACACTTCTAGGTTTGTTAACCACACCCAAACGTGTACATTGTTGGTTCAACAATAGTCTACCCAAAGAGGTTAACCATATGAGCGTTTCATACCAACCATGTTCTTCTTCATCATGGTTAGAATTACAATTTAATCTCTTTATCATAAAAAGCCTAGAGTATCAAGAGAGAAAGATAATCCATTAATTTCCTAAGTTCATCAACACACACTAGAGCTGCGTATGTAGATTCTACTTAAAGAATAACCTAACGCCTTGCGCTAATTAAGTTCAATTCCTAGGAGCATTAAGTTTTGGAAATAGGCTAATCAATGCAATTATCATACATTGTGCATGACAATTCGGAAAATGGTCAAACTCTACATATGATTACAAGAGTGTGTCACTACAAACCGTAATCATATCATGCTACTTGTATTTGGGGTTATCGCTCGATGAAAAACCCTAAAATAGCTATGGACAAGGATGCAAGTTCAATTAATTGGCCACTTAACTAACCAAACATCTAAGTCCTATCACAATACATCAATCATGTGATTATAAAAATAGTAGAGATTTGAACGAAAACAAAGAGAGAAAACTAATGCATTAATCAAGCACAAGTTGTAGATATAGGACTACATCCTTAACCAATAATATAAGATTTGGCTACTCCTAGCTATGGAGTTCATCATAATCAATAATCAAATAAAGAAGATGAAAGCAAAGCAAACCCTAGTAGCGTAAGTAAAAGCGGCTCTCCTCCTTAGCTCCAAGTAGAATACGTCATCCCCCAAGTTGTAGAAGATTTTTCCTTCTGTAGCTTTTCCCCAAAATTAGGTCAAGTCTCAAAAGCCCATATCTAATGTGTCCACCAAGCCCACACAAGAAATACCCATGTAAAAATTCAGCTCGAAAAGTATCACCGGAAGTCCCAGAAAGTGATCAGAAAGCAGCTCAGTTGACCGGCAAAGTCAAACTGTTAGTCGGTCAACCGATTCAAATACTAGTCAAACCGAGTTAACTCAGGTCAAGCAGACCGATTCAAGTGAGCCATGGTCTGGGCCATCTATCTGACTTGGCTGAGTTGGTTCTGGACAAAGCCTTTGCACAACTTGACTTGTGCTGCACTATGATTGCTCATCACAACTTCAATAGCAGCAATACCCTCAATTGCTCAAACATCCCAGTAGCACAACACCTTTCTCAACCACCACTGATTCTCCATCTCAGCAGCGCCTGTGATCATTCCTTGTTCTCATTGCTCCATTATCCTCTTCTCATCTCATTCTGCAACCACACAACAACCGACTCCTCCATTCCCTGTAATTGCATTTCAGTGCCACCATTAACTGCTCATTACAGTCATCCATCAGTTTCAGTTGCTTCTTAACAAAAGCCAACAAATCTCTTCACTGATTTCTTCCCTGAATCTCACAATCCACAGAGACCACCACAAACCATTAGAAGCTCCACCTGCAACATCATCTACTACACAGATGATGCTTCAACTTCATACAGGTAACAATCCTACACTCATCTCCATTGAACCTGAAATGTTATAATCTGGGTTTCCATCCCTGCATCATCTTTAGCTGCACCTTGCACCAGGTTCATCTCTGCTCAAACACATTCAATGTTGAAGAATTGCAGCCTCAGTTCTGCAGCTCATTAACAACTGCAACTCATACTTTCCAGCTGCACAATCACAAATCAGCTGCACTTCATCTCCCATTATCCATCGCAGTCATCTGCAAATTTCAATCACTCTTTCCATTTCAGTTCCCTGCAACCACCAGCAAACTTCCACCTGCAAACTCAGTTCAAACACAAAAACAACACCATTGCAGTTCATCCGAATAGAATCTTAGCATTTGTGGTTCCTAACATACATCTAATCTTCATTCAATCACTCAAATTTTCTTCCTGAGCTGGTATTCAATCACTACGGACCCCATATCAACACAAATTCATCCTATCGACATCAACAGCAGCATCTACTCTCACATCCCACCAGGGTCTTCTTTTTCATTACTGAAATTCATCACAAACCCTTGCTTCTAATTCTCAACCACAGTCGTGAATTAATCTCAGTTCAGATGCCTAGTTCCTAATTCCCATCACAGATTCATTCTCGGCTTCAAATCGAACCTCATCTCTGCTTCATTCTCAAATACTCAGATCCATTCTCTCTGAACTTGTAATTATTCTGTAATCTTATTTTTACCATCTCCCTGAATTTCTCTCTTGATTGCAGAAACCCTAATTTCCCCTTCTGAATTGAACTCAAACTCCATTTCCTGCTCAGCTTATCAACGGAAACACCAACATAACCAAAACCCCTCTCAGTCTCTTCTTTTAATGGTTGCAGTTTTTCCTTAATTTCTTCTTAAGAGAACATCACCATCTTCTGAATCGATTGCACTATCAACTTCATTAATTGCTTAGCTCAAAACCCTTTTGATTATTCTGAGTGTCTCTGTCGATCTCCATGGCCACCTTTTCTCAGTTTCAGGTAGAGAGGAATAAATGTAAATGATTAGAGAAATTCTTCTCTGATTTTTAGGTCTTCTGTAGGAGAATAAAAATGGATATAGCCTCCCAGGGAGAGTAGATAAGAGGTACCCAGATGACTCTAGGCACCCTGAAAGTTGACGCGAGCCACCAGAGAATGATAGCTCAGTTTTCTCCATTGTGCTTCCAATAACGCTTGCATGTGAAACCACGATTCTGCCCTCCTTGCTACAAATGAATGCTTTTGCTCTTCTTCGAATTCTTCCGCCAACAGTTGCCGTCTTTTACTTCTCAAATCCACTTCTTCTCTTCAATTTCTTTTCATCACTAAAGCTGTCATGCTTTTCAGACAATGAATTTGCATCACTAAAGCTGACATGCTTTTTAGATAGAGATGAAGAAATAATGAGAAATAATCCGCCTCCAACACTTTTACCCTGTTTCCTCTTCTTTTGTTCCAAATGACTCCAAAGTACCTAAAACTCAAAAGCAAACATAAGATACATAATTTATAAGAAAACTAAGCAAATAAAGCATAACAATAGATAAATATTAAGGTGTTTTAGATACCTATCAGGTACGCGTACCAGCGGAAGTTTTCGAACCGAACAATTCTGCTGAGTTTGTAAGTTTGCAAACTGTTAAACCAGTCACCTTAGGTACGCATACCTGTACGTGTACCCACAGAAGTTTTCGGCCGAAATTTTCTGTTGAGTTTCTAACTTCAAATTTGGTAGCTATGGTACACATACCCGTACGCGTACCCAAGATGGTTATATTTCTCAAATCGGAAGTTCATGAACTTAAACAATAAATCAATAAGGAATGCAATCTTTGCAAACTGTGGCTATATTGTACATGAATTGATTCAAGTGAATCAAACCGATTTTGTTTCAATTGTGTCTATTCATAAAGACCTGAGCAATTGAACAACTCTTCAACTAGTTCTTATGAGTCATTTGAACTAGTTATGTGAAGAAGGTGAATACGGTTAATATGAAAGTACTCATATGGCTAACCATTGGTTAACTATTTGTGAACCAACTAAGTGTACACGTTTAGGTACGGTTACTCAAACCTAAATGAAATACATTTCATTTGTGTGTGACAAGCTAAGTTTCGATCTAGCAGTTGAAAGATATTAACTTGGTTATATCAGGTTTTTCATCAAACGGTGAATATTGAATGCTTTGTTACCAAGGTAACTTGGATTGCAAACCCTGATTTGAAAACTATATAAAGGAGATATCTAGCAACTGGAAAAACTAATCCCCACACCTCATGTGTGATACTAGTTGGTTTTGATAGAGTCAATTCTCCTTTAACCTTAGGTTTCTTCTCGAGACCCTGTAGGTTAACGACTAAAAGAACTCATTGGGATTGTGAAGCCAGAAGAAACTACTTCTATTGTAGTTGAGCGATCTAATCTTTCCATTTTCTATCGTACGAGTTCAATTGAATAATTGACTTGAATTATATCTCTGATAGGGAAAGATAAAAAGAAATCACAAACATCTTCATCTCATCGTTTGTGATTCCACAATATCTAATTTCGCTACCATAATATTTAGATTATTGTGAGGTGATTGATAATTCTAGGCTGTTCTTCGGGAATATAAGTCCGGGTTATCAATTGGTTCCTGTTCACCTTGATTTTGTCAAAAGACGGAACAAAGATCTTAGGTTTATCTGTGGGAGACAGATTTATCTATCATCATAGACTTTTCTGTGTGATACAAATTTGTTTATTAAAGTCTTCGACTTTGGGTCGTAGCAACTCTCGGTTGTGGGTGAGATCAGCTAATGGAATCAAGTGCGTAGTATCCTGCTGGGATCAGAGACGTAAGGAGCGCAACTGTACCTTGAATCAGTGTCATATTGATTAGGGTTCAACTACAGTCCAGACCGAAGTTAGTTTGTAGTAGGATGGTATCTGTAGCGGCTTAATACAGTGTGGTGTTCAATCTGGACTAGGTCCCTGGGTTTTTCTGCATTTGCGGTTTCCTAGTTAACAAAATTTCTGGTGTCTGTGTTATTTCTATTCCGCATTATATTTTGTTATATAATTGAAATATCACAGGTTGTGCGTTAAGATCAATCAATTAGAATATCGAACCTTTGGTTGTTGATTTAAATTGATTGACACTTGGATATTGGTCTTTGGTACCATCCAAGTTATCTCTCTAGTATTTGATAAAGACTCGCAGATTTCTATTTGCTTGAGTATATATCAAATCGAGAGATCGAGATATAAACTCTTTGATATACTTTTTATCTAGATTGAGTCTGACTGACTAGTTGATTCTCTAGAAAGTATATTCGAGTTTGTCCATACAGATTGCTAAGCGAAATACTGGGTGTGGTTGTTGTACCCCCAATTTTTCAATTGGTATCAGAGCAGGCAAACACGCTTAAAAGACCTTACAAGTCTGTGTTTGTGGCAATCTGAGTCTGAGGACAGAATCTCTGACGCTTACGCATACCAAGATGTCTTCTAAAGCTTTTAACTATGCCAAATGTCTTGGGAATGCCTCAAAGGATTACTCCTTAGATGATTCTTTCGAATCTCGAGGTAAGAAGATTGTCCCATCTTGTGATGACATATCTCTCTCTGATGAGACATTGGGCCTTATGGAAAAAGCTGAAAAAGCGGGGGTCTAACAGCACCACCCAATATTTCGCTTAGCAATCTATATGCACTAACTCCGAAACACTTTCTAGAGAACAACTAGACAGTCAGACTCAATTTAGGTAAAAGTATCTCAAGGAGTTAATATCTCTCTCTTGTTTTGATTTACTCAAGATAATAGAAATCAACGAGTCCTAATCAAACACAAGGAATAACTTGGACGGTACCAAAGACCAATGTCCAAGGATCAATCAATGATAATCAACAACCAAAGGTTGGATTAATCTAATTGATGATTTAAACGCACAACATGTATTATTTAAATTACAAAGATAAACAATATAATGCGGAAACTGAAATAACACAGACACCAGAAATTTTGTTAATAAGGAAACTGCAGATGCAGAAAAACCCCGGGACCTAGTCCAGATTGAATACACACTGTATTAAGCCGCTACAGACACTATTCTACTCCAATCTAACTTCGGACTTGACTATAGTTGAACCCCAATTAGTCTCCCACTGATCCAAGGTACAGTTGTACTCCCTACGCCTCTGATCCCAGCAGGATACTACGCACTTGATTACCTTAGATGATCTCACCCACAACTAAGAGTTGCTACGACCCAAAATCGCAGGCTTTAACAATAAACAAATCTGTCTCACACAGACAAGTCTATCAAAGGATCAATCTGTCTTCCACAGAAAAATCCTAAAATTTTTTGTTCCGTCTTTTGATAATAATCAAGGTGAACAAGAACCAATTGATAATCCAGTCTTATATTCCCGAAGAACATCCTAGATTAATCAATCACCTCACAACAATCTTAATCGTATGGTAGTGAAACAAGATATCGTGGAATCACAAACAATGAGACGAAGGTGTTTGTGATTACTTTTTATATCTTTCCTATCGGAGAACTCTCACGATCTCTAGCCAATCAATATGATTGTGCTATTACGATAGAAGATGCAAGATCATATCACATAACTACGATAAAAGTAGTATCGATCTGGCTTCACAATCCCAATGAAGTCTTTAAGTCATTAACCTGGTTTTAGAAGAAGAAAAACCTAAGGTTAAAGGAGAAACGACTCTAGCACGCAAACTAGTATCACACATAAGGTGTGGGGATTAGTTTTGCACAATACTAGATGTCTCCTTTATATAGCCTTTCAAATCAGGGTTTTTCCTTAGTTACAAAGCAATCAGTATTCATCGTTAGATGAAAACCTGATTTAGATTCAAGCTAATATTTCTCAACCGTTAGATCGAAAACTTAGCTTGTGATACACAATTGACTGTACACTTATAGGTTTGTTAACCACACCCAAACGTGTACATTGTTGGTTCAACAATAGTCTACCCAAAGAGGTTAACCATATGAGCGTTTCATACCAACCATGTTCTTCTTCATCATTGTAGATGGGAAAAAACGATTTGCGGGTTTTTACGGAATTGAGGAGACGACCGTACGGAGGAGACTCCTTGAACCGAGCGAAATGTTCAACCTCACACAGATGCACTGCAAGAAAGGAGTACTTTGAATTCGATAGATCAATCTGTGGTACTCCGGCCTAAACCAAGACAATGGCCGTTCTAGAGTAAATTCGGTCACAAGAGAGGATGGGTTGATCTGTAGGAAGGAAGCTAAGAAATGTGTGGAATTAATGGTAATCAAAGATTGTAGGTGTGTTGTGAATTCTGAATAAAATAAGTTCTGAATGATTGAATCTCTGTTGAGAGTAATTGCTCAGATGATGAGTTGTTAATATCGTGTTGTCTGTGAGACGTGAGATTCTTGTTGTTCTGTTGTTTTCAATCATGATTCAGAGACTTATTTATATTGATGGAATTGTAGACACCATGATACCATGAAGTGTGACAGTTGATGGAATCAAAGAGTGGGGAAATGGAAATAGTGTTTGAAACAAGTTGCTCATCGTGCGGAGACTTGGTCGATTTCCATCCACTACTTTGTTAACTCCTTCAACTGATTGCACGACTTGCTCACATTCAATCGTGTGTATGAACACATGTGCCGTAGACCTCCAGACCAAAACCCTAGTTGATATCCCCCCAAGTGACACGATTGATGTCTCGTGAACGTGGAGTCTGTAGGGCAGACGTGTATTTAGTCAGTTGCTGACTTCATGGGACGATGAGTCCATGTATTTGCTGAGTTGAACATGATTCTGCAAAATGTTCTGAAACTCATGAATTGAACGTGTCCATTGAGACAGAGGTGTAATTCTCACGTTGACGTGAGAAAGTATTGCTTATTCGATGAATTGTTGAATATTGATAGTTGAACCAATATTCCTTGGTTTGAGCAAATATTGCTCATCTGAGCAAGTGTTGCTCGTCTGATGAATTATTGACAGCGTGACCGAAATAAAACATTAATTATAATACTGGTAGTTGAACCGAGTATAATAAAATGGTGATCATGATATCGTCGTAAAATTATTAGCGTTCGAATCTGGAATTATGATCCTTGGACTCAGAAACCCTAATTTGATCAATTGATGACCGAGTGATAGTTTATTGAAAATTTAACCATGGAATGAAGAAGGACCGGCTACATGAGACCGTGGGTCGACCATGTAGCGTCCATATTCTCGCGTGAGCAAATACCAAGACCCCTTGAAGAGTTGGTGAAAAGATGATCAAATGCTGGTTCAATCATTTTTCATATAATGCTCGTCTGAGCCTTAGGTGATAAAAACTAATTAATTATGGAGAGGTGAGAGACCGACCAAGGGGTCATGAAACCAACCCTGGATGGTCGTGGGATCGAATGACGATCACTTCATGAAATTCCAAAATTATTTGGAAGAGTCTTGGACCTAATACGTGCAATTGCGCAAATTAGGTCAAACCATGAAAATACGTGGGACCGGCTCATTGCGAACCAAAGAGCCAACCTTGGTCGGTCAAGGTAACATGCTCACATCGTCAACACGTCCGCGTCTCAGTCCTGAGAATTTTGATATTTTCTGGCGTGCGTTTGAGCAACCATTTGAGAAAATACAATAAAATCAGGGTTTTGCTGAAACTGAGGAAACTTCATGAGATGAAGGAAAATAATTATAAAATGAAGGAATGATGAAGCGTGGGACCGCTGAAACCAAGGTATTTCCGGCCCGCCAGTGACCACGGTCCCATGGTGCCTTTTCCTAATTTTATATTATTTTTCATGATTTTATGAAAATATCATGAAATAAAGGAATTTGTTGAAATTAAGGAGTTTCCTTGAAGTGATGGAGTTATATGGGATCAAGGAAGCAAATAATATTAAAATAATAAAAATAAGGGTGTGTGGGACCGGCTTGGTCCCGGTCCCACGAGTTTCCCTAATTTTTATGTATTTTCCGTGTATTTTTCCATGATTTGAAGGAATTTTCCTAATTTGAGAGAAATACCATGAAATCAAGGAGTTTCATGGGATGAAGGAAACCTTAAAATAATAATAATAAAATAAAGGGGTGTGTGGGACCGTCTAGGGCATGGCCGGCCGGCTGGGGCCCTGTCCCATGGGTTTCCCTAATTTTATATTATTTTTCATGTTTTTATGAAAATACCATGAGATGAAGGAGTTTTCATGAGATTAGGGAAATAATAATAAAATAATGAGGAACCATGAAGTGTGGGGCCGGACGGGATCAAGGCATGGCCGGTTGGCCAACAATCACGGCATGGACGGTTGGCCAACAATCACGGCCCCATAATATTTTTCCCAATTTTATATTATTTCCTTCGTGCGAAGGAAGCACCATGAAACTGAGGAGTTTCCTCAAACGAAGGATGTTTGTTCAAATGAAAGGATTTTCTTAAGATCAAGGAAAATAACAAAAAATATGATAGAATATAAAACTGGCATGGGATTGGCCACGGCACGGCCGGCCGTTCGGTGAGCCCAATCCCCTGGCGCCTTGGTCAATATTTTAATTATTTATTATTTTCCTTCCTATTTTGCATAGGTTCATCGTTCCGTCGTATTTTGAAATACTCGTTCATGCGGTGATTGTTAGTGCATCATCGTTGAGTACACTTGCACCTTTTGATCCGGGGCTTACTCGGAGGTAGCTCAGACGCCCGTGCGTTGAATATTTATTACTAACCCATGGAATTCTGCTGGGAAGAACCATAGATTGAAGTAACGAAATACTGCGAAAATATTTGAATATTTTCGGAAATTCAGTGGATGAATCCAAAAATTTAGGAATAATTAACTTATGGCTCTATACTAGCAGAGCAAGCTGTCTAGGAGCATTAATTATTCTGACATGAGCTTGCTGGAGCTTCATATCCTTTATATAGTCAGGGAAACTCGTTGTTTGTATCCTGAAGACGTTATCGCTCTATACTAGCAGAGCAAGCTGTCTAGGAGCCGTCAATCTCGTGATTCTATATAGAAATAATTACTGAAGTGTTCAGTATTCATGAGATATGCCGTTGTCCATCCGAGAGACTACATATCTGCATGTACTCTGAGAGAAAGTATTCTCAGTCAGAGGATTCGATGAGAGACCCGTGTCTCAATACTCACATCTGATTGCTGGATCAGGAGTTCGAATAATTATGGGTTTACGATTTTAGCCTTTGTCGAAAATCCACCATCTACATTAAGTCCCATGCTTAGTGAGGAAAGTCGTGTTCGTCAGTCAACATTGAATGGTGATTTTCCGGTCATAAACAATATAAGTAATTGAACTTAGTCGTAAGTTAAGACGTTACCGGATTTTGATAGTATGAGCAAACCATGAATTGAATGAAGATCCCAGTGGCATGATAAAGCATCGTCTAATGAGTATAGATTGGTGTTGAACCGCTGATTTGGATGACTGGACCTTGGTCGTTTAGGATTCGCGGGCCGGGCTCAATAAGGAAATCCTTGTTTTAGGAATAGACGCTCGTTTGTTCGTTAGTTTAAGGAACAAACAAAATAGACCTGAGTCTAATGATATAAAAAATTTTCTATGAGCTATCACGAAAACCAAAATTTTATCTCTGTAAGATTTCACAAAAATGGAATAAACTCTCGTTCCAAAGGTGAATGCTCGTACGAGAGATTTTTTTTTTTTTTTGAAAAGACGTGCGTCTGTGATATGTGAGCGTTCACGGAAAATTTTATTTTCGATATGTGAGCGTTCACAAATTTTTGAAAATATACTCTCGCTTCAAAGACAGACGCTCGCGCGAGGGGGACAAATATATAGATATATTTTCAAATTTACGTGAGTTTCACGTTAAATATTTATATATTTTGTAAAATCATGTTTTGATTTTGAACAACTGTTGAAAGTAGACAATTATATATGATGAAATAATGTCTGTATGTGAGTTTTCACAATTGTAAAATGGACGTCTGTCCAATATTTGAAAAACCAGTGGATGTTAAAATTCATGTGGGTTGTTCACGGTTTGATGAAAATAAAGTCATGATTTTGATTAATGAATTTTGCTCGACTTTGCAGGTTTGAAGGAACAAGCAAATTTTCGAAATTTTGACGTTATAATCACTACAGCTAGTGAAATTGTAAATAGGCAAGAGTTGGATTGTTACCGTTTCAGCGCGTGCTTGTTGTTGGTATGTCCATGACTCCATGTAGTTCGCCTTAGATAGTGGTGACTTCTGGTTACAACCACCCTTCTGGATCTTCCGGCGAATGCTCCAGAAATATCAAGTCAAACATGAACACTTTTGCAGATGTTCATCCTGGGATGAATCAACCTTTGAGAGACGCTGGAAAGCTGGTACTTTGTATGTCTCTCGATCATCTGCGAGTCGTCCCTTATCAGCATAAGCACCGCCGACTTCAGCAAATGAGACTATCGGCTGACGATAAAGTCAGGATTTGCGTTGATAGTGTAGCTCCTGATTCAGATGTGGATGAATGAAGAATTTCGTCATAATTCGTCATCAGAAAAATTCAGAAGTTAGGTCTTCATTGAAATTGTTGTAGAATCTTCGTATGATGTTGGATTTTCGCGGTCTACCCATGTATCCTCATGCCCAGGAAATTTCCAAACTTTATTAGTGAATCTTTTTGAGTTTCGAGCATGTTTAGGATCCGAAATCGACGAAACAGTAAACTTCCAGGAGACCTTCAGAAAATTTTCAGATTGTATGTTGTCCAATGTTTCGGACACATCTCCTTGCTCGTTTCTTTAATTTCTTTGAATTTTGGATATGTTATAAAGGACATTCATACGAAGAGAATAGTATATGACCCATCCCTAGATTCTTCACCAATTGCTCCCAGATCGTCGGTTTGTACAGGACAGTGTAAAATCATCTCAGAGGAGCTTGCTGTAAAACACTCATGTTGTGTCTTTAGACCATTCGCTTGTGTCTTGAACGGTTGGTAAAGGATTTTAATGTCATTGATTCGTTTGAGATCAGGACCCCTTGATTGATACATGAGCATGGTGCTTGCAGTGCCATCTTGCATCTGTCAGTCGTAGAAACATCACTTCTGAAACCCTGGTCACGGGACCATAGCTGAGGTTGCTCTCGAGAGGGGATGATGTAATGACCATGGTTTCATGTCCTAGTGGTAGCATTACTTTTATGATGAATGATTAGCACCGGAGAGCCCGGCACCAGGACTGTGAAATTGATCGTCATGATCAGTGGACCGTCAGTCCCCAGTATTTTGTTGAATATCTCTCTTTCGTTTTCCCTTCTTCTGGCAGGACCTAGATAGAGGATCCGGGTTGAAAAATTGATGTAAAGACCCAGGTGGTCGAAGTTGGAGGTACCTTAATGAAGGACTTAGCGAAAAGACCTGGTGGACACCGATCGACTGTGGAAGTTATGAATCCCGTCTAAGAATTGCTGCTTGCATGTTGTATGCTCAGGAAGCTGTAGGAACCTCATACGACGTCAGAATCTGATGCTTGACCCCAACTTTTGAATCTAAGAGACTGAGTTTTCATATGAGAAAAGAATAACTCAATTCGGAGTTGTAGAGGTCAGCCAACGAAGCGCGCACATTTGTGATTTGTAACCCCGTACATATTTTTCATATTTCATAAACCTGACTGTAAAGGTCATATCTTTTAGCTCGTATGTCCGATAAATGCGCCCTTTTGGTATGTTGTAGAAGATACATAGACGAACATATTTAGTTGAGGAAGCATTGTCCCATTCCTCACCCATTGGTACGTTTTTACAAACCCATGGCCTGAAGTGTGTTGTATCTCATTTGTAGAGGTGATGAGAACATCTTGTAGAAGACTTTGGATTATGCCCACCAGTCGTGCCAGCTTTGTGAAGACTTTCATGTGATCATGTTATCAGGTCTACACATCTTGATATAAATCATTGGTTCTTAGAGGAGTCCACTTCATGTGTAACACTTCAGAGAATGATTAGTTGATGAAGCCCTGGGGATGTTGCTCCTGAGACCGTTGTTGGTGCTGAGACCATGATTACGCTCCAGAGATCCTTGTCGATGCTGAGATCATGGATGGTGTGCCTTTAGAGATTATTGTTGATGTTGATACCATGGTTGAAGTTGCTTCAAAGACCGAAAAGGCTAGAACCATGATTATAGATATAATCTTTGCTACTTCATCCAGTGAGCCTTTTATATTCACGAACTAGTTGATGAGTTGAGCGTCCGTAAGATGAAGGTGTACTGAGAGTTCAACCTGAATGCTACTGAAAGCATAACTTTACCACAAACTGGCTTTTTCAGCGAGTCGACATTGTTGCGGTAGATGGCATCAAGAGTTTTCATACTGGATGTGATTGGTGAAGAGATAAAGTTCCTCAATCATGCAGGGGCTTGTGATGTAGCGAAAACCCGTTGATGAAGTTTCACGGAATCACCTTAGGTTGCCCAGTGTATATTGAAGGAGTTAGTGCCATCCATGTATGAATGATGTTGCATATGCTTCAGAAGTCTTATCATGGGATAATGAAGATTTATCGTTCATTTACACTTTGATCGTGCTGGTATTGAATCAATGTGTCATCATCGAGATATTTGTGTTGAAGTTGTACTCTTTGATTGAGAGTAAAATTTGATGGCTTTTTTAGATGCTTTAGAGTTGAAGCGTATATTCCTTAAGCATCGAAAATGTCTTAGGGGTTTGATTGTCTCGGCCCTGGAGTATCTTCTGTTGATTCAGCATCCCTTTTGTTGCAGTAGTGGGATTCGACACTTGTGCAGACATCAGAGCTTTCTGATTTTGTGGAACACATGGACTTGCAGGAGAAACGCCCAAAGTGTTCTTTGCCATATTTGGACGTCAGTAATGAATATTTCAGTGCTTGATTCGTCAGATTCAACCACTTCGTAAAATACTAATGCGGTGAAGCTACCATTCATAACGTCTTGTAGAGTTGCTAGCATAAGTAAGTCCCCATGCTAGGATAGCATTTGGGGAAATAAATGATATAGACATGGAATGAGACTTGCCTGAGCGCGGAACCTCTTAATGAATGTCTATGCATATTTTGCAGGTTCTTGCTTCAACCTCGTCGAAATTACTCAAAGTACTCTGATGATGGAATGTCCGTCAAATCTTATGGATTAGAACTTTCTTCGTTGGAGAGATGTATAACCAAAGGCACTTTGTAAGTACTCATCTTTTCAGCATGGATCCACGCTCGTCTGAAGGACATGTCATATCCTGGATCTTCTTGATTGATTATGTGAAACTTGGTTTCTGTCCAGGTTGAACTTATGTTCACTTTGAGAATGATGTAGCCATAAGTATTTCCGAGCGCTCCTTCAAGGTCTCTGATTAAGATGGAGCATGAGTATCTTCTTGTTGAGTGATGCATGTGGATCTGATGGTTTTCAGTGGAATGTTATTGATGGAGGTGTCAGCATCGATCAACATTCTTCCAAATTCGTTTCTTATGAGATTGACTGTGGTAAGCAGTCCCCAGTCGTACATATCTTGGTTTGTGGCTGGAGTCTCAAGAAGTATTTTCGAAATGGACTTCTTGACACGATGTGGTTCAGTACTGTGAACATGTCTCTCCTTTGTGCCTTCGACAGATAACGCAATTCATGTTCGACCAAGGATTGAACTGCCTCTTTGATAGGTTGTTCATAGAGTGTAAAGGTTCTGACTGGGAGAGGATTCTTGTGTACTCCTTCAGTCCCCAGCTGAAGCTATTTTGGATCAACCTTCTCTTTGAAAATGTGCTTCAAAACTCCGCAGTCGCTTGTGGGATGATTAGCGAACTTGTGGAAGCAGCAGTAACGAGGACTTTCCATGTCTTCTTCAGTTGGTTCTTTCTTGACATATGGAAACTTGATTGCACCATCTTGGACCTAGGCATCCAGGATTTCGATCACCTCTTCAATGGAAAAGGAAAGTCAGGTGCTTCTTGATCAGGAACTCTTGTGTGTTGGTTAGACGCTTGTGCATCTTGCTTATCCTTCCTTTGTGTTTTTGAAGGAGCTGAGGTATGCTTGCGCGGAGGTTTGGCTTTCCATTTTATTCCTTCTGCAACAGTGTTTGTGGAAGGCTGGAGGTTTTAATGCTTCTTGATCAGACGTCTGCTACCTCGAGTGTCTCGCGGTTCTTCAGCCTTTGTAGCTTTTGTTCTTTCCAGTAAAGCGGGCGCAGTAGTTTCCGATCTCTTCGCCGCTTCATGAAGCTCTGAGAAGGTCTGGAAACGAAGATTTTCCAATAAAGCTATATAGACCGGGATCACTCCGTTGATACACAAGTCTACCAGTTGCTGTTCCGTGACGTTTAGATCATGACAGTCCAGGGCCTGGACTCTGAATCTTTTCACGTAGTCATTGGGATGTTCATTGTTCCTCTGAAACATTCTTCCAAGATCGGAGAGAGTAATTTGCTCTGACAGAAAGAAGTACTTTCTGTAGAAGTGTAGATGTTGGATTTTCGACAAAGGCTAAATTCGTAAACTCATAATTATACGAAGCTCTGATTCAGCAATTAGACGTGAGTATCAAGACACATGTCTCTCATCGAATTCTCAACGGAGAGTACTTTCTCTCAGAGTATATGTAGATATGTAGTCTCACGACTGGACAACGTCATATCTCATGAATACTCTTTCAATGATTATTTCTATATAGCATCACGAGATGGACGACTCCTAGACAGCTTGCTCTGCTAGTATAGAGCGATAATGTCTTCAGGAACAAACAACAAGTTTACCCTGACTATATAAAGGATATGACTTACCGGCAAGCTCGTATCAGGATAATTAATGCTCCTAGACAGCTTGCTCTGCTAGTATAGAGCCACAAAGTTAATTATTCCTAATTACAATCGCTCATATTCCATGGTCAAATCCACGACTGGTCCCATGGAATGACAATAACAATTGTTCTAATTCTATGATCGAATCCACAGCTTGATCTCATAGAATAGTAATATTATCTCATTACTCCGATTTCATGATCGAATCCACAACTGGTCTCATAAATGGTAATAGATAAACCTTAATTACTCTGATTCTATGGTCTAATCTACGATCCCATGGAATGGTAATGCTCATTTTATTATTCTGAATTCGTAGTCGAATCCTCAGCTGATCCTATGAATTAATAATAAACATCTTATTACTCAGTTTTGTGAATTATTCTCTACTGAATTCCACAATTAGTAATAAATAATCAACAACCGGGCGTCTAAGCTACCTCTAAGTAAGCCTCGATTCAAATGGTGAAGGTGTATTCAACGATGATACACTAACAGTCACCGCACGAACGAGTATTTCAAAAATACAACGAAACGATGAACCTATGCAAAATAGAGAAGAAAATAAAAAATAATTAAATATATTGACCAGGGTGCTGGGAGCACGGACACACGACCGACCGAACGTGTCGTGGTCAATCCCACGCTAGTTTTATATTTTTAATGCATTTTTATTATTTTCCATGATTTGATGAAAATTCTCTCATTTTATCAAATCTCCTTCGTCTTGAGGAAACTCCTCGGTTTCATGGTACTTCCATAAATCCATAAAAATAATATAAAATTAAGGAAAGGAGTGTGGGGCGTGACCATTGGCCAACCGTCCATGGCTTGGTCCCAACCGGCCCCACACCCACGGTTTCTTATTATTTTATTATTATTTCTCTAATTTCATGAAAAAACTCCTTGATTTCATGGTATTTTTGCACAAATCATCAAATAATAATAAAATAAATTATGAAAACCTGTGGGACCGGGCCTTGGACGGACGTCCATGCCCTAGCCTGTCCCACACGCCCCTTTGTTTCATTATTTTATTATTAGTTTTCCTTGAATTCATCAAATTCCTTGATTTCATGGTATTTCTCTCAAATTAGGAAAAATTCCTTCAAATCATCAAAATACCTAAAAATATTAAAAATTAGAAAAACTCGTGGGACCGGGCCCTAGCGCCGGCCATGCCTTCCACGGTCCCACACGCCCTTGTTTTTTATTATTTTAATATTTTTGCTTCCTTGAACTCATGAAAACTCCTTCAATTCATGGAAACTTCCTAAATTCATCAAATTTCTCAAAATTCATGAATTTTTCATAAAATCATCAAAATGTTATAAAATTAAGGAAAAGGCACCACGGGACCGTGGTCACACGGCGGTCCCACTCCTCCTCATTCCTTATTTTATAATTATTTTTCATAATCTCATGGTGTTTTCCTCAGTTTCGTCGAAACCCTAATTTTGGCATATTTTCTCGAATGGATGCTCAATTGCACGCCAGAAAATATCAAAATTCTCAGGACTGAGACGCGGACGCCTTGGGGACACGAGCACGCTATCTTGACCGACCAAGATTGGCTCTTTGGCTCACGGAAGCCGGTCCCATCAATTTTCACAGTTTTGACCTAATTTGCACAATTGCTCGTATTAGGTCCAAAACTCTTCCAAACACTTTGGATTTTCATGAAGTGATCGTCAGGCGGTCACGTGACAACCCAGGGCCGGTTTCATGACTCCATGGTCGGTCCCTCGCCTCGTCATAATTAATTAGGTTTTCTCACCTAAGGCTCAGACGAGCATTTTCGAATAAATGATTAAACCAGCATTTAATCATTCTTTCACCAACAAATCGTCAACTCTTCAGGAGTTCTTCGTATTTGCTCACGTGAGCATATGGACACTACATGGTTGATCCACGGTCCCATGTAGTCGCTCCCTCCTTCGTCCCATGGGAAATTCTGACGAACCATGAATTGATCATCAATTGATCAAATTAGGGTTTCTGAATCCAAGGATCATCATTCCAGATTCCAACCTTAATAATTTTACGACGACCTCATGGTCATTAATTTTATTAATTATGCTCGGTTCAACGACCAGTATTCTAATTAATATTTGGTACGCTGCCAATAATCCATCAGATGAGCAACACATGCTCAGACGATCAAATATTCAACAATTCATCATGAGCAACACTTGCTCAGATGATAAATATTTGTTCAAACCAAGGAATATTGGTTCAACAATCAATATTCAACGATCCATCGAATGAGCAATACTTGCTCACTTCATCGTAAGAACTATACCTCTGTCTCATGACATGTTCAATTCATGAGTTTCAGAACATCATGTTCAACTCAAACTACATGGACTCATCGTCCCATCAAACCACGAAGTCATCAATTGACTAACAAACCACGAGACGTCAATCGTGTCACTTGGGGGGATATCACTTAGGGTTTTGGTCTGGCGGTCTACCACGTGTGTTCAAACACACGATGGAATGTGAGCAAGTCGTGCAATCAGTTGAAGGAATTCACGAGGTAGTGGGTGGAAAATCGACCAAGTCTCCACACGTTGAGCAACTGGTTTCAAACACGATCTCCACTTCCCCACTCCTTGATTCCATCAACTGTCACACTTCATGGAATCATGGTGTCTAAATTCCAGCAATATAAATAAGTCTCTGAATCATGATTGTCATCATCAACAGTATCATCAATCTCACGTCTCATCGACAACACGAGATCATCAACTCATCAATTGAGCAACTACTCTCAATTGAGCAATTTCAATCACTCAGAGCTTATCATATTCAGAATTCACACACCCACAATCTTTGATTACCATTGATTCCACACATTTCTCAGCTTCCCTCCTACAGATCAACCCATCCTCTCTTGTGACCGAATTTACTCTGGAACGGTCATTGTCTTGATTTAGGCCGGAGTACTACAGATTGATCTCTCGAATCTAAAGCACCCCCTTTGCAGCGGTGCATCTGTGTGAGGTTTAACATTTCGCTCGGTTCGAGGAGTCTCCTCCGTACGGTCGTCTCCTCAATTCCTTAAAAACCAGCAAATCGTTTTTCCCCATCTACAGATTGGCGACCACAGTGGGAGATTAATCTCTCGGTTGCAATCTAACAATCTCACAAGATGGTTGGTCTTAGGACTAATTCAACTAATTCAGATCAGAATATTTCAAACGGCAACATTCCTCATGTTACACCTGGCGGCATGGAAGGCAGAGGGATCCCGACTTTGGCAGAGTTGGCTCAAATCCTAGAGGTCCATACCAGGAACATGGACCTGATGAAGGAGACGATAAACCACATCCTCGACTTTCTCATCAGATTAACATCCGAGTTAGGCGGTATCTCCGCTCCAGAAGCCTACCGGGGACTGAAGCGTCATCTGACCCTCAAATCAACAGCTTCACCACATACGAGAAGCCGGTGGAACAAGAGGTCACACATTTGATTGAAAATCTATGTGAACTCCTGCACTTCTCCAGGGATCAGCGCACAGACACATTTTCAGCACTCAACCAGATATCATCCAGCGTGCAAATAACGCCACCAACACCATCAGTTGAAGAAGTCTCCCTAGTGCCTGGGCATTCGATCGACAACATCTCTTTTGGAGAAGAAGATCGCATGACGGATGAAGGACACAACCGAGCATTGTATGTCACTGGTTTCATCAAAGGCACCGAATTTAGAAGAGCTCTTGTTGACACCGGTGCTTCACCAACATTGTCACTATGAAGACTCTCAGGATGGCCAGTTCCCACAAGGTAAAATCGTTCGCTATCCCATCCTAATGACAGGATTTGAAGGAAGTCAAAGCCATACATATGGATATGCATACATAGATTTGAGGGTGGGGCCGATTCGATCGAAAGAAGTTTCATGTGATCGAGCAAGAACCTGACTACCACATAATACTGGGACGCCCATGGCTCCATGATAACAAGGTGGTTCCTTCAACATACCATCAATGCATGAAGGCCCTGCTCGACAACAAGATCGTTCGCATTCCGGCTTCATCATCCTTATGCTCCCGTCTATGATACTGAGTTCCTTGAATCTCAAAAAGGCGTCCCGGAACCTCCAAGCAGGATTCACAGTACTCCACTTCCAAGCTGGAAGACTATCGAGAAGGCTGATAACGATCCGTCATCCTCAGCTGCTAAAATGATCAAGTCACCTACTACACCGACTAAACGCCATAATGATCAAGTCTCAACTCCAGGGACAAACTTCACGACCGATCGAGACGTAGAAGGGAGAGTCATTTATCGCCGACGGAAAGATTAGCAATTAATCGGGGAGAACGATGAAAAGTCTCCCCACCATGAAGAATCGTGTCAGAGTGAGAATCACTTGAAGAAGAAGTCCAAGATGCCCCACGACAACTACAGGACGACACTGACTCTACCACTGACGATCTTGAAACAATCAACATTGGGACTGAAGACGATCCAAGGCCAATCCTGATCAGTTCAGCGCTATCACCAGAGGAGCGGACCGAGCTGGTAAAATTATTGAAAGAATATCAAGATGTCTTCGCCTGGACGTACGAAGAAATGCCGGGTCTGGATGACAAACTCGTCACCCATCACCTGCACATCGTCCCTGGTTCCAAAGCTGTCAAACAACCGCCCAGACAATTTAGACACGAAGTCGAGGAGCAAATCAAGGTCGAAATCCAGAAACTGTTGGCAGCAGGGTTCATCAACCTATTCTTCATCCAACGTGGCTAGCAAATGTGGTACCTGTTAAGAAGAAAAATGGTCAAATCAGATGTTGTGTCGACTTCAGGAACTTGAATAAATGTTGTCCAAAGGATGATTTTCCTCTACCCAACATTGACATGCTCGTCGATGCAACCAGTGGTCACGGTATGTTCTCATTCATGGACGGCTATAGTGGGTACAACCAGATCAAGATGTATGAACATGACGCCAACAAGACTGCGTTCCGTACTCCCATTGGGAATTTTCACTACACTGTGATGCCCTTTGGATTAAAGAATGCTGGTGCCACCTATCAACGAGCCATGACTGCCATATTCCACGACATGATGCACAAGCAAGTAGAAGACTATGTTGATGATGTGGTGGTAAAATCGAAGACTCGAGCATCTCATCTCGAAGTTCTAAGGCAGGTGTTTGAAAGGTGCAGAGAATACAAATTAAAAATGAATCCTTTAAAGTGCGCATTCGGAGTTTCTTCCGGAAAATTCTTAGGATTCCTGGTCACGGCTGAAGGGATCAAAGTCGACCCGACAAGGCAAAAGCTATTACCACCATGCCTCCTCCACGTACCGTGAAGGAACTACAGAGCTTTATGGGCAAGGTAAATTATATTCGACGCTTCATTCCTGGATTAGCTCAACTCATTGCTTCGTTCACACCTCTGCTGAAGAAAGGAGCAAGCTTCACCTGGACAGCTGTTCAACAAGAAGCTTTCCATAAAATACAACAGATATTATTGTCACCGGCCGTCATGAGGTCTCCAGTGCAGGGACGACCTCTGATTCTTTACACAGCCTCCAGTGACGTCGCCATCGGCGCACTCCTCGCTCAGGAAGACGACGAAGGCGTCGAACGACCGATTTACTACTTCAGCCGCACAATGAGAGATGCTCAACTCCGATATCCAAAGGCCGAAAGGGCATGCCTGGCATTGGTACATGCAATCCAGAAGTTCAGACATTACTTACTATCTAACAGGGTCGTACTCATCTCCAAAGCTGATCCCATAAAGTTCTTGCTATCAAAGCCAGCCTTGATAGGAGACCAGCGAAGTGGCTACTCCAGATGTCAGAATTTGACATAGCTTGCACGCCACCTAAAGCCATCAAAGGTCAAGCGGTCGCAGACTTGCTGCCGCTTTTCCAGGGGAAGACACAACAACACTACATGAAGAAGTCCCGGCGAATTCCCAGACATCTTGGTCATCAAGGAAGAAACATGGCTTCTATACTTTGATGGATTGCCACCCCTAGTAGTGACACCGGAGGAGCGGGCATAGTGCTGGTGTCTCCATATGGTGAAGTTTTCTCACATTTTCAAGTTGGATTTCCACTGCACCAACAACTCAGCGGAATATGAAGCCTTCCTATTAGGATTATCCTTGGCCAAGCAAGCAGGAGCACACCTCGAGATAAGGGGAGATTCAAAATTATTGGTCAACCAGATGAATGGAACGTATTCTCTCAAAGAAATCACACTTGCTCCATTCAGAACCGAAGCTCAGCGACTGTTGACCTATTTTGCTGACGCAACGATCGTCCATACTGGACGGACTAACAATAGGCATGCTGATTGCCTAGCAACTCTCGCCTCCAAGCTGCAATTCGAAGGAGCACAGAAAACGATCACTGTACAGACGTACGGTATCTTCAACTTGGCTCACTCAGATCGAAGACATTCCAGCGAACGATTGGCGAGCACCCATCATTCATGAATTGAGCAGCTCTATTTCAGAAGGCCAAGTCAGCCTCAAGGAATTGAAGAACTACTTCTTGCTTCATGGAGGGTATACTATCGAAACCCTGATGGATCTCTATCACGATGTCTTGGGAGCGACGAAGCGGAAGAACAGCTCAAGCGCATACATGAAGTCTGTGGGCAAACGTTAGTGGTAACACTTTACAGAAAGCTTCAAAGAATGGGGTACTACTGGCCATCCATGGAGACTCAGTCAAGAGCTTTACAAGGATCTTGTCCTGATTTCCAAACACCTCCTCATCACTTGGAGGTTTTGATCCACCACACTGGGGACTGGGGAGCCTTACATCAAATACCTCCGGGACAACGAACTACCACTGGAAAAGAAGCAAGCAGTCAAACTCATTCAGAAAGCTAAGAGATTCGTCTATCTCGATGGGATTATACCGCAAAAGCTTTGGTGGAAATTTACTGAGGTGCTTAGCCGAACATGAAATCCCTACAATCCTGAAGGAAGTACATGATGGAGAACATCAAGGAAAGAGGAAACTATTTCTTCAAATTCATGAGAAATATTATTGGCCAACCATGGAAGATGATGCAGCCGCACACGTTCAGAGGTGTCACCAATGCCAAACCATGGTAATCTCATCCACACTCCTTGTCTCCCGTTGAATTCTGTGAATAGTCCGTGGCCTTTCTACAGCTGGGGACTAGATATCATTGGGAAGATCAATCCAGCATCTTCAAAACAACATGAATACATCATCACTGCGACAGAGTACTTCACCAAGTGGGTCGAAGCTATTCCTCTTCGAAGCACCACTGGAGTTACGATTGCCGCCTTCATCAAAGAGCACATAATATGCAGATTCGGAGTTCCTAAGCATATCATCACAGATAACGGAACTCCTTTTGCCAATCAATATGTTGAGAAGATGCGCAATAAATATGGGATCAAACAAATCTTCTCCACGCCTTACTATCCACAAGGAAATGGTCAAACAGAAAGTACCAACAAGACTTTGGTCAGGATTATCAGTCGGACGATTCATGACAATCCTCGATCACAGCATGAGCAATTACCCATGGCTCTATGGGCTTACAGAACTGCACCAAGGAGCTCGATCGGTACTTCGCCATATTCCCTTGTCTATGGAGCCGATGCCATACTTCCAGCAGAAATCAAAGTTCCCTCAGCCAGGATTGCAGCATCCAGCGGTGTATAATGGGATGAGGCCGAAATCTCCAGATCAAGAATCGCTGAGATAGATATGCTGGAATCAAGGAGGACCAAGGTGGAAAAATATGTGGAAGCTTACAAACAGAGTATCTCCAGAGCCTACAACAAAATGGTAAGACCTCGAACATTTGAAGTAGGAGATTTGGTATTAAAGACGGCAAAGCACATTCAACAAGACATGTCCACTCCTAAGTTCTCTCCTAAATGGGAAGGGACATATGTTGTTATCAAAGCAGTGTCTAGCGGATACTACAAAATTTTAGAAATCAATGGAGGAAAGGAAGGAAACATCATCAATGGCAAATGGCTCAAAGCTTATTATGCCTGATCCATGAAACAAACTACCTCTTCATCATTTCAAGCATTTTCAAAAATGTAATTTCATTCCTCCAAAGAGCATACGAATGCTCCTTTGTTCATTAAACATTTCATAAATGAGCAAAATTCGTTCATACCATGATCAACTGTTTCACCTAACTAGAAACTCAGATTTACTCAAAAAACAACAGCCACAAATGCTCACTCAGAGCAAACCATCTAGCAACGGATAATCCCTGTAAGAAGCCTCGTCAAGATTCTTCTGAAAAATCTTGGTCTTTTCCTTCAAGTCTTCGACTGCTTTCTCAACCCTTGCCGACTCCAGAGCCATTATCCTCTCCTCATCCAGTAAAGCTGCATTCATGGAAATTGCACCAGCAGCCTCTGCTGCCTTATGAACCTTGATTATCTCAAGACGACGATGGAGCCAGCTTACATTGAATCGAAATATCTCACAATTCGAGATCATTTCATCCCATTGGTGCAGCTTATGGTTTTTGACGTCTCGCAAGTGCATCTGATTCATTTCCTCGATGATCGACAATAACCCCGCTACCGTGGTTAAAAGGGTTGGAAGGAAACCTTTCCACACTTCTGTGGTGGCAATGTGACCATACTTCTTCCAGATCTTGGTGTACAGAGATACATGACATTTGGGAACCACGATTCCGCCGACCATTTCATTGTCTGGGAAGGTATTAATCAATGGGGCTTCGAATAAAAGTACAGCGGTTGGGTATTCACGAGCATGGACACCGTCTCCGGTCTCCATGGATCCTACAGAATCTTCACATGCCTAGTTACTGCTTTCCTCAACCTCAACCACGGTCACAGACTTTCCATTCTTTCTTCGTCTAGCATCGACGACGACACATACATCCGCTGACGATGAAACGAAGGAGTGTTAATCCCGCACTCAGTATAATCTCAATAGTCATAGGTTTACTTACAGGCGATCCACCTTCAGCGCGAGCCGATCCATACCGGGAAGGAGCTCTAACAGTCCACTTAGGCCTTGCATTATGAGGAGGAGTATTCTTCTTACAGTCCTACGACAAATCATTCTCTTGTGATCAACAATATCGATTGAACAGAGACAAGAAAGGAGAAGAAGAACAAGTGCACAACTTACTGAGATAGACGATGCTATTTCACGCTTTGACTGAAGATCATCTTGAGAAGAAATGCTATTGCTCGACATGGCGACAAGAGGGTAGGATCAAAACTTCTCTGCACGATGAAGCTAACTCAGGAATGGAAGAAATATTTGCGTGGATCATAGATTTGGAGTCTTGAAGATATATATATGAGGTGATAGTCATACAGTCAACTCAATTATGAGTTTCAATGAAACCCTAGGCTTCAAGGATCGATACCAAAGACGCGGAGGAAAATAACACGCTGGGGACTGAACATCACGGGTTAGGCCACGCGGCCTTGTACATGTCATGAATTCTCGGCCGTGTGTTACTTCTCATGAAAATCGACAAGTCATGGTGAATTTGGATATATGAACATTGGTCCATGTCATGGATTAGAATAAATCGACGTTAACAAAATGTTCATCATTCAGAATAAAAGTCTAATTGAAGTAAAGTCGTTTAAACAGTCAAAAGAAAGATATCCACTATGAAGACTAAAAGGGAATTCTCTAACGTCTAAAGAAGATGGAAGTAAAACTACTCGTCGGACTCATCCGAATTGTTAGCTTCATCATCACTATCCTTCTCGGAATCATCTTCTTCAGAGTCACTGTCAGAATCATTGGTGAAGTCCGGTGGACGGAAGATAACATCATCATCTGAATCCGAGCTATCTTCTGTTGCAGCTTCAGCTTCAATTTTCTTCATCGTCCTCTGATGCTCTCTTTCATATCGATCAGGCTTAATGTAACGCTCGGATGGTTCCCATGTGATCTCTCCTTCAGAAGTATCAGCATCAGAATCAGAAGGCACCCCATCCAAGAATTGACGCTTCTCCTCAACCCCCCGTCTCTTACGCCGGGTGCGATCTTTTTCACGTTGACGGGCATCCTCCTTTTTGTCTTCAGCTCTTTTCTTTTCCAGTTCAGCAAAAGAGACTCTTCGCTCACCCAAAGGAACATTAGGCTTCGCCCCTTCCTGGGTAACCCTAGCCTTTGATTTCGCTACAGGAGCGTCGGAATCCTCATCGGAAGAGCCAGAGGAAGAAGAGGAATACCAGTAATCGTAATTGCTGTTATTGTTGGTCGACATTTTCTGGAACCGGAAGATCAAAGATTACTACCATGTAAACAAACCAACATCAGCAAAAAATGGTAACTCTTAACTCTTACCTTTTAAACTTCCACTAACAATAGTGATAGTAATGCTAGATTTAACACCTCAAAATCGTTCGTCTCTTCGAAAACTGCAAAAACGAACGAAGCTTTATTAATTTCAAACTGATTTTTCATAAAATCACGAACACAATTTTCATAATGTGAACATTCACACAACTGACCTATGAAGTTCATAACAATAAAATATTTCATCAGCAATTAATGCAACATTGCTTACATAAATTCTCAAGAATTTTATCTAATGAAAACAAATTCATGCAAATAAAATATACCATCATATTTTACACAATATATGTCACGGCTACATATATAAAAAAAAAATTATTTTTCCTTCGTATCGTCATTATTTGTCTTTAAAACGAAGGTTTATTTCAAAAAATATTGTGAAAGCTCACATCTCATACATATGATAAAGTTTTGTATTTACATGAAAGCTCATAAGCAAAATTTTATCACTGGACACAAGTTCATCATACATATTTTCCTTCGTGTCATCGTTATTTGTCTTTAAAACGAAGGATTATTCCGATTTCATGAAAATTCACTTCTTTTATGATAAAACCTTGGTACACATGAAAAATCATAAACCAAGTTTTATCACTAGGCCTAGGTTCATATAAAAAAAATCTCTCCTAAATCAGGGATTATAGTTAGTTTACAAAACGATCGAACGAACATACGTTTTCAAAAACGAGGGTTTTTCATAAAACTCACACTAATATACACACATGTATATAACTTCATCATGATCAAAACATGAACAACTCATGAAGGTAATAACATCTAGAAAAAAAATATTCGCGCTTACCTGGTCGACGCCGGCGGACGGTGGAGCGCCGACGAATTTTTTTCCTCCTGCTGCTAGCGTAAAGATGGTGGAGAGGTGATGAAGCACTGATCGGTTGTGGGAAAATAAAAAAGAAAAGAAAAGGATTAATTCCTTTTATATCAATTTTTCCAAAACCTAATTTTCTAAGGATTTCCTTATTGGGCCCGACCCGCGAATCCTAACCGACCACGGACTCATCGTCCAAACCAGCGGTTCAACACCAATTTATGTTCATTAAAAGACGATCCAATCATGACATTGAAGCCTTCATCAAGTCGTGGTTTGCTCATGCTCTTTAAATCCGGTAACGTCTCAACTTACGACTAAGTTCAATTACTGGTATTCTTATTTATGGCCGGAAAATCACCATTTAATGCTGACTGAGGAACACAGCTTTCCTCAGTAAGCAGGGGACTTAATATAGATGGTGGATTTTCGACAAAGGCTAAATTCGTAAACTCATAATTATACGAAGTTATGACTCAGCAATCAGACGTGAGTATCAAGGCACGGGTCTCTCATCGAATTCTCAACGGAGAGTACTTTCTCTTAGAGTACATGTAGATATGTAGTCTCACGACTGGACAACGACATATCTCATGAATACTGAATACTTTCAGTGATTAATTCTATATAGCATCATGATATGGACGGCTCCTAGACAGCTTGATCTGCTAGTATAGAGCGATAACGTCTTCAGGAACAAACAACAAGTTTACCCTGACTATATAAAGGATATGACTTATGGGCAAGCTCGTATCAGGATAATTAATGCTCCTAGACAGCTTGCTCTGCTAGTATAGAGCCACAAAGTTAATTATTCCTAATTACAATCGCTCCTATTCCATGGTCGAATCCACGACTGGTCCCATGGAATGACAATATCAATTGTTCTGATTCTATGATCGAATCCACAACTTGATCTCATAGAATAGCAATATTATCTCATTACTCCGATTTCATGATCGAATCCACAACTAGTCTCATAAATGGTAATAGATAAACCTTAATTACTCTGATTCTATGGTCTAATCTACGATCCCATGGAATGGTAATGCTCACTTTATTATTCTGAATTCGTAGTCGAATCCTCAGCTGATCCTATGAATTAATAATAAACATCTTACTACTCAGTTTTGTGAATTATTCTCTACTGAATTCCACAATTAGTAATAAATAATCAACAACCGGGCGTCTGAGCTACCTCTAAGTAAACCCAGATTCAAATGGTGAAGGTGTATTCAACGATGATACACTAACAGTCACCGCACGAACGAGTATTTCAAAAATACAACGAAACGATGAACCTATGCAAAATAGAGAAGAAAATAATAAATAATTAAAGATATTGACCAGGATGCTGGGAGCACGGCCACACGACCGACCGACCGTGTCGTGGTCAATCCCATGCTAGTTTTATATTTTTAATGCATTTTTATTATTTTCCATGATTTGATGAAAATTCTCTCATTTTATCAAATCTCCTTCGTCTTGAGGAAACTCCTCGGTTTCATGGTACTTCCATAAATCCATAAAAAATAATATAAAATTAAGGAAAGGAGTATGGTGCATGACCATTGGCCAACCGGCCCCACACCCACGGTTCCTTATTATTTTATTATTATTACTATTTCTCTAATTTCATGAAAAAACTCCTTGATTTCATGGTATTTTTGCACAAATCATCAAATAATAGTAAAATAAATTGTGAAAACCTGTGGGACCGGGACTTGGCCGGCCGGCCATGCCCTAGCCGGCCCCACACGCCCCTTTGTTTCATTATTTTATTATTAGTTTTCCTTGAATTCATTAAATTCCTTGATTTCATGGTATTTCTCTCAAATTAGGAAAAATTCCCTCAAATCAACAAAATACATAAAAATATTAAAAAATTAGGAAAACTCGTGGGATCGGGCCCTAGCTGGCCGGCCATGCCTTCCACGGTCCCACACGCCCTTGTTTTTTATTATTTAATATTTTTGTTTCCTTGAACTCATGAAAACTCCTTCAATTAATGGAAACTCCCTAAATTCATCAAATTTCTCAAAATTCATGAATTTTTCATAAAGACATCAAAATATTATAAAATTAAGGAAAAGGCACCACGGGACCGTGGTCACGACCAGCCGACCATGCCGTGACCACGGCGGTCCCACGCCTCCTCATTCCTTATTTTATAATTATTTTTCATCATCTCATGGTGTTTTCCTCAGTTTCGTCGAAACCCTAATTTTGGCATATTTTCTCGAATCTCAATTGCACGCCAGAAAATATCAAAATTCTCAGGACTGAGACGCGGACGCCTTGGGGACACGAGCATGCTATCTTGACCGAACAAGATTGGCTCTTTGGCTCACGGAAGCCGGTCCCATCAATTTTCACAGTTTTGACCTAATTTGCACAATTGCTCGTATTAGGTCCAAAACTCTCCCAAACACTCTGGATTTTCATGAAGTGATCGTCAGGCGGTCACGGGACAACCCAGGGCTGGTTTCATGACTCCATGGTCGGTCCCTCGCCTCGTCATAATTAATTAGATTTCCTCACCTAAGGCTCAGACGAGCATTTTCGAATAAATGATTAAACTAGCATTTAATCATTCTTTTACCAAAAAATCGTCAACTCTTCAGGAGTTCTTCGTATTTGCTCACGTGAGCATATGGACACTACATGGTTGATCCACGGTCCCATGTAGCCGCTCCCTCCTTCGTCCCATGGTTGAAATTCTGACGAACCATGAATTGATCATCAATTGATCAAATTAGGGTTTCTGAATCCAAGGATCATCATTCCAGATTACAACCTTAATAATTTACGACGACCTCATGGCCATTAATTTTATTAATTATGCTCGATCCAACGACCAGTATTCTAATTAATATTTTTGGTACGCTTCCAATAATCCATCAGATGAGCAACACATGCTCAGACGATCAAATATTCAATAATTCATCACATGAGCGACACTTGCTCAGATGATAAATATTTTCTCAAACCAAGTAATATTGGTTCAACAATCTATATTCAACGATCCATCGAATGAGAAATACTTGCTCACTTCATCGTAAGAACTATACCTCTGTCTCATGACATGTTCAATTCATGAGCTTCAGAACATCATGTTCAACTCAACAACTACATGGACTCATCGTCCTATCAAACCACGAAGTCATCAATTGACTAACAAACCACGAGACGTCAATCGTGTCACTTGGGGGGATATCACTTAGGGTTTTGGTCTGGCGATCTACGGCACGTGTGTTCAAACACACGATGGAATGTGAGCAAGTCGTGCAATCAGTTGAAGGAATTCACGAGGTAGTGGGTGGAAAATCGACCAAGTCTCCGCACGTTGAGCAATTGGTTTCAAACACGATATTCACTTCCCCACTCCTTGATTTCATCAACTGTCACACTTCATGAAATCATGGTGTCTAAAATTCCATCAATATAAATAAGTCTCTGAATCATGATTGAATCATCAGCATCAACAATATCATCAATGTCACGTATCATCGACAACACGAGATCATCAACTCATCAATTGAGAAACTACTCTCAATTGAGCAGTTTCAATCATTCAGAGCTTATCATATTCAGAATTCACACACCCACAATCTTTGATTACCATTGATTCCACACATTTCCCAGCTTCCCTCCTACAGATCAACCCATCCTCTCTTGTGACTGAATTTACTCTGAAACGGTCATTGTCTTGATTTAGGCCAGAGTACTACAGATTGATCTCTCGAATCTAAAGCACCCCCTTTGCAGCGGTGCATCTGTGTGAGATTTAACATTTCTCTCGGTTCGAGGAGTCTCCTCCGTACGGTCGTCTCCTCAATTCCTTAAAAACCAGCAAATCGTTTTTCCCCATCTACAAGAAGGCATTAATCATTTCTCCCCAATTTTTGATAGTTCCTGGTGCGATGTTGTTGTACCAGGTGTATTCACTGCCTTTCAAGGATTTTGAAAATTGTTTGAGGCGAACAACATGGTTATGTTCATGTTCACCCAAGGATTCTAGGAACCGAGAAACATGTTCCCGAGCATTGCCTGTTCCGTCATACAAAGTGAAGGTTGGAGAGGTATAACCTTTTGGAAGAGGAATCCTTTGCGTAGCAGCAGGGTACGGAGGCTGGTGACGATGGACATGTGGGTTTTTGTCTTTTCCACGGTTCTGCAGAAGGCGTTCTAAATTCTCCCGAATGATGAAGTTTGGTGACTCCTTCGCCGATGGATCGTCTGCAGCTTTGTGGACTTCATCATCATCTACTGTATGAATCGGAATTACCTCTGGATCAGCGTCTGAGGATTTTTCCTTATCTTTTCATTTTCCTTGGGTCTTTCCTGACATTGTATCAGTGAGAGCCTTCAGTTGATTAAATAGCTCCTTCTGTGCTGTAGCCATATCGGTTTGATTCTTTGAAAGAGTCTGTTGCATTTTGATGAGATCATCAATGATAAGTGGTGGATTTCCTCTGACTTCCTCAGGTTGTCGGCCGAACAAAGTATGACCCTCCGTGTTGACGTGAGGAGGAGTAACATCACCACCGTCAGTGTTAGAGGCCGGAATCGTTTTCGGGATATCCTCGCTGTCGTTGTTGTTGTTGTTGCTAGCGCTAGCGCCGTTTTTGTTGGAACCTGTGACTAACCCAGACCTAAGACCGACCATCTTGTGAAATTATGAGATTGTAACCGAGAGAATGATCTCCCACTATGGTCGCCAATCTGTAGATAGGAAAAAACGATTTGCTGGTTTTTACGGAATTGAGGAAACGACCGTACGGATGAGACTCCTTGAACCGAGCGAAATGTTCAACCTCACACAGATGCACTTCAAGAAGGGAGTGCTTTGAATTCGAGAGATCAATCTGTAGTACTCCGGCCTAAACCAAGACAATGGTCGTTCCAGAGTAAATTCGGTCACAAGAGAGGATGGGTTGATCTGTAAGAGGGAAGCTAAGAAATGTGTGGAATTAATGGTAATCAAAGATTTTAGGTGTGTTGTGAATTCTGAATAAGATAAGTTCTGAATGACTGAATCACTGTTGAGAGTAATTGCTCAGATAATGAGTTGTTAATCTCGTGTTGTCTGTGAGACGTGAGATTCTTGTTGTTTTGTTGTTTTCAATCATGATTCAGAGACTTATTTATATTGCTGGAATTGTAGACATCATGATCCCATGAAGTGTGACAGTTGATGGAATCAAAGAGTGGGGAAATGAAAATAGTGTTTGAAACCAGTTGCTCATCGTGCGGAGACTTGGTCGATTTTCCATCCACTACTTTGTTAACTCCTTCAACTGATTGCACGACTTGCTCACATTCCATCGTATGTATGAACACACGTGCCATAGACCGCCAGACCAAAACCCTAGTTGATATCCCCCCCAAGTGACACGATTGATGTCTCATGAACGTGGAGTCTGCAGGGTAGACGTGTATATAGTCAGTTGCTGACTTCATGGGACGATGAGTCCATGTATTTGCTGAGTTGAACATGATTCTGCAAAATGTTCTGAAACTCATGAATTGAACGTGTCCGTTGAGACAGAGGTGTAATTCTCACGTTGAGGTGAGAAAGTATTGCTCATTCGATGAATTGTTGAATATTGATAGTTGAACCAATATTCCTTGGTTTGAGCAAATATTGCTCATCTGAGCAAGTGTTGCTCGTCTGATGAATTATTGACAGCGTGACCGAAACAAAACATTAATTAAAATACTAGTAGTTGAACCGAGTATAATAAAATGGTGATCATGAGATCGTCGTAAAATTATTAGCGTTCGAATCTGGATTTATGATCCTTGGACTCAGAAACCCTAATTTGATCAATTGATGACCGAGTGATAGTTTATTAAAAATTTAACCATGGAATGAAGGAAAACCGACTACATGAGATCGTGGGTTGACCATGTAGCGTCCATATGCTCGCGTGAGCAAATACCAAGACCCCTTGAAGAGTTGGTGAAAAGATGATCAAATGCTGGTTCAATCATTTTTCATATAATGCTCGTCTGAGCCTTAGGTGATAAAACCTAATTAATTATGGAGAGTTGAGAGACCGACCAAGGGGTCATGAAACCAACCCTAGATGGTTGTGGGATCGAATGACGATCACTTCATGAAATTCCAAAATTATTTGGAAGAGTCTTGGACCTAATACGTGCAATTGCGCAAATTAGGTCAAACCATGAAAATACGTGGGACCGGCTCATTGTGAACCAAAGAGCCAACCTTGGTCGGTCAAGGTAACATGCTCACGTTGTCAACACGTCTGCGTCTCAGTCCTGAGAATTTTGATATTTTCTGGCGTGCGTTTGAGCAACCATTTAAGAACATACAATAAAATCAGGGTTTTGCTGAAACTGAGGAAACTTCATGAGATTAAGGAAAATAATTATAAAATGAAGGAATGATGAAGTGTGGGACCGCTAAAGCCAAGGCATGGCCGGCCGGCCAGTGACCACGGTCCCATGGTGCCTCTTCCTAATTTTATAATATTTTTCATGATTTTATGAAAATATCATGAAATAAAAGAATTTATTGAAATTAAGGAGTTTCCTTGAAGTGAAGGAGTTCCATGGGATCAAGGAAGCAAATAATATTAAAATAATAAAAATAAGGGCGTGTGGACCGGCTAGGGCATGACCGACCGGCTTGGGTCCGGTCCCACGAGTTTCCCTAATTTTATGTATTTTCTCTGTATTTTTTCATGATTTGAAGGAATTTTCCTAATTTGAGAGAAATACCATGAAATCGAGGAGTTTCATGGGATGAAGGAATCCTTAAAATAATAATAAAAAATAAAGGGGCGTGCGGGACTGGCTAGGGCATGGTCGGCCGGTTGGGGCCCGGTCCCACGGGTTTCCCTAATTTTATATTATTTTCATGTATTTATGAAAATACCATGAGATGAAGGAGTTTTCATGAGATTAGGGAAATAATAATAAAATAATGAGGAACCATGAAGTGTGGGGCCGACCAGGATCAAGGCATGGCCGATTGGCCAACAATCACGGCCCCATAATATATTTTCCAATTTTATATTATTTCCTTCGTGCGAAGGAAGCACCATGAAACTGAGGAGTTTCTTCAAACGAAGGATGTTTGTTCAAATAAAAGGATTTTCATAAGATCAAGGAAAATAACAAAAAATATGATAAAATATAAAACTGGTGTGGGATTGGCCACGGCACGGCCGGCCGGTCGGTGAGCCCAATCCCCTGGCGCCTAGGTCAATATTTTAATTATTTATTATTTTCCTTCCTATTTTGCATAGGTTCATCGTTTCGTCGTATTTTGAAAAACTCGTTCGTGCGGTGATTGTTAGTGCATCATCGTTGAGTACACTTGCATCTTTTGAGCCGGGGCTTACTCGGAGGTAGCTCAGACGCCCGTGCGTTGAATATTTATTACTAACCCATGGAATTCTTCTGGGAAGAACCATAGATTGAAGTAACGAAATACTGCGAAAATATTTGAATATTTTCGGAAATTCAGTGGATGAATCCAAGAATTTAGGAATAATTAACTTATGGCTCTATACTAGAAGAGCAAGCTGTCTAGAAGCATTAATTATTCTAACATGAGCTTGTTGGAGCTTCATATCCTTTATATACTCAGGGAAACTCGTTGTTTGTATCCTGAAGACGTTATCGCTCTATACTAGCAGAGCAAGCTGTCTAGGAGCCGTCAATCTCGTGATTCTATATAGAAATAATTACTGAAGTGTTCAGTATTCATGAGATATGTCGTTGTCCAGCCGAGAGACTACATATATGCATGTAATCTGAGAGAAAGTATTCTCAGTCAGAGGATTCGATGAGAGACCCGTGTCTCAATACTCACATCTGATTGCTGGATCAGGAGTTCGTATAATTATGGGTTTACGATTTTAGCCTTTGTCGAAAATCCACCATCTACATTAAGTCCCCTGCTTAGTGAGGAAATCTGTGTTCCTCAGTCAGCATTGAATGGTGATTTTCTGGTCATAAATAATATAAGTAATTGAACTTAGTCGTAAGTTAAGACGTTACCGGATTTTGATAGTACTAGAAAACCATGACTTGAATGAAGATCCCAGTGGCATGATAAAGCATCGTCTAATGAGTATAGATTGGTGTTGAACCGCTGATTTGGATGACTGGACCTTGGTCGTTTAGGATTCGCGGGCCGGGCCCAATAAGGAAATCCTTGTTTAGGAATAGACGCTCGTTTGTTCGTTAGTTTAAGGAACAAACAAAATAGACCTGAGTCTAATGATATAAAATTTTGTCTATGAGCTATCACGAAAACCAAAACTTTATCTATGTGAAAAAGCGGGGGTCTAACAACACCACCCAATATTTCGCTTAGCAATCTGTATGGACTAACTCCGAAATACTTTGCTAGAGAATCAACTAGACAGTCAGACTCAATCTAGATAAAAAGTATCTCAAAGAGTTATTATCTTCTCTCGATTTGATTTCTACTCAAGCTGAAATCAATAGCGAGTCTTTATCAAAGAGAGATAACTTGGAAGGTACCAAAGACCAATGTCCAAGGATCAATCAACTATAATCAACAATCAAAAGTTGGATTAGAGAAGTTCATGATCACGAACGCACAACCTATATTATTTCTATTATATAAAATATAATGCGGAAAAGAAATAACACAGACACCAGAAGTTTTGTTAACGAGGAAACCGCAAATGCAGAAAAACCCCGGGACCTAGTCCAGATTGAATACACACTGTATTAAGCCGCTACAGATACTAGCCTACTCCAAGCTAACTTCGGACTGATCTATAGTTGAACCCCTACCAATCTCCCACTGATACAAGGTACAGTTGTACTCCTATGCCTCTGATCCCAGCAGGACACTGCGTACTTGATTCCCTTTGCTGATCTCACCCACAACAAAGAGTTGTTGCAAACCAAAATCACAGACTTGATAATAAACGAATCTGTCTCACACAGAAAAGTCTATCAAAAGGATAAATCTGTCTCCACAGATAAACCCTAGGTTTTGTTCCGTATTTAGATATAAAATCAAGGTAACATGAACCAGTTGATAATGCGGACTTATATTCCCGAAGAACAGCCTAGATTAATCAACCACCTCTCTACAATCCTTCCTGACTACACAAGCGGATTGTCGAGGAATCACAAACAGTGAGACGAAGATGTTAGTGACTTCTTTATCTTGCCTATCGGAAAACTTTCGCGGTCTCAAGCCAATCAATCGATTGTATTCGTACGATAGAAGATGCAAGATCAGATCACACAACTACGATAAAAGTAGTATTGGTCTGGCTTCACAATCCCAATGAAGTCTTTAAGTCGTTAACTCGAGTTTAGAGAAGAAACTCAAGAGTTAATGGAGATCGACTCTATCGAGAACACTAGTAGCACACAGACGTGTGGGGATTAGGTTTTCTCAATGCTAGAAGTCTCCTTTATATAGCCTTCAAATCAAGGTTTTGCCTTAGGTACAAAACAAACTCTATTCACCGTTAGATCGAAAGACATAGATTTTCGTACACACTTGGGTACACGTTTACTGGGTTTGAGAAAAACCATGCCCAAACGAGTACACGTATGTTGGTTCAACATGATAGCCCAAAAGGTCAACCATATGAGCATCTCATATTAATCATGTTCTTCTTCACCATAACTAGTTTAATTATTGAACTAGTTAAGAGTTGTTCAATTGCTATGAGATCTTATGTAACTACACAAGACACAATTGAAACAAAGATGATTTGATTCGATTAGAATCGGCTCATGAATATTATAGCCACGGTTTGCATAAAGCATTCCTTAATAATTAATGCTTCATGTTCAGAGCACATCTTTAGATCATAACCTCTTAAGCTCACAAACAAGTTCGCGGACTTAAGTTAATCGGTTGAGTTTTCCAAACTCAGCAGAAATTCTCGGGTCGAAAACTTCCGCCAGTTCGCGGACTGGGTTCGCGGACTGAGTTCGCGGACTTAGCACAAAAACGAGTTTTGGAAATCCCAGCAGAAATTCTCGGTCGAGAACTTCCGTCAGTTCGCGGACTGGGTTCGCGGACTTGGCAAGCCAATTCCACAATCCTACCGATTTCTCTTGATTAACAAAGTTCGAAAACTTTGGTTCAAGGAATACATGGTTATGTAATCTAAACTCTCATTTCAATCATTGAAACATTCTCAGGGGGCGATATTCAGTCGTGAAGAACAACATACCTTTATCATCAGAGCAATTTCCAAAGTGATTGAAACTTTCATGACTTTCGTCACTAGGTGAAGATAAACCTGATCAAAGCGAAACGCTTTACCAACATAAGATTTCGAGTAAAAGATAAGCAATGAATACTCAGCTCGAAATATCAAGTGTATATGATCTAGTCTATATAGCATACGAATTTTGTCTCATAAGAAGTAGGAGAAGAATAGATAGACTTTCGAGTTATAGGTAAGTTCAAGTCTTCACATACCTTTTTGTTTATGAAGTTCCACGGTTCCTTGGTGTAGATCTTCGTCGTTGTCATTGAATCAACATGAAGTCCTTGAGCTCAACTACACTTTTCCTATCCTAGTCCGAGACTTAGCTAATAAGCTAGAAATCAAGACTTTATAGTTTTGATCACTAACATTGACAAACATGCTTGATATAGAAACGCATGCGAGGTTGGCCGAGCTATGCTCTAACAATCTCCCCCTTTGTCAATTTTAGTGACAAAACTATTAATATATATGAAATACAAAAAAGATAAACTTTAGTGGCTTCTATTTCATAATCCAATCTTCAACGTTCCTTGAAATCTTCGTCCTTCCAAGTACTCCAATGATCCCAAAGGTTGTAAGTTTAGTATCACCGTTGTTGAAGATCCATAGCTATAACAATGAGAGAACTCGAGATTCTCGATCATTATTATAAAAAGTCATAGTATTATTATAAATATCAAAGTCCAATTGCATCACAACTTTAACAATAATACTATGATGATATGTATCACTCCCCCTTAGTCAATACTCCATCTCGATCATGGAAACCACTCCCCCTTACACAATGATCCAAAAACCATATGTATTTGTAGTGTGACCTACAATATTTCTCCCCCTTTTTGTCAATAAAATTGGCAAAGGTACAAGAACGGGTTCATAATGAAATTTCCACAAGAGACATTTCATGACCAAAAGAAAGACAACATATCATCTTAATTTAGATGCAATCTTATAGCCGAAGCTAACAACATTCATCAAGGAGTTTTAAGACGCAAGATAACCCCTATAAAATTCCATAGCCGCAATCCCCGCAAGATATTACCATTAAGCACAAGTTCAAAATAACTCTCCCCTATTTGATGTCATTCCCAAAGGAACAACAAGAGCGACCTTAATTTCGAAAGAAAAGAAGGATTTTGAAACAAAAAGATACCAAAAAGATGACAACGACAAACCTACATAAACTGACCTGGAAAGTACCTACTGGGGTTTCAGACTCAATTGCCCAAAAGATAAGGATAAACGAAGGGGCAAGAGTCAATGAAACGTTTTAATGAACCAAAACAACACCAATAGACTGCCGCAAGTGTTGAAAAGTCGCAGTGTCTAAGGGTTTGGTGAGAATATCATCCAATTGTTGTTCGGAAGGCACAAATTCCATACTGATGATACCATTTTCATAAAGGTCACGAATAAAATGGTACCTTATGTCGATGTTCTTTGTTCTTGAGTGCTCAACAGGATTCTCAGTAATTCAAATCGCACTGGAGTTATCACAAAAGATCTTCATTATCCCAGTATCAATTCCATAATCAGCAAGCATCTGTTTCATCCATAGGAGTTGAGTACAACATGATCCAGCTGCAATATATTCTGCTTCACATGTAGACAGTGATTGAGAATTTTGCTTCTTGCTATGCCATGCTACAAGATTGAGACCTACATAGTAGAAGTCCCCTGATGTACTTTTTCTGTCTTCTACACAACCCAGCAGTATGATTTATATATCGTATGATTCTCTTCGCAGCTGCAAGATGAGATTCTTTTGGATCCGCCTGAAATCTGGCACAACAACCAACACTGAAAGAGATATCAGGTCTAGTGGATGTAAGATACAAAAGGTTACCTATAATGGATCGATATAATTTTTGATCCACTTTTGCTCCTTTCTCATCCCTGTGCAATTTACCAGTAGTAGGCATAGGAGTCAGTTTAGGAGATGACTTATCCAGACCAAATCTTAACACAAGATTACGTGCGTACTTCTCTTGGGATAAGTAAATGCCCTCCTTATGTTGTTGAATCTGTAACCCTAAGAAAAATTTTAACTCACCAACATTGCTCATTTCGAATTCTTTAGCAAGAGAGACTTGAAAGTCTTTTGCAAGTTTTTCATAGGTTGATCCATAGATGATATCATCTACATAGATTTGAGCAATGACAACATCTTTTTCACTCCATTTGGTAAACAATGTTTTATCAGCTCCTCCTCTTGAGAATCCTTTTCTGATAAGAGAGGTAGTGAGTTTTTCAAACCAGGCTCTTGGTGCTTGTTTCAATCTATATATCGCCTTTTTAATCTTGATCACATGATCAGGGAAGTCAGGATTTTCACATCCTTTAGGTTGAGCAACATAGACTTTTTCTTTTAAAATTTCATTCAGAAACGCTGATTTTATGTCCATCTGAAACAACTTAATCTTGAGAAAGCAGGCATGGGCTAATAAAAGTCGAATGGACTCAAGACGTGCCACATGAGCAAAGGTTTCTTCAAAATCGATTCCTTTAATATGTGAATATCTTTGAGCGACAAGTCTAGCTTTATTTATGACAATTGTGCCATACACATCAGACTTGTTCTTGAATATCCATTTGGTACCAACAATATTGACATTAGGAGGACAAGATACACAATTCCCAGACATCTTGTCTTTCAAATTGATTTAACTCTTCATGCATTGCATTTACCCAAAAAGGATCTTTCAGAGCTTCATCAATATTCCTTGGTTCCACCTGCGAAAGATAACAACCAAAATTGCATATATTTTGAAGTTGACCTCTTGTTTTGGCTGTAGAATCCCTTCCCCAAATAATGATGTTGGGGTCATGATCCCTTTAAACCCAAAGATGTCCTGGAGGAACACATACATGTTCATCAGGAATAGCTTGATCAGTGCTCTTCTCCTCGTCACTAGAAATGTCAGGATCAGTAACAGTTGGGATAACTTCGACTGATTCTGGAATTTCTTTTACTTTCTCAATTGTCTCAGTTGGAGGCAATTCAGCATGAGGACTATCTTGACGAAAGTTACTAATGTCGTCGATAATAACATTAGCAGATTCCATCATGACTTGAGTTCTGAGATTAAAAACTCGAAAACCACGACTATCAGATGCGTAGCCAAGAAAGATACCTTCGTCACTTTTGGTGTCGAATTTCCCTTTCTGTTCTCGATCTTTCAGAATATAGCACTTACTTCCAAAAACCCTGAGATAGTATAGGTTGGGTTTCCTTCCATACCATAGCTCATAAGGAGTGTTAAGGGTTTTAGACCGCAAATACACACGCTTGATCAAGTAGCATGCTGTGAAGACATCTTCTCCCCAGAATCTTAAAGGTAAGTTTTTATTGTGGAGCATTACCCTGGCCATTTCATGAATGTTCCTATTATTTCTTTCATCAACTCCATTAGCTTGAGGAGTAATAGGTGGTGAGTATTGTTGAATGATCCCTAGTTCGTCACAAAAATCAAATACCTTGGTGTCTTTGAATTCAGTGCCACGATCGCTCCTAATTTTCTTTAGTTTGCGACCTTGTTCGTTCTGGATCCTTTTAACAATAATCTTGAATTCACTCAGGGTTTCATTCTTATGAGATAGGAATGCAACCCAAGTGAATCTGGTGTAATCATCTACCATAACTAAAGCATACTTCTTACCGGAAACAGTGGGTTGTTTAATTGGTCCGAAGAGATCCATATGAATTAAATCAAGTGGAGCTTTAATGAGAATATCTTGTGATGATTTGTGGTGAACTTTCGTTTGCTTCTCCTTTTGACAGGCACCACATACACCTTCAATCTTTGCATTGATTTTGGGAATGCCTCTAACAAGTTCTTTGTTAATGATCTTAGTTAGGAGGCGATAATTGATGTGACCAAAACGCTCATGCCAAAGATGTGTAGATTCCACCTTAGTCAAATTGCAGCGGTTGCTAAAATGAGTATCAATAAGATAACAATTATTTTTACCATGAGTTCCTTGAAAGATTACCTTCCCGGTTTTGTCAACAATGTCACATCCATTCGCATTGAAGACAACTCGATGGCCCTTGTCGCAAATTTGACTAATAGAAAGAAGATTAGCAGTCATACCTTTAACGTATACCACATCATGGATTTCTGGAACACCAGGTAGCTTGATCGTTCCCTTTTTGCTAATGTAGAAACAACTTCCATCTCCGAACGTTACATGACCTCCTTCATAGTCAACTGATGATACAAACCAAGTGAGATCTCCTGTCATATGACGACTACATACACTATCAAGAAACCATTGAAAAGGAGATGTAGATCTTAAAGCAAAGGCACCCATACTACTAGTACTTCTCGATTTAGAGTTTCCTGGTAGGGTTGTATGAACTTTTAGAGAGTCATACAGTTGTTTAGATTTCTTACAAATATTACTTGCAACATTAAGACTCTTTTGAAAGGACATACAAACTTGCTGCAAATGATCGGATGAATTGCAACATGAGCATATGCTTTTAAGATTGTCTGACTGGTTCCTTGTCATATCAGTTTTCTCAACATCCTGTCGTTGAATACTACCTCACTTATGACTTTTCATGAGAGAGGAACATCTGAGATTTTTCAACCTCTCAAGGGAAGTATTTCCGGATATCAAATCCTTAAGAATTGCAATTTCAGCAACAATACCATAGTTGATCCAGATTTGTTCATCCAACCCTTTTTGAAGAGATATCAGTTTGCCAGACCTTTTCTTGCGGTTATTTTTCAAACCTGGTGAAGCGTTAATTGAGACTTTATAATCCATAGAGTCAGATCGCTACAAACACAGACTGATGAGGTCTTTAACGTGTTTGCCTGCTCTGATACCAATTGAAAAAGCGGGGGTCTAACAACACCACCCAATATTTCTCTTAGAAATCTGTATGGACTAACTCCGAAATACTTTGCTAGAGAATCAACTAGACAGTCAGACTCAATCTAGATAAAAAGTATCTCAAAGAGTTATTATCTCAATCTCTCGATTTGATTTCTACTCAAGCTAAAATCAATAGCGAGTCTTTATCAAAGAGAGATAACTTTGACGGTACCAAAGACCAATGTCCAAGGATCAATCAACGACAATCAACAACCAAAAGTTGGATTAGAGAAGTTGATGATCACGAACGCACAACCTATTTTATTTCTATTATATAAAATATAATGCGAAAAATAAATAACACAGACACCAGAAGTTTTGTTAACGAGGAAAACGCAAATGCAGAAAAACCCCGGGACCTAGTCCAGATTGAATACACACTGTATTAAGACACTAGCCTACTCCAAGCTAACTTCGGACTGATCTATAGTTGAACCCCTACCAATCTCCCATTGATACAAGGTACAGTTGTACTTCTACGCCTCTGATCCCAGCAGGACACTGCGTACTTGATTCCCTTTGCTGATCTCACCCACAACAAAGAGTTGCTGCAACCCAAAATCACAGGCTTGATAATAAACGAATCTGTCTCACACAGAAAAGTCTATCGAAAGGATAAATCTGTCTCCCACAGATAAACCCTAGGTTTTGTTCCGTCTTTAGATATAAAATAAAGGTAACAGGAACCAATTGATAATCCGGACTTATGTTCCCGAAGAACAGCCTAGATTAATCAATCACCTCTCTACAATCCTTCCTGACTACACAAGCGGATTGTCGAGGAATCACAAACAGTGAGAAGAAGATGTTTGTGACTTCTTTATCTTGCCTATCAGAGAACTCTCACGATCTCAAGCCAATCAATCGATTGTACTCGTACGATAGAAGATGCAAGATCAGATCACACAACTACGATAAAAGTAGTATCGGTCTGGCTTAACAATCCCAATGAAGTCTTTAAGTCGTTAACTCGAGTTAGAGAAGAAACTCAAGAGTTAATGGATATCGACTCTAGCGAGAGCACTAGTAGTACACAAACGTGTGCATATTAGGTTTTCTCAATGCTAGAAGTCTCCTTTATATAGCCTTCAAATCAGGGTTTTGCCTTAGGTACAAAGCAAACTCTATTCACCATTAGATGAAAACCTGATTTAGATTCAAGCCAATATCTCTCAACCGTTAGATCGAAAGACATAGCTTGTCATACACACTTGGGTACACATTTACTGGGTTTGAGAAAAACCATGCCCAAACGAATACACGTATGTTGGTTCAACATGATAACCCAAAAGGTCAACCATATGAGCATCTCATATAAATCATGTTCTTCTTCACCATAACTAGTTCAATTGACTCAAATGAACTAGTTAAGAGTTGTTCAATTTCTATGAGATCTTATGTAACTACAAAAGACACAATTGAAACAAATATGATTCGATTCGATTAGAATCGTCTCATGAACATTATGGCCACGGTTTGCATAAAACATTCCTTAATAATTAATGTTTCATGTTCAGAGCACATCTTTAGATCATAACCTCTTAAGGTTACAAAAAAGTTCACGGACTTAAGTTAATCGGTTGAGTTTTCCAAACTCAACGGAAATTCTCGGGTCGATAACTTCCTCCAGTTCGCGGACTGGGTTCGCGGACTTAGCACACAAACGAGTTTTGGAAATCCCAGCAGAAAATCTCGGTCGAGAACTTCCGTCAGTTCGCGGACTGAGTCTGCGGACTGGGTTCGCGGACTTGGCAAGCCAATTCCACAATCCTACCGATTTCTCTTGATTAACAAAGTTCGAAAACTTCGGTTCAAGGAATACATGGTTATGTAATTTAAACTCTAATTTCAATCATTTAAACATTATCAGGGGGAGATATTCAGTCGTGAAGAACAACATACCTTTATCGTCAGAGCAATTTCCAAAGTGATTGAAACTTTCATGACTTTCGTCACTAGGTGAAGATAAACCTGATCAAAGCGAAACGCTTTACCAACACAAGATTTCGAGTAAAAGATAAGCAATGAATACTCAGCTCGAAATATCAAGTGTATATGATCTAGTCTATATAGCATACGACTTTTGTCTCATAAGAAGTAGGAGAAGAATAGATAGACTTTCGAGTGATAGGTAAGTTCAAGTCTTCACATACCTTTTTGTTGATGAAGTTCCACGGTTCCTTGGTGTAGATCTTCGTCGTTGTCGTTGAATCAACATGAAGTCCTTGAGCTCAACTACACTTTTCCTATCCTAGTCCGAGACTTAGCTAATAGGCTAGAAATCAAGACTTTATAGTTTTGATCACTAACATTGACAAACATGCTTGATATAGCAACGCATACGTGGTTGACCGAGCTATGCTCTAACACTATGGTGATATGTATCACTCCCCCTTAGTCAATACTCCATATCACATGAAAACCACTCCCCCTTACATAATGATCTGAAAATAATATGTATTTGTAGTGTGAGCTACATATTAATTCTCCCCCTTTTTGTCAATAAAATTGGCAAAGGTACAAGAACGAGATCATAATGAAATTTCCGTAAGAGACATTTCATGACTGAGAGAAAGAAACACACATCATCTTATTTAGATGCAATCATATAGCCGAAGCTAACAGCATTCATCAAGGAGTTTAAAGATACAAGATAACCCCTCTAAAATTCCACAGCCGCACACCCCTCAAGATATGACCATTAAGCACAAGTTCAAAATAACTCTCCCCCATTTGATGTCATTCCCAAGGGAACAACAACGAGCGACCTTAATTTCAAGAGAAACGAAGGATTTTATTGGACATCAAAACCATGAGAATGATTTTTATATCACACACTCAATCAAATTATTCATAAGTAAACCCATGAATAATCTAATCGGAATACATAATCAAATTAACCACAAAAGTGATCAATTTAATTGATTGTGCTCAACATAAGTAAACTTACGGAGCAACGACTAAGATAACCATACAAGAGAGTGATTGGCTTAATCGTTCATATACTCAACATAAGAAAAACTTATGGAGTAATAACTAAATAACCAAACAAGATGATTAATTTAGTTCTAAATTCTCAACATAACGTACCTTATGGAACAACCAACCAAGCTAATCAAAATAACCAACTTAGTTGTATCGTGCTCAACATAAGACACATTACGGAGCCTCACAGTATTACATAAAATATGGATCAATGAAGATCAATACTGTGGAAAACACAAGGATTCATTCTTTTGCACAAGCATAAACAATAGCAATAATCCTTGGATACAAAAGATTTTAACCTATCTTTCATCAAAGATTGAAAATATAGGCTTAACTTTTGTATATGTCAAAAGTCTATTCATTCTTAAACCAATACGTGAATATCGATCATGAACAACTTTACTTCTGACAAAATATGGGACAACATAGTTCACGTACGTAAACACCAAAATCCCATAACAAGTTGCAATATAATAAATCAAAAATATTTCAAAACATCATCCTCCAAATAGTTTTAGAATTTTAAACCAAAAACCCAAAAACAAGAAGATGAAAACAATAGCTATGTGTAGTCACAATCATCGCTATTCAAAGCACTAGTTATTCTTCCAATAAAGAAGACTTCCTAGGAAAACTAAAAAAAAAAAGCTCTTATGCCAAAACAGGACATAAACAACATCAGAAAGATTTTGAAGGTTCATGAGATGTGTGATTATTGAGCTTGTGGGCGTCGGCAACCTTTGATGGAAAATCCTTTTTAGGAGGCTCTTTAACACGGTGCTTCATGAGAGCAAGGTTACAGTTAACCTTTTCCAACTCAGTTCTTACTGCATCAAGCCACTTTATTGTTCTAACAAGTTGCTGAGCATCAATAACCATCTTAGTTGGAATCTTCTCCCCAATATCTGAGTAGGAAACAGGAAATTGAGGAAAGGATATTTCAACTTCAACAAGAGTTCCCTTCTCTTTATCAAACTCAAAATATATACCGTTGTCAACAAAGTCTTTAGGAAAATCCCACGAAGAAGAAGACGCCATTGAAAAGAAACCTAGAGTGGAATGCTTCCACTTAATAGGAACGGTATATAAATGTTTTGAGAGAATTAGGGTTTACAATTGTAGATGGGGAAAAACGATTTGCTGGTTTTTAAGGAATTGAGGAGACGACCGTACGGAGGAGACTCCTCGAACCGAGCGAAATTTTAAACCTCACACAGATGCACCGCTGCAAAGGGGTGCTTTAGATTCGAGAGATCAATCTGTAGTACTCCGGCCTAAATCAGGACAATGACCGTTCCAGAGTAAATTCGGTCACAAGAGAGGATGGGTTGATCTGTAAGAGGGAAGTTGGGAAATGTGTGGAATCAATGGTAATCAAAGATTGTGGGTGTGTGAATTCTGAATATGATAAGCTCTGAATGATTGAAACTGCTCAATTGAGAGTAGTTGCTCAATTGATGAGTTGATGATCTCGTGTTGTCGATGATACGTGACATTGATGATATTGTTGATGCTGATGATTCAATCATGATTCAGAGACTTATTTATATTGATGGAATTTTAGACACCATGATTTCATGAAGTGTGACAGTTGATGAAATCAAGGAGTGGGGAAGTGAAGATCGTGTTTGAAACCAATTGCTCAACGTGCGGAGACTTGGTCGATTTTCCACCCACTACCTCGTGAATTCCTTCAACTGATTGCACGACTTGCTCACATTCCATCGTGTGTTTGAACACACGTGCCGTAGATCGCCAGACCAAAACCCTAACTGATATCCCCCCAAGTGACACGATTGACGTCTCGTGGTTTGTTAGTCAATTGATGACTTCGTGGTTTGATAGGACGATGAGTCCATGTAGTTGTTGAGTTGAACATGATGTTCTGAAGCTCATGAATTGAACATGTCATGAGACAGAGGTATAGTTCTTACGATGAAGTGAGCAAGTATTTCTCATTCGATGGATCGTTGAATATAGATTGTTGAACCAATATTACTTGGTTTGAGAAAATATTTATCATCTGAGCAAGTGTCGCTCATGTGATGAATTATTGAATATTTGATCGTCTGAGCATGTGTTGCTCATCTGATGGATTATTGGAAGCGTACCAAAAATATTAATTAGAATACTGGTCGTTGGATCGAGCATAATTAATAAAATTAATGGCCATGAGGTCGTCGTAAATTATTAAGGTTGTAATCTGGAATGATGATCCTTGGATTCAGAAACCCTAATTTGATCAATTGATGATCAATTCATGGTTCGTCAGGAGTTTAACCATGGGACGAAGGAGGGAGTGACTACATGGGACCGTGGATCAACCATGTAGTGTACATATGCTTACGTGACCAAATACGAAGAACTCCTGAAGAGTTGACGATTTGTTGGTGAAAGAATGATCAAATGCTGGTTTAATCATTTATTCGAAAATGCTCGTATGAGCCTTAAGTGAGAAAACCTAATTAATTATGACGAGGCAAGGGACCGACCATGGAGTCATGAAACCGGCCCTGGGTTGTCACGTGACCGCCTGACGATCACTTCATGAAAATACAAAGTGTTTGGAAGAGTTTTGGACCTAATACGAGCAATTGTGCAAATTAGGTCAAAACTGTGAAAATTGATGGGACCGGCTTCCGTGAGCTAAAGAGCCAATCTTGGTCGGTCAATATAGAATGCTCGTGTCCCCAAGGCGTCCGTGTCTCAGTCCTGATAAATTTGATATTTTCTGGCGTGCAATTGAGCATCCATTCGAGAAAATATGTCAAAATTAGGATTTTGACGAAACTGAGGAAAACACCATGAGATGATGAAAAATAATTATAAAATAAGGAATGAGGAGGCGTGGGACCACCGTGGTCAAGGCATGGTCGGACGGTCGTGACCACGGTCTCGTGGTGCCTTTCCCTTAATTTTATAATATTTTGATGATTTTATGAAAAATTCATGAATTTTGAGAAATTTGATAAATTTAGGGAGTTTCCATTAATTGAAGGAGTTTTCATGAGTTCATGGAAGCAAAATATTAAAATAATAAAAACACGGGCGTGTGGGACCATGGAGGCATGGCCGGCAGGCTATGGACCGGTCCCACGAGTTTTTCATAATTTTTTAATATTTTTAGGTATTTTTGATGATTTGAGGGAATTTTTCCTAATTTGAGAGAAATACCATAAAATCAAGGAATTTGATGAATTCAAGGAAAAATAGGATAAATAATAATAAAATAATAAAACAAAGGGCGTGTGGCACCGACTAGGGCATGGTCGGCCGGCTAGTGGCCCGATCCCACAAGTTTTCATAATTTTATTTTATTTTATTATTATATGATGATTTGTGCAAAAAATACCATGAATTCAAGGAGTTTTTTCATGAAATTAGAGAAATAATAATAATAATAATAATAATAATAATAAAATAATAAGGAACCGTGGGGTGTGGGGCCGGTTGGGACCAAGGCATGGCCGGTTGGCCAATGGTCACGCCCCATACTCCTTTCCTTAATTTTATATTATTTGTTATGGATTTATGGAAGTACCATGAAACCGAGGAGCTTCCTCGAGACGAAGGAGATTTGATCAGATGAGAGAATTTTCATCAAATCATGAAAAATAATAAAAATGTATTAAAAATATAAAGCTGGTGTGGAACTGACCACGGCACGGTCATGTGTCCGTGTTCCCAGCACCTTGGTCAATATTTTTAATTATTTATTATTTTCTTCCCTATTTTGCCTAGGTTCATCGTTTCGTTGTATTTTGAAATACTCGTTCGTGCGGTGACTGTTAGTGTATCGGCGTTGAATACACTTTCACCATTTGAATCGGGGCTTACTTAGAGGTAGCTCAGACGCCCTGTTGTTGGTTATTATTACTAATTGTGGAATTCAGTGGAGAATAATTCACAAAACGGAGTAATAAGATGTTTATTATTAATTCATAGGATCAGCTGAGGATTCGACTACGAATTCAGAATAATAAAGTGAGCATTACCATTCCATGGGATCGTAGATTCGACCATAGAATCGGAGTAATTAAGATTTATCTATTGCCATTTATGAGACCAGTTGTGGATTCGATCATGAAATCGGAGTAATGAGATAATATAGTTATTGCTATTTTATGAGATCAAGCCGTGGATTCGATCATAGAAGCAGAACAATTGTTTATTGCCATTCCGTGGGACCATTTGCAAATTCGACCATGGAATGGGAGCAATTTTTATTGCCATTCCATGGGACCAGTCGTGGATTCGACCATGGAATAGGATCAATTGTTATTGCCATTCCATGGGACCAGTCGTGGATTCGACCATGGAATAGGAGCAATTGTAATTTGGAATAATTAACTTTGTGGCTCTATACTAGCATAGCAAGCTGTCTAGGAGCATTAATTATCCCGATATGAGCTTGTCGGTAAGTCATATCCTTTATATAGTCAGGGTAAACTCATTGTTTGTTCCTGAAGACGTTATCACTCTAAACTAGCAGAGCAAGCTGTCTAGGAGCCGTCCATCTCGTGATACTATATAGAAATAATCACTGAAAGTATTCAGTATTCATTAGATATGTCGTTGTCTAGTCGTGAGACTACATATCTACATGTACTCTGAGAGAAAGTACTCTCCGTTGAGAATTCGATGAGAGACCCGTGTCTCAATACTCACGTCTGATTGATGGATTAGAGATTCGTATAATTATGAGTTTACGATTTTATCCCTTGTCGAAAATCCACCATCTACAACAATATAGGTATATGAGACAAAGCCCAAAATCGTACATGTACCCTTACGAGAGCTCATAACAAAACTTGTAGTTTTTGAAAGGCAAGACAAAATAAAAAAAAAACAATACAAAAAAGATGATAAAATACTCATGTAAAAGTATGTGACTGATTATCCATCTAAGAACGATAAGAAAATAGCTGGATAATCAAAGTTACTTTGCACGGAGTACACCTATTCAATTCTCATACAACTAGGATTTTTGGTGGGTGAGATATCAACCTTGTGATTAATTTGCACAAGTATGAGAATCCAACTCATTAAATGAACATTGTTTTTGCTTAGCCTTCCTTCTTTGATTATCACTCAGTTCAGAAAAATAAGATATAGCTTGTTCTGCATATACTTCTGAAGGCTTTCTCTGAGGACTAAATCTAGGACCTCTTGTAATTGGTTCAAGGGGATCAGAATAGACGGGAATCCATTTTCTAGATTTAGATTTACCAAAAATATTCTTATAAACACAGGGAACACTTTCATTAATAGTACAAGAATTAAATTGTTTTGAATGTACTTTTGACCTGTGATGATTTCTAGGAAGAACATCATGTTTATAAGTGTAGATGGTGGATTTTCGACAAAGGCTAAAATCATAAACCCATAATTATATGAACTCCTGATCCAGCAATCAGATGTGAGTATTGAGACACAGGTCTCTCATCGAATCCTCTGACTGAGAATACTTTCTCTCAGAGTACATGCAAATATGTAGTCTCTCGGCTGGACAACGACATATCTCATGAATACTGAAAATTTCAGTAATTATTTCTATATAGAATCACGAGATTGACGGCTCCTAGACAGCTTGCTCTGCTAGTATAGATCGATAACGTCTTCAGGATACAAACAACGAGTTTTCCTGACTATATAAAGGATATGAAGCTCCAGCAAGCTCATGTCAGAATAATTAATGCTCCTAGAAAGCTTGCTCTACTAGTATAGACCCATAATTTAATTATTCCTAAATTCTTGGATTCATCCACTGAATTTCTGAAAATATTCAAATATTTTCGCAGTATTTCGTTACTTCAATCTATGGTTCTTCCCAGCAGAATTCCATGGGTTAGTAATAAATATTCAACGCACGGGCATCTGAGCTACCTCTGAGTAAGCCCCGGCTCAAAAGGTGCAAGTGTACTCAACGATGATACACTAACAATCACCGCACAAACGAGTATTTCAAAATACGACGAAACGATGAACCTATGCAAAATAGGAAAGAAAATAATAAATAATTAAAATATTGACCAAGGCGCCAAGGGATTGGGATCATCGACCGGCCGGACGTGTCGTGGCCAATCCCACGCCAGTTTTATATTTTATCATATTTTTTTTTATTTTCTTTGATCTTATGAAAATCCTTTCATTTGAACAAATATCCTTCGTTTTGAGGAAACTCCTCAGTTTCATGGTGCTTCCTTCGCACGAAGGAAATAATATAAAATTGGGAAAAATATTGTGGGGCCGTGATTGTTGGCTAACCGTCCATGCCTTGATCCCGGCCGGCCCCACACCTCATGGTTCCTCATTATTTTATTATTATTTCCCTAATCTCATGAAAACTCCTTCATCTCATGGTATTTTCACAAATTCATGAAAAATAATATAAATTACTCGTGGGACCGGGCCCTAGCCGGCCGGCCATGCCCCAGCCGGTCCCACAAGCCCCTTTATTTTATTATTACATCCCATGAAACTCCTTGATTTCATGGTATTTCTCTCAAATTAGGAAAATTCCTTCAAATCATGGAAAAATACACGGAAAATACATAAAAATTAGGGAAACTCGTGGGACCGGGCCCAAGCCGGCCAGCCATGCCCTAGCCAGTCCCACACGCCCTTATTTTTATTATTTTAATATTATTTGCTTCCTTGATCCCATGGAAACTCCTTCACTTCAAGGAAACTCCTTAATTTCAACAAATTCCTTTATTTCATGATATTTTCATAAATTCATGAAAAATAATATAAAATTAGGAAAAGCAACACGCTTCATCATTCCTTCATTTTATAATTATTTTCCTTCATCTCATGAAGTTTCCTCAGTTTCAGCAAAACCCTGATTTTGTCATATTTTCTCAAATGGTTGCTCAAACGCACGCCAGAAAATATCAAAATTCTCAGGACTGAGACACGGATGTGTTGACGACGCGAGCATGTTACCTTGACCGACCAAGGTTGGATCTTTGGCTCGCAATGAGCCAATCCCTCATATTTTCATGATTTGACCTAATTTGCGCAATTGCACATATTAGGTCCAAAACTCTTCCAAACAATTTTGGAATTTCATGGAGTGATCGTCATTCGATCCCACGAACATTTAGGGCTGGTTTCATGACCCCTTGGTTGGTCTCTCACCTCTCCATAATTAATTAGGTTTTATCACCTAAAGCTCGGACGAGCATTTTTCGAATAAATGATTAAACCAGCATTTAATCATTCTTTCATCGACAAATCACCAACTCTTCAAGAGATATTGGTATTTTGCTCACGCGAGCATATGGACGCTACATAATCGACCCACGATCCCATGTAGCCGGTCCCTCATTCATTCCATGGTTGATTTTGAAATAAATCATCAATTGGTCATCAATTGATCAAATTAGGGTTTCTGAGTCCAAGGATCATAATTCCAGATTCGAACACTAATAAATTTACGACGATCTCATGATCAGTATTCTTATTAATTATGGTCGGTTCAACTACCAGTATTCTAATTAATGTTTTATTTACGTCATGCTACTAATAATTCATCAGACGAGCAACACTTGCTCAGATGAGCAATACTTGCTCAAATCAAGGAATATTGGTTCAACTATCAATATTCAATATTTCATCGAATGAGCAATACTTGCTCGCCTCAACTATCAACGAGAGAATTATACCTCTGTCTCAGCAGACACGTTCAATTCATGAGTTTCATAACATTTTGAAAAATCATGTTCAACTCAGCAAATACATGGACTCATCGTCCCATAAAGTCATGAAGTCAAAAACTGACTAATTAACCACGAGACGTCAATCATGTCACATGGGGGGATATTAACTAGGGTTTTGGTCTGGCGGTCTACGACACGTGTGTTCATACACAGAATGGAATGTGATCAAGTCATGCAATCAGTTGAAGGAGTTAACAAAGTAGTGGATGGAAAATCGACCAAGTCTCCGCACGATGAGCAACTGGTTTCAAACACTATTTCCATTTCCCCACTCTTTGATTCCATCAACTGTCACACTTCATGGGATTATGGTGTCTACAATTCCAGCAATATAAATAAGTCTCTGAATCATGATTGAAAACAACAGAACAACAAGAATCTCACGTCTCACAGACAACACGAGATTAACAACTCATCATCTGAGCAATTACTCTCAACAGAGATTCAATCATTCAGAATGTATCTTATTCAGAATTCACAAAACACCTACAATCTTTGATTACCATTAATTCCACACATTTCTTAGCTTCCCTCCTACAGATCAACCCATTTTCTCTTGTGACCGAATTTACTCTGGAATGGCCATTATCTTGGTTTAGGCCGGAGTACTACAGATTGATCTCTCGAATTCAAAGCACTCCCTTTTGCAGTGCATCTGTATGAGGTTGAACATTTCGCTCGGTTCAAGGAGTCTCCTCCGTACGGTCGTCTCCTCAATTCTGTAAAAACCAGCAAATCGTTTTTCCTCATCTACAATAAGGTTCTTGGTTTTATGTGGATATTCGATTCACTGCAGTATTCGACTGACTATTTGTTCCATTGACAGTGGATAGAAGCAAATTACGAAGTATAGAAATTTGTTTCTTTATGGCAAAACAATGGACAACATAGTAATTTCCCTTACCACAGAAAGTACAGGTTCGTGGAGAAGACGCAACAGTTGGTATCTGTCTTAACTTTTCAGCCCTGTGAGAAGATTGTAAGTTATTTAAACTTTTATTTACACAATCTTCTCTTGGAGAATATTTCTTCAGTACTATATGTCAAGAAGAACAGTTGAAACAGAAGAATTTTTTCCTTAAAACAGAGTTTTCCTTTTCCAAGGTCATACACTGTTCATGGGCTAGTGAAAGTGACGCTTCAAGTTTCTCTTTTTCAACACGAAGTCTGTCAAGATCAGATGAATGAGTCTTGATCATACATTTTTCTCTAATTGAGCCTTCTTTGATCATCTTTTCAAGATCACCAATCTTTTCATGTTGTAGATTATTCTCTTGAAGAAGTTTCTCAATATCATTAGAGAATGACTCTATGATGTTATAGAGTACATATTCACGATCAATAGACATTTCAAATTCATCAATGAGTTGTTCATGATTCTGAAGATCAATAAACTCAGTAGAATTTTTTGCAATACTAGTGAGCTCCATTTCAGCTTTTTCCATTGTGTCCAATGTCTCATTGAAGGAAGAGTGATCAACACAAGATGGGACAGTCTTCCTACCTCGGGATTCAGAAGAATCAATTAAGGAGTAATCCTTTGAGGTATTTCTGAGACACTTGACAAAGTTGAAAGCTTTAGGAGGCATTTTGGTATGCGTAAGAGATTCTGTCCTCAGACTCAGATTGCTACAAACACAGACTTGTAAGGTCTTGAACGTGTTTGCCTGCTCTGATACCAAATTGAAAAAGCAGGGGTCTAACAACACCACCCAATATTTCGCTTAGCAATCTATATGGACTAACTCCGAAAAACTTTCTAGAGAATAAACTAGACAGTCAGACTCAATCTAGGTAAAAGTATCTCAAGGAGTTAATATCTCTCTCTTGTTTTGATTTGCTCTAGCTAATAGAAATCAGCGAGTCCTAAGCAAACACAAGGAATAACTTGGACGGTACCAAAGACCAATGTCCAAGGATCAATCAATGATAATCAACAACCAAAGGTTGGATTAATCTAATTGATGATCTAAACGCACAACCTGTATTATTTCAATTATAAAGATAAACTATATAATGCGGAAACTGAAATAACACAGACACCAGAAATTTTGTTAACGAGGAAACCGTAGATGCAGAAAAACCCCGGGACCTAGTCCAGATTGAATACACACTGTATTAAGCCGCTACAGACACTAGCCTACTCCAAGCTAACTTCGGACTAGACTATAGTTGAATCCCAATCAGTCTCCCACTGATCCAAGGTACAGTTGTACTCCCTACGCCTCTGATCCCAACAGGATACTACACACTTGATTCCCTTAGCTGATCTCACCTACAACTAAGAGTTGCTACGACCCAAAATCGCAGGATTTAACAATAAACAAATATATCTCACACAGACAAGTCTATCAAAGGATCAATGTGTCTCATACAGAACCTAAAGGTTTTTGTTCCGTCTTTTGATAATAATCAAGGTGAACAGGAACCAATTGATAATCCGGTTTTATATTCCCGAAGAACAGCCTATATTAATCAATCACCTCACAAAAATCTTAATTGTATGGTAGCGAAACAAGATGTCGTGGAATCACAAACAATGAGACGAATGTGTTTGTGATTACTTTTTATATCTTGCCTATCGGAGAACTCTCACGATCTCTAGCCAATCAATATGATTGTGCTATTATGATAAAAGATGCAAGATCAGATCACACAACTACGATAAAAGTAGTATCGGCCTGGCTTCACAATCCCAATGAAGTCTTTAAGTCGTTAACCTGGTTTTAGAAGAAGAAAACCTAAGGTTAAAGGAGAAACGACTCTAGCACGCAAACTAGTATCACACGTAAGGTGTAGGGATTAGTTTTGCACAATACTAGATGTCTCATTTATATAGCCTTTCAAATCAGGGTTTTGCCTTAGCTACAAAGTAATCAATATTCACCGTTATATGAAAACCTGATTTATATTCAAGGTAATATTTCTCAACCGTTAGATCGAAAACTTAGCTTGTCATACACAAATGACTGTACGCTTCTAGTTTTGTTAACCACACCCAAACGTGTACATTTTTGGTTCAACAATAGTCTACCCAAAGAGGTTAACCATATGAGCGTTTCATACCAACCATGTTATTCTTCACCATAACTAGTTCAATTGACTCAAATGAACTAGTTAAGAGAGTTGCTCAATTGCAAGGAAATCTTATATAAATACACAAGACACAATTGAAGCAAAGATGATTTGATTCACTCGAATCGGTTCATGAACTTTATTAGCCACGGTTTGCAAATGCATTCCTTAGTCTTTTAAGATTAAGTTCAGAAATCATCTTTAGATATATAACCTTCTCAAGTTTGTAGACTAGGTTCGCAGACTTAACACACCGGATAGAGTTTACAAACTCCAGCAGAAATTCTCGGGTTCGAGAACTACGCCAGTACGCGGTCTGGGTTCGCGGACTTGGATCACGCAAGTAGTTTGTCAACTCCAGCAGAAATTCTCGGGTTTGAGAATTTCGGAAGTTCGAGGACTTGGTACTTGCCATTCTTCCGGTTCTCTTGATCAACAAAGTTCGAAAACTTCGGTTCAAGGAATCCATTGGCTATGTAATTTAAACTTTCATTCCAATCATTGTAACATTCTTAGAGGACGTTATATAGTTGTTACACTATATCTCGTCAAAGCAATTTTCAAGGTGATTGAAACATTCATGACTTTCGTCACTAGGTAAAAATAAACTTGGTCGAAGCGAAAAGCTTACCAACACATATTTCGAGAAATAAATAGGCGAGGTATACTCGTCTAGAAATACCAAATGTGTATGATCTAGTCTATATATATAGCATACGACTTTTGTCTCAAAGAGTAGGAGATAAAATAGATAGACTTTTGAGTGATAGATAAGTTCAAGTCTCCACATACCTTTTTGTCGAGAAGTTCCACCGGTTCCTTGAGTAGATCTTCTACTTGTATGATGAATCGCCATGAAGTCCTTGAGCTCAACTACACTTATTATCCTAGTCCGAGACTTAGTTATAAGAGACTAGAAATCAAGACTTATAGTTTTGATCACTAACATTGACAAACAAGCTTGAAATAGCAACGCATGCGAGTTTGACCGAGAAGTGCTCTAACAAAAGCTGAAATGAAGCTCACCAGAATCTCAAAAAATTCTATTGAGATCATTGATTTTATGGATCATGATCAGCTTATTGATGAATTTGAAAAGTCTTTTGATCGAGAACATGAACTCTACAACATCATTGAGTCCTTCTCTAAGAATATTGAAAAACTTCTCCAAGAAACTACTCAACAGCGTGAAAAGATTAGTGTTCTTGAGGATATTGTTAAGGAAGACTCAGTTAGAGAGAAACGTTTGATCAAGATGCATTCATCAGAGCTTAACATGCTTCGTGTAGAAAAAGAGAAACAAGAAGCATTCCTTACTCTAGCCGATGAACAGTGCAGATCCTTGGAAAAGGAAAACTCTGTCTTAAAGAGAAACTCTTCTTGATTGCAGTACATGAAGGATCTTCCAGAAGAAGGTTGTCTCAAGAAAGGTTTACATAACTTGCAATCTTCTCATATGGCTATGAAGTTGAAACAAGTGCCTTTTATTGCTTCTCCTCCACGAACCTGCACTTTCCGTGGGAAAAAGAATCACTATATTATCCATTGTTTTTCCAGGAGGAAACAAATTTCTAAACTTCATAATTTGCTTCTTTAAGACTGTCAATGGAATAAATAGTCCGTCGACTACTGCAGTGAATCTCATATCCACAGAATACCAGAAACCTTATAAATATGATCTCTTTCCTAGAAATCATCACATGATTCAAATGCATTCTAGTGGTATAAATTCTTGTGCTTCCAACAAAAGCATTCCCTGTGTTTATAAGACTGTTTCTGGTAAATCTAAGTCTAGAAAATGGATTCCTATCTATTCTGATCCTCTTGAACCAGTTGCAAGAGGTCCTAGATTTAGTCCTCAGGGAAAGCCTTCTGACAGATATGATAAACACACTGTGTCTTACTCTTCTGGGATGAAAGACAACCGAAGAAAGGCGAAGAACACGAAGTTCAAACTGTTAGATGATATATACAACTCCTTTCTCGATGATCACAGCGGGATTAATTTCCACTCTACCACCTGACTCCAGGTATTCTTTTCCTTGTTTCTAACTTGAGAGGTGCACGGAAATTTATTGAGAAACACTCAAGTATGTTGTATATTATTTCAGTTTGAGTTTTTTTGTTTTTTTTGTGTTAACGGTCCACAAACGTCCGTGTCCTCCTCTTGAGTCTTGAGAGTTCTTAGGGTTTCCAAAAACAAGAGTTTCCTTCTCCTGTTTTCATACACATATATATTACTCTATATTGTGTGTCTCCATCCCTAAAAAAAATTATATGGAGAACTCTGCAAAATCTCAAGAGATAGTGCATCTTGATATGGAGGAAGACGCTCAAGGACGTGAGTCAATTCAAGGGTTGGTTCTAAAGAAGATGCTTGGAAGAAAGGATCACAACTCCTGGATTGATGATTCTGTCAAGGATTTGATTCGTGTTCAAAACGATTCAAATATCGAGTTTGCAAATTTTCAACTGCAAATAAACCAACTCTTGGATGGTCAGTCCAGAATCCTTGTTAATCAGAATATTCTGATACGGAATCAAAAGAAGCTCATCATGAACTGCACCAAGGCTAGACAACTTGCTCGGGTTGTTGATCGCACAGTTAGTGTTCTAACTCATGAACATGGTGTGTCTACAATCAAGAGAATAAAGGAAATCAGTGATACCTTCTTTGATGGATTCATTGAAAGATATGAGGTTCTTAACGAACTTTGATTTTCTTTTATTTGCCTAGTAAATCTTCTAATTTTTTTTTTATTAGAAGAATAACTAGAGTTTGGAATAGTGATAGACGCATTTTTATGTCTAATTTGTCCTCAATGTTTCGTATTGTTGGTACTCGATTTTGTACTAATTTTAGTGTTTTGTGTGTTTGTAGGTATTTTTGAAAATAAACGTTTTTGGAAGAATCGGCTCGAAAAACTGCTAAAGGCACCCCGGAAGGATATTTTCTAAGCGGGCCTCAGATTTGGCTAAGGGGAACCCGCGGTTATGTGCAGCCCAAATTTGTTCTCAACACCCAAATTACTATCGGCACCCCAACAGAAGGATAAGAGGCACCCTTCATCTTCAACATTCAAAAAGAATATTTACGGGAAATTTGGTTCCACCGGTAAATGATTTATTATCTTTAAGATAAGAATATCTTCTTGCCTATAAACAGGAAGAATTTGAAGAAAAAGGAAGTTATCTTGTATTAAACAAGAGAGATATCCTTGGAAGATTTTATCTTGGATTTTATTCTGCGAATTAAAGAAGATATGAGTTTAGTAAAGAAATATGGAGAATAAAGAGAAGGAAAAATTCCTGAAGATATTTTTAATTAAAAAGAAGAAGATTTTGGAGTTATGGAAGAATATATTTGAGTAATGTGTATTTGTGTGTATAAATAGAGAGCTAGAGAGCACATTTGAGGGGGAGAGTTGGGAGAGAAAATAAAATCATTGCGTTAATAATTTTCTCCCATTTTCATTATTTGTAAACACTTTGAGCAATGAAATTATATTTCGAGCGTGTTTCCAACCTAATGAGCTAAACCCAACATTGGGATGACGGAGGAAGATGGATTTCATTAATGTGGTAATTTGATTAATTCTTTTATTTACTTTTTGCACCGATTTTAAATGATTTATGATTTCTATTAATCAATTGTAATCTTGTTAGATAGTGTATGCTTAGTCTTAGGTGCTTTAGATACACTATGCTTGTAATTTACAATTGATGTTTTATGAAATCTATCCTTGGCAAAATATTATAGTTGATATTTCTTTTGTTTGAGCGATAAATGTCTAGGATTAATTTTTGAACCACTTGAATATGAAAGCAGTGAAATCCTGAGTCCCAGTGAATTCTTCATCCCGTGACATATTTTGTATATAATTTCTTATTTTTAGTATTTTTATATTTAAGCCTAGAATCAATTCAACAAGTCCGAGCGAACGACAACCTTATTTACCACTATTCAAAATTCGATCAATTTTTGGCGCCGCCGACGCGGATTTGTTTATAAATTTGTTTTTAGTTTTTTTTTTTATTTGTTCCTTTTTACGCCTTTTGGTATTTCTTTTTTGCTTTCAGATTTGGAACTGAGCTAAAGAAAAGGGGAGAAAGTGCTGAAAGCAAAAGCGAAGCCAAAGAAGAAAAGAAAGGAGGAATCCAAAAGGAGTGAAGAAGAAAATTTTTGTATATAGATATTCTATTTTTTTTTATTTTTTTTAGAAACTGTAATTAAGGTTTTTATTTTTGTAACCTTTTATTTTTTGGACATTTTTTTTTTATTTTCGGACATTGAACTTTGGGACTTTATTTTTTTTAAACCCTACGGAAGGGTAGTTTTAAATATAAAATGTGTGCAGAGAAGGACGACGATTACGATATCGTCTCGGACCCTCGGGTTCGTACACGACATTGGAGTTTTGGCCCGAGTCGACTTCAACGGTTCATCCCCCGTCTGGTACGGGAGGTAAGAATTCTAAACACCCACGAACCCCCTGTCAGCGGGTTTACTGGATGATTTTGTATGCATATATGTTGAGGACCTGAAATCGGATTTAATTTTCTAGTAAAGGGCAAGACCTGGCCATATCAAGATAAGGACTCGGATTTCATCACCGTTTCCTTCTTGCCCGTCTTAGGAACACGTAACCTACGCGAACCTAAGCTTAAAATACTGACTAGAACGAGACCGATAGGGTAACGAGCTTAATAGGAAAGTCATTCGAAAAATATTGGTTACTCTTTTAAGCATACTTCAAAGTTCATGATGGTTTCTGTGAGTTGAATGCGTGACTGCGCCGCCTTGTAATGCGGTGAGGCCTTGGGTATCAAAGCTAGACGCAGCTTCCCTCGCCTCTATTCAACTTATTTTGAATCGGATTGATTCCAAAGGGGTTTGCTTAAATTGTAACGAATTCCCTTTCGAAGGATTAGAAGCTGGTCTAGAAACAATCTAAGTGTAGCCATCATGCTTTTTGTTTGCTAGATAAATTAGGCTTGTTGTGGTCGAGTCAACCTTCTTTGTGTTTGTTTATAATTCCCTTGCAGTTAGGATGTCGAACTGGTATTATAATAGACAATACAATGAGTATCCGACTGAGCAGTATGAACATTATTCCTATTATGACCAGAGTGTGAATAGTGGTTGGGAACGCCATCCTTTTGAAGGATATGGGTCATACCATGGTGAGACAAATTACTATACACATGCATACCAGTCATGCGAGCAAGATTCTTATAATTCCTCTTCTCTAGATGAAGCACGTAAGATACTTGAGTCAACGCGTAAGTTACTTGAGTCGACACATAAGTTAGCGGACACAGATGACTTAGTTATGGACGAAAGAACTTTAACGGTGAGTGAACCTTCTTTAGAAGATAACCTCAGGAAGTTAGTTGAGTCAACATGTAAGTTAAATGAGTCAACACGTGAGTTTGCTGAGTTAACACGTATGCATAAATTAGAGACGGAAGAAAGAACTGCTCGAATTACTCGTGATTGCCAATATATTATTTCCTATCTCACCCGTGAAAATGAGGATAATTCTTATAATAATGAAGATGAAGAGGTTAGAATTGGTGACACAACTTGTTTAGATGAGGTTCGATCATTTTCATGTTATAATAATGATGACTATGATGAGGATAGTATTGATGAAGAACATGAAATATGTAGGCATAGTGATCAGGAATTTGTTACTCCAGTTGAGCTTTATAATTATAGTGTTGTTTCTAGTTCAAATCCAAATAATTTTAATAATTATTCACCTATTCAAAAGGATGAGGATTTGACTAGAGATACCACCGTTTTAGACGATGCAGTTCATGATCCTTTAGCGTGCTGTGTGTTGGATAATCCATTATTTGATGTGCCTATCAGTGAATCAGAGGAAGTTATTATTATTAACACCTTAGTTAATGAGCCTTTACTAGAAAATTCCGCTGATAATCCTTTATATGATTGTGATGATGGTTTAGAGGAAAGAGTTTACCCTGAGAATACTGTTTTAGAATCTAGCAATTTAGAAACACTAGTCTTAGAAGATGATAAACTCGTAGAAATGAGTGAGGATGAACCCAACTTAGAAGAATCAATTGACCATTTCCAGGAATCTGATGACCTGGAAATTAGGGAAGTTGTGACTAGTCTTTCTAGAGACACGGAAAACTCTAAGTTTGGGGGTGATTATCATTATCCATGTGCTTTAACTCTTAGAAAGTTCCCTCGTGTAGGACTTGACATTTATGCCTCAACCATCTTACAAGATTATCTTCATACATGTTTTCCCGAACCTAATGATGTCCAGAAAGAAGCTCAGTCGTTAGAAACCCATCCTCTGGTTGATGTGGTTAACCCAAGCTATGATACCAAAATTGACTTTGTTTTCCCACCAAAAACTTTTCTTCCAATTGTGGGAACATATGATTTTCAGATGTGTCGGTTATTAAGTTTTGAGACTAAACCTAATTACTTTAGGATATTAGGGTCGACACATTTTCTTAAGAATGACCATTATTATGGTCAACTTTGTGAGTCAAATCTAATTGACTTAGAGGATCCCCAATTATTCAGGTTGTTGTTATGCTCTTCTAAGTTCTTAGTTGAGTTTTTCCAGACTCTAATACCTGAACCGGATCTTAGCTTTGAGGAAATCCAACTGATGAAAACCTTTTATTTAGACCCTTTTATAGAGCCTGAACCTGAACCACAACTAGATGTAGTTGTCTTAAGCAAGGGTATGTTCGGTATCTTCTTGGTCTGTTGCAGTTTCTTCTTCTTGTGGGTAACACTTTTTGATCCAGATGACCCACAATTATTTCGGCTACTGCTATACGATTCTACGAGGTGACTAATTCTTTCAATGTCTGGCTGAAGACTTTAAACTTAGCACTTCTTGGGAGGTAACCCATTTTCATGCGACACGGTAATATTCTTCCTTATTTCTTTTCCCTCAAGTGGTAATAGTTTCTCCTTGTTCATGTTTTTAATTTTATCTTTAGAACATTGAGGACAATGTTAGATTTAAGCTTGGGGGTAAGGGAGAAACTTCTAGCGTCACATAGTATTCGGTTAGCTAAGTTTACATATTGTTTCTCACCGAAAAGATAGAAATTGGAATGCTAGAGATAACAATGTTTTGAGACATTAGAGAAAAAGACATTGAGATCCTTGAAATTCAGGAGAGAACTTGTTCCTTTTAGAGGGTAACCATGATGGACCTAACCATCCATGATGGAAAGGCAAGTAGGTCAGGAAATGCCAGAAAGACAAAGCAACCTCACAATGTAGTCTTAGTTACTGGATTACGACTCTCTCTCAGTAGAAACTTATCATCATCAACAAGCAAATCGACATTAAAATCTATGAAGAAAGTTGAAGACGTTTAAGGTTTAGAAGCAACAATATAAAAGAATAATTCAAAAATCAAAGTTGAAGACTGAGTTACAAGAGCAAAGAAAATCAAGCGATTTAAGTTGTTGAAGTTCATGATACCAAGACATCACAAGTTGCAAAGATGTCATTTTTCTGCTGCTGCTGATGAAGTAAACCAAGAACACGAAGAACAGACTCGCCAGGACAGTCATTTTCCAACAGTGAGAACGACACACAGGCATGGGTCGTAGAGATATTGCGTCTGTGACCATTACTATTTATCGTTCTTTTTGGACGCTTTTTGTGGGTCGTACTTTCGCTGTTTTACACGTTTTCATCATTTTAATCAACTTTTGAGCAACAAACATGTATTTTGATCAAGTGATTAATATGAGAAGTTAAACCCCACGCTGGGACGACGGAGGAAACCAAAATTCATCATGCGGTAAATTCATTTAATTCTTTATTTGACTATTTGCATTAAATTAAAATTAAAAAAAAAAAAAGATTTTTCTTAATTAATTGTCATTTCGTTTGATGGTTTATGCTTAGGATTAATTCTTTTGATATGCCATGCTTAAGATTTACAATTAATATTTTAAGATTCTATCTTAGGCAAAGAAATAGAGTCAAAATACTTGTTGAATGAGCTATAATGGTTTAGAATAAATAGGTGAATCACATGAATTTGAATATTTGGTGGAATCCTAGTCCCAGTACCTCTCACCATTGTTAACATTATTTGTATATTTATTTTTATTAAATTTAAAAATCGAACCTTCACAAGTCTTAGACGAACTCTACTACTACAACAACTTTGAAAATCAATCAAAGTTTTAAGGGAGAAACTTCTAGCGTCACATAGTATCCGGTTAGCTAAGTTTACATATTGTTTCTCACCGAAAAGATAGAAATTGGAATGCTAGAGTAACAATCTTTTGAGACATTAGAGAAAAAGACATTGAGATCCTTGAAATTCAGGAGAGAACTTGTTCCTTTTAGAGAGTAACCGTGATGGACCTAACCATCCATGATGGAAAGGCAAGTAGGTCATGAAATGCCAGAAAGACAAAGCAACCTCACAATGTAGTCTTAGTTACTGGATTACGACTCTCTCTTAGTAGAAACTTATCATCATCAACAAGCAAAGCTACATTAAAATCTATGAAGAAAGTTGAAGACGTTTAAGGTTTAGAAGCAACAATATAAAAGAATAATTCAAAAATCAAAGTTGAAGACTGAGTTACAAGAGCAAAGAAAATCAAGCGATTTAAGTTGTTGAAGTTCATGATACCAAGACACCACAAGTTGTGAAGATCCAAGTTCTAAGTCCTTCTCTCATGGCCATGTAAATTTTTTTGTTTCCAAAAAAAAAATAAAAAAATAAAAAAAAAATTGAAAAAAAAAAGAGAAAGAAAAATGAAAGAAAAGAAAATCATCATTACGTTCTTTTTGTTACATAATTAGTTTTTTGTTTTTTTGTTCAATAAGGCCATAGGGAAGTAGAAATTTTTAAGTCAAGCAAGAAATCGAAGAGAAGAGTTAATTGTCAAGGTTCTATCAAGCAAGAAATTTGTTTTTTTGTTCATCAACAGTTGAAGACCGGAGAAGATGTTGTTTCTACTGAGCACTATGAGAGAGTCGAAGAAAGATACATTTGGTTGCTTTGTTAGTCCGCTTTCAATCTGGCACAAGATCTTTCTAGCACTGGTTTAACTCATCACACGTAATTAGTCCAGCTGTGTAGCAGATGTCTCTCTCATCTTTATCTCTCTCCTAATCTTATCCAGCTGTAAAGCAGCGTACGCATCTTACAATGTTTATCTAGCTGTGTAGCGGATATCTCTTTATCTAGCAGTGTTGCGGATGTGTCTCCCCTTTTCTTCAGTCAGCTTTAGAGCTGGCACCTTTAATTTCTCTGGCATTCTAGTTACTTGGAGATAGGTTGAGAATACGTATGTCCTCATAGCTCTTTGAATACTTGTGACCAATTAGAAGTCTTGGTTTTGTGGGTACACCTCTGGTAAACCCTCCCGAGATTAACTCGGTTTTATTTTTTATTAGTTTTGCTCGAGGACTAGCAAATAATAAGTTTGGGGGTATTTGATAGACGCATTTTTATGTCTAATTTGTCCTCAATGTTTCGTATTGTTGGTACTCGATTTTGTACTAATTTTAGTGCTTTGTGTGTTTGTAGGTATTTTTGGAAAATAAACGTTTTTGGAAGAATCGGCTCGAAAAACTGCTAAAGGCACCCCCGGAGGACATTTGCTAAGCGGACCTCAGATTTAGCTAAGGGGAACCCGCGGTTATGTGCAGCCCAAATTTGTTCTCAACACCCAAATTACTATCGGCACCCCAACAGAAGGATAAGAGGCACCCTTCATCTTCAACATTCAAAAAGAATATTTACGAGAAATTTCGTTCCACCGGTAAATGATTTATTATCTTTAAGATAAGAATATCTTCTTGCCTTATAAACAGGAAGAATTTGAAGAAAAAGGAAGTTATCTTGTATTAAACAAGAGAGATATCCTTGGAAGATTTTATCTTGGATTTTATTCTGCGAATTAAAGAAGATATGAGTTTAGTAAAGAAATATGGAGAATAAAGAGAAGGAAAAATTCCTGAAGATATTTTTAATTAAAAGAAGAAGATTTTGGAGTTATGGAAGAATATATTTGAGTAATGTGTATTGTGTGTATAAATAGAGATCTAGAGAGCACATTTGAGGGGGAGAGTTTGGGAGAGAAAATAAAATCATTGTGTTAATAATTTTCTCCCATTTTCATTATTTGTAAACACTTTGAGCAATGAAATTATATTTCGAGCGTGTTTCCAACCTAATGAGCTAAACCCAACATTGGGATGACGGAGGAAGCTGGATTTCATCAATGTGGTAATTTGATTAATTCTTTTATTCACTTTTTGCACCGATTTTAAATGATTTATGATTTCTATTAATCAATTGTCATCTTGTTAGATAGTGTATGCTTAGTCTTCGGTGCTTTAGATATACTATGCTTGTAATTTACAATTGATGTTTTACGAAATCTATCCTTGGAAAAATATTAGAGTTGATATTTCTTTTGTTTGAGCGATAAATGTCTAGGATTAATTTTTGAACCACTTGAATATGAAAGCAGTGAAATCCTGAGTCCCAGTGAATTCTTCATCCCGTGACATATTTTGTGTATAATTTCTTATTTTTAGTATTTTTATATTTAAGCCTAGAATTGAATTTCAACAAGTCCGAGTGAACGACAACCTTATTTACCACTATTCAAAATTCGATCAAATAGCCATTATTGTGATTACACATAGCTATGTTCGACGTTTTCATCTTCATGTTTTTAGATTTATTAATTTAAATTCTAAATTTGTTTGGAAGATGAATTTTGCAGTATTAATCTTTATGGTTTTATATGTTGCTATATTGTTATGGGATATGTGTGTTTGCGTCCGTGAACTATGATTGTCCCATACCTTGTCAAAAGTAAAGTCTTTCGTATGTCGATATGCATGTATTGATAAAAGAATGAATAGACTTTTGACAAATACAAAAATTAAGCCTATTATGTCAACTATTGATGGAAGATAGGTTAAAATCTTTTGTTTTCATGGATTATGTCTATTGTATGTCATTGTGCAAATGGTGATGGAAAAATAAGATGAATCCTTGTGTATCCCGCAGTAATTGATCTTCCCTGATCCATATTTTATGCATTACTGTGAGGCTCCGTAAAGTGTCTTATGTTGAGCGTTGAACGACCAAGTTGATTATTTTCATGATTAGTTATGTTGTTGTTCCGTAAGGTACTTTATGTCGAGCATATTCAACTAAATTAATCATCTTGTTTGGTTATTTAGTTGTTGCTCCGTAAGTTTTCTTATGTCAAGCACGATCAATTAAATTGATTACTTTTGTGATTAGTTTGATTGTGTATTTCGATTAGATTAATTATGGGTTCTCTTGTGATTAATATAATTGTATATTTTGAGCCTCCATAAGTTCACCTATGTTGAGCATTTGTCGATTAAATTAATCATGGGTTCTCTTGTGGTTAGTTCAATTGAATATTTTGGATTCAAATTCATATGTGATTTGTTATGTCCAAAGAAATCCTTTTTTCCCTTCGAAATTAAGGTCGCTCTTGTTGTTCTCTTGGGAATGACATTTTACGGGGGAGAGTTCTTTTGAACTTTTGCTTAATTGCCAAATCTTTGTTGGGAGTGCGAATGTGGAATATTATAGGGGTTATCTTGTATGTTTACTGAAAAAGCGGGGGTCTAACAACACCACCCAATATTTCGCTTAGCAATCTGTATGGACTAACTCCGAAATACTTTGCTAGAGAATCAACTAGACAGTCAGACTCAATCTAGATTAAAGTATCTCAAGGAGTCAATATCTCTCACTTGTTTTGATTTACTCAAGCTAAAACAATAGCGAGTATTTAATCAAACACAAGGAATAACTTGGACGATACCGAAGACTAATATCCAAGGATCAATCAATATTAATCAACAACCAAAGGTTGGATTTCCAATTGATGATCTTAACGCACAACCTGTATTATTTCAATTATATAAAATATAATGCGGAAAAGAAATAACACAGACACCAGAAGCTTTGTTAATGAGGAAACCGCAAATGCAGAAAAACCTCAGGACCTAGTCCAGATTGAATACACACTATATTAAGCCGCTACAGACACTAGCCTACTCCAAGCTAACTTCGGACTGGACTATAGTTGAACCCCAATCAGTCTCCCACCGATTCAAGGTACAGTTGTACTCCTACGCCTCTGATCCCAGCAGGATACTGCGCACTTGATTCCCTTAGATGATCTCACCCACAACTAAGAGTTTCTACGACCCAAAATTGCAGGCTTTAACAATAAAAAATCTGTCTCACACAGACAAGTCTATCAAAAGGATAAATTTGTCTCCCACAGAAATTGATAAAGGGGGAGATTGTTAGAGCAGTGCTCGGTCAAACTCGCATGCATTGCTATCTCAAGCATGTTTGTCAATGTTAGTGATCAAATCTATAAGTCTTGATTTCTAGTCTCTTATAGCTAAATCTCGGACTAGGATAGTAAGTGTAGTTGAGCTCATGGACTTCATGGCGATTCATCATACAAGTAGAAGATCTACTCAAGGAACAGGTGGAACTTCTCGACAAAAAGGTATGTGGAGACTTGAACTTATCTATCACTCAAAAGTCTATCTATTTTATCTCCTACTCTTTGAGACAAAAGTCGTATGCTATATATATAGACTAGACCATACACATTTGGTATTTCGAGCCAAGTATACCTCGCCTATCTATATCTCGAAATATGTGTTGGTAAGCTTTTCGCTTCGACCAAGTTTATCTTTACCTAGTGACGAAAGTCATGAATGTTTCAATCACTTTGAAAATTGCTTTGACGAGAAATAGTGTAACAACTATATAACGTCCTCTAAGAATGTTTCAATGATTGGAATGAGAGTTTAGATTACATAACCAATGGATTCCTTGAACCGAAGTTTTCGAACTTTGTTGATCAAGAGAACCGGAAGTATGGCAAGTGCCAAGTCCGCGAAATCAGTCCGCGAACTGTCGAAGTTCTCAAACCCGAGAATTTCTGCTGGAGTTGACAAACTACTTGCGTGAGCCAATTCCGCGAACCCAGTCCGCGAACCGGCGTAGTTCTCGAACCCGAGAATTTCTGTTGGAGTTTGTAAACTCTATCTGGTGTCTTGAAGTCCGCGAACCTAGTATGCGAACTTGAGAAGGTTATATATCTAAAGATGATTTTTGAACTTAATCTTAAAAGACTAAGGAATGCATTTGCAAACCGTGGCTATTAAAGTTCATGAACCAATTCGAGTGAATCAAATCATCTTTGCTTCAATTGTGTCTTGTGTAGTTACATAAGATTTCCTTGCAATTGAACAACTCTCTTAACTAGTTCATTTGAGTCAATTGAACTAGTTATGGTGAAGAAGAACATGGTTGGTATGAAACGCTCATATGGTTAACCTCTTTGGGTAGACTATTGTTGAACCAATAATGTACACGTATGGGTGCGGTTTACAAACCTAGAAGCGCACAGTCATTTGTGTATGACAAGCTAAGTTTTTGATCTAACGATTGAGAAATATTAGCTTGAATCTAAATCAGGTTTTCATCTAACGGTGAATATTGATTGCTTTGTAACTAAGGAAAAACCCTGATTTGAAAGGCTATATAAAGGAGACATCTAGTATTGTGCAAAATTAATCCTCACACCTTACGTGTGATACTATCTTGCGTGCTAGAGTCGTTTCTCCTTTAACCTTAGATTTTCTTCTTCTAAAACCAGATTAACGACTTAAAGACTTCATTGGGATTGTGAAGCCAGACCGATACTGCTTTTATCGTAGTTGTGTGATCTGATCTTGCATATTCTATCGTAATAGTACAATCGTATTGATTGGCTAGAGATCGTGAGAGTTCTCCGATAGGCAAGATATAAAAAGTAATCACAAACACTTTCGTCTCATTGTTTTTGATTCCACGACATCTTGTTTCGCTACCATACGATTAAGATTGTTGTGAGGTGATTGATTAATCTAGGCTGTTCTTCGGGAATATAAGACTGGATTATCAATTGGTTCCTGTTCACCTTGATTATTATCAAAAGACGGAACAAAAACTTTTATGATTTTTCTGTGGGAGACAGATTGATCCTTTGATAGACTTGTCTGTGTGAGACAGATTTGTTTATTGTTAAAGCCTGCGATTTTGGGTCGTAGAAACTCTTAGTTGTGGGTGAGATCAGCTAAGGGAATCAAGTGCGCAGTATCCTGCTGGGATCAGAGGTGTAGGGAGTACAACTGTACCTTGGATCAGTGGGAGACTGATTGGGGTTCAACTATAGTCCAGTCCGAAGTTAGCTTGGAGTAGGCTAGTGTCTGTAGCGTCTTAATAGAGTGTGTATTCAATCTGGACTAGGTCCCGGGGTTTTCTGCATTTGCGGTTTCCTCGTTAATAAAATTTTTGGTGTCTATGTTATATCTATTTCCGCATTATATTTGTTTATATAATTGAAATAATACAGGTTGTGCGTTTGAATCAATCAATTGGAAATCCGACCTTTGGTTGTTGATTGATATTGATTGATCATTGGACATTGGTCTTTGGTACTGTCCAAGTTATTCCTTGTGTTTGATTATAGACTCGCTGATTTCTATTAGCTTGAGTGAATCAAAACAAGAGAGAGATATTAACTCCTTGAGATAATTTTATCTAGATTGAGTCTGACTGTCTATTTGATTCTCTAGTAAGTGTTTCGGAGTTAGTCCATACAGATTTCTAAGCGAAATATTGGGTGGTGTTGTTAGACCCCCGTTTTTTCAAGAAACAATATCAGTAAGAGGATCAATGTCAAAGAAATACTTACCTCTCATGAGTTTCACCCATAAATCATCAGGAGAGTTGATCATTCTCCAAGCAAGTTTAGCTAATAGAGCTTTATTCAAAATGGATGTTTGTTTTATGTTCAAACCACCATAAATTTTTGGATGAGCAACACCTTCCCATTTCTTAAGAAAAACACCCTTTTTACCTTTATTTTTGTTCCACCAAAATTTTCTATGAATTCCATCCATTTGGTCAGTGATCTGTTTTGGCATAGGAAAAACCGCCATATGATGTGTAGCTAGGGATCCAAGGACTGACTGGACTAAAACAGTTCTACCAGGATGCTTAAAAAATTTATACTTCCAAGTGGCTAGTCTATCATCATAGCTATCTAAAAGAGGAGAAAAAGACTTAACTTTACTCTTTTCTAAAAATAGAGGAACTCCTAGATATTTATCATTTAAGGCAATCTTTTTAATGTTCAATATACTAGAAATATCATTTTTAACCTGATTAGAAACTCCAGTACTAAAAGCCAAACTTGATTTCTGAAAATCAACAGATTGACCAGAGTATTTGCTGAATTGTTCAATGATGTTAGCCAGGTGTCTTGCTTCAGCAGCATTTGCTCTCGCGAAAATTAAGCAGTCATCTGCAAAAAATAGGTGAGAAATAGATGGACAATTCTGATTTACCTGAATACCATGAATGTGCTTGTCTTGTTCTGCTTGTAGTAAAGCTCTAGAGAAGGATTCCATGCATAAAATGAACAGGTAGGGAGAAAGAGGATGTCCTTGTATCAATCCTCTTTGAGGCTTAAAAGTATCACCTAGAGAACCATTAAGCAATATAGAGGTAGAGACAGTACTAATGCATTCATATATCATATTACAAAATGAATCACAAAAGCCCATAGCTCTAAGAGTGCTAATCAGGAAGGGCCATTCTATCCTATCAAATGCCTTAAACATGTCTAGTTTCATGGCCAACCAATCACAAAAGCCCATAGTTGTGTAATGATACTATGACACTGTATAACAATGATTGAGAACTATTCTTTTCTTGTTGCTATAGCTACGGATTTTCAACAACGATGATACTAAACTAACAACCTTTGGGATCATTGGAGTACTTGGAAGTGACGAAGATTTCAAGTAATGTTGAAGATTAGGCATGTGGAATATGAGCTACAAAAGTTAATTTATTTATTTTTTGTATTCCATATGTATTAATAGTTTTGTCACTAAAATTGACAAAGGGGGAGATTGTTAGAGCATTGCTCGGTCAAACTCGCATGCGTTGCTATCTCGAGCATGTTTGTCAATGTTAGTGATCAAAACTATAAGTCTTGATTTCTATCCTATATAGCTAAAGGTCTCGGACTATGATAGAAAGTGTAGTTGAGCTCAAGACTCCATGGAAATTATCATACAAGACGAAAGACTACTCAAGGAACTGGTGGATCTTCATCGACTAAAAGGTATGTGAGGACTTGAACTTATCTGTCACTCAAAAGTCTATCTACTCTATCTCCTACTCTTGAAACAAAAGTCGTTTTCATATATAGACTTTCATTATACACATTTTTTATTTCGAGCCGAGTGTAACTCGCCTATCTATTTCTCGAAATATGTGTTGGTAAGATTTCGCTTTATCCAAATTCATCTTTACCTAGTGACGAATGTCATGTTATGTTTCAATCACTTTGAAAATTGCTCTGAAAAATGGTCTGTGAATAACGGCTATATAACGTCCTCTGAGAATGTTTCAATGATTGAAATGAGAGTTTAGATTACATAACCATTGGTAAGATATAAGCATTTTTGTGGAAACACATATATGTATAAGTCCTTATTCCTTGAACCAAAGTTTGCGAACTTTGTTGATCAAGAGAAACAGAATGTGGCGTGAGCCAAGTCCGCGAACTCAGTCCACGAACTGGTGGAAGTTCTCGACCCGAGAATTTCTGCTGGAGTTTGTGAACTCCTTCCGTGAGCTTAAGTCCGTGAACCCAGTACGCGAACTTGAGCAGGTTATATCTAAAATCGGTTGTTCTTGAACTCATGTTTATATAAAATAAGGAATGCTTTTGCAAACCGTGGCTATAAAGTTCATGAACCGATTCGAGTGAATCAAACCGTTTTTGCTTCGATTGTGTCTTGTGTAGTTACATAACATCTAAGCAATTGAACAACTCTCTAACTAGTTCATTTGAGTCATTTGAACTAGTTATGGTGAAGAAGAACATGGTTGGTATGAAACGCTCATATGGTTAACCTCTTTGGGTAGACTATTATTTAACCAATAATGTTAATGTTTGGGAACGGCTACATAAACCCAAAATTGGACATTTCATTTGTATGTAACAAGCTAAGTTTTCGATCCAACGGTTGAGAAATATTAGCTTGAATCTAATCAGGTTTTCATCTAACGGTGAATATTGAATGCTTTATTACCAACCTAACATTGATTGCAAACCCTGATTTGAAAGACTATATAAAGGAGAACTCTAGCAACTGGAAAACCTAATCCCCACACCTTACGTGTGATACTAGTTGCATAGCTAGAGTCGATTATCCTTTAACCTTTGGTTTCTTCTTCTAAAACCAGGTTAACGACTTAAAGACTTCATTGAGATTGTGAAGCCAGACCGATACTACTTTTCTTGTAGTTGTGTGATCTGATCTTGCATCTTCTATCGTTACGAGTACAATTGTAATAATTGGCTCGAGATTTATATCTCCGATAGGAAAGATACACAAACACTTCGTCTCATCGTTTGTGATTCCATAATATATTGTTTCGCTGCGTCGATTAGGATTATTGTGAGGTGATTGATAATACTAGGTTGTTCTTCGGGAATATAAGTCCGGTTTATCAATTGGTCCTTGTTCACCTTGATTTATCAAAAGACGAAACAAAACTCGTAGGTATATTTGTGGGACACAGATTTATATATTACCGTAGACTTTTCTGTATGATACAGATTTGTTTATTAAAGTCTTCAACTTTGAGTCGTAGCAACTCTTAGTTGTGGGTGAGATCAGCTAAGGGAATCAAGTACGTAGCATCCTGCTGGAATCAGAGACGTATGAGCATAACTGTACCTTGGATCAGTGTGAGATTGATTGGGGTTCAAATACAGTCCAGACCGAAGTTAGTTTGGAGTAGACTAGTGTCTGTAGCGGCTTAATACAGTGTGTGTTCAATCTGGACTAGGTCCCGGGGTTTTTCTGCATTTGCGTTTTCCTCGTTAACAAAATTCTGGTGTCTGTGTTGTTTCTTTTCCGCATTATATTTTTTTATATAATTGAAATATCATAGGTTGTGCTTTGTTCAATCAATTAGAATATCCGACCTTTTGGTTGTTGATTTAAATTGATTGACACTTGGATATTGGTATTTGGTACCATCCAAGTTATCTCTCTAGTATTTGATAAAGACTCGCAGATTTCTATTTGCTTCAGTATATATCAAATCGAGAGATTGAGATATAAACTGTTTGATATACTTTTTATCTAGATTCAGTCTGACTGACTAGTTGGTTCTCTAGAAAGTATATTGGAGTTTGTCCATACAGATTGCTAAGAGAAATATTGGGTGTGGTTGTTGTACCCCCACTTTTTCAGTTGGGTCTGGATTCACAATCCCAATGAAGTCTTCAAGTCGTTAACCTACAGGGTCTCAAGAAGAAACCTAAGGTTAAAGGAGAATCGACTCTAGTTATGCAACTAGTAACACACAGGAGGTGTGGGGATTAGGTTTCTCAGTTGCTAAAGTTATCCTTTATATAGTTTTCAAATCAGGGTTTGCAATACAAGTTACCTTTGTAACAAAGCATTCAATAATCACCATTAGATGAAAAACCTGATTCAACCAAGCTAATATCTTTCAACCGTTAGATTGAACTTAGCTTGTTACACACAAATGAAATGTACCCTCATTTAGGCTTATGTAACCTTACCTAAACGTGTACACCATGTTGGTTCACAAATATTTAACCGAGGTTAGCCATATAATTACTCTCATATCAACCTTATTCATCTCAATCATAACTAGTTCAAATGACTCAGATAAAACTAGTTAAAGAGTTGTTCAATTGTTATAGAAAACACAATTGAAACCAAATCGGTTTGATTCACTTGAATTAATCATGAACATTATAGCCACGGTTTGCAAAGATTGCATTCCTTATGATTTAAATGTTTAAGTCCATGAACTGACCGATTTGATAAAGTAAGCCAGCTTAAGTATGCGTACGGGTATACGTACTTAAGCAACCGGATTTGAGTTTGTTAACTTTCCAAACTCAGCAGAAATTTTCAGTTCGAAAACTTCCGCCAGTATGCGTACGGGTACGCATAATTATCTTGTCTCCTTCACCAATTTGGTATGCACACATATGCATACACTTGGTTCCCGGTTTGTGGATTTATACACTAATGTGCGAACACACTATATATGCTTATATCTAAATATGGTTACATTCTCAACTCTTTATTTCAATCATTGAAACATTCTTCTATAATGACAATAGCCGTTTTGACACACTATTAGCATCAAAGCAATTTTCAAGATATTGAAATAATCATTATCGAAACATTCCAATCCTACATCAAATGATTGTATCACACAAACCATGTAAGATGTTACTAGGAAATTTTCTCATGATATAAGATGAACTTGGTCGAAGCGAAAGCTTACCAACACATATTTCGAGAAATATGTAAGTGAGATATACTCAGCTCGAAATCTCAAATGTGTATAGAGAAAACTATATCGTAACACGACTTATGTCTCAATATAGGAGATAGTAGAAATAGACTTTCCAAGTGATAGATGAGTTCAAGTCTCCACATACCTTTTGTCGAAGAAGTTCCACAAGCTCCCCTTAGTAGTTCTTCGTCTTCAAATGATGAACTCTGTGAAATCTAAGCTCAACTACACTATCTATGTCCTAGTCCGAGACATCTATAAATAGGATAGAAATCAAGACTTATAGTTTGATCACTAACATTGACAAACATGCTTGAGATAGCAACCATGCGAGTTCGACCGAGCAGTGCTCTAACAATCTCCCCCTTTGTCAATTTTAGTGACAAAACTGTAATGCATATGGATTACAAAATAGATAGAAATTGTAGCTTCTCATCCAAATGCTTGATGTCATTGACATATTCAACGCGACTCAAAATCTTCGTCACTTCCAAGTACTCCATGATCCTAAAGGTTGTAAGTTCAGTATCACAGTTGTTGAAGATTCGTAGCGCTAATAATGAGAAAACAAAATGCTCTCAATCATTGTTATACAGTGTCATAGTATTATTACACAACATCAAATTTCAATTGTATCACAACTTTGACAACAATACTATGGTGATATGTATCACTCCCCCTTAGTCAATACTTCATCTTAACATGAAAACCACTCCCGCTTGCATAATGATCCGTAAACCATATGTATTTGCAGTATCACACTACACATTAATTCTCCCCCTTTTTGTCAATATAAATTGGCAAATGTATGAAAACTAGTGGGATCCTCATGAAATTTTTACAGAGATACTTCATGACCAAAAGAGAATACCATATCAACTTATTTAGATGCCATCATAAAGCCCAAGCTAAATGCATTCATCAAGGAGTTTATAAAGATACAAGATAACCTGTAATATTCCACAGCCGCACTCCCCACAAATATTTGGCAATTAAGCACAAGTTCAAAATGAACTCTCCCCCATAAAATTTCATTCCCGAAAGAACAACAAAGGCGACCTTACTTTCACGTGAAAAGAAGGATTTCTTTGGACAAAATCAAATTACATGAAAAACATGAATTTGAATCCAAAGTATTTAATTGAATTATCCATAAAATAATTCATGATTAATCCAATCGAAATGCACAATTAAATTAAACACAAGAACACTCATAATTAGTTCAATCGGAATTACACAACTAAATTAACCACAACGTGATAAATTCAATTGGTCATGCTCGACATAAGAGAACTTACGGAGCAACAACTAAAATAACCAAAAGAGAATTATCAATTTAGTTGGCCATGCTCAAACATAAGGAACCTTACGGAGCAACACAGTATATGCACAAAGATGTGGATAGGAGATCGACCAATAATGCGGAATAGAAAATGATTGATTCTATTTTCCATCAGTATTTGCACAATGACATACAATAGACTTAATCCTTGTAGACAAAAGTTTTATCCTTTCTTCCATCAAAACAATGAAATAAAAGGCTTTAACTTTTGTAATGTCAAAAGTTAATTCTATCTTTTATCAATATTTTCATATTGACATAATAGAGATAACTTTTGAACAAGTATGGGACAGTCACAGGTTCATGGACGTAAACAACATATCCCATAACAATTTGCAATTATAAAATCATAAATATTGAAATTGCAAAAATCATCTTCCAAAAACTTAGAATTTAAATAAATAAATCTAAAAACATAGAAGATGAAAATTGTTGGACATAGCTATGTGTACTCACAATAATGGCTATTCCAAACCCTAGTTATTCTTCTAAAAATATAAAAAGAAGATTTACTAGACATTGTAGAGCTTTCTCAGGGCATCTACAGAGATTCCTTCTCATTATTGGAAAAGCTATTGATAATGGGATCCTTCAATTCCTCCAAATCTTCAGAAATATCAGTTAATTCACTAAGTTCTCTTTTCAGTTCACGCAGAGTGTTCTTTGTTAGAGACAACATTTGTTCATAGTAAGAGATGTCTCTTATAGAAGAAATGATTCGATATTTTAAACCATTTCTTTTCCTGATGAAATCCTCCACCATAGTCCTAAAGTTATTATCGGAATGACAAACATACAATAGGCAGTTAGAGGAAGAACCTGGATCATCAATCGTATTTTTCACCTTCCTTTTTCTTGAAGAAGCAATTCCTTCACACAGATACACATTAACTGCTTCTACATCATCTCTTTTCGCGGTACCTCTAGTTATAGGGCCCATGAGACTGTATCTTTAGAAAAGAAGGTAAAGAACAGTGATGTTCACAAATGAACATAAATAGACTTCATGATAGCAAAACCCTAAAGGACCTTGAAAACGTCTCCACGGTTCATGATCCATTATCAATCTTAACAATAAAATATTTAGTTGCTCAATATGGAACAGAAAAATCAACAAAAGATTTACAAGACTTGAATCAACCTTGAAGTAATCCTTATTTTTCAAGTCCAAAATAATGATATGATTTATTACTATGGTTTAGATAGTAATAGATTGAACAGGGTGTTCACATCCTGTGTCACCGGGTGACATTTCAAGGTTTATCGACTAAACGGACTTACTTCATATGCCTCTGATTCTTTTGGATTTCTTCTTGTACAAAGACGTCTCTGACTGCTTCTCTATAGTTAGATTCATCGTTTGCATGTCATCTTGAAGTTTGGTAATTCTTTTACAGTTCCTCTTGAATTTTCAACACTTAATCTGGACATGGCTTGTACTTCCACAAAAAGAGCAGAGCAAAGAGGATTTGCTTTGTATATTTGATACCTGTTTATCACAACGCTCAGGTTTGATTGATCCAAAACTGGTTGGAATAACCGAGTTTGTTGTGCTTACAGTCTTTCCTTTGAACCATAAACCTTGTGTATTTCCAAAATCCTTTTGACTAAATAACATTGCTGAGATTTTGTCTGAGCTTCCTGACAACCTTTGCAGGTCACACTTGAGAGAATTGATCTCTTTTTCTTTTAGTAATATGGTTCTGATAAATTCATCATTAAGACAGTCATTCCCAAGAGATTTCACCTGTAGTGATGACTCAAGTTTATTCAACAATTATTTTAGTTGAATATTTTCCTGCTGAATTTACTCAAAATTATTCAGAAATTCTAGGATCTCAGTCTCAGATTCGCATTCCAAACTGGAGTTTGAATCACAAGAAACTTCTGCCGAAAAGGCTGAACTTTCCGTACACACTGCAATAGTATGTAACCCATTGTGACACTGAGATTTTCTTGACTTGCATCATCATAAGCAATAGAGAGAGAAGAAAATCTCTCGCATCTTTTGCTTTTCATTACCATATCCTTGATCTTTTGTGTTATCAGTGATTTATTAAAATCAACATGACTAGAACATCATTCATCAGCCCATGAAAAATTAGAGGCTTAGCTTGGAACGATTACAGCATTTAATGCAGAAGTTTTGACTGTACTCTGATCAAGATCAAGTAATTTAATCTTTCCCACAAGAGTACTTCTGGAAAGAGTATCAAGGTTATTTCCTTCAACGATGGCATACTTCTTAGAATCATATCTAGATAGCAGTTATCTGAGAATTTTCATCACAATGTCCTTTTCAGGAATAGTCTTACCCAATGCGAAAGATGCATTAACAATGTCATACACTTTGTGATTAAACTTATCAAATGAATCTTCATCTGCCATACAAAGGTTTTCCCAATCGGAATTAAGGTTTTGAAGCTTAACATCCTTTTCACTGATATTTCCTTGAAATACGGTTTCTAAGATATCCCAAGCATCTTTAGACCGAGTACACGTAGTCACATGGTGATGAAGATCTGGGGTAATGGCATGTATGATGGCATTCAAACTGTCGGATTTTTGCTTTGCAGCAAGTATCTCTGCAACATCGTATGCACCAATGTTCTTTGGAACGGTTGCATTACCTATTGCCACAACGGGAGCCTCATAGTCATTAAATACATAAACCCATGGTTGAAAATCACACGCTTGAAGAAAGGCACGCTAGCAATTTTCCACCATAAGTAATTTGAGACATCGAAGACTGGTGGTACGTTTATAGAGATAACACCTCTGTCCATATCAGATCGCTACAAACACATACTTGTAAGGTCTTTAATGTGTTTTCCTGCTCTGATACCAATTGAAAATGCGGGGGTCTAACAACCACACCCAGAAATTCGTTTGGCAATCTGAGATGACTTACTCCAATACACTTTCTAGAGATCAACTAGACAATCAGACTCAATCTAAAATAAAGTTGTAGATGGTGGATTTTCGACAAAGGGTAGAATTGTAAAACTATACTCCAGATTCGGAAACCGGATGAGTATTGAGGCTCATGTCTCTCATCAAAGCATGAAAGCTCATGCCATAAAATCTCTGACTGAGAAGGCTGTCTCTCAGAGTACATGTAGATGTGTAGTCTCTCAGCTGAGGCCACGACACATCTCATGAATACTGAGCAATTTCAGTAATTACTCCGGATCCGACAATCATATGAGTATCGAGACTCATGTCTCTATGCATGAAATCTCATGCCACCTCTGATGGAGAAAGTCTCTCAGAGAAGATGTAAGCTGAGGCCACGACACATCTCATACTGTATAGAATCGAAAGATTGGGCGGCTCCTAGACAGCATGTCTGCTAGTATAGAGCGACAACGTCTTCGGGATGTAACCAAGTTTTCCCCGACTATGCAAGAGGAATATGACACTCCAACAAGTTCATATTGATCAACCCTCAGATAATTAATGCTCCTAGACAGGAAGCCCTTCTAGTATAGAGCCAGCAATTAATTATCTTAAATCGTCTAAATATCCAGCAATATTCTACGAGTCGTCAATCAATCGCCTGAATATCCAGCAATATTCTACGATTCTTCGTTATATTTCGTTACTTCAATCTGTGGTTCTTCCCAGCAGAATTCCACAGGTTAGTAATAAATATTCAACGAAACAGGCATCTGAGCATTCGAATAAGCCCTGACAAAAATGGTGCAAGTGTAATTAGCGGATAATGCACAGACCATCATTTTGAATGCACGAACGAGCATTTCAAAAATACGAACGAACGAGGAACCTATGCAAAATAGGAAGGGAAAATAGTAATAATAAAATATTAAGCAAAAGCGCCAGGGGACTAGGATCACCAGCCGTCCAGTCATGCCGTGACTAGTCTCGCGCCCAATTTTATATTTTATCATATTTTTACTATCTTCACGATCTCATGAAAATCCTCTTGTTCGAGCAAATTTCCTTTATTTCAAAAAAATTATCTAAATCACATGGTTTTATCAAAAATAATAAAATTAGGGAAAGGTGTCGCGGGACCGAGCACTAGCCGTCCAAGTCTTGGCCATGGCCGGTCCCACACCTCACGTCCATTATTTTATTATTCCTTCTCAAATTATGAAAATTCCTTGATTTTATGAATTTTCCCTAAAATCATGAAAATTACCTAATTTCATGTATTTTTATCTAAATCACATGATTTTATCAAAAATAATAAAATTAGGAAAAGGTGTCGCGGGACCGAGCACCAGCCGACCATGTCTTGGGCATGGCCGTTCCCACACCTCACGTCCCATTATTTTATTATTCCTTCTCAAATTATGAAAATTCCTTGATTTTATGAATTTTCCCTAAAATCATGAAAATTACCTAATTTCATGTATTTTTATCTAAATCACATGATTTTATCAAAAATAATAAAATTAGGGAAAGGTGTCGCGGGACCGTCGGCCGGACGGTCATGCCTTGGCCGTGGCCGGTCCCACACCTCACGTCCCATTATTTTATTATTCCTTCTCAAATTATGAAAATTCCTTGATTTTATGAATTTTCCCTAAAATTACCTAATTTCATGTATTTTCTCTAAAATCATGGAAAATATTAAAAAATTAGGAAAACTTGTGGGATCGGGATCTAGCCGGCCGGCCATTCCCTAGACGGTCCCACACGCCCATTATTTTATTATTATTTGGTATTTTGTTTCCTGATTTCATGTAAACTCCCTGATTTCAACAAAATATCTTGGTTTTCAACAAATCCCTTTGATTTTATGAAAATTATCTAAAATCATCAAAATTACATAAAATTGGGAAGAGTGCCTTGGGACCCGTGCCCATTAGCCGACCGACTGTGCCACGGCCATTGCCGGTCCCACACTCCCATTCCCTTTTTTATATTTTAATTTATGTCTCTCATCTCATGGAAGTTCCCTAAATTCGCCAAACTCTCCAGTTTCATGGAATTTCCCTTAAATCAGAGAAAAATACATAAAATCACATAAAACTGGGAAAAGCATGTGGGACTGCGTGTCAGCTGGCCGGCCATGCCCTAGACGTGGACGGTCCCACACCTTGTGATTCCTTGTTTATTTATTATTTTCATCATCTCATGTATTTTTCCCAGTTTCAGCAAAACCATGGATTTTTCATATTTTCTCCAAATGTTGCTCAAACGTGCACCATAAAATATCAAAATTCTCAGGAATGAAGCACGGACATCATGGTGACACGGGCACATCCCCTTGACCGACCAAGGGTGACCCTGAGGCTTGCAAACAGCTGGTCCCGCATGTTTTAATGATTTTAACCTAATTTGCTCAGTTGCTCATATTAGGTTCGAACTCTTTCCAAACAATTGGAAGTTCACTCAAACGACCATCTACTGGTCCCACGACCACCAAGAGACGGTCTCATGACCTCTTGGTCGGTCCCTCATATTTTCTACATCAGGTTTTATGATTTGTCGCTTACACGAGCATTATTTCAGTAAATGATTAAATCAACATTTAATCATTCTTTCACCAACTGGTCCTCAAGAGACTTTGGTATTTTTGCTCATTCGAGCATTTGGGTGTTATATGGTGAACCCGTCATCCCATGTAGCCGGTCCTATGTGATTTGTAGTAAATCATCATCTCGGTAAAATTAGGATTTTGAATCCAGAACTCTGCATAAACGTGATTCTGATTCGAACACTCTGATAATTTTATGTTGATTGCATGATTAACATTCGTATTTATTTTGCTCGACTAAGCAGTCAGTAACTTAAATTAATATTTTATTTGGTCCAACTACCAACAATTCATCAAAGAACAATATTTGTTCAAACTAGCAATATTCGCTCGAACTAGCAATATTCGCTCGAACCGGCAATATTTACTCAATTAGCAATATTCGCTCAGACTAGCAATATTTTCTCAAATCAAAGAATATTGGTTCAACTATCAATATTCAACAATTTAGCAACACAGTTTTGCTCGTCTTAGGTTATGATGATACCTCGTCTCAGCAGACACGTTAAATTCATGAGTTTCGAAACATTTACTCACACATGTTCAACTCAGCGCTACATGGACTCATCGTCCCATAAAGTCAGCAACTGACTCCAAAATCACGAGATTTCAATCGTGTCACATGGGGGGATATTAACTAGGGTTTTGGTCTGGCGGTCTACGGCACGTGTGTTCACCCACGATACGAATGTGAGCAAGTCGTGCAATCAGTTGGAAGAGTCAGCAAAGTAGTGGGTGGAAAGTTAACCAAGTCTCCACACGATGAGTAATTGGTTTTAACATGATTTCCCCATTTCCCATTCTCTGATTCCAGTAACTGTCACACTTCATGGGATCATGGTGTTTTCAACTCCGGCATTATAAAATGTCCCTGAATCCTGATTGAAAAGACAAAAGTTTTTCGAACATTCGAACAACATTCGCCAAAACGAGCAATTTCTCATCAAAAGTTCATACAGGCAATCTTTCGTCTACACGAACTCACAGAAATTACTCTCAATTGAACAAAATTCAATCATTCAGAGCATTTTCACGCTGAATTCACAACATACCTACAATATCACATCACCATCGATCTCACGCATTTCTCAGCTTCCCTCCTACAGATCAACCCATCCTCTCTTGTGACCGAATTGACTCTGGAACGGCCATTGTTCTTGGTTTAGGCCGGGGTCTTACAGATTGATATCTTGAACTTAAAGCACTCCCTTCTTGCAGTGCATCTGTGTGAGGTTCAACATTTCGCTCGGTTCAAGGAGTCTCCACACGGTCGACTCTTCAATTCTGTAAAAGACAACAAATCGTTTTTCCCCACCCACAAAAGTATATCAAAGAGTTTAATATCTCTAAATTTTAATTCAATCCGCAATCAACAAATATAAATATGCGAGCCCGATTGAATAACAGGAGTAACTTGAACGGTACCAAAGACCAATGTTCAAGTATCAATAAATGTAAATCAACAACCCAAGGTTGGATATTCTAATTGATTGATCTTAACGCACAACCTGTGATATTTCAATTATATAACAAAATATAATGCGGAAAAGAAATAACATAGACACCAGAATTTTGTTAACGAGGAAACCGCAAATGCAGAAAAACCCCGAGACCTAGTCCAGATATTGAACACCACACTGTATTAAGTCGCTACAGACACTAGCCTACTACCAATTAACTTCGGACTGGACTGTAGTTGAACCCTAATCAATCTCACATTGATTCAAGATACAATTGCGCTCCTTACGTCTCTGATCCCAGCTGGGTACTACGCACTTGATTCCCTTAGTTGATCTCACCCACAACCAAGAGTTGCTACGACCCAAAGTCGAAGACTTGATAGACAAATCTGTCTCACACAGAAAAGTATATAGGATTTAATAAATTTGTCTCCCACAGAAATACCCAAGAGTTTTTTGTTCCGTCTTTTGATAAATCAAGGTGAACATGAACCAATTGATAACCCAGACTTATATTCCCGAAGAACAACCTAGAATTATCAATCACCTCACAATAAACTTAATCGACTAGCGAAACAAGTTATTGTGGAATCACAAAGAATGAGACGAAGGTGTTTGTGATTACTTTTTTATCTTTCCTATCGAAGATATAAAATCTCGAGCCGATTATTTCAATTGTACTCAACACGATAGAAACAACAAGATCATAACACACAACTACAAAGATAATAGTTGCGTCTGGCTTCACAATCCCAATGAAGTCTTCAAGGCGTTAACCTACAGGGTCTTGGGAAGAAACCTAAGGTTAAAGGAGAATAGACTGTAGTTATGCAACTAGTAACACACATGAGGTGTGGGTATTAGGTTTCCCAGTTGCTAGAGTTCTCCTTTATATAGTTTTCAAATCAGGGTTTGCAATCCAAGTTACCTTGGTAAGCATTCAATAATCTCCGTTAGATGTAAAACCTGATTCAACCAAGCTAATATATTTCAACCGTTAGATCGAACTTAGCTTGTTACACACAAATGAAATGTACCCTCATTTAGGTTTATGTAACCATACATAAACGTGTGCACCATGTTGGTTCACAAACAGTTAACCGAGGTTAGCCATATGATTACTCTCATATCAACCTTATTCATCTCAACCATAACTAGTTCAAATGACTCAAATGAAACTAGTTAAAGAGTTGTTCAATTGTTATAGAAAACACAATTGAAACCAAATCGGTTTGATTCACTTGAATCAATCATGAACATTGTAGCCACGGTTTGCAAAGATTTCATTCCTTATGATTTAAATGTTGAAGTCCATGAACTGGACGATTTGGCAAAGTAACCAGCTTAATTATGCGTACGGGTATGCGTACTTAAGCAACCGGATTTGAGTTTGCTAACTTTCCAAACTTAGCAAAAAAATTCGGTTCAAAAACTTCCTTAAGTATGCGTACGGGTACGCATACTTAAGGTGACTAGGTTAGGAGTTTGTAATTCCCAAACTCAGCAGATATTTTCGGTTCGAAAACTTCCACCAGTATGCATACGGGTACGCATAATTATCTTGTCTCCTTCACCAATTTGGTATGCACACATATGCATACACTTGGTTATCGGTTTGTGGATTTATACACTAATGTGCGAACACACTATATATGCTTATATCTAAATATGGTTACATTCTCAACTCTTTATTTCAATCATTGAAACATTCTTCTATAATGACAATAGCCGTTTTCACACACTATTAGCATCAAAGCAATTTTCAAGATATTGAAATAATCATTATCGAAACATTCCAAGCCTACATCAAATGATTGTATCACACAAACCATGTAAGATGTTACTAGGAAATTTTCTCATGATATAAGATGAACTTGGTCGAAGCGAAAGCTTACCAACACATATTTCGAGAAATATGTAAGCGAGATATACTCAGCTCGAAATCTCAAATGTGTATAGAGAAAACTATATCGTAACACGACTTATGTCTCAATATAGGAGATAGTAGAAATAGACTTTCCAAGTGATAGATGAGTTCAAGTCTCCACATACCTTTTGTCGAAGAAGTTCCACAAGCTCCCCTTAGTAGTTCTTCGTCTTCAAATGATGAACTCTGTGAAATCTAAGCTCAACTACACTATCTATGTCCTAGTCCGAGACATCTATAAATAGGATAGAAATCAAGACTTATAGTTTGATCACTAACATTGACAAACATGCTTGAGATAGCAACCATGCGAGTTCGACCGAGCAGTGCTCTAACAATCTCCCCCTTTGTCAATTTTAGTGACAAAACTGTAATGCATATGGATTACAAAATAGATAGAAATTGTAGCTTCTCATCCAAATGCTTGATGTCATTGACATATTCAACGCGACTCGAAATCTTCGTCACTTCCAAGTACTCCATGATCCTAAAGGTTGTAAGTTCAGTATCACAGTTGTTGAAGATTCGTAGCGCTAATAATGAGAAAACAAAATGCTCTCAATCATTGTTATACAGTGTCATAGTATTATTACACAACATCAAATTTCAATTGTATCACAACTTTGACAACAATACTATGGTGATATGTATCACTCCCCCTTAGTCAATACTTCATCTTAACATGAAAACCACTCCCGCTTGCATAATGATCCGTAAACCATATGTATTTGCAGTATCACACTACACATTAATTCTTCCCCTTTTTGTCAATATAAATTGGCAAATGTATGAAAACTAGTGGGATCCTCATGAAATTTTTACAGAGATACTTCATGACCAAAAGAGAATACCATATCAACTTATTTAGATGCCATCATAAAGCCCAAGCTAAATGCATTCATCAAGGAGTTTATAAAGATACAAGATAACCTGTAATATTCCACAGCCGCACTCCCCACAAATATTTGGCAATTAAGCACAAGTTCAAAATGAACTCTCCCCCATAAAATGTCATTCCCGAAAGAACAACAAAGGCGACCTTACTTTCACGTGAAAAGAAGGATTTCTTTGGACAAAATCAAATTACATATAGTCTCCACATACCTTTTGTCGAAGAAGTTCCACAAGCTCCCCTTAGTATTTCTTCGTCTTCAAATGATGAACTCTGTGAAATCTAAGCTCAACTACGCTATCTATGTCCTAGTCCGACACATATATAAATAGGCTAGAAATCAAGACTCATAGTTTTGATCACTAACATTAACAAACATGCCTGAGATAACAACGCATACAAGTTCGACCGAGCAGTGCTCTAACACAACTATTTATAGACCATGGTTGTTTAGACAACAAGGAAATTCCAAAACCAAAAATATTCTCAAGATATGCAATAAGTACCTAATTTCCATTTTCAGATTTCCAACTAATATCCAATCTGTAATTCTGAAATCCCTCATTAGAAAATATCTAAAATTAGTTTATCATTTAACTTATATAGTTTTCTAAGATATGTTTTGATTGCTGGAAAATCAAAAACATATAATCGAAAATCTTAAATAAAAGATTCTCAATATTTCGGTTTGGGATCATCTTGAGTATCAAGGAATATCTTTGAACAATAAGATAAAAATTATATTCATGTTCAAATTATGTCGACATCTAGAACTTTCCTATTTAGCAAACCCCAATTCCAAGCTCACACAAAACCGTAAAGTAATATGTGAATATAGAAGATCGGTTTTGCTATTGGGACCGGTTCTATCATGACTCCTAACATAGGTTAAAATCGGTTTTACCAAGTCTCCAAATATAGGTAGGGATCGGTTCTACCAAGAATCCCAACAATAGCTAGGATCAGTTCTACCATGTATCACAATATAGGTAATGTTCGGTTCTACCATGACTCCCAACAATATCTAGGATTGGTTCTACCATGTATCCCAATATAGGTAAGGATAGGTTCTACCAAGATTATAAACATAAGTCAAGATCGGTTCTACCATATATCCCAAACTAGGTAAAGATTGGTTTTACCATAACTCTCAATATAAGTCAAGATCGGTTATACCAAATTTCTTACCTAGGTTCGAATTGGTCATCCAATAAAATTTCAATGAAAACCGGACCAAAACGCCTATTGATTCCTTTCGATTATGAAACAAGTTTCGTATATGTACTTCATTTAAACATGTGTAATCAAACACAGTTTCCTAGGATGAAATCACACATATATATCCAATACACAATCAAGTAACGAGTTACATAGATTATGTCGATGTCATAGTTAAGAAGTTCAAAAGATAAACGTTTATAGGTATACCTAACTTCACTGGTTTTTGGGGCATTATAGAGGTAAATATCTAAATTATTATTTTTAAATTTAAAGAATTTTTATGAACAAAAACAGACATGGTCAAAAATACTAAATTATATATTGATTTGCAGTGTTGGTGGTATACCTACTCCCGTGTTGGTAAACCAGTTATTAAAGATAATACCCGTAGAGTTCCAATACTTGACATGTAATACACAAGTAACTGGGCGAAGGACACTGGTAGCGACGACTCGATTTCCAGTTTTGTTCAGAGGTATCGACAGATGACTTGGATCCACAAGAATGCTGTTGTCCACCATTACGTTAATTTTCCAGAGTTTCAAATGACCAGGTACGAGCTATTCTTGATTATTCTCTTTGAAGAGTTGCTTTTACACTCCAGAATCGGACAGAGGTGTTTGGTACCTGGGAGAAAGACTATCGTTCCAATTACAAGGGATTTATGATATTGCAATTAACCCGTCACGCCAGATGCAAACCTCCGCATTAGATTTCGTTCGGGAGAGGATGACGCCATGGGTGAGGTGTGAACTAAACATACAGGGATATTAATGAAACACCGTATGTCAACTAGTACCAGTCAATTGCAAAGCCTGTAATTGTTACACACAACATGTACATTTGTGGGTTTGATTTCCCAGGGTTATCACGTATGTGTCTTGATACAAACATCGTTGCTAGATAACCACCTCTAAAATATCCATGCTTTATGACTTACCCCACCACAGATGGAAGTTATTCATCTTCTTCGTCAAATTTTCCCGAAATCCGTTGAGAGATACCAAGTATTACTTCACAAGGTGAGCCAACTACGATCCTCATTGTTTCCCAAGATATGGAACATGATTATCCTTACTACAATTTGGATACCAGTGATGATGAGTTGAAGAGACAACTTAACGATACACATTGGCTGGTTCGGTAAATGGGGTCTACACACTTGAGTGTGTGTCGGAGATGGATGACGAACACAATGTTTGGATTGAGTCCAACTATAAATGTTGATGGACGTTCGCAGTCTTCCGATTCTACCAGGAGAAACAAATAATGGCACAATAATGATACAATGGTGGGAGATACACAAGCACCCAGTACTTCACCACAAATTGTTCTTGTTTCTTAACCTCCAGTTATACAACCTGATGCGAGATGCATTTCATCACCATTCTTGCCCTAAAACCCAATTGAACCTTATTACGCTGTTACACCACCACCGCAAACCGCTTATACGTTTGGAGCATCGAGTACTTTCCAGCAACCGCCTAATGTTCCTCAACCATCTCCTTCCGATTTTCAATATTTCCAAATTTTTTTGGCAAGTGGGGGTATCCCGAATCTCGGAGAATGGACTCCAGGCCTAGAAGATAATAATGGATGACGTTAGAGAAATTGTAACTTTTAATTATGCTACCTTTGTAATTATATTTTTAATCAATTAAAAGTACGACTGTTCGTTGAAATCAAATTACATATGTTTCAAATTAAGCGTTACATTAACTTCACTGAGATGTATTAGGTAGAACAACGACTAACAAGAATGGGTTGAAATTGTTTAACGCCTCAAGAATTTCGAAACAATTTTCAAAACGAAAAACTATATTTTTCCATCTTTGCCATTTATCTGAAGATCTTTTTACCACTCCGCATCAGTTTCACCCCCAGCCTAAATTGATTGGCTAGCACGGTTAAAGCTACAAATTCACTTACTTCTTTCTTAATTGTTTGAAAATGATTTTCTATGTCGCATATAACACGACGACTCGGGGTACGGGTGTCGATACAAAATCCGTCATGAATAACCTCCCAGAAATTCACACCTGGATAGTGTGTTGAAGCAAGTTGTTCTATGTTTTCTGCAAATAACTTCATCTTCTTCTGCAGTATACGGATCTTGCCGAACTAACAAGGGTCGAGACATTTTTCGACAATTTTTTCTTTTTAAGGTGAAGAGTTTTTGTTTTTAGCTCAAAGAAAGAGTAAATAAACTAGAGACGTAGAATATGAGAATTTGGAGTTGAAATGAGGAGTATTTATAGAGCTGTTCAGATGTAGCCGTTGGCGTTTGATGTTTAGCTTCTAGAACCCGCAAAGTTTTAAATGAGACGCGCGTTTCAAGTTGGTCCGCGTTGAACAAACCATTAAATTTAGAAGGCTATTATTGGGGCGTCACACTCCAATAGAGGGGCTTCACTTGGATTCTTAATGTCCAAAAAAGTGGTTATGGGATATCCTAACACATATACAAAACGTCTAGATTACCCTTTAATTAGAAGTGATTTTACGTCCAGGTTTGGATTAATTCCAAGCGCAGAATTTTATTTGCATGTAATTTTACGCCCAGGTTTGGATTAGTTCCAACCGTAGAAGCCATTTTACGTCCAGGTTTCTTTTAATTCCAACCGTAGAATCCGATTTTACGTCCAGTTTTCTTTTAATCCAACCGTAGAAGTGATTTTACGTCCAGGTTTGGATTATTTCCAACCGTAGAAGTGATTTTACGTCCAGGTTTGGATTAATTCCAGTCGTAGAATTTTATTTGCATGTAGTTTTACGTCCAGGTTTGAATTAGTTCCAATCGTAGAAGCTCATTTTACGTCCAGGTTCCTTTTAATTCCAACCGTAGAAGCTCATTTTACGTCCAGGTTTCTTTTAATTCCAACTGTAGAAGTGATTTTACGTCTAGATTTGGATTATTTCCAACCGTAGAAGTTTATTTTACGACCAGTTTTTCTTCCCACAAAAACTTTGTCCCAGAATTCACCAAGTATACAACAAAATTCATTAATTTAATTTTTATCTAATTAAATTAAATTAAAATTAACTAAATAAGGGTTGTTTAGTCATTACAAAATTATTTGAGATAAGGGATTTTTTATATTACTTATGGGTGACACGTTTTTGTCCTATTAGATGACGCCCCTCTAATAAAATATGACGCCCCAATAATAACCTTCCAAATTTATTGAATTGGCCACCCACTTTTCATATTTGTTGAGTCCATAGTGGGAGCACATTCCTTGAGAAATTAACACCATGTTTGTTTACTCCTGACTCATCTGAGTCGTCTGGATCTGAGTGAAATCACCTGACTCATCTGGATCTGAGTCGATATGTTTGTTTTGAGTCAGATCTGACTCATCTGACTCGAGAATAAGTGAATCAGTGGTTTGGTCCCATGAGTCAGGGGTATTTTGTTACCTGACTCAAATGAGTCCGAGTCAGGGGTTATGTCTGAGTCAGAGGTCGAGTCAGATCTGACTCAAAATGGAAAACAAATGGTCTGACTGCTGACTCGGTCCGAGTCAGGGGTTGACTCAGATTCAGACGCCGAGTCACCCGCAAACAAACAAGTTCTAAGTTTTCCCGTCCATATTGGAGGTGATGTTCTCACTGTCTAGTTTTCAGTAATTTTACGAAAAAGGATTTGGATCGGCATAGGGTTTCGAACTCGGAAGTCGGAACTAGTACTAGTTTACCGCTTGTGACATCCGTTTTGGCCTTCAAATTACAAGATGCCGTTCCCGCGTTGGACTCTACCCTGAAGTAGATGAAGTGTAAGTAAAAGTTCCAAATGAAGTTGATCATTAAAGGGTTTCAGCAGTCTTCACTTGAAATCTCTACTCCAAAAAAGAATTAGCGTGACTGCAACTGGTGCTTCAAAACCCTAGGTTTTTTCTTCTTCTCCTTCTTCTTCGTCGATCTGAACTCGGGGGTATTGGGTTTTGAACATTTTATGTATTGAAAGTTCCGATTTCTCCAGATTTGCTGAAAAAGAAGCTCAAGATGAGCTTAATCAGGGCAAAAACAAAAATACAAATGGCTTATAGGCATTTTGTATGGAAATTTGGTGGTGGAAGAAAAAGATCAGTAATGTCAATCATTCCAGAAGAGATACGCTATGAAATCCTCTCAAGATTACCAGTGAAATCGCTATTAGCTTGTAAGTGTGTTTGCAAGAATTGGTATGCCCTAATCTCAGCCTCTGATTTCGTTAAAACCCATATTGCAATTCAGAAAAATAACCCTATTCTCATGCTTGAAAAAGGTTGTGACCTTTACTCCATAGGTTATGATTCATTACCATCATCACCTGTGTGTGATATTAAAAATGATGTTATTAAAGTGGATCACCCACATCATTGTGTTGGATTATTAAGTTCATGTAATGGTCTGATTTGCATATGGATATGGTTGCTTGTTGACGGTGGTTATAATAGGGATGTATTGTGTCTATGGAACCCAGCCACAAGAGAATATAAAGAATTACCTGAATCACCAATTGGATTTACTAGAAACAATGTTTGCGTACATGGATTTGGTTATGATCACAAGACTGATGATTACAAGTTGGCAATAGGTGTAAAAGCTCCTGGAAGCAAGGATACTACTCTAGTCCAAATCTATTCTTTAGCATCCAATTTATGGGAAACTGAGAAAACCATACCTTATTGGTTTAGTGATATGCATATGTCTGGGGTACTTGTTAATGCAAACCTTCATTGGTTAGCCTTAGGACATCACAACTTTTTATCACTCTCTTTGGATATCAGTGATGAGAATTTCAAAGAAATGCAACTACCAAGAGAAACCCCGGAGATGAATAAGGATATGTGCCTAGGTGTGCTGCAAGGGTGCCTATGTTTACTTGTCAAGACAGATGTTAATGGTGTTAAGAATTATTTTGAAGTATGGGAGATGCTGGATTATGGAGTTCGAGAATCTTGGACTAAGCGTCATGTCATCGCCCATGAGAGTATTATCAATGAACAAAAATATTTTAGGCTTGTGCGGTCTTTTAAGAACGACGAGATTCTGCTCTTCAGTGGTGATATTCTAGTTTTGTATGACCCAAAACATGGAAGTGCTAGAGAACTAAAAATCCACAATGCTCCATTCTGGAACGCCGAGACTTATTTTGAAAGCTTAGTTTCTTTGAATTCTGGTACTTACGTGGTGGAAGAATATAAGGGTATGACTGAAGACACATTAGCCCAACTAAGTAACGCAAAAAAATGGTGTGATCGTATATTTAGTTTCATGTTTATGATATATGTATTGGTATATATCTATGGAGTTCACTTTTAACTGAATTATAAGAGCTCATGCTTGATGCAGCTTTTGTTTAATGTCTACTAAACACGTTAGTTATCTTTGTCAGTTACTCTTACCTCCTTTTTCTATGTCATCATGTATTACAATGTGGAGAATGTAAGACGTGGTACTGATAGCTTCAAATTCCTGAGTTGGTCAGTGGGAAGTTGATGTTACCACCTGTATTTTAGAGAAAGATCTACTTTGAATAAATGAGTTTGTTACTTTGTTTACGTGTCTATGGAACATGCATTGTGCCAATCTTTCTCTTTTTGCAGAGTCCCTTTTTTCCAATCAGTAAATATAGTGATGGCCACTCTTCTTATTCTGAAACGACTAATGTGTGCGTCCATGGTTTTCTTTTTCACGGGTAAAATGATGAAAAATAATCTAAAGCTGTAAAAAGAAAATTAGTCAATTTTGTTGCATATTATCACATATGCTTATCGATCAACTTGAGACTGCAAGCAAACGTTTCACATAGTTTGACATGGATGTTGACTAAGCATTTGTTATGTGCTTCTGCCTGGGTAACATATTCCTATAGTTTTTTGTTTGCTGTTGTTGTTACTGCAGTCATCTCTGAATTGATAAACTACACATCGGCTTGAAGCTCTGGTGGTGCAGCGGCTCACATGCCCTTGATCCAATCACTTGTGACCACAAGTTATGAATCTCAGGGAGCAGCTTAAGGATTCCTCGAAGGTATTTAATATGGTTAAGTTTGCTTGTCTCGCTTGTACTTCTTGAGTTTCTTGTGTTACAGGAAAAGTATGATAATAGAGAGGCACAAAAATTATACCACAATGGTTCAGTTAATGAGACAGTTCCTATTTAGATCACCCAGTTTATTTGGGGTCAGTAGAATGACATCCCTATGTGATCTGAACATCACGTATTGTTGGTACCGTGTGTTCTGGTTCAATTCAGAGATTCCAGGCCATATCTGTATCTGCTGTGATTCCGCATTTCCACTCTGTTCCACACTTTGACATCTAGCAGCTGACTTACAAGTTGAACGCCACTTTCCTGATGTATATTATCAAATTTCTTGGTTTTCTGTTATTCTTAAAGATTACCTCTGAGAGTTCCAAGTATCTCATGAACAGGTTAGCTTCAGGGTTCAGTATCCTCATAACTTTGAACACATTTCAAAAGAGGACCGCAGGGAATTTAAGCAAACTAGATATGGTAATAGTTGGTAATACTCACACTGTGAATGTTGTCTGCCATTCATCTATATGTTTGTAGTTAGTAGTAATGGGATCTTCATGTTGTAGGAATCAGAGGAACGGCATGTTTGATGCTAGAATTTTCCTACAATGTAACTTTAGTAATTGTGCAAAGGTTGTTTTGTTATCTACTTTTAGCTGCATTACCAAGTCTGACTAAGTTTAAAACTCAGCTTATAGCTAAAGAGGTTCTGTAGCTTACTGGAATATGATTCCTTACTCATATGATTAAAATTATTTTTGATGTATTCCTGCTACAAAATTACAGATATAACATCATTGTTTATTCTGGACATATTACACCCACGTTATTCATATTAATTATTTGGTTAAACTTGGTCTCCACTTTTGAGACGCTAATGGAAGCTCAGAAATTGCCAGCTGTGTCAGAGATGTCTTGGTAGATGCAGCATTACTGCATTAGTCCTGGGTAATAGTGACAGTAAAAATTCTTTACATGAAGCTCGTCGAAGTGAGGAGTCCATTTCCTTAATGAAGTAGATATGTGCGTTGCATTCATAAGTTATGCCGTCCTCAAATAGATTCTATAAAAACTTTCATTTTCCTACTGTTTGAATACCCTTTCACTTTTGATTTTAATCATTTTATCAGGCCATTCACAGCTGAAGTGACGAAACTTGGGATCAGCTCCCTTCAGAAGCTTCTCTATATTGTATCCGAGCTATATCAAGTTATGTTTCAGTTGTTGAAGCTGACGTAATGCCTCAGGTGTGGTTACGAACTCCAGAAGTCTTCTATAATCTTATCCTGCCTTAGTACCTATTTTCCTACATGGTTGAAATGCCAAACAAACATAACCTTTTGCACTAGAGACATGATAGACACGACTTATTAGGAGCAGTCTCTTTTCTAGTTGTAAACAAAGCATTTTTCTCTAATGAAACCTAAACTACTATCTTCTTGTTGCTTAATAATGATACCAAAATCCTTATGCCGCGTAAGTCTTGACATATGGAGTTCTCAAAGGTTGGGCTTTGAACTCTCCTATCTTCGATATCATAAAATTCACTAAGTTTTATGTCATTTTGGATAGGTTTACCGTTTATGTGACTGTTGTGTTGTCATCTCCATACATTACATTATCATGAATGTAAAGCATGCCATTTATTAACCAAAGGAAACTTACAGAGAGGCAATTCATTGATCAAAGGATAAGAAAACAGGAATTGGGAGGGGTAAGAACCTGACCTCTATAAAGATAAAGAAAATGAAAAAGAAAACTTTAACAAAATCTACTAGTGAACAGAATATCTGTCCTCCCTCCTCACACGATGAATCATAGGAGGTTGAGCCATGTAGCAAGGAATCTATGCGCTTCAACTTTCTCCCTATATTACACGATATTTGACTCTTTGTTCAATTTCATAACTGAAAGACGTGTATGTTTACTATGTAATGTTTTGTTGTGTGGTCTAAATGTTTTCTTACGGGTAATGGCGTTTCTTCCAAAATTCCCTCTTCAAACTCATAATTCAAATGGCTTGATGCTTCACCAAATGGGCTCCCGGGTTTTCCTTCAGTGATAGAGATTCTCATGAGTGGCATGAGGTGCCTCTGAGTATTCTGCAGCAGCTGCAGCTTTGGCCTTTAGGCGCATCTGTGATGGTAAATGTTCTTCTCGTTTTCAAATCTAGTTGTTTCTAAGCACATACTCTTGTTGGAGATATCAGTTATTCAGTGGTCTGGTTAGTGGCTGTCCCATAACACTCCTGGCAGAGAATAAGAACATTAGGAACTAGCGAATTTCTATTCTCATGGTGATACTGCTTCAAAGAAGTACTTCAAATTTGGTAGACCAGCTCCTAGTAGCCTTTTAGCCAATGTATAATGTGGCATATATTGAAGCATAGGTGTTTGAAAGTTTTTGAAAACAAAACAGTCGAACCTAAATCCATTGTGGAATGCCTAAAACTGTTCTGCATAAAGTATAACATAGATGTTGCAAATTCTAACAATGCTAGCCGGTCTAAAGGAAAGGATTTAGGAAAACATAATTGGTCTCCTTCTCAAAATTGGAGGAAAATTAATTTTGATGCTGCTTTTGATATGAATACAAAAATTGCTGGTATTGGCCTAATTATTAATGACCCCGCAGGATCTTATTTGGGGGCAATGGTGAAGTTTATGAGAGCTAGAGATGCTGCTCAAGCTGAAGCTCTGGCATTGCTTGAAGCTGCAAACTGGATGATCAAGAATAAAGCTACCACCAATATGATGCTGGAAGGAGATTGCAAGTCTGTCATAGAGGCTCTAACCTCTAATTTTGCTTTTTCCAAATGGCGAGACCATTACCTCCTTGCGGATATAAGTAGGAAACTAGAAGTAATTAGAGGAGTCAAATGTGTTCATGTTGTAAGGTAATGTAATGAAGCTGCTGATGCTCTTGCTAATTGTGCAGAATTTTGTTTGCTGTAGCAATTCCAGGCAGAGTTTCCCAAAATAAAAGTGGTTTCTTTTGGAGCAAAAATTCTAAGCATATGCCTGTTAAGGTTATAAACAAGTTGGTCGCATTCTTTTTCTCTTGATTCATAGAAAACTTGGTGATGCTAAGAGTTCCCAACTCGAGTTCACCGCTTATCGAAAGTGATACCCGTTTGTGGTAATATGTCATTCTCTGGACTCCTGTATCCTTGTATGGATTACGAGGATCCTATTCGACATTTAACCAAAGGAGAGGTGGAGTATCCTTGTACCGTTACTAGAGTTTTCGTTGAGGTTCAAGTTAGAACAAAGCGGGTGTATCGCACTAGGAGTAGTTTACTTCTGAACCACCTTCACATTGCATCTCCGTCTCAAGCCGGACCACTTAAGGAATTTCTATCGTCATGGACATTGTTTCAGGTCGACTTTGACGATCTACTTGCCAAGGATGTCTTGCGCCACTGTGATGCCAACTCTCTTTTATCTCCGCACCAAACACTCTGGAGCCAGGTTTGTGAATTTCTTTACACGCCAAGTATCATCATATTGCAAAAGAATTGCAGCAGACCTTATTGAAACTAAGCCGAAATATGTAGTCATTATTGCACGTATCGCTACTGTATCTGTATTTGATCTGTACGATGATTCTGAAGCGGAGCATTCGTTAAGAGTTTGTGGTAAGGGTTGCATTATAAGGGAAGATAACGCTTATGGTGCCACCCTTCTCCCAAAAGGAGCTTTACTATTCAGTTCCGTACATGGGAGTATGGTGTTTACAGATGATTTCGACCATTTTCGTGGACAAACTTGCGCGATATGTTTGGATGACTTATTTATGGGCAGCGATGTTCTCATGCGATGGTGCGAACATGCATTTCACTCTAGATGTTTCATACCTTGGTTCAACAAGGTTGGTACTTGCCCGGTATGCCGCTCTATTATAACGAGAATAATTCCGGCACATTTAGCTCATTTGCCACATTTAGCAAAATATATAAATAGATGAAAACATATAGTACACTGCTTGTCTATTCCTATTTGGTTCGTTGTAGATTAACAAGAGCAAAATAAGCTCCATTTTCACCCTTACTTAAAAGCAAAGAGTGTGTTCCTTGTTCCACCACTGTACCTTTCTCCAAAACAGCAATTTGATCACAATTTTGGATGGTACTTAATCGATGAGCCACGACAACACTCGTCCGACCAACCATTACTCTTTCTAATGCATCTTGCACAACTTTCTCCGACTGACTATCAAGTGCACTTGTAGCTTCATCTAACAACAACACTGCAGGATTTTTGAGTATAGCACGGGCAATTGCAATTCTCTGCTTTTGTCCTCCTGACAGTTGTAGTCCTCTGTCTCCACACCATGTGTCATACCCATCTTGTAATCCTGCAATGAAATCGTGTGCATTTGCCGCTCGTGCAGCTTCTACAATCTCCGTTTCCTCAACTTTACCTGACGATCCGTACGTGATGTTTTCCCTGATTGTACCTCCGAATAGAGTTGGTTCTTGACTTACCAGTGCAATGTATTTCCTCAGACATCTGAGATGATATGTTCTTATGTCTCGGCCATCAATTCGCACCGATCCTTTCAACGGGTCGTAGAATCTCTCGACCAACCCGATGATTGTTGATTTCCCGGAACCACTTTGGCCTACTAATGCAGTTGATTTGCCCGCTTCAATATTGATACTAAAGCCTTTGAAAATCATAACATCTGGTCTTGCAGGGTAAGCAAAATGAACATCTCGGATCTCTACGTGCCCGGATAAATTCTCCGGTTGGTTACCCTCTGGGTCTTCAGGCTCGATTTGAGTGTAACGGTCAAGCACTGCGAATACGGATCCTACAGCGTCAGATCCTTTAGCAATGTCAGTTGTCATACTGCCAGCATCAGCTATGACCCTGCCTGTACTGATTAAGATAAAAAAGGTCTGGAAAAGAGCTTTGGCTGAAATATCACCCTCCGAAACAAGTTTCCCACCATACCAAAAATCCAGTGCCCAAGTGCAAGTCATTAGTGCCATAGATGTACCGAGACCGATCCCCGCGAACCATGATTGCCGAATGCTTTCTCTTCTCGGACCATCTTGTGCTCGATCGAACATTTCGAGAATTCGAGATTGGGAAGAGAAGGCACTGACTGTGCGGAGATTGGAAACGGCTTCTCCCGCGAGTTTGCTGCTTTCGTCTTGTGATTTAATGGCTTTTCCAGACATGGCTTTTAGTAGGACGCGACGCAAATAGAAGCATACAATGATCAGTGGCTGGACAGCAATCATCACAATAGCTAACTTCCATGCAATGACCAAACCCATTGTGCAGGCAATGATAACAGCAGAGAAAGCTTGGACTAGAAGTGCCATCCGGTCACCGACTAATGATCTCACCTGCAAAAACCATTACAAAGCGTCTACGCTTAGAAATTGAGCTCGAAACTCGTCTGCACCAAATTCTTCGCCGTAAAAAGGAAAAAAAAAATCTTACCACGCTAGCATCCTTGGCAAGTCTGGAGCAAATAGCGCCGCTAGAATTTTCGTCTTGATCGAACCAACCAACTTCAAAGGTCAGAATTTTGGACAACATTCTCTCTCGGATCCTCTTTGTTAAGTACTCACCCATGGCAGCAAAACTATAATGCTGACAGATATTAATAATCAACGAGAAAATGGACAATGCGGCGAAGAACAAAGCGTAAGTCCTTGTTTTTGACTTAATCTCATTGAAATCAGTCAGAAAATAAACCGAGATCATACTCCCCATGACGAACGAGTAAACAGGCTGAACAGCACCGAATAACACCGCACTCGTTAGCCCGACAATCCCTTGTCTCCACTCTGGTAAATTCAACAACAATAGTCTTTTAAATGATGGTACGGAGAACTCACGTTCCTTTCTTTCTTTTATCTCATAATCTTCGCCGCGGTCATTATCTCCGTCAGCGGAGTTAGACCGGCTTACTCTATTGGAAGAGCTGCTTCTTCTTCTACTGCTGCTGCTGTAGCCAACATGACTATCCTTGTTTGTAATGTGTGATGATGATTGTGAGCTTCTTTGTCTATCTTCTGTTGTTGCTTCCTCTGTCTGTTGAAGCCTAACAAGTGAAGTATATAACCCATTCTCATCTTCGATTAACTCATAATGCGACCCGGTTTCGGCAATTTTTCCATTCTGCACAACAGCTATAATGTCTGCATTATGTATTGTAGAGAGGCGATGCGCAATTACTATCGTGGTTCGACCGAGTGCTGCTTTATCCAGCGCTTCCTGCACAACTCTCTCAGATTCAGAGTCCAGCGCACTGGTTGCCTCATCTAACAAGAGAATTTTGGGGGATTTTATTATAGCTCTTGCTATTGCTATCCTTTGCTTTTGCCCTCCAGACATTTGCACCCCTCTTTCTCCAACCTATTTGGATAAAAAAGCAAAGAAAAAAAATTTACTAATTTATGCATGTGTCACTGTAGTACAGACTGTACAGTGATAAAGTCATTCGGTAGCGATACCAGTTATTTGAATTCAAAACTCGTCAGCACCAAATTCTTATCCATCCAAAAAAACTAAATTATAAACTGAAAACGCATCGGCATTTCAGGGTGCTTCTATGCACCCTATTCAGCAAGGCCACATCCGCAAGGGTGCTGAATAGGGTGCATAGAGGCGCGCTGGACAATCCTTTTTTGTGCACAATCCTTGCAAGAAATGTAAACTAACCTGAGTATCATATCCTTTTGGCAATTGAGAGATGAAGTTGTGAGCATTTGCAGCCTTTGAAGCAGCAATGACTTCATCCATGGTGGCATCTTCTTTACCGAAAAGTATATTCTCCGTAATCGTTGTAGCAAACAAAGCTGGTTCTTGACTAACTAAACCCATTTGTGATCTTAACCATTTTAGTTGAAGTTTATTAATAGGAAAACCATCAAGTAAAATTTCACCACCCAGAGGATCATAAAACCTTTCTAACAAAGCAATTACAGTAGATTTTCCTGAACCACTGCCTCCTACTAAAGCTACTGTTTTCCCAGCAGGAACTGTTAAACAGAAATCTTGGAAGATTAAGGTCTCCTTTCTAGATGGGTATGCAAATTTCACATTCTTGAATTCGACGTCTCCGGAAACCGTTTCCAAAACTTCACCTCCCATGTTATCTGAATCTATTTCTGGTACTCTTTTTATTACTTCCATCATCCTTTCTCCTGCTGATACTGCTTCAAAGAAGTACTTCAAATTTGGCAGACCAGCTCCCAGGGACCTTTTTCATTCAAAAAAATACAACAAATTAGTCAAAAAAAAAGCGTGGTGTGATAAAGTTACTGGCTGATAATACCAGCAACCTGAGTTCGAAACTTGCCAGCACCAAATTCTTTACGGATTAAAAAAAAGAAGAAGAAACCTTTAAGACACGAAATTTAAGAGTACTTACAGTCCTCCAATGGCAATTGCAGCACCGACAGCGAAAACAGTACCGCCTTCACCGTCATGATACATAACCAATTTACTACCATACCAAGACATAAAAGCCCAAACAGCAAAACTAACACCATTACTACCAATTGCAACACCTTTGGCTAAACCTTGCTTCAACCCCAATTTTACTGACCCATTGAGTGCATCTGAAAATTCATCCATTGTTTTCTGCTCACCAACAAATGAATAAACAGTTCTGATCGAAGAGATAGCCTGTTCCACCAGTGTGCCAGCTTTATTATATTCGTCTCTAATCTTTCTTGTTAGTCCCAATAATATCTTCCCATACACCAAACCTGGTATCACCAACAATAGAACAAAAGGAAATCCTACTAGTGCCAGTCTCCACATTAGCAAAAACGCCGCCAAGTAACATCCAGTGAACATTGCCACATTCATCAAGAAATTTGGTACCTAACATAAAAAAATAAAAATTGCAACCATAATATTAGATTTTACTTGTTTTATTAGGCGGCCGCCTGGCTAGCTAGCTTCTCCCTTGGTACGTGCCTGGATATTGAATTATAAAAAAAAGAGTGGTTTAAGAGTACCTTCTCGCTAAGAACATCCTGAATTACAAGACAATCATTGGAAACACTAGTGACAACTTCTGAAGTGCTTGATACTTGTAGATCAAAGTAACCCACATCTTGCCTGAGAACTGCTTTTAGATATCTTGCTCTCATTCTTGTTGCTTGTCTTTCTCCGGTTCTTGACCAGCAATATCCCTCTGTCATATGCATTTTCATAAACAAGATTATTAAATTTTAAGCAAAATTTATCAACACACTAAAATGAGAAGAAGAAGAAACTTACCCAAGAAACAAACAAACCAATTGGCAACGGCGAGGTATAAAAGACCAATTGAATTCTGAAATGAAAATTGATCAAAATTAGTAAGAACACTAATTATTTAAATTAAGAACTACTGATGAGGAAATACATACCTTGGTGATATTCTTAAGAAAGATTTGATTAGGATCATTAATATCAGAAGGACCAACAGAACCAAGATTATTCATAATTCTACTTGTTATATATAACATGACTGGTGTACCAAATCCATCACCAACAGCTCCAAGAAAACCAAGAACCATTAAACATATATCTATACCATCTGCATGCATAAATATTGTTCCAATGGATCCTGTTTTAATCTTCTTCTCTTTATTATTCCCTGCTTTTCCAACATCAACCACCTTATTATCATCATCTGCCATTGTGTAAGATCGATTTCTTCTAGCTATAGAGAGCTAGTTGTGTGTTTAGGCTTTCTGAGGAAGAAGATGCAACGGGCATCTGCATATATAGATAGATATAGATGTATGCTGATCACTGATGCTCCCAATTAGTGTCAGAATTATTTCTATTAATATTGTTTGTACGTGTTCTTCAACTGCCCTTAGAGCAACCACGGTGGGTGAGTAAAACTATAAACATGGTCCACAAAGCAGACACAGCGGGACGGACTAGAGATCAAAACCCGGACTAAAATCAAACCTCAGAGTATATTTGGTCTGTGACCAAGACCAAAACCAAATATAGTCGAGCGGACATTATAAGTGCGCCTGATACCGAACGAAGGTATAATGTGAGCCTGATCCGTATGACGGTGGGGCGAAGGTATAATGTGAGCCTGATGAGTGGGACGAAGGTATAATGTGAGCCTGATGATGGGACAAAGGTGTAATGTGATCCTCAGTGAGGCGAAGGTATAATATGAGCCTGATGGATGGTGGGGCGAAGGTATAAAATGATCCCGTGATGGGGCGGACGTATAAAGGGATCCTGACCAAATTTACTCTTCCACACTAGTGTAACACCATATACTAAACTTAAATTTGGTCATTTTTTTTTAGTATTTGGTTTATGGTTTTGATCGCACCATTGCAGTTGCTCTTAGCCCTTTATATACATAAATTAAAACTGAAGGGGTGATAGTATACTATTTATATACATGAGCATCATGTAGCTAGTTATATATAGTTGGCATTTTTGAAAAACAATAGTGATATTTTATTTAAAACAAATCAATAATAAAATATAATCGTTGATGGAAAAATAATAAATATATTCCAAGATGTCTCTTTTTGAGTACTTGACGATGAGATGAAGCAGTTACTAGACATGCGTCTGTGAATATGAATAAAGTAATTAATCATGTGATCAACATCATAAAATGGTTGACTTATTTGTTTTACAGCAAAGGTAGAAAAAACGTCATTAATGACGTCAAATAGTTACTCTGATCTCAACAGAAGAGACATCTTGTAAAAAAGATTTTTCTGAACATATATGAAAAAAAGATTAATTAACAATTTTAAAGCAAAAAGTCTAATACCGCGGATACCAGGATCTAAAGGTACAAACTGTTTTGTTTGATGAAAAATTGACATTTTTGCCTTTAGAAGAAGTATTCTTGAATTGATTTTTGACTTTTCGAATTCTAGAAGTTGAAAATCAATTTATAAGGGTACATCCAAATATCTTATAAACATCCCATCATTTTAAATCATCTCAAAACCTTTTTTCTCACTAAATGACACTAAATGAGAAGCATTTCACCTAAACATAGGCTCCTATGAGCTAACTGTGGGGAGGCGAGTCCCTGAATCATTTTAGGATAATTTAACTGGACAATTGATCGGAACTACTCGTTCTTAAATATCACATAGCTTATTCTGGTTGATCGATATTTGTGTGAGGTCGGCCTTTCATCTTGAAGGAGTTTCCAATTTTCTTCGTTGAAGGTTGTTGAAGAGAGAACGGTGTCAAAGTTTTCTACTAAGCGGTTTGTCTAAAATCACTTATTTCAAAAGAACTTTAAACAAACAGTTATTCAAACTATCTCAAGAATAAAATAAAAATAATAATAATAATAATCTTTGTATGGTCACTAAATTTTAACGCAGCCATAAAATATTAGAGGACATGTCACAATAATCCACGATTTGGGTGTACAAACAAACATGGCTAAAGGCATACAGACACGATAAATCAGTCTAGCCAAATTGGATTTCTGTGCTAAAAATAAACATGGCTGAAGGCCAACTGTCCAAGAGCGATGTTGCACCATAATTGTACAATACTCAAGTCGGGCACCAACCCAGAATTAAAATTTGCACCGATGTGGTGCTATTTTCGAAACTCGTTGTCATGAAATCAGGTGAACTTGATACATGCCCATCATCTTCCCTTTTCCTACTCTTAAAAATGTAAATAAGACATATACAGGGAAGGGGTATTGCTTGAAGGTGCATTAAGGAAAAATGCAATAAGCTTCAAAAGTTAGCCGGTTAAGCATATATGATGCATGAACATATCCTTATGCCGCGTTTCTTACATGAGAGAGCTTCAAGGTGCTTAGGTATCATTGTTGCTAAACTAAGAATGCACCACCATGATGCATTCCGAAGGATAGGACAATGACGCACACTTTTGTGCATCATTTGCGAAGGACCCTTTGGCCTATACATATTAGGATTTGCTTACCTTTCGCCTTGCAACATGAGTTGGATTTAGTTTCTCGTCCGCAACTTTGATGAACTATGGTCCATGCTTGATATTTTTAAGTTACAGAGATGAGTACGTAGGCAGGCGCAATGAGTTGCATCATTAGTGGTACGACACCTTGTCGCTCTTATCATCTAATTGCATTGTATAATTACGACATCATAGTAACTCATATTATCTAGCTTGGAGATGCGATGCAAGAGATAAGTGTTCCCATGCTTGATGAGGTAAGTTGCAATCCATTCGGGGGATGCTCATACTTCTTATCAATCCGCTCGACGTAGTCACACACCAATTGATAATTGGGCATGGCCAAAAATGGAAGTTAAGCTGGTATGCAAGTTAGGGAGCTTGCATAAGCCACTTGAATCACAAAGAATGATATAATGCAATATGATGGATTGAGCCTGACTAACACACCTTTTGCACAAAAAATATCAATGTATATTTTCAGGTTAATGCCAAAGCGAAGTAAGGAAGATGTAAATAGGCTTGCAACGACCTACATGCAAGTCGAAGACATGACTTATGCCTGGAAAGGATCCAGAAGTCAGTTATGTATGTAATATGCATCAGTTTTAGCGTTTATGGACTTCCACCCTTCGTAGAGCAAGGGTGAGAGAAAGGGTGTAAAAGATGTGTTTAAGGCATCATGCTTGCGAAGCATGTTTGTAAAGGAAAATCAACGTGTATTTACTTGGCGAGAAGTGAAGCTTCACGGCTCGTTCACTGTGTTACGAATAGCGCATCGGGGAGTTTTGGTCCATCATAATTGTTATCAGAGCAAGTTCCGAGATAACACTAGGGACTGCGTTATAGACTTGTCAGCGAGTATTTTTCAATGAGACTACAAACTTTTTCTTAAAAGGGAAATAATCAGTTGGAAGAGTAGACCAATTGTGTAAAGAGAAGTCGTAAATGCTACGCCACTTACTTTAGAATCGTGTTAGACTAAGTCGGGTGTTGTGAGTTTGTAAGGATTAAATGGCGACCCAGAAGACCATTCAAAAGGGTAGGTAGAAAATGAGACTGATCATTCCTATCTGTTAGCTGCTTTCCGACTATCTCCCACTTATGAGTGGAAACTCCTAAGACCATTAATCTTAATAGTAGGCTTGCATCCGACTACTTTGTAATTAGAGTTTGATCCTCAGAATATTGCTCTAAGAATTGCTTGTCATTTCGATGATCCTTGCCAAACTGTGAACTTTGGGATTCCTGAGTATTGCAGTAAGGGACATGAATTTAGGATCCCGTGTTGATATATCCTTTTGGAAATCCTGAATACGTGGTATGAGATGCATGCTTAAGGAATCAAAATATATATTCTCGGGAATGTTGTGGACTCTATCAGGATTCATGGGTATGTAGTATGGGGCGTATGATCAGAAAGTCTTCATTATTGTTCATAACAAATTCAAGAAACCATTTGCGACTTCTGAGCAACGTGGAATGTGACATATGCTCATGAAATCCAAACTGAAGAAGTTTTCCCGTAATAATTTATGTTTTGAATTTCATGGACAAAATTTCTATAAAGGGGTAATAATGTAACATTGGCACTTCTCGCATGATGCATGATCTCAATCTTGTGTTGCGCTTTTATGGCATGTTGACCTGGAACATAAGTTACACCATAATGATGCATCATGCCAGTGAGAGGTTGGATAAGAGAGATATTGCATCACAATGACACAATACTCAACTTGGGAATTAGGTCATAATTAAAATTTACACCACCATGGTGCTACTTTTGGAACTCCATGTTGCGAAACAAAGATGGACTTGGTAAATGTCCATCATATCCCCCTTTTCTACTTTTAAAAATATCAATATGACAAATATGGGGAAGGGGTGCTGGTTGAAGGTGCTTATGTATGCTGGTTGAACGCGTCATGCTTGCAAGCAAATCAACGTGCATTTTCCAAACGAAAAGTGAAGCTTTACGGGCCGGTCACTGCGTTATGAGTGGCACATCGGGAGTTTCGGCCTGCCGGGGCATTGTTTAGGAGGCGTAATTTTTCGGGTCATCACAAATTCATTCTAGTTATGTTTTACATGTTGGTTTCATGGTTACAATGCTGGTAAAGTGATCGTCCATGCAATATCAGAATAAATGCAAACTAAAAATTTGCACTGGGCTTAGATTTCTTAAAATAACTAAGACTAAAAAATTTAATGGGAAAATGGAAATTATATGGTGATAGATTTTGTGAGATGGACTGGTAAAATATGAAGGTCGTCCTCCACCTCTTTTGCAACTATGTTTTGAGCACAAGGTAAGATCGGAGAATATTATTAATTGTCTAACCACCTTGTTTCACAAAGCGGAGTCCATAAGTACATATACATGGGTGGACACATCTTGTCATTGACAAATAATTTTACGAATATCCAGAAACATGCCAAGTATTAATCAGAAATATCATATTTGTTTTACATGTAATAAGATTAGGAACTTCAAATAAATGCTAATATTGAATAACTGATTTGAATGTAAAATATAAAATCTTAGTAACAAAAATCAACATCTAATGGGTTCACTAAGGTACAATGTATAATATCTCTTTATAATCGTTCCTTTTAGGATGGATATCAATAGAGGATGAAACATGATCATGGTTGTATCTTTTCCTTGATTGACTAGCTTAATTGATGAATTGCTTGTTCACACTGATAAAAAATAAAAAAGCGGATATCACCAACCATGAAGTAACCTATTCGATCCAAATAAATTATAGACGCCAGTGCAACACTTAGCGATGCACCGCAATTCAACTCCAGGGAAATCCTAAGTCTAATAATCTTTTCTACCACAGTAAAAACAACCATAGCACGTGAGAGTTTGAAGAGTGTAATGAGACCTGGACGAACCCGAAACGTTTCTACTCAGTTTGATGGCAATGTGTAACCACTCGAATTATCCATAATTTTGGTTTTGATATTTCGGATATAGTCTCGTTGGATTTTTAGAACTTTTAGACTCTGTGATCTTAAGAAACCATGACCACTTTGTTTTTTTCGCACAAAGTATAGGAAAGGACACAAAGAACTTTTGTGTAATTTCGGTCCACATAACTTGATGATAGATTAAGAAAAATTAATACAAGTCTAACACCTAAAAATTAATGAGAAGTAACTAACCTTAGAACATTTCATTTTTTACGAATGAAAATGAGTGTTAAATGAACAGAGGTTTACGAGGATATGTAGGAAACTCATAAGGGAATCCCCCATCGATAGATTTTAGAAAAAGTACCCCTTGAGAGTTTAAAAGTAAATTTATTTTAATATAATGAACTTTTCTACGTGGAGAATTGGTGTAAGAGTAGTGTAAGAAAAGAAATCCAAAATTCATTTAGTAGTATGAGTGTAATTGGAATATATATAAAGGGGAAAAGCTCGTGTTAGGAGGCTGCTAATTTTGAAGCCAAATAAGTTACGATGATAAGGGGTGTCCAAAAGATGTAAAATGATTAAGTCATCTTTCAGTTTAAAATTACTTTATTACCCTTATATTACGCGAAATCTAACTTACTACACATTATCATCTAAATTATGTGTTTTATCTTCTTCTTCCTTTTTTGCCAATATGAAGGGGGCTGAGAGCCTCTCCCTGACCAGGTTTAGAATGGAGCTCCTCAAACGAACAAAAATTACCAGGAATTGACAGTTGTGGATATAAATTACCTATCAATTAATGTTCTTAATTTCATTGGGAAAAAATCAGCAGAGTTTATACAAAACTTTTCACCATTGTTCTTGATATTTTTCGTAAGAGAAGAGCACCAAAAACAATCGACTGGGATTTCGTAAAAATCCGATCAATTTTTCTTGATGTATAAACCCAATTGATGTTGTGTTTTTAAAATTAGCACCAGTAGATAAGTAATAATATAGTTGCTTGTCGATTATAGTGTAACCCTATTTTTTGAATTTCTTAAATACCTTAACTGGCAACAAAGGTAAGTACTAATTTGACGATTAAAACCCAAAAAACTAGATAAATTTTCTGCCTCAAAGGATTACAAAAATCATCAGAAAATGTATGTTGTTTGTTGTCGATATACTATAACCCATTTTTTTTATGAATTGTTATGTACTTTAATCGGCTTGTGTTATTCGTTTCACTGCCAAATATACTGGTTGAGTTTTGACAAATTTGGTATAACTGAGAATCGATTGACGTACTTTATCATCATAAGATTGTCCTCGCCTCCTCGGTGTTTTTCATTAAATATTCTTCATTTTACGGCTGATTTAAGAACAATTCGTAGGATAAAACGTTATGATCTTGTTCATTCAAGGTTATCAAATATTGAAAAATTGTGATTCTTTTTGGAATTTATCATTTTTTAACGGATGATTATAAATCACTTCCTTATTATCGGTGTAATCACCCATTTAAGTTATCACCGCCAATAACTTGATTTTCCTTTTTATTCCCACAAATTCTATTTGTTCTTCTAACTTAGCACATTCTTTCTCTCTAAAAATCTATAATTCTAGTTCTTTAGCCAAACTAACTATGACTCAACTAACCAAAATTATATTTAACTACTAATTAATCGGAGGTAACTAAGTCGTTATACAAAATATATGAAGAAAGATTTTTGAAATTATTTCTAAATAATCATATTTTGTCATGTTGAAACCATTTATTTTTACACGAAATGAAAAAGGCCGAACAAATAATACGCTGAAGTTTAAATCACTTCGCATTTTGGCTCTAGCTTTTCAGAGTACAACCATTTTGTGGTTTATCTGTAAGTCACACTTAGGTCACCAGCCCCTTGCGGACGTATTTTTGAGTCTAATGCTACGGTCCTTTCTGACCACCCATTTTATTGCAAAGATCAGTCTTATTAATATACAAGGCACGAAACTATTGGGCAATAGTCAAACCACACAATAGTGTGCAGGACTAAGTAAGACTGGGTCTTACTTCCCAACCCCTTCCCATTCGCAAAAGCCGTGGTATATTCCCCCTCTTTCCATTCACGTTCTCTATTAAGGGGAATCCCTGCGGGATGAGTTCTCAATCGGGCAATGGTTGGCTGTTTTGAAAAAGTGAAAACTGATTGATGATTACCTATTTCCAGATTAAAACTCTTATAACTTGGTGTGATCCATGGAGAAAAAAGTGGTGTGTAGCTTAAAAAATGTGTAATTTATTTGAAAACGAATAATCATTATCTGTTTTGACTTAAAATTTGTATAAGTGAGGCGATAAATTCTAAAACGGATAACTACTACCAATTTTCTTTCCCAAGACCGGGCAACTATTGCCCGTTCACGATACTAATAAAAAACAACTGCTGAGCCTAGGTTCTTCCTAAACTGACGTGGAAAGACAATTGGGAAGGGTTTGGAAATAGTCATAAGACTCAATATAGGGATAAAAAAAGCACTCATCTAACAAGGAGTCTAAGAGAAACTCTAATGAGCACATCAAATAGGCAGATTTGATTATTATACATCTACAATGGAAATGACAAACTATTAAAATAGATGAACAAACCCTTAAATAAAAGATTTTGTTCATCACGACTCAAGTTGAACCGAACGAATCCAACAAAGACTATCGAATTAATTTGAGACGATATAGTATCATTAAAACAAAAAAAAAACGTAAAAGTTAGTTAAAACGAAATTTAGTTAATACTTTTATAAGATTTTTTTAATAACCGGGCCCATTAAATATTACAAAAATGGGTCCCATTAGAATTAAAATATATTTGTTTATATAAAAATGGGTGCCAATAGTTTAATATGTCCATCCGTTTACCTGTAACTCAGTTTGACCGTCCACGCTGACAAGAAAATAATCAAATCAAATGTATCCCATTGGACAATTTGGACTTGCTCTAACAAGGAGTATTGCCTTATTGGTGTTCAAAAGCGCATATACTATCACACGCAAACTGCAATAAGCCAATAAGACACATGTATAGTATATAATGTTTCATATTACAGGATTTCTAGAACCAAGGACGAGACGGATTATTTTCCAGATTGTTATTCTTTTTGGACGTGGACGTGACAGAAAAATAGAGCAGCTCCCCGGGATGGTCCTAGTTTACAAGTTGAACAATGACTGGGAGGGAGGAATAAACATGATCAAGTAGTAAAGCGGAGATGCACCGTATCTAATTCCATTTTCGAAAAGCAACTTGCGTTTGCTATTCTTGGGACTTTGTGTTAATATGAGGACTAGCTAGTAGGTAGCGTATAGGTTGGACTGACATGAAAATGACATAAAAGATAATGTAAATAATTAAATTATTATTATTCTCAGCCATATAAATATGCTTTTGACATGTGTCTAGTGCTAACTCTAATTATTTCTTGAAAATACGTATTAGAAATTAATTTTTCAAAATCATAACCAAATGAGAGGAGACAGAAGAAGACTTTTAGTTTAAGGGAAGCAATCAAAGCCGTGAGTTGGAAACTCTGGCTAGCCGAGTGACGCATGCGATTACGCTATGCACTCCCATATTTACGTGATCAATCTACAACTAGATTTCTAATACCGGAAAAAAAAAACATTCAATTATTCTATCTTCACCTTAACGTGCAATTTTTATTCCATCTTGGACTCCCAAAACGATTATTTCTAGATTTTTTTGGTTGGTTTATTTATAATACTCCCTCCGTTTTTAAAAATAGGTAGGTTTGTGTATAAATTTACACACAAACCTGCCTATTTTTTTAAAAATGGAGGGAATAGTATTATTCACAGTAACATCAAACATTCAACACAACAATTGAGTACCATTTTGAATTCAGTTACAACGAATGGATTTTTTGGCATCCGAATCTGTTTCAAACAAAAGTTTCTAGTAGAATGTCTTTTTTCTTACGGGCATCTCTTACTGATTTTGTTTCAAAATAATAGACGAAAAAAAGGAAATGAAAGCATTATTTTTCTGAAACCAAAGAAGTAGATGATGTATCAGTGTGCCTTGACCTTTCCGGCTTGTGGTGCCCAAAAACTAATTAGCGGCAAAAGGACCATTAGCCAAGAACCATGGGACTTTTTTTTTTCTCCAACTTATCTTCTTTACATGATTTTAAGATAAGCTTAAACACTTATTAGAAACGGAACAGGTATGGATGGTATGGGCTGGCCCGCAGCAAACGAGTCCTAAGAAAGTCCAATTGAAAACCCAACTTAATGTTAACATGCCTCTTATGTCATAACTCCGCTCCTAATCACAAGCATATGGAGGTGCGATTTGCGAAAGTGCTACTAATTACTGGTAGTAAGTTTTTTACGAAAAACAAAAGCTAACTATGAAAATCGGTTTCTTTTAACTAGGACGCACCAAGAAAAATCAAGCCCGGTGCATTCATGATGTCCATAGAAGACAGTGTCGGATGTACCAGCTAGGAGCCTAGGACACGATCATTGCAGGCTGACATCGCACTTACTAGGTTAGATTTTTTTTTTTTTTTTTTGTCAATCAACAATTTCAATTTATTCAAATCAAAATGTGATTACACGATCGCTTACAAGAATAACAAAAACATCAAAAACAAGATAACAAGAACCCTAATACAAATGAAGATATCAATTACAAGTAAATCGCGAAGAGAAAGAGTCGTATACCGTAAAGATACTCAATTTTTGTAAATGTAGTAGGGAAGGATGATGGTATAATCCGGAATCGATTCCGACCTTTTAATCTGGTTTTCTTCTTCTTCAATAAGAGATACTCCTATAAAAAAGGAGTTATTTGCCCAAAATCTTGTAAATCCAAACGAACCCGGATTCCCTAAATTCCTTGGATTGAATATGAATTCTAAGCAATACCGTGTTGGATTTTCGATGTTCTTGAATCGAGAATAGCGAGTCACAAACCAGCGATCAAGGTTTGAATAAATCGCCCTCAAAGCGAAGAGAAACTCGCCCCAAATGGCGAAGAAAAATCGCTTCAAATAACGAAAAAATATGTCAAATGACATCAAAAACAAAACAAAAATATGTTTATTCGATTAAAACTTAAAAAAGAAAAGAAATCTTACTCAGATCCGATCCAAAAAGGACCAAATCTGAGTAAGAGAATAGTGGAGGCTAAAGGTTTTTTCTTAGAGAGAAGAGGAAATGAGAAGAGAGAGAAAGAAAGAAGAGAATTCTTTCAGGTTAGATTCCCTTCGACACCTTATTAATATCTACTTAACGAGATAATAACACCTTTAAGCTACAATGTCACTTGTTAGCTCAAGAAAACAAATACTTTGAAATTAACTGGAGTGGATGGATGTGTTTAGGCTAAAATGTGGATGCACACGTTAGCTTACAATTCTTAATTTCTTATACCCATTATTTTCCTGGCGAGATTTGGATATACCCAGATTTTTATGGACATAGTGCCCTTACTAAGGGGAGACCAAATATGGGCGAAGTTACAATACTATCCTTACCCTTTATAATTCTAATTACCCTAAATCAGTTTTATTCTTTTCATTTCATTTTCCTTCTTCTCTTCTTCTTCTCCTCCAGAACCATACCGGCTCTCCATCATACCACCATCAAAACTCGTCGATTAATTCGTCATAATCGTCGATTCGAAAATTCCGATTAATCTTCAAACATGGAGCCACCACGGCTGAAACCTAGTCGTACGAAAAACACAAATAGAAAACCCAACGAATACAACCCTGGAATTGCTTTGTTAGTTCAAAAGAAAGAGAAGAAAAAAGCGGTTGAAGAAGAAGAAATCAAAGCCGCTGAAAAAGGAGAAATGACGCGACTGAGAAAGTAAGGGCCTACTTAAACTCACTCTAGTACTTCAATTTCATGTTTGCATGTCAAATTAGGTCAGAATAATCAAAATTCTGAATTTGCAGTTATTTAGCCGGCAAGGTGTTTGTTCCACGACCTTGCCGACATTTCATAGCTAGGTTTAGTCGGCAAGCTCTTAGGTTGAAGATCTTGCCGGCGGTTAATATCTGTAACTGCTACTTACAGGGTCGACAAGGTATTTAACTTAGGAGCCTGCCGGCGTTAGTTTTTCAGCCGGTGGGTTATAAATTTTTACCCTGCCGGCTGTATTTCAATTTTTTAATATCTCTTGATGCCTTAAATTTTGAAAGTCGGAATGGCATTTGAATACCACCCTGCCGGCTTTATGTTAGCCGGTATTGTTTTGATTATAGAGCATGTCGACTATTGATGTTAAAAATCCAATGTTCAAGTTGTTATAAGCCGGCTGGTTATTAGAATAAGACCTTGCCGACTATGCTTTAGCCGGCATGTAGTTTAGATATTGACCCTTCTGACTTTTGTGTCGACGGCAAGGTTATATTTGTCGACCTTGCCGTCTGTTGATTTTTTTTAAAATTGTTTTTGTTTAGGTCGCAAAAGGAAAAGAATAAAACTGCTACTCCTCCTTCAGTACCTCCTCGTGTTGGTGAAAAACTCTTGACTGCAACACATCAAGGGGAATTTGTTGAGCCAGGGACGCTCAAGATCCGTGTACGGAATGATTCTCAACCACCACCATAACCAAATGATTCTTATGAAACTCCAGATGAAGACCAATCAATTTCATCTGGTAGAAGAGGTGATGATGATGATGTTGTTGAAAGAACTTCGGCTGCTGGAGAAGGTAACAACGATGATGATGATGGTGATCAAGACAGGCCACTTGATGGAGGAGGTAATGATGATGATGATGGTAATGGAGATAAAGATAATGATATCTAAGATGAAATTGTTGAAGAGGAATAAGAAGAAGAAGAAGATGGAGAACAAACTCAAGCTAATGTTCAACAAACCCAAGCTTCAACTTCAAATGAAACCGGAAAGAAGAAGAGGGTTATCACAAAACCAGCTTATTCCCACATGCCTCCCCCTCACTTGAAGGGGACCCCAGATGATGGTGGAGATGTTCTTTTTGGATACAAAGACTCATGGGCATGTCAAATCTAAAATACTGTCGTAAGTAATCTCTATCCGTTTTTGTTTTTTATTTAAGTGTAGCTATCTTAAATTTGTGTCAAGTGTTTGTATTTATTTTCATTTTGTTTTTTTGGTATTTAGGATCACAAGCATGCCATCCGTCTCATGAGGCGCCAAGCTTCATGTTCAGTGACTAAGAACTAGGATCTTGACAAGGAATGTGACGAGGTGCAAGAGATTGTCAAGAACTCGGGGTTGTGGCCTGCGGTGCAGAGTTAGAATACTGAGCATGATAGCGTTACCGTATCTGCATTCTGTGAGAGTTTCTACGGAGAGACTGATACAATATTATCCCATTCGGTGAGATGGCGATAACTCCCGATGATGCTCATCAAATTCTAGGCCTCGAGTTTGAGGGAAAAGAAATCAGTGAGGGCTTCGATAATATCATTTATTGGGAGGATATATTCAAATTGACCAAAACTTTGTTCGGTTGGGATCAGATTGAGACGGAGTCTATGCTTGTGATGAAGGATGGTCATCTAAGCAAGAAGTTTAATCTGAAGAAGTTGAGGGACACATTATCTGGGACCAAGAAAATCTATGATGAGGAAGGAAGGGTGGACTTTGTGTGAATCAATGCTACCACGTCATATTATTTGCTATACGTCCTGGGAAAATGTATCTTCCCCTACAGTTCCGGAAGTTTGGTCGACGTCAGGTATATGCAACTATTAGATCCCTTAGATAAGATGCATGAGTATTCTTGGGGTACTGCGGTGGTCGCCTACTTGAACAATGAGTTGACAAAGGCTTCAAGGGCATTCACTGCGTAAGTCAATGTAAATCTATGTCTCTTCCAGGTAATTTTATTGTCTAAATCATTTATATTTGCAAAATGCTCGTAATGTAAGATTCTTACTAAACTTTGTGTTTGCATAGGTTTGGATATATGAACACTTCCCTACTTTAGTGAAAGCTAACCCCTACGTCAAAGTGAATGAGAATCTTGCGATTGATAAGCCAAGAGGACAAAGATACAGTTTTAAGGGTGCTCAGGATAAGGATATGCCGCAGCTGCTTATCAACGTGCGAATCGCCTTGGACAAATTGACTGCGAAAGAGGTAATATTTGATATGTATCGAGCTGCTAGAAATCAAGGTTTAATCCAAAGGAGAGATGATGTTGCATTATACTACGGTCCCTTGATGTGCACCCATGGATTTTCAATGTACGATCCACATCGGATAATGAGACAATTGGGTTACGTCCAAGAAGAACCACATTTCGATGCTCAGCCGTTATTTAATGTGGTAAGGGAGGAGTGTAGCACGTCCCAAAAAGGTATTGACGTCCGTTTCGCTCCAGCGCCAGTTAACGATCATTAGAACGGAAGACGTGACCGTAAAGTCGATACGAGTCTTTTGGACGAGGTGACCGAAGGTCATGAATCTCATGAGAGATACGTGCCGTGGTACTTGGGATGGGATCGTCCTACTATGATTAGGGAAATGACTGCTGAACAATTGGATCGTAAGAGGAAGATGGCAGTGAAAGACCCAGCAACAAGTCTTAAGTTCTTTGTAAGTATTTTAGAGTTGCTCTTACTGTTTTAAGATTACATTATCGAATCATTCTACTAATTGTTTGTTGTTTAATTGAAAATATAAGGAGCATTTGAAGAGCCTTGTGAGGGTGATGTGTTGCGCGAGAGAAAGAGGAGAGCCTTTGTCGATTGAAGAGCAAACCAAACACATTGACTATTCTAGCAATGTTGACAATGAGGATGCCTATGAATTGTTCAAGCAAGCTGATGCTGAAGTAAAGAGGGAAGAAAGATCCAGGAGGGAAGCACAATCCAAGATGAATGTTGACAAAAAGAGGGGTCGTTCCCGTGGTGGTGAATGTAGTATTAGTGGTGGTGCTCCTAAACGGGGCCGTGGTCGTGGTCGTGGTGGTGAATGAATGCATTCTTAGTTTATTTCTTTATGTTTTGGTAGACAAATGTTAAGGTTAATGGTTGTAAAAATGTTTTTTTTAAGGTTTATGGGACATGTTTTCGTATTTTGGACAAAAAATATTGGATCTAGTTGTTGAATGAATGGTTTGTTTAGCTATGTAAAGTTTCAATAGTTCCGCCGGCATGCTTTTGTTAAGTTACATTGCCGACTAAACCAAGGCCGGCAAGGTTGTGAACTGTCAGACTGTCGTCCCTGACAGCAGAAATGGTATAGTTACCAGGGTCGGCAAGGTAAGCAAATTACCACCTTGCCGGCTGTTTGACTGCCGGCAAGGTATTAGATTATCGACCCTGCCGACTATCTGTTGCAAAAAATACCTTCTCCTGATGCCTTAAAAGACTAAGGTCGGTAGGATTATACAATAAGACCTGGCCGACTATAATCAAGCCGGCACACTAATGACCAAATACCATTCCGACGGTTAAATAGAAGAAAATGAACTCATGATGCCTAAAATCATAATAAGGACAGCAGGGTAAGAAAATTAAGACCCTGCCGGCCAAACTTAGTCGGCATATTGGGGGGGGGGGGGGGACCGCGTCGGCGAATTCAAAATTCAAATTTTTTGCAAGTACAATTGCATTGATTGACTTGTACTTAGGCACTATAACGGCCAAATTTGTGCACTATCCTATAAATACGCTAGTTCTATGTACAAAACAACACACACCTATTTGCATATACTCTCTAAAGCTCATATCATCATACACTCTATCTAACTCTCCCAATACCTCTACATACAACAATGGCATCATTTGACTCAAATGAAGATTTGGCAATCACCAAAGCGAGGTACGCGGAAACTCGAGTTAGACATCAGTCCTCTGTAAGGGTGGATGTCGTAACCTTTTGGGCTAGGGTACACAACAAATTTAGGCAAGAGTTTGGGAATCCTAATGGAAGAAGTGTTCAACAAGTCCATGATAGGCACCTAGTAATCGAAAATGCGATACTTGCTTTTTTAGCTCTCCACCCGGATTTTCAACGCTACCAACTTCAACTTGTCTATTGAACAATTTGTAAGTATGTTTGTGGTATATTTTACGTGATCCATATTGTTTGATCTTCTTACTAAACACCACTAACAAAGTAAGTTTGTGTTTTGCTTTTGTAGCATCAAGTCATCAAAGCACGCTACTTAGAGGAAAAAGGGGGAAGCATTCGCATTCAATGCAAGCTATGAATTCATGGTCTCCAAAATCCCGGAGTATGCCTCGGACTTCATGCAGGCCAGAGATGATTGGGATTCCTTCAACGAAGATTGATGGTTTTAGTGTAGGTTTTGTGGTATATCTCTATGTAAACCCTCACGAGACTATAACTCGTCCACTGGGGTCGCCTAGGGGTTCAAAGGCTTGATGCACATGCTAAGTGCATTCGTTTTTCCGTCAACAAGGAGTTATATTTTATGTTTCAATCAATGTAGTAACCAAAATTGCATGAATAAAGTGGATTACATCTTCCTATATTCTGTTTTCTGTTGGGTATGACTAAAGGTCGGCAAGGTTACATTGCCGACTTTTCAACAGCCGACAATGTTAGAAATTATTTGCATGCCGACTATAAGTCAGTCGGCAATGTTAGAAATTATTTGCATGTCGACTATAAGATAGCCGGTATTTTATGAAATATTTACATGCCGACCATAAGAGTGCTGGCCCAATATAGTCGGCATATTCTTCATTCAAAGACTCTTCCAGCCTACAAATGGTCGGCGTCTTCTTCATCCGCGGACCTTGCCGGCTATACCTAGTCGGCACCTTATTCAAACGTCTACGATGCTGGCGGAACTTAGTCGACACCGTATTCAAACGTAGACCTTGCCGACCTTTCACATTTTCAAAACCAAATTTTTTGATCGAAATTGAACTCATAAGACAGATAAAAGGTTTAACCTCATAATTTCAAAATTTTAATCTAAACTCAATTAATTAACCTAATCAGATTTTTTTAGCGTTAATTAAACAAGAATATATTAGCCATTTAGAAAATATATGGTTAAGGGGTGGCCTATTTTACTTCTAAATGTCTTGGGTTTGTCTCATTAGGTATACCCCAATCAAACCAGGATTATTTTCAATCCATAATTTTGCGTTATATTTTCAATCACAAAATCATAATGTTAATGACTAGCTAGAAAGTTCAATTGCTAGGTATCCTAGGTTGACACCCTCACGAATATAGCCCACGTTTCACTTTGATTATTTTGACCGTTTCTAATAGCATGTTTGGATGTTGGAAATGTATATTGCGGTGACTTCTTTAGAAGTAGAAATCAATCCTAAAAATCAAAAAATAAAACTATTTTGCTGTACAGTTTTTCATTTTTTACTTATTTTAGAAACATTTTAAAATTATAACGGCAAACTGATTTCCCCATTTTTCAATTTTCGAAAATCAAAAAGCAACTTTGAAATGGGTATCCAAACATATCATAAATATTTTTAAAATCAGACCATAAAACCATCATCATTAGCTCAAAAAATCCATTAGAATACCTCCATTAAGACTAGCACACACAGTTGACCAAGATTGCTAATAGGAGTATCGGATTTGTTGGGGGTGTACCAGTATATATAGGATAAAAAAAACAATGCCCTTTGGGTTGGCACACCCCCCAATTAGCAGCCTTGCAGTTGAGACACGCTTAAGAAAGCCCCATTTGGGCCATTTCCATCTAAAAATCAATTAAATGTCATCACCCAAAATCCGAGGTGGAAAGACATCATTGAGACTTATGAAACTATTTTTCTTTCCTCGAATCCTATTTTGACGAATCAAGATTCGAAACAGTGAAGAAAGATTTGGTTTAGCCAATATATTTTCTTCTATTTGCATTTGAATTTGAATTTGAATTTGATGTTGTATTGGGATTTTCTTGTCATCAATCAACGTTTCCTCAATGAGGTTTTGAATAAGCCCAAGCAGGCAAACACCCATTTTTCTAGTTCGAGAATCGAGACCGACGTCTTGAGGCTAGTGTGGGATCCGCTAAAGTACCTACCAGTTTAGGTAAATATCTAACGAGTTCCCCAATATGGGAGGTCATTTTTAAAGGACAAACTATGCGTTTTTTGGATATTAGTAGTCATAGTACATAATTTTAGGAAATCTTTTTACTATTATTATCCACAACAGTATCAGTGGTACTCTCACAGACATGTCTAAAACTGTTTGGTTTAAGGAAGAAATTGTGTGGTGCTTAATTTGCTTTAGTGCATGGTGGAGTGACTCCATATGAACATTATCCTATCCTTAGGTGGTGTATTGTAGGTATAGCTATGGATCTCATCCTGGTGCTAGTGATGGATGATTCAGTTCATAGTGGTTTACTCTTTTATCCTATATATCTAGATTTGTCTCCTCTTTTGATAATGCAATCGTGTAACTACTTTAGATCAAATGATCAATCCTTCTCATTATCATTGACACTACTTTTGATCAAATGATCAATCCTTTTCATTTATGATTAACACTACCTAAACTAAACAAGCGTCCAAAATTTGCGATCCACTCGAAGATAGCTTTAAAGAAGACTGCTGTCCACAAGCATGTAACGCTGACTATTATAGACTGCGCCACCCAGCCTCCATCTTTACGTCGGTAGATCTGTTTTTTTTTTTCTTTTTGAAAGTGATTAGACATGTGATTAATCATTAAGGTGATTGCTTGTGGGAGTTTTTTTCATTCAGTGAAGTGGCTGAGCTGTGAGCAGGGTTACCTAATTTATTTAGAAAAGATAGTTTTTTTTTGTTTTTTATTTTTCCTTCTTCTTTGAGAAAGAATCGAACTCAAAAAAAAATTTAAACCCGCTGCCAAAGATACTCCCGGTAAACCCGTTCCTCAGGTAGGTTTTTTTTTTCTTTGGTCACATAGCATTTAAATACGAAATTGCTGGTTTTTTTTTTTTTTTTTTTGGGATTATCTGTCTAGAATTATTTGGTATCGATAGGACTATAGTGCACAATAAAAATGACATTGTGTGAAAAAAATTAATTTATAATTCATTTTAATTTACATGATATAAAAATTTAAGACTGAAATGTAAGATGGCATTCGTGTGGTCATATCTTTGAAAATTTATGTAATTTTGTATGATATATTTTCTTTTAGGTCGAAGGGGGAATTTTTTATTGAAAAAACAAAAAGAAAGGAGGAGAGACGTCGAGGCGAGACGAGATGAGCATAAAGGACCGACCCACCGAAAATGCATATTTCGTGTCTTGGGAGTAGAGACTTCATATACGTACATACACAGAGTTATGATCTGATGATTCGTCTAGTTGATTACTAATCATGATCAATTACAGTACTCTTATAGGTGATTATCTCGATTCGAACAAGTTAGGGGATTATGGGTATCTTCTTTTTCAGTCAGATTGTCAGTCCAGAAAGTATCAAGAGCGAGAATCACTGAAAAGTATTTCTTATTAATCAGTAAAAGTTGTGTACATTATACTTGATTTAAAAACGTAGCCTTTTAGGCTATTTATACAAGCATAGCTATCACGCAGAAAGTGTGCCTAACTGAAAACCCTCTTAATCTAGCTGGAGATGACGTCATTATCCACTCAAACATCACTTCCTTCTCGAATGATCTCCTCACCTGGGTAGCTCTTCTTTTCATGTGACTCTTACTCCAGGTCGTGGGTGAGTCTTGAGTTCTAGTTGTGTCTTTGGTCTCTATGTTCGTTGTGGGCTCCATAACTCAGATCGTGCGCGTGGTTTAGTCTTCGTCTTTAGGTCGTGGTTATGACATTATGATGTCCTCTAAGTCTTTCACGTACTAAAGACTCGTCTTCTCGACCTCGACCTATGTTCTCTCTCAGCACTCTGCCTCGTAGGACCTGTACAACTGTCAGTATTGGGTAGATGTTATATTTTGACCTCTACATATTTCCCCAAGTTTACTTAAAGTTCATTTTTTGACTATATTTTATGTAAACTCCAATTATTGTTTATTGCTCTGCAACAGCTCATATCGTTTTTACAGCCGGAGGAAATGTGAATTTTATTTTGGTGTAAATATTATTACAGTTTAGTTCGGATAAGAGATAAAAATTAGTTTTATCTGTGCGGTATTACATAGATTTGGGATCTTTTAGATCTCTTTTTCTCTCACAGTCTCCCTCAAAAGAGGGAGTAATTTTTTGTAAATATATTGGTTCGTTAGTAACCGTAAAGGTTGCATTTACTTCACATGTGAAGGTTGTTTGACACGCGTCAATTTTCGGTATTTATGTAATTCCTCTGGGGAATATTATCCGCTAATTTTTGGTAATGTCAAGAGTTATTGCTACCTCATAAGGAACACAGTATTTTATATTTACATTATTAATGTAAACTTTCTCGGAATTCGAAAGTTAAAGTAGGTGTATCACACATGCAGTGTGAATTCATTTTCCTATTTCTTTTTTTTTTCTTCTTAAGTTTCTCTTATATACTAATCTCTCTCCTGGGAGAATGGAGTCGATTTTTTTTTGAATATATACGTATTATTTTGTATAGGAATCATGATCTTCCCGAACAGAGGAAAATCAGTGTTGGGAAATTGTACGCTAATTATGAAGTTCGAAATGTTTCTGGTTCTTATGAAGAACATTTCTTGTAGGAGTATAGAACTTTCCCTCGGCTTTGAGCATGACAATACAATCATGTATAAATGGTTGGCTGGTATTAAATTTAATGATAAGTGTCCTCTTGTCTTTTCAGGTCGATGGAGCATGGTAGTCGTATTACTAGCTCTCTGAGGATGAAGGCCTTTCCTTTGACTCGTGAGTTCTCATTCATTTTTTTATTTATGCACTTTTCTAGAAATCATGTGTTTTCCGTGTTTCCTGATTCTTTTTGTTCCTTCTCATCTTTTATAGACAAAAAGAAAGTTATGGAGCACTTATCGTGCAGGTCAGTCTTCTCCGAGTGGGTCTAGTGAGCCAGATGGTGCAGCGGAACTCAAGTTTTTATTAGCTTCTTCCCACTCGAATGATCCATTACCTTCGTCTACTGGACTTTCCGAGCTTGAGATGCGAATGCATCTAAAATTGTCTCGATAAGTATTTCTCCACAAGTTTGTTTGTGTTTTGTCCATTAATCAATTATTTTTACTGACTAATAAAATTTTATTCGAAGTTGATGAATGTATTTGCAAGAGGGTCCATTTTTCAAGGAATCTTCTGCAGAAAGCGGATGAATCCCTCTCTCAGCTTAATTCTAGACTTGAGCTTAAAAGATCAAACAACTTAAGTTTCACTTGCCAGATAGCAGATCTGAGCGTGAAGTGTAAGGGGTATGAGCTGAACGAAAACCTTCTCAATGATCAAATTGTTCAGTTAACTCAAGAGCTTAAGAATGCTCGTGAGCAGCTTGCTTTGACCGAATCTCTCCCTTCACATTCTTTTGACATTGGTGGCAGCTCTCAATGTGCTGCTGCTACCAATGCTGATGTTGATATAGGTAAAGTGAAGTCAACCCTTAGTGACAGTGAGCTTGATCAGTCCTCAGAGGATTCTGGTTGAAGACCTTGTTTTTTTTGTAAACCCCTCATTTTTTAGTTTTAATAAAGTTCTTATTTAATGTGTATATTTTGGACATTCTGAGAAACTAATGCGGTTTATTATGTTCAAATTTTCACCCAATTTGCTACTCCCCTCCTTTTTTGGAAGACTAATTTTTGTTTGGATTTTGAATTCGTCGTTTATACCATTATCTTCTGGATATTTCATTGATCTGTTATTGAAAAAGCGGAGGTATAACAACCACACCCAATAATTCGTTCGGCAATCTGGATGGACTAAAATCCAATATAGTTTCGAGAGCTCCAACTTAAAAGTGAGACTCAATCAAGAAAGATATCAAAGAGCTTTATCTCTTTCTCAATTTATCAGTAAATTAACTAGATAGAAATCCGTGAGACTGATTGATATGAGAATAACTTGGACATGTGGAGGGTCGTTTTTGTGCAATTTTTTTTGGACAATTTTTTTAGAGTGATTGAATAAAAAATTACTAGAATGGTAAAATTACTATGTAAGTATTTTTTTTATTGAAATGAGCACAAAAGAAACAGCTAGCCAAGCATGGTTGTGACCTGCTCTGCAGAGATTCTGCAAAATTATATGTTTGAGCTTGTCTTGCGTCTACATTAGTATTGCTTGAGACATCAAATCATAGATCAAATAAAGAAATAATTTTCGGCAACTAGTGTTTCCTGATGGAGGTTATAACTAATTGTCTAAGGATTTGAGACCAAGGTTGGTGTGGTTCATGATCATTCTCCAAGAAAAGCGAGCTAACATTGTAATGTTGTACTTTTGATATTCTAGTTCGCTTTCCGATTTCTGCAGAGAACCGTGCTATCCCGCATAACTGCGTGAGATCCCTTTATAAATAAGAGGGTTGCTGGTCGTTGGATGTTAACAAATCTTCTAATTACATTATTTTAAAATATCCATAAAAGAAAAATACCTTATGTAACGAGGTAACCAAGATAGTCTCTCTTCTTTCCTAAATCTAAATATCTCTCTCTTAAACATTATTTTCTTTGTCTTCTTCTTCTACAAATCTTCAATTTCTTGCTTTGATTTTTTGTTTTTGAAATGTCATTCTTCCTTTGACAATCATCATATAAACCAAATAAAAAATAAAAATAAAATATTTCTGTTTTAAACTAGTTTACAGAAAATCACTGTCTGATTTTTTTTGTTCAAGTTTTGGGAAATTAGAGGGACATAATGTTGTTAAAAGAGTTTAGCTTTCTAGTGTTTTTGGTAGTTTTAATTTAGATATAAATTTTCTAAGAAATTGACAGTTGGTTATTTATCTAAATTTTCTAAGAAATTGACAGTTGATGAACAACAACTATAACACTATTTGTTGTTCCATATTTCAAAAGAAGGTTTAAGTTAGATAAGGTCTTCTAGATTCAAACGAGGCATATTGATTTAGTGGTAATGATCGGGTTTCGACGCAACTAACTAATCAACACGATTGTGAGAAGAGATTGGATTGCTTTAGGAAAGAAGAGAGTATCTGATTATTTTATCTTGTAGGGTATGTTTGTTTTGTTATTATAGACTAGAAAATAGGAATTACAATATCTAATAACATCCAATGGGGAGTAACCTGCTTGCTTATAAAGGCGTCTCGCACAGCTGAAGAACCCCATATTGTTGTCATTGTTGTGGCCCCAGAAAAATGACCTGTTTATAGGATCCATTTTCTTAAACTATGATTTTAGGAATAAAAAAACAAGACATTTGATACATACCCCACAAATTAGTTTACTAATCCACCAAATTAGTCTAGTTTTTAGTTTTTCAACTACCAATCCGAAGTATCTTAATTTTGGACCTACGAGTGAAGTGAATAACTCCTAGATATCTATCATCCAACTTTATTTGACCCACCTTTAGGATATGTATTGTTTCCCTAGATTCCCTATTTTTTGTTGAAACATCGACAAGGTGGAGATTGTCGATAGTTGTCGGTATTTTAGGGAAGGTTCCGGAAAATTTCGGGACCCACTGGAGATTGTTATTTTAGGAAAACAAAAGGTTTCCTAGTTTATGACAATTTGTATATGAAGATGGGCTACCTAAATAACAATAGTTTTCCTAGTTGGTCAGGGTTTCCTTTACCATGGAGACTGAAAACACGGGGGTCTAACAACCACACCCAGTATTTTATAAGTGCATAATTCATATGATTTTAGTATCCATTCCATACTTGTTTTAGCTATTATTCTTGCATGTATTCGTATTATTACTCTTGTTTTCTCTTATTTGTCTCTATTAGGTGAATCATCCAAAAAGAAGTTACAAAGTGCTGAAAAGATCTATGAAGAGAAGTATTCCAAGTATCCAAGTGCCCAAGTCCAAGACAAGTAGAAGAAGTGCGACGAAAAGGAGCAAAACCCTCATGATCAATACACGGGCCAAATACCGATCTTAACTCATTGAAATTAAGGATTTCTCATCGTCATCTTGAAGATAATTGAAAGATAAAAATAATGCAAAAATAATGAGGTCATTCCGAATTCGGATGAAGAAGTTGTGGCCAAAACAGTTTTCATTGAATACCGAAGACAGTGAAGTCCGCGAACTGGGTTTGTAAACCGACTTCGCAGACTTATTTCCGAAAATATCTGCTGGAATTTGAAGTTTGTGGACTGGGTACGCGAACTTATCAAATGGGAAACGTGTATTCACACCTTGGAAGGCCTAAGGGCACGTTTGGAGTCGTTAGGTCATATTTTCGGGTCGGGTTCCTAAACCAAACTAAATACTTGGAGACCAAGCAATGTAAACCTATAAAAAAGGTATCATGTTATGTAAAAATAGCATCAAATCTCATATCACAAGTTCTACATCAAAACCTATGGTTTACCCCTTTAGGGGGAAACCACCATTATCATCTTCTTTGTAATATGAGTAGCTAAATCCATTGTTGATTAAGGATGAATTCAATGTTCTAAACGTGAAGATTTATTAATAATATAAATCTATTGAGAGTTTTATCAGCATCGTTTGTCTTTGCCGTATGTAGGGTTTATGAGTGATTCTTAGATTGATTTGGGTGCTCAACTAGATTAGTCTATTGATTGTTCTATTGCTAGTGGAAGTTATGAGATAAGTAATCATCGATTAACTCTCTACACAAGTAGAAATCGCGAGACCTTACAGAGGGATTCTGTGGAGGAATCGTGTGTGAAGACAACACCAGCAAGTAAATCTTGATCTAATAGTTTAACTACTGGGATTAACCTAATTCACAAAGCTTAAAACGTTCGATTGGATTACACCTTGAGTGATCTACTACTTGGTGGTTCGTTGGATAGAATCTGGTAGTCGAGAACTTCCGTATACAGTGATTGAAGGAGTTTTCGGGATAACACTGATCTATCTGTTATTCTACGGTTGGTGATGAATGGTTCTTACGAACAATAGATAAGTATTCTAATCATGTTAACGCTTGGTAACGGCGAAGGATTCCTTAATCATCTCTTCTCTTTATTGTCTTTCTATTTATCTCACAACCAAACCCCCCTTTGTTATTTACTTTATCTTGCTGATCAAAAACATATCAACTACACAACTCTCTGTGGGAATGATCTCTTACTACCGCTATGTTACCAGTTAATTAGTGGAAAATATATTTATTAATTTGTTGAGCCTACGACAGCGCATACAAATTTTGGCGCCGCTGCCGGGGAGCAGTTGCTAATTGATTTGTTATATGTTTAGCTTGTTGTTTTTTAATTTTTTTTTTTGATTTTCTATTTCTTGTGAGTCATCATGTTTTCTTACGGAAATAACATGTATGGAGCACAAGATCAATCATATAATAGTGGTAATCAATATGGTTTACAATCTCATTCATATGACAACTACCAACCATCCTATGGGTATAATCAAAACCAATCTTTTGGTTATGATCAATATACCACAGAGCCTTATGGTTATTCACATGCATATCAATAACCTTATGACGGGTATGTAAGTGAGCAACCACAATGATGGGAGGATAATTGTGCTTCTAATGATAATTCTTCTAGTCTGGCAGATTTAATGCACCAATTTACGGATAAGCTGGACCATCATATTCAAATAATGCACAATCTCAACAAAAAGACTGAAGAATCACACCAAAAAATTCAAAGGAGCACAATTTCCAGCGACGATGACTAGTGTTGCTGCCTTAGCGTCTCAGCTTGACTCGGCAACTAGATTTATCTATGGGACTGGAAAGCACCAGTTGAATCAGAACTGGATTGAAGACAGTTGTCATGGAACTACAGAAGTTCGATCATATTGGACTGAAACAGTTGTGAGGAAAACTGTACTGAAACTGTTTTGAGGAAAACCGGACTAAAACAATTCGATCACTGGACTGTAGTAATTATACGAAAAAGGACTGCGACAGTTCGATCAACTGGACTGCAGTATTTGCTGAGGAACTGGACTACAGAAGCTCGATCAACTGGACTGTAGTAATTATGCGAAAAAGGAATACATCAGTTCGATTAACTTGACTGCAGTTTTTGCTGAGAAACTGGACTACAACATCTCGATCAACTGGACTATAGCAGTTATGATTACCATCGAACATAAGTGTCTTGAGATTTAAAAATCTACACAACAAGTACAAACATTTCATGTCGTGGACTTAAATCGACACAACATCAATCTGCGAGGATTTTGTTATGGCTTCATATGGTGATTTAAAATGCGCCCCTGTTCGATGTCGCCGCTCCAATCTCAAAAATAATTTTCTTTTAAACGTTGAAATCGCACCCTCATGTTGTTGAAAATTGACATGCGATTGTAACGAGCCAAAAATCGCTCAATTTGGACGTACGATGAAGAAGTTATCGAACAAACAAATTTGCATATGGAGTAAGTCGAGAAATAGATTGTTGGGGCAGAAGTAGCTGATGTGGCGCAACTTCTACTAACATGATGGAAAGTTTCTAATGTGAAAACTTGTATGCAAGAAGTTATTTGGCACCCGGTTGACGACGCGGTAGTAACATGTTGATGACGTGATCCATTTTTCAATGACTTTACTCGGCGAGCACCTTGCTCCAAAAATGTTGATGATGTAGTTGCTCCAAAAATATTCTCCTCAAATTGTAGAAATTTTACCTTCATGAAGTAGGATATCGAAATACGATCGCAACGAGCCAAAAATCACTCAACTCGGACTTAAAACGAAGAAGTTATTGACGGAACAAGATTTTCTACTAGCGCGCGTGCAGTAGCTGGTGAGTTGGCTCGGCTAGCCGACTTGGCTTGGATTGGCTCGGCTGGGGTTGGGATATCCTTCAGATCAATCTTTATAGGGTATAAAAATCCAGGGGCTATGGGATTAAGCTACTCCATAATGCAATGAATCAGGACTATGGCATTAAGTTGGACGCGATGCACTGAATTATGACTATAGCATTAATTTGCATCGTGCTACACCGAAACAGTACCATGGATTCAAGTTGCGTCGTGCAACACCATAACAGAACTGCTTCCGGATGGATGCGGCTGGACCGCTGTTGTTACACCGGATCTCTGGTCGAACGGAGGTGGCCGCCGGGCATGGCTGCCGGGCACCTGCTGCTGCACCAGCGCCTGGGAAGACGACTCGACGTCATCGTGACGTCACCTGATGGCGTAATGATGACGTCATGGATGGTTAATCTAACGCGTTATGATGAACGGCTGAGATTTGCTCACTACTGATGCCGTTGCCGTTCCATTAACGACGTTAAACGGTGATAGAATATGCTGCGAATATGCTAACGGCGTTATAGAAGTAAACGGAATATTCCTTTTGAGAACATAATATGCTGCTGACCTCATCGCTGCTGACGTGTTGATGATGTCATCGATGACTAAGCTGCTGACTGAGTTTCTGCCGATGATGTGGCAGGTTCTGATTCGCTGGGGTTGCTGACGTGACAATCAGATGCTGATGTGGCATGATAACGTGGATTTTATGGCTGACGTGGTCGGCTGACGTACCGGTTTTCTGCTGATGTGGCGATCTCTTGTTGGTTCACCTTGCTGATGTGGCAGTGTTTTGCCGACGTGGTTTGCTGACGTGTCACTAGACTGACGATGACATGTCAGCTGATCTGGCGATTACTGGGCAAGGCACCTTTGATGTGGGTGACAATAATTTATTGAGGGTGAACGAAAACTCTCACGTGAGTGGCTATAGCTTAAAGTAGGTGAAGGAAGTGTCTAACATGGGTGAACAGATCTTAATGTGGGTGGCCAAGTTAATGTGGGTGAATGAAACTTAAAGAGGGTGAACGGCATTTGACCGCCGGACCTGCCGCCGACCTTAGTTGCTGGGCATAGCCTCCGGGGTTGGCCGCCGGCTTTTTTTTTTCGAACTTTGGACTGTAACGTGCTGTAGATCGAACATCCTGTCAACTGTTTTTGCGATCTTTGCAGTGAGTCAGCTTTGGTGGCTTCCGACTGTGAAGCTGGTCTAGAGCAGTTGCGATCAACTGGACTGCGGTAACTGTGATTAACTGGACTGCAGCAGCTGCGACCAGCTGGACTGCAGTGATTGAAATCAAAACTGGACCCATCCATATTGCGGATCGAATATCCAGCAACAATTTTGATGATGTTTTTACGCCTTCTTTTACCGTGGACCGAACGTCCTGACAATAGTTCCAACAACCCTTGTAGTGGTATAGATTGGGCGCTTTCCAAAGGTAATAATTTTAATGGTGTGTCACTCCATCTTTTGCCGCGGACCGAACGTCCTGGCAACATTTTCATCAGGCTTTGTAGTAATGAAATTTTAGTGGTTTCAGAAGGTAATAACTTTAGCAAATCTCGAATTACGAATCTGGACTGCAGCAGTTGCGATCAACTGGACTGCAGTAACTGCGATTAACTAGTCAGCAGCAGCTGCGATCAGCTGGACTGAAACTATTACGATCAAAATGGGATGCAGCATTTACGATCAACTGGACTGCAGCAGTGATTTTTCACGACGTTCAAACAGCTTTTCAACGGACTTGATTTTAAAGCATTCTGTACAACTTTTCTCAATGGGAAAACACGATTCCTTTTCTCGTAATCCCCTTAGTCGGCGCCAATGTTTGTACCAAAATTTACTTTCGGGCACCAAACACGATTGAATCCATTATTTGGTGTGTATTTTGGGTTAGGAGACGAAATAAGATATAGGTTTTACGTGGTTCGGCATGGTTTGCCTACATCCAAGGATGAATCCCCTTGGGGAGTGGTTTTTTATTGATAATGGAATTACATGGCTCTTTTCTTGTATTGGCTACTCCCCTATTTATACAGTTCAATAGATAATTTCAATATAAACTTAAATGGCATTAACTGCTCATTCATGCCCCCATCTTCAATTCTGTATGAAACTGCTGGAATTAATATTGCATGTTCAATTCTGCATGAAACCACTTGAATTAATACTGCATGTTCAATTCTGCATGAAACCCCATGAAACTGCCCTCTTGTATTCATTCTGCACGCTGGCTGACTGGATTGATGGTTGACAGGCAGAATGGGCTGGCAGACTAGATGGACTGGCTGACAGCATAATGGGCTAGTAGACTGGATGGAGGGTTCCGCTTGTGGACAGCGCTGAGCAACCTGACCGGGGAAAATGCACGAGAACTAGTTGGCAGCATTGCTGGCAATATGGACGGAAACTAGATGGCTTCACATTTGACTGATGGTTGACTTTGACTGTTGACCTCGACCATTGACCGGACGTTGACTTTGACCATTGACTGGTCATTGAATTTATGTAATGTTGGGCAGGATGGTGGGATGCTTCGGTTGACTGGTTAGCGGGCTTGGATGACAGCCGAACAATGGCCCATGAAACATTCTGTCCCAATATGTGGCAATTACTAATGGTACAAACAATCTCCACGTCATCTGGGTGCTTAATTTCCTTAGCAAACCAAGAAATTATCCACTGTTGGATTGTAGGGTACATAAGCATTGAAAAATCAGAGAGTGGATCGGACGCGAACCAAATTGCTCTTGCAAATGGGCAAAATTTAAAGAGATGTTCATATGTTTATTCTGCACTCACACATAGAGGACAACAATAAGTGTCAATCTGAACAAACTTCCCCATTTTTTTTCTTAGCGGAAGAATTCCATGTATTTCCTTCCATAAGAAGAGTAGAATTTTCTTCGGGACTTTCATATGCTAAAATTGGAGCCTTTGCTTTTCTGTCATGACCTGAGGATGAAGCCCATTTTCTTTGAGAATTTGCTGATACATAGAATTTAAACCTCACTTTGATAAGTCTAACTAAGATCAGAATTAACTTAGTTTCTCTTATCCAGAATCGAATTGGACTAAACAACTCATCCCGTACACCTTTTATTTCGTTAAGCCATAAATAATTCATATAAACCAAAATAAATCAACTTGCATAATTATTCACCTCAACTGGAAGCAATTGAAACAACATAGACATTAAAAGCACCGCAATTGCACCGAAATTTTTTAAGCCTAAACAATTGATACCATACAAAAGCAAGATAACAACAGTTTTTCTTAACCGGAACCAATTGAATCACACACAACATCAATTGTACCGAAATTTTGTAAGCCTAAACAATTGATACCACACAATAAAGCAAGATAACAATAATTTTTCTTAATCGGAACCAATTGAATCACACATCCACACACACACATGGAATAAACATCAATTGTACCGAAATTTAAGCAAAAGCAACAAATATATAATATAAACTCAGGATTTTCTTAAACAGGAAAATAATTAACTAACAAGATTGTTACCTCAAATTTCGCATCCACTTCTCCAATATGTTTGCATCTTCATCCAGGGAGAATTGATATCGAAATATCATCACGTTGTCATCCTTATGCATAAACAAAAGAATAACTACACCCTCAACCTTTACCAGAGAAAGGTTGAAAACCGGTTTTAACAATTGCAAGCAAGAGTTGAAAACCGTCGAAACACATATGCTTTTACGCTAAACCAAAACCGATTCATCATATTGTGAATTTTTCACATATTGTTTCTACCAGAACCCCTCATGATCCTTTGATAAAGCCTACCAACATGGGCTAGAACTTAATCCTGCTAAATCAAAAAGTCACCCAAATCATAAGGGTTCAAAATATATGAGATCGAATATTAAGGTAGTAAAACCGAAATCAAACATCCCATAATCATACATAGAAATAAGATAAAAGCATTCAAGCACAGGCTATTTAAACCGAAAAATATCACAAGAAAAATTACCAATCAAATAATTTTATTCATAATAGTTTTATTCATTAATAGACCAATACAATCAATGAAAGAAATAAAAAATTGATGTCTATTTTCCTTGCAACCTAGTCCTTCATGTCAGAGATGAATGAAGGTGGATTACTACTCTTCAGCTTTTGAATTTCTTCAAGTAGAAAACCTTGTTGCTTGACAAGAATCTCTTGCAGATGAGAAATTTGCGTGAAGGATTCTGCAAGAGCATGTAATTCTGTCTTTGATTGAACATAAAAGTGTGTCAATGCCTCAATACACTGATCTTTCTTTAGAATATTCTCTATTTCCTTCTTGCTACGCCAATATCTCTTTCTGATTTTACCCTTAATATCAAGAGATAATCTGGACTTAGTTTTAAGATGATCTTTCTGATCTTGCATCTTCTCCAGAGAAACCATTTGATCCAGACCCATAGTTTGGACAAGGAATGATCAAAATAGGAGAATAATCTTTTTATATTTTTCATACTATCGAAAATATAATATTCCTAAAAATACGAATATATCAAATATCTTCAAATACTAGATATTATTTCCATAATCTACACAAAAGTGCCTTGATTTTTCTTCTTCCTCACTCAAATATTTGGCACACATGGTGAGGAAAGAATTCTAATACCGATCAAGTGGCATTAGTATGAGATTTTCTCTCATTATGGGATTTTGAACAACCAGAGTGTTCTTGATCTAGTATAGTATGAAAAGATCTCCTTTTGTTATTTCGAACTAACAAAGTATCTTGAGATTGACTAGGATTGCATATGCAACTTTTAGCAATTCTGTTTTTGAGACAGTTTTTGCATCTTGTCTTATTTTTCCCTTTACCATTGGGTGATTTAATAACATCGGAAGACATGTCCATTCTTAAAATGGGTAAATCACTAATGGAGGAGGAAGAAATAAGATTGACAACAAATGCAATGTTAGTTGTTTCCTCTTTTTCAGAATCGTATGAATCAGAGGTCTCATCAAGAGTCACGACCAATGCCTTGCTTCCAGTGTATTTCTTAAGATTGGGACAGTCTTTAGCAATATGACCAAACCTTTTACACTTGAAGCACTGCGGCTGATATTCATCATCTTCTTCATGATCCTTTTTGACAGGAACTCGATCATGTGGTCGAGAAGATCGATAAGTATCCTTAACGAATCTCTTGTTTCTTTTCTTCAACAGATCTCGAAACTGTCTAGTAATTAATGAAAATGCTTGTTTAATTTCATCATCAAAATTTTCTGCAATCTGTTAATTAATGACAATGATTGTTCAATTTCATCATCAGAATTTTCTGCAATCTGTTCATTTGAATCATGCAACTGTCTATCCCTTTCCATTGTTCGGAATTCTTGCTTTAAAAGCGATTCCTTTACTTTGAATAGACTGTGATTCATGATCAAAGATCTTTAACTTACCAACGAGTGTGCTTCGTGATAAGCACGTATGTGCTACATTTTGTACCCATATTTATATTATCTAGGACTCGATATTCTTGCTAATAATACTATTTTAATGCTTTTTGTAGAAAGTAGAAGTAAATCCAATCATCCAAGAATAAATGACGAAATGTGAAGCTAAAACAGTGCTTGCCACAAAAAAAACAGCAAAGTTACTCGAGACACCAAAGCCAGACAGAGAAGGGATGATACACAAGGGGGACGGTCTAATTGAAAACAAGGAGGTCAAGCACGTACATATGCTTTCCCCTGAATCATGGTTTTGTGGGGCTCAGAAGAACAGTCGTGTGATTTTCATGCAAGCAGAAAATATTATAGGGGTTACTATGCCATGTGTCGTTGCATATATGCATAGTTTTGGGAAGTTGGAAAGGAAAGCCTGTTAGGTAGTGGAATACTGGAACAAATAAATGGGTTGACGTGAATATCTTGTTGGAGGGATAAAAATGAATTAAAAAGATTTTGCTTTCCCACAAGTGGGATTCTTTTTAAGTCTACCAAATATGCATGCAAGCAAAATGAAGAAGAATATATATATGGGGAGATCACATTGATGACCACCATGCAAGTTTAATTAAGGCTAATTAAGAGAATGAAGACACACCTTTATTTGGTATATATTTTTTGTATTGTGAAGAAGAAAAGGGGGGGGGGGGGGGGGGGGTCTCTGAGGCCGGTTTTGGGAGACGAATAGAAGGGAGGCGGATACAGGGCCGTGAAGGAGAGACGGAGAAGGGTTTGCGTTCTTCCGTTTTTCCAATTCCATTTCGATTAGCTAGTGAATATCTAATATATTTATTTATGGCTTTTGAGAAAGCGATGGCTTGCTAATTACTTTGTAACTAGGGTTTTTATGGTTGAAACTACATGGATATTAGGCCATTTTTGATTGATTGGATTATATAGAAATAAACCATTTTGAATTGAATAAATAATTCCATGATTTTATATATTGATTTAATGATAATATGAGTTGTTGCTTCACCGGTTTCGTATAACCTTTGTGCATAATTGTTAGGATCCAAAATATATTTGTCTACTTATTTGATATTTCATGCTTGGGTTAAATCCTTTGATGGGGTATGCTTAAAATAGCCAGGTATTATTTGAGAACCTGTATTTAGTTTCATATAAATTTCTCGCTAATGCAATTTGGTGGTGCATGCTTTGGTTTAGTATTTTGATGTGCCATGCTTAGGACGTCCCAGTGATATTTGCGACTCTAATATATATAATAGGTGATGTCAATAGAACGAACAATAAATAATTCATGAATTATGTTTCATTTCAGTATTTGAATACAAATAGTGGTGGATACATTAAACCCTAGTTACCAACTCTCCCATTTGATTCGTTTTGTTACTTGAGTTTATTCTTCTCATTGTTTTTATTCTTTCAAAAATCCAAAAACATTTTTAATTTTTAGTCCATTAAAGATATTGATTATGTATTTCCACCGCTCCTCGTGATAACGACCTGTACTTGCCATTGTTCTACTAGTTAGACACCGTGCAATTGGGTTTATATAAATAGGTATCTCCGGATCCTTTCAATTTTTGGCGCCGCTGCCGGGGAGCGGTTGTGGAATATTTTAATTAGTATTTTTGATTTTGTAAATAGTTAGGTTTTTATTTTATTTTTGTACAGTATTTTTATTTTGTTTTAGGATTTCTTTTTCCTTTTGACTCTTTTTGTGTTTTAGAATTTTGTTTTAGGTACATTTTTGAGGATGATGAATTCTTTGCACGAGATGTCATCTAAGGTGACACTTGCAGAATATATGCGTAGAAGTTTACATTCTCAGGAGACGTCTTCTGATATGACGCTTGGGGAATATATGCAGAGGCAACGGTATGGAGTTTTTGCCCCACCTATGGTAAGTGAAGAATCACCTTTGACAATATATGAGAAGTATTATAAACATACACCGCCTAGTTTGGAGCAAAGGTTGAGAGTTCTAGCATGCCAAGAGTTATATGCAGCTGATGATTTAGAGGAACATGTTTGTACAGAAGATATTATTGTTGAGTCTAACGACTTAGAGACAGTAGCCATTCATACTGAGGTACCTTCTAGTCATTTGAATAGTGAGATTTCTATAAATCACTTAGTCGATGAGGCGATTATTCATGATATTGTTGCTCCATTGAGCTCCTGCTTTGCTGACTCATCTTGTGATTTCCTGATTGCTAATGTGAACGTGGAGGCGATTGGTACTAGTCAGGTAACTACTGATTTTGAACCAATCTCAGTTTGTTTAGCGCACTTTTCAGATTCTGATGATCCTATGCTTATTGAAATTGTCAATGCATTGTGCCCTCCAATGGTTAATCAAGGTAACTCAACAAAGGAAGTTATTTCCGCTGACTTAGAACCAGATTTAGGAGTTACTGATTTTGATAAACTTGAACCATTAGATACAGGTTTAAACTATTGTGCGGAGTTTGATAATTCTTCTCCCTTTCACATTGTCAATACATTGCTTCCTATGATTTCTAGTGAAGATAATGTTTCGACCGAATGTATTTCAGCTGATTTAGAACCCGATTTACAGTGTGCTTCCCAAATAGAAACTAATATACATTCTATGTTTACTCTCCATGTAAATGATTTATTTATCTCGACCAGGAATGTTTTCAATTGGGAATGGATTTACATATCTTTTTGGAGGTTTATAGTGTTTGCAGGTTCATATTCACAGCTGACCTGATTTGTTGGACTGATCCTCAACTTTTCAGACTTTATATATATGCTTTGCTGCTTACTTTGGTGCAAACTCACCTTATTTGGGTTTCTTTATGTGCGCAAACATGGATACGAAGATTATGCTTTATGGGAGTCAACCCATACGATTTCGCTTCATGGGAGTCAACCCATCAGATTTGTTTTCTTTCCTCTATCTTTTATTTGTTTGCTTGAATTTCCCATCTTAATTTCTACGTTGGTTGACTCAAGTACATTGAGGACAATATAACGTTAAGTGTGGGGGAGTGGCATTTTCGTTAGGCTTTAAAAAAAGAAAAAAGAAAAATTGCATATTAGGACCAGCTGTGTAGCGGGTCTAAAAAAAAAAGATGATCAGCTGTGTAGCGGGTCTTAAAAAAAATTATCATTATGATTTTAGGGGTTATGACCAGCTGTGTAGCGGGTCTTTTGTAGGGTATTTTCTATGACCAGCTGTGTAGCGTGTCTTGTGTATGGTATATTAAAATTTCATTTTATGACCAACTGTGTAGGGGGTCTAACTCTCTCTTATGATATGACCAACTGTGTAGCGGGTCAATTCTTTGTTTTGCTCGAGGACTAGCAAAATATAAGTGTGGGGGTGTTGATAAGCACATATGTGCTACATTTTGTAACCATATTTATATTAGCTAGGACTCGATATTGTTGCTAATAATACTATTTTAATGCTTTTGTAAAAAGTAGAAGTAAATCCAATCATCCAAGAATAAATGACGAAATGTGAAGCTAAAACAGTGCTTGCCACACAAAAAAAAACAGCAAGGTTACTCGAGACACCAAATCCAGACAGACAAGGGATGATACACAAGGGGGACGGTCTAATTGAAAACAAGGAGGTCAAGCACGTACACATGCTTTCCCCTGAATCATGGTTTTGTGGGGCTCAGAAGAACAGTCGTGTGATTTCCATGCAAGCAGAAAACATTACAGGGGTTACTATGCCATGTGTCGTTGCATATATGCATAGTTTTGGGAAGTTGGAAAGGAAATCCTGTTAGGTAGTGGAATATTGGAACAAATAAATGGGTCGACGTGAATATCTTGTTGGAGGGAGAAAAATGAATTAAAAAGATTTTTCTTTCCCACAAGTGGGATTCCTTTTAAGTCTACCAAATATGCATGCAAGCAAAATGAAGAAGAATATATATATGGGGAGATCACATTGATGACCACCATGCAAGTTTTAATTAAGGCTAATTAGGAGAATGAACACACACCTTTATTTGGTATATATTTTTTGTATTGTGAAGAAGAAAAAGGGGGGGGGGGGGTTCTTAGGCTGGTTTTGGGAGACGAATAGAAGGGAGGCGGATACAGAGCCGTGAAGGAGAGACGGAGAAGGGTTTGCGTTCTTCCGTTTTTCCAATTCCATTTCGATTAGCTAGTGAATATCTAATTTATTTATTTATGGCTTTTGAGAAAGCGATGGCTTGCTAATTACTTTGTAACTAGGATTTTTATGGTTGAAACTACATGGGTATTAGGTCATTTTTGATTGATTGGATTATATAGCAATAGACATGTAGATAGTGGATTTTCGACAAGGGATAAAATTGTAAACTCATAATTATATGAAGCTCTGATCCAGCAATCAGACGTGAGTATTGAGACACGGGTCTCTCATCGAATTCTCAACGGAGAGTACTTTTTCTCAGAGTACATGTAGATATGTAGTCTCACGACTGGACAACGACATATCTAATGAATACTGAATACTTTCAGTGATTATTTCTATATAGTATCACGAGATGGAAGACTCCTAGACAGCTTGCTCTGCTACTATAGAGCGATAACGTCTTCAGGAACAAACAACGAGTTTACCCTGACTATATAAAGGATATGACTTACCGACAAGCTCATATCGGGATAATTAATGCTCCTAGACAGCTTGCTCTGCTAGTATAGAGCCACAAAGTTAATTATTCCTAATTACAATTGCTCCTATTCCATGGTCGAATCCACGACTGGTCCCATGGAATGGCAATAACAATTGCTCCTATTCCATGGTCGAATCCACGACTGGTCCCATGGAATGGCAATAACAATTTCTCCTATTCCATGGTCGAATCTGCGACTGGTCCCACGAAATGGCAATAAACAATTGTTCTGATTCTATGATCGAATCCACGACTTGATCTCATAGAATAGCAATAACTATATTATCTCATTACTCCGATTTCATGATCGAATCCACAACTTGTCTCATAAATGGTAATAGATAAATCTTAATTACTCCGATTCTATGATCCAATCTACGATCCCATGGAATGGTAACGCTCACTTTATTATTCTGAATTCGTAGTCGAATCCTCAGCTTATCCTATGAATTAATAATAAACATCTTATTACTCAGTTTTGTGAATTATTCTCCACTGAATTCCACAATTAGTAATAAATAATCAGCAACCGGGCATCTGAGCTACCTCTAAGTAAGCCCGATTCAAATGGTGAAAGTGTATTCAATGACAATACAGTAACAGTCACCGCACGAACGAGTAATTCAAAATACAACGAAACGATGAACCTATGCAAAATAGGGAAGAAAATAATAAATAATTAAAAATATTGACCAAGGTGCTGGGAGCACGGACACACGACTGACCGACCGTGTCGTGGTCAATCCCATGCCAGTTTTATATTTGTAATGCATTTTTATTATTTTCCATGATTTGATGAAAATTCTCTCATCTTATCAAATCTCCTTCGTCTCGAGGAAACTCCTCGGTTTCATGGTACTTCCATAAATCCATAAAAATAATATAAAATTAAGGAAAGGAGTGTGAGGCGTGACCATTGGCCAACCGGCCATGCCTTGGTACCAACCGTCCCACACCCCACGGTTCCTTACTATTTTATTATTATTTTTATTATTATTTCTCTAATTTCATTAAAAAAAACTCCTTGATTTCATGGTATTTTGGCACAAATCATCAAATAATAATAAAATAAATTATGAAAACTTGTGGGACCGGGCCTTGGCCGGCCGGCCATGCCCTAGCCGGTCCCACACGCCCCTTTGTTTTATTATTATTATTATTAGTTTTCCTTGAATTCATCAAATTCCTTGATTTCATGGTATTTCTCTCAAATTAGGAAAAATTCTCTCAATTCATCAAAAATACATGAAAAATATACAAAAATTAGGGAAACTCGTGGGACCGGTCCCAAGCCGGCCGGCCATGCCTTCCACGGTCCCACACGCCCTTGTTTTTATTATTTTAATATTTGGTTTGCTTCCTTGAACTCATGAAAACTCCTTCAATTCATGGAAACTCCCTAAATTCATCAAATTTCTCAAAAATTCATGAATTTTTCATAAAATCATCAAAATATTATAAAATTAAGGAAAAGGCACCACGGGACCGTGGTCACCACCGGACGACCATGCCTTGACCACGGCGGTCCCACGCCTCCTCATTCCTTATTTTATAATTATTTTTCATCATCTCATGGTGTTTTCCTCAGTTTCGTCGAAACCCTAATTTTGGCATATTTTCTCGAATGGATGCTCAATTGCACGCCAGAAAATATCAAAATTCTCAGGACTGAGACGCGGACGCCTTGGGGACACAAGCACGCTATCTTGACCAACCAAGATTGGCTCTTTGGCTCACGGAAGCCTGTCCCATCAATTTTCACAGTTTTGACCTAATTTGTACAATTGCTCGTATTAGGTCCAAAACTCTTCCAAACACTTTGGATTTTCATGAAGTGATCGTCAGGAGGTCACGTGACAACCCAGGGCCGGTTTCATGACTCCATGGTCGGTCCCTCGCCTCTTCATAATTAATTAGGTTTTCCCGCTTAAGGCTCAGACGAGCATTTTGAATAAATGATTAAGCCAGCATTTAATCATTCTTCCACCAACAAATCGTCAACTCTTCAGGAGTTCTTCGTATTTGCTCACGTGAGCATATGGACACTACACGGTTGATCTACAGTCCCATGTAGTCGCTCCCTCCTTCATCCCATGGTTAAAATTCTGACGAACCATGAATTGATCATCAATTGATCAAATTAGGGTTTCTGAATCCAAGGATCATCATTCCAGATTCCAACCTTAATAATTTTACGACGACCTCATGGTCATTAATTTTATTAATTATGCTCGGTTCAACGACCAGTATTCTAATTAATATTTTTGGTACGCTGCCAATAATCCATCAGATGAGCAACACATGCTCAGACGATCAAATATTCAACAATTCATCACATGAGAAACACTTGCTCAGATGATAAATATTTGCTCAAACCAAGGGATATTGGTTCAACAATCAATATTCAACGATCCATCGAGTGAGCAATACTTGCTCACTTCATCGTAAGAACTATACCTCTGTCTCATGACATGTTCAACTCAGCAACTACATGGACTCATCGTCCCATCAAACCACGAAGTCATCAATTGACTAACAAACCACGAGACGTCAATCGTGTCACTTGGGGGGATATCACTTAGGGTTTTGGTCTGGCGGTCTACGGCACGTGTGTTCAAACGCACGATGGAATGTAAGCAAGTCGTGCAATCAGTTGAAGGAATTCACGAGGTAGTGGGTGGAAAATCGACCAAGTCTCCACACGTTGAGCAACTGGTTTCAAACACGATCTCCACTTCCCCACTCCTTGATTCCATCAATTGTCACACTTCATGGAATCATAGTGTCTAAAATTCCAGCAATATAAATAAGTCTCTGAATCATGATTGAATGATCGGCATCATCAGTATCATCAATCTCATGTCAAACTGACAACACGAGATCATCAACTCATCAATTGAGCAACTACTCTCAATTGAGCAATTTCAATCACTCAGAGCTTATCATATTCAGAATTCACACACCCACAATCTTCGATTACCATTATTTCCACACATTTCTCAGCTTCCCTCTTACAGATCAACCCATCCTCTCTTGTGGACGAATTTACTCTGGAACGGTCATTGTCTTGATTTAGGCCGGAGTACTACAGATTGATCTCTTGAATCTAAAGCACCCCCTTTGCAGCGGTGCATCTGTGTGAGGTTTAACAATTCGCTCGGTTCGAGGAGTCTCCTCCGGACGGTCGTCTCCTCAAGTCCTTAAAAACCAGCAAATCTTTTTTCCCCATCTACAGATTGGCGACCGCAGTGGGAGATCATTCTCTCGGTTGCAATCTCAATTCTCACAAGGATGGACGGTCTTAGGTCTACTAATCCGGGTTCAAACCCGATCATAATATCGCAAGCTCTAGTGGTACTGCTAATGCCACTCCTCCGACGCAACCTGCTACTACTACTGCTCCAAGCACTGGTGCTCCAGTGATCACCCCTGCAAGTGACGGCACTTGCGCCATCAACAATCTACTCTTCGTTGATCTCCTGAAGAAACCATAGGAAATCATCCTGCCATTATTGATCTCATGAAGGTTCAGATTGACGTGGATGCAGCATAGAAAGAGTTGTGTACTTATCCCAAAACTCTCACAGAAAAGCTTGCGTCTGAACGAACTCAGCCTCAGCGCGAGAAAGGAAAAGTTAAAGAAACATCTTCAACTGCTGATCCTGAAATCTCTCCAATCCATGTTGTACATGATGAAGAATCCCGCAAAGCTGCAAATGACTCTCCATCAATGGAACCTGCAAGTTTCATCAATCACTAGTGAAGACCTGGAGCACTCTTTTGAACATCGAGGAAAAGAAAAGACATCATCTGTCCATCTTCGTCAACCTTCATATCGCGCTGCCATACAGAGGATTCCTCTCCTAAAAGGTTATACCGCTCCAACATTCATTCTTTATGATAGAACGTGCAATACTCAAAAACATATTTCTCGATTTCTGGAATTATTGGGAGAACACGAGCACAACCATGTCGTTCGTCTGAAGGAATTTTCAAAGTCTCCGACAAACAGAGCATACACCTGGTACAACAACATCGCACCAGGAAGTATCACCGATTTAGGAGAGATGATTAATGGTTTCTACAGAAAATACTTCTTCGTGTCAGAGAAAGTCATTCTCTCTGATCTAGGAAGGATGTTTCAGAGGAGCAACGAACATCTTGATGATTATGTGAAAAGGTTCAGAGTCCAAGCCTTGGACTGCCACGACCCAACGTCACATAGCAGCAACTAGTAGACTTGTGCATCAACAGAATGATCCCGGTCTACAGATCCTTACTGGAAAACCTCCGGTTCCATGCTTTCTCAGAGTTTTATGAAGTAGCCAAATGATCCGCGACTACTGCACCTGCTTTCCTGAAAAGCAAAGTCTGCAAGATCGAAGAACCTCGAATCAGCCGACGCCTAGTCAGCAATCAGTGCAATCTCCAGCCTTCAACAAACATTGTTGATGAAAGAAGTGAAAGGAAATCCTAGACACGGCATCATATCGCTTCTCCAACATCCCAGACTCCTCTAAAGGCGCAAAAGATAACCAACCTTGAAACGCACAAACCTCGACCCGACATCAAAGAACGGGGAATGATCGGGGACTCAAACTGCCATCTTCCAACTGAAGAAGTGATCGAGTTACTGGAATTCTGGGTTTAAGATGATGCAATCTACTGTTCATCATAGAGGGCCAACTGAAGGAAAAATGGAGAATCCCAGGTACCGCCGTCTTGATAGACTCATCAATCATCCAAAAAGTAACTGCAACATATAAGGTGGATCCACCATGGCTTCAACTGGGGACTGAAGGAGTACACAAGAATCCTCTCTAATCGGAACATTACACTCTCCGAGCAACCAGTCGAAGAAGCAGTTCAATCGTTGATCGAGCATATCTGTGAATTGCTCTATTCATCAAAGGCACAAAGGAAAGACATGTTCACAACACCGAATCATATTGTGTCAGACGTATTTCCATCCTGGAAAACTCCTTGAAACCTTCATCCATAGACAATGAGATGCACGACCGGGGACTGCTTACCACAGTCAATCTCAGAAGAAACGAATTTGCAAGAACGTTGATCGATGCTGGCACCGCCATCAACAACATTCCATTGAAAACCATCAGATCCGGAGGTATCACTCGACAAGAAGCCGCTCATGCTCCCGTATCAGAGACCTTGAAGGAGCGCTCGGAAATACTTCTGGCTACATCACTCTCAAAATGAACATAAATCCAAATTGGACAAAAACCATGTTTCACATAACCAGGAAGATCCAGGACGTGGCATGTCCTTCAGAAGAACGTGGATCCACGCTGAAAAGATGGGTACCTACAAAGCACCTCTGGTTACACATCTCTCCAACGAAGAAATTTTACGGACATACCATCATCAGAGCACTTGGAGGAATTTCGAACTTTGACGAGATTGAAGCAAGACCTGCAAAAGATGCATAGACATTCATCAAGAGGTTCCACACTCAGGAAAGTCTCATTCCTCCCGTGTCTACGTCATTTATTTCTTCACATGTTATCCTAGCACGGGGACTCAATTCTGCTAGAAACTCTGCAAGACGTTGTGAATGGCAGCCTCTCCAAATCGAGCACCGAACATTCATTACCGAGATGATGTCCAAGCATGGAAAAGAATACTTTGGGAGTTTCTCCATAGCTTTGCAGGAGCGTCCATATGTGCCACAAAATCAGAAAACTCTGATGGCTGCACAAGTGTTGAATCTTATTACCGCAACGAGAAGAATGTTGCATCAACAGAAGATACTCAGGGCCGAGATGATCAAAGCTACGAAATTTGATGCTTAAGGGATATGATGCTTCAACAATCAAGCATCTAAGAAGCCTTCAAATTGTACTCCCAATCAAAGAGTACACCTTCGATAATGGCGCCTCTGGCTTCAACACAAATATCTCTACACTGATTCAACACCAGCACGATCAAAGTATTACTAAACTACATAAGTCTTCATTATCCCATGATAATACTTCTGAAGCAGATGCAACATCATTCATACATGGATGGCATTAACTCCTTCAACATACACTGGACAACCTGAGGTGATTCCGTGAAACTTCATCAATGAGGACTTCTCTACATCATAAAACCCTACATGACTGGGGAACTTCTTCCCTTCACCGATCCAGAATGGAGATTTATGCTGCTATCTTCCACAACAATGTGGATTCACTTACAAAGCCGCTTCACGATACAGTCATGCTTTCAAAAGCACTCAGGTTGAACTCCCAGTATACCTGATTCTCAACTTACTAACTAGTTCGTCAATATAAATGCTCACTGAATGGAGGAGCAACGAATAATCATGGTTCCATCCTTTTTCGATCTCTGGAGCAACTCTAACCATAACATCGACATCAGCAAGGATATCTGGTGGAAATCCTTCCGTGGTCTCAGCATCAATAAGAATATATGGAGAAAACTCAATCGTGATCTCAGCATCAACAACGGGAGAAACATCCTCATGACATGGCTTCATCAACTAACCGTTCTCTGAAGTGTTACACATGAAGCGTGCTTCTCCAAGCACTAATGATTCATATCAAGGTATCTAGACGTGAAAACACGTTAATATGAGCATCTTCCGAAAGCTTGCATGGTGGAAGGTCACAAACCAAAGTCTTCTACAAGATGTTCTACAGATAAAGTACAACATACTTCAGCCCATGGGTTTACAAAAACGTACCAATGAGTGAGGAATAGGACAATACTTCCTCAAAAAAAGATTTTCGTCTATGTCTCTTATACAACATACCAAAAGGGCGCATCAATCGGACATACGATCTAAAAGATATGGCCTTTACTGTCAGGTCTAGGAGATCTGAAAAATCTGTACGGGATTACAAATTACAAATGTGCACGCTTGGCTGACTTTTACAACTCCAAATTGAGTGATTCTTTCCTCATGTGATAACTCAATCTCTTAACTTCAAAATTTGGGGTCAAGCATCGAATTTCGACGTCGTATGAGGTTTCTACAGCTTCCAGAGCATACAACGGGCAACCAGAGATTAGTGGACGGGATTCATAACTTCCACAGTCGATCGGTGTCCAACAAGTCTTTTCGCTAAGTCCTTCATTAAGGTACCTCCAACTTCGACCACCTAGGTCTTTACATTGATTTTTCTACCGGGTCCTCTATCTAGGTCTTGACAGAAGAAGGAAAAACGAAAGAGGGAGATTCAACAATATACTGGGGACTGTCGGTCCACCGATCATGACGATCAATTTCACATCCCAACACTCGTGGTGCCGAGCTCTCCAGTGCTAATCATTCATCATAAAAGGAATGCTACCACCGGGACATGAAACCATGGTCATTACATCATCCCCTCTTGAGAGCAACAGTTATGGTCCCATGACCAGGGTTTCAGAAGTAATGTTTCTACGACTGACAGAAACAAGGTGGTAATCAAGCACCATGCTCATGTGCCAATCAAGGAGTCCTGATCTCAATTGAATCAAATGTCATCAATCCTTCACCAACCGTTCAAGACACATGCGAATGGTCTAAAGACGCAACATGAGTGTTTTACAACAAGCCCGTCTGAAATAATTTTATGCTGTCCTGTACAAACCGACGATCTGGGAGAAATTGGTGAAGAATCTAGGTATGGGTCATATACCATTTTCTTCGTATGGATGTCCTCTACAACATATCCGAAATTCACAACAATTGGAGAAACGAGCGAAGAGTTGTGGCCAAAACATTGGACCCCATGCCAGCTGTAAATTTTCTGAAGGTTTCCTGGAAGTTTACTGTTTCGTCGATTTCGGATCCTAAACAAGCTATAAACTCAAAAAGCTTATTTGATAAAGCTTGAAAATTTCCTGGGCTTGAGGATACATATGCAGGTGTCGAAAATACGACCCCAAATGAAGATTCTACAGCGTTTTTACTAAAGGCTGAAGTCTGAAATTTCCTGGTGACGTATTTCGGAAAAATTACTCGTGTATTCACATGGGTTTTCATTCATTCACTCACAAATCAGTAATTTCATACTTCTATGAAGAGGTCATAGGAGATATACTTACTAGGGAGTCTCTAAACCATTTGAGGGTTCGACAATGTTGGAATCTCCGTTGGCAACTCCATTATCTTCATTCGGTTCGGGATTTTGGGAACTCTCCATATTCACATATCCCAAAGAAGAGCACGCTTCATCAACATAATGCTTATATACCATGATTTCTTCCTAGGTTCGTCAACAACAATTATTATTATGCCATTCAAGGAGATGCCACGATCACGTGCACGAAAAAGGGTACTTACATCGACTTCTTCATCAGTGCTGGATTCATGAATTGTTTACCCGGGAACAAGTTGAAGACCGTCAATCGATGGAGAAAAAGTATGAAAATAAGTAACAAACCTTGATCTCATGATCCTAATTACACGGGTAAAGTCATGATACAAGTTTACCCTGACTATATAAAGGATATGACATACCGACAAGCTCATATCGGGATAATTAATGCTCCTAGACAGCTTTCTCTGCTAGTATAGAGCAACAAAGTTAATTATTCCTAATTACAATTGCTCCTATTCCATGGTCGAATCCACGACTGGTCCCATGGAATGGCAATAACAATTGGTCCTATTCCATGGTCGAATCCACGACTGGTCCCATGGAATGGAAACAACAATTGCTCCTATTCCATGGTCGAATCTGCGACTGGTCCCACGAAATGGCAATAAACAATTGTTCTGATTCTATGATCGAATCCACGGCTTGATCTCATAGAATAGCAATAACTATATTATCTCATTACTCCGATTTCATGATCGAATCCACAACTGGTCTCATAAATGGTAATAGATAAATCTTAATTATTCTGATTCTATGGTCGAATCTACGATCCCATGGAATGGTAATGCTTACTTTATTATTCTGAATTCGTAGTCGAATCCTCAGCTGATCCTATGAATTAATAATAAATATCTTATTACTCAGTTTTGTGAATTATTCTCCACTGAATTCCACAATTAGTAATAAATAATCAACAACAGGGCGTCTGAGCTACCTCTAAGTAAGCCCGATTCAAATGTGAAAGTGTATGCAACGACGATACACTAACAGTCACCGCACGAACGAGTATTTCAAAATACAACGAAACGATGAACCTATGCAAAATAGGGAAAAAATAATAAATAATTAAAAATATTGACCAAGGTGCTGGGAGCACGGACACACGACCGACCGACCATGTCGTGGTTAATCCCATGTCAGTTTTATATTTTTAATGCATTTTATTATTTTTCATGATTTGATGAAAATTCTCTCATCTTATCAAATCTCCTTCGTCTCGAGGAAACTCCTCGGTTTCATGGTACTTCCATAAATCCATAAAAAATAATATAAAATTAAGGAAAGGAGGGTAGGGCGTGACCATTGGCCAACTGGCCGTGCCTTGGTCCCAACCGGCCCCACACCCCACGGTTCCTTACTATTTTTTTATTATTATTATTATTTCTCTACTTTCATGAAAAAACTCCTTGATTTCATGGTATTTTTGCACAAATCATCAAATAATAATAAATAAAATAAATTATGAAAACTTGTGGGACCGGGCCTTGGCCGGCCGGCCATGCCCTAGCTGGTACCACACGCCCCTTTGTTTTATTATTATTATCATTAGTTTTCCTTGAATTCATCAAATTCCTTGATTTCATGGTATTTCTCTCAAATTAGGAAAAATTCCCTCAATTCATCAAAAATACATGAAAAATACACAAAAATTAGGGAAACTCGTGGGACCGAGCCCAAGCCGGCCGGTCATGCCTTCCACGGTCCCACACGCCCTTGTTTTTATTATTTTAATATTTTTTTTTTGCTTCCTTGAACTCATGAAAACTCCTTCAATTCATGGAAACTCCCTAAATTCATAAAATTTCTCAAAAAATCATGATTTTTTCATAAAATCATCAAAATATTATAAAATTAAGGAAAAGGCACCACGAGACCGTGGTCACGACCGGCCGACCATGCCTTGACCACGGCGGTCCCACGCCTCCTCATTCCTTATTTTATAGTTATTTTTCATCATCTCATGGCGTTTTCCTCAGTTTCGTCGAAACCCTAATTTGGCATATTTTCTCGAATGGATGCTCAATTGCACACCAGAAAATATCAAAATTCTTAGGACTGAGATGCGGACACCTTGGGGACACGAGCACGCTATCTTGACCAACCAAGATTGGCTCTTTGGCTCACGGAATCCGGTCCCATCAATTTTCACAGTTTTGACCTAATTTGCACAATTGCTCGTATTAGGTCCAAAACTCTTCCAAACACTTTGGATTTTCATGAAGTGATCGTCAGGCGGTCAGGTGACAACCCAGGGCCGGTTTCATGACTCCATGGTCAGTCCATCGCCTCGTCATAATTAATTAGGTTTTCCCGCCTAAGGCTCAGACGAGCATTTTGAATAAATGATTAAGCCAGCATTTAATCATTCTTCCACCAACAAATCGTCAACTCTTCAGGAGTTCTTCGTATTTGCTCACGTGAGCATATGGACACTACATGGTTGATCCAAGGTCCCATGTAGTCTCTCCCTCCTTCGTCCCATGGTTGAAATTCTAACGAATCATGAATTGATCATTAATTGATCAAATTAGGGTTTCTGAATCCAAGGATCATCATTCCAGATTCCAACCTTAATAATTTTACGACGACCTCATGGTCATTAATTTTATTAATTATTCTCGGTTCAACGACCAGTATTCTAATTAATATTTTTGGTATGCTGCTAATAATCCATCAGATGAGCAACACATGCTCAGACGATCAAATATTCAACAATTCATCACATGAGCAACACTTGCTCAGATAATAAATATTTGCTCAAACCAAGGGATATTGGTTCAACAATCAATATTCAACGATCCATCAAATGAGCAATACTTGCTCACTTCATCGTAAGAACTATACCTCTGTCTCATGACATGTTCAACTCAGAAACTACATGGACTCATCGTCCCATCAAACCACGAAGTCATAAATTGACTAACAAACCACGAGACGTCAATCGTGTCACTTGGGGGGATATCACTTAGGGTTTTGGTCTGGCGGTCTATGGAACGTGTGTTCAGACACACGATGGAATGTGAGCAAGTCGTGCAATCAGTTGAAGGAATTCACGTGGTAGTGGGTGGAAAATCGACCAAGTCTCCACACGTTGAGCAACTGGTTTCAAACACGATCTCCACTTCCCCACTCCTTGATTCCATCAACTGTCACACTTCATGGAATCATGGTGTCTAAAATTCCAGCAATATAAATAAGTCTCTGAATCATGATTGAATGATCGGCATCATCAGTATCATCAATCTCACGTCAAACTGACAACACGAGATCATCAACTCATCAATTGAGCAACTACTCTCAATTAAGAAATTTCAATCACTCAGAGCTTATCGTATTCAGAATTCACACACCCACAATCTTCGATTACCATTGATTCCACACATTTCTTAGCTTCTATCCTACAGATCAACCCATCCTATCTTGTGACCGAATTTACTCTGGAACGGTCATTGTCTTGATTTAGGCCGGAGTACTACAGATTCATCTCTCGAATCTAAAACACCCCCTTTGCAGAGGTGCATCTGTGTGAGGTTTAACATTTCGCTCGGTTCGAGGAGTCTCCTCCGTACGGTCGTCTCCTCAAGTCCTTAAAAACCAGCAAATCGTTTTCCCCCATCTACAAGACCATTTTGAATTGAATAAATAATTCCATGATTTTATATATTGATTTAATGATAATATGAGTTGTTGCTTCGCCGGTTTCGTATAACCTTTGTGCATAATTGTTAGGATCGAAAATATATTTGTCTACTTATTTGATATTTCATGCTTGGGTTAAATCCTTTGATGGGGTATGCTTAGAATAGCCAAGTATTATTTGAGAACCTGTATTTAGTTTTGTATAAATTTCTCGCTAATGAAATTTGATGGTGCATGCTTTGGTTTAGTATTTTGATGTGCCATGCTTAGGGCGTCCCAGTGATATTTGCGACTCTAATATATATAATAGGTGATGTCAATAGAACGAAAAATAAATAATTCATGAATTATGTTTCATTTCAGTATTTGAATAGAAATAGTGGTGGATACATTAAACCCTAGTTACCAACTCTCCCATTTGATTCGTTTTGTTACTTGAGTTTATTCTTCTCATTGTCTTTATTCTTTCAAAAATCCAAAAACATCTTTATTTGTTAGTCCATTAGAGATATTGATTACGTATTTCCACCGCTCCTCGTGGGAACGACCTGTACTTGTCATTGTTCTACTAGTTAGACACCGTGCAATTGCGGTTTATATAAATAGGTATCTCCGGATCCTATCACTTCATGAGAGAGTTGAAAGATCGTTTGCTTCTATGATTGCATGCTTCTTAGAATCGTATCTAGATGGCAATGATCTGAGAATCTTGCATACTATATCTTTTTCGGAAAAAGTCTTTCCTAACGAGAAAGAAACATTAATTAGCTCAGAGAGTTTAATGTGAAACTCTTCAAATATGTCGTTGTCATCCATTCGAAGGTTTTCCCACTCGGAGGTGAGAGTTTGAAGTCTAGCTTCTTGCTGTGACGAATTTCCTTCAAATACGATCTGAAGATTATCCCAAGCTTCTTTCGAAGTTTGACATGTTGACACATGATGTTATAAATCACGACTTACAGCATGAATAATAGCATTCAAACCATATGAATTTTGCTTTGCAAGGGACTTTTCTTTGTTCGAAAACTCTACTAAGCGTTTAAACTCAGTTTCTGAATTTTCTATCTTTGGACGAATATAACCATCGACGACTAATAGCCAAGTATTAAAGTCTCGTGATTGAAGAAAAGACATCATAGAATATTTCCACCATAGATAGTTTGTTCCGTCAAATCTTGGCGGTACGTTAATTGAAATCGATTCATGAGAACTCGAGTTCATTCTTATAGGTTGGATCGCACCAAACACAGATTGTTATATCTTTTCGTGTTTGCCTGCTCTGATACCAATTGAAAAGGCAAGGGTACCCAAATATACCTCAAGCTAAAACTTTTCCAACCAATAAGTCCTTTCTCCGAAAGTGATTGTCTATGGACAGAGTCGAGACAATACAACTAATCAGTTCACACTTCATGTGATCGTCTATGGATACGAGATCGAGACAATACAACAACGAAGTGTGTTTACTTGATACAAAGGTTCGGACTTAACCAAACACAATAGGATTGCTTATCAAGTAAATAGGAATTGACATTTGTGCGATTTACTTTAATTATAATAAAATAATTATAATGCGGAAATATAAAGTAAATGACACAACAAGATTTTGTTAACGAGGAAACCGCAAATGCATAAAAACCCCGAGACCTTGTCCATAATTGAATACTCTCGGGATTAAGCCGCTACACAAAATTACACCAACTTCGTATAGTTGAGACCAAGCAACTAAACCTATAGTTCACCTAGTTCCGTCTGTATTCACACGCCTCCAACCTATAAATAAGTCACGTACTTGGAACAATTCCTTTGGTTCGTATTCCAAACAGTAAAAGAACAACAAATCTGTTTAATATCAACTCTATTCAACAAAGTGATATGAGTCGGACAAAGGCTCTTCCGTTTATCTTAACATAAACTCCTTCGTCAGGTCCTTAGATCTATCTTATGTTCAATTACCGAAGTAATCATTTAAGATTAAGCCAACAACACTCTGAATCCAAAGAATTGTGTTGATGCCGATCTACTCAATTAATCAATCCAATCTACCACAAGGATAAACCGATTATTAATTGGATCCTCTTTTACCAAAACAAGCATTGTGCACACTAAAGATTATAAAACCCAAGTCAGATCTTAGATATCTTCTTTGTCTTCAAATCTTCCTTAAATCTTCAATAAAAACCTGCACACAATCACTTGAATCTCTTGTGATCAATCACGCACAGAACAGAGTCTGTTAACGATGGATTATCACAAGATCGTCTTTAGAACTAACAACAGTCTAAAGATCCCTGTGGAAACTCTGAACTAGTATGAGTGACTCTTATATCATAAGATAAGATTCTAAAGAATAAACAAACTAGGTGCAATCATATTTCAACCACCGTTAGTCAATCAAATCAATCTAGTTTCCCACCAACGGTACACGCTAGAGCTTCTCAATCCCAAAGAAGACTTTAAACTGAGCGGTCGAAAGAGATTTCTCCTAATTAGGTTACTCTCCTCTCCGAATAGGCGGCTACACCGATAAAAATAACAAAAGAGGAAGCATGTTGTTACGAAGGATTAGTTTGCTAGAAAGGCAAACTTCAAGTGTTTATAGACAAGGAAGTTTGGACACCAAGGAATTTCCAAAACCGAAAATATTCTCAAGATATTCATTAAAGCACAAATTCGGTTTTCATAATTCCTGTAAATGCTCTGTCCAAAAATAATGATCGAAATCTCTCGGAAAATCTAATTAGTAAATGCACATTACTAATTCTGGAATTTCCCTACAAAATGAAATTAATAACCTTAATTAAAATATTTCTAACTTACTTATGTTTCGATCCTGGGATTCTCTTCCCTTAGCCGTTAAGGAATATATTTGAACAATTAAAGAAATAAAGATTCATAGCACGTGTTCAAAGTATGTCGACATCCTTACTTTGTAAGTTCTCTTTCACACTTACAACCTTGAAACCGATTTTCCACACTTCCAAACAAGTTTAGAATTGGTTCATCCGACTTTCAAGAACTATGTGATTGATCAAACCAACATTCAATCACAATCATGGGTTTAACGGTTCTACAAAAACAAGTTTCGGTTCTACCTCCATGTGAGTATTGTGCATAGTCACACTAGCTTTCCAAAATTCGGTTGACTAGGTACTAGGATCGGTTCCCCACATATATATGGTATCTAACTTATATGTGTTGCACATGTCCAAAGGATCGGTTCCCTTTGCCTAAAAACGTGTTGCACATGTCCATAGGATCGGTTCCCCTTTCTGCCAAACCTTGTTGTACCCCATAAAAGGATCGGTTCCCCTTTGTGATGTACTGCACCTCTTACTAGGATCGGTTACCCTTTCCCATATTTGTTCATACAAAACACAAACCCGATCATACCATCTCAGGTGATTACTTAAGATCGATTTCACTAATAAAAGTCATACCAATACATAAGTCAGGCCTTTGTGAATAGTTCTACCAAGAACACAAACAAGTTGTGACCGGTTATACTCAATCACACATATTGGTTGTTCATAAGATATGCAATGAATAACAAAACCAATAACACCTGGAAATTTCTTTTTCGGTTCACAAACAAGTTTATGAACTTACTTCCTTAGAACACATGTAAACATTGTTCCCTAATAGACACATTTATGTGTTTGATATGATCTCAATTCTGTGTAATTATAATGCTCGATTTTGTACTTATTTAGTCATTTTATGTCTTTGTAGGTGTTTTTGGAGAAATAAGCTTTTGCGGGAAAATTGGATCGAAAAGTGGTATTTGTGCTCGTGGGATAAAATTACTATTCGGACTCTCAGGGGAACTTCAATTACTAAGGGGCACCCTATTGCTATTCACACACCAGCAGCTGTTAAGGGGAGGTCATCATTTCCTAGGTTTGAATTTGAAATTGGCGGGAAAAGGAAGCTTTCAACTGCGTAACATTTCGATCGAATTTTGAAGGAGTTTTAACGAGATTCAATGACGGGTAAGGACTGTTTTGGGCTTGATAGTGATTAACATGCTTGATATGGTGTTTAAATCCGACTGAGTTGGGATGGATCATCTAGACGACACAAAACAGGGGTATGAGCTTTCTCGGTTCTTCAGGCGAGAATTTGAACGAGATTCTATGGGAGATTTTAACGAAAATTGGTTGGAATGACTCTGTTACACTAAAACAAGGTTGGTAAGGAAGTTGGTTGCGATAAAAATGGTAGATTCCATCGTATTCTCGGAAAGCAAGGAAGATAACTTATTACGGGAATTGATTGACTTAAAGGATCCTCAATTATTCAGGTTATTATTATGTGCTTCTAATTTTTTACAGACTTTGATACCTGAATCAGATCTTAGCTACGAGGAAATGCAGACCATGATTTTTTTTTTTTTGGACCCTTTCATAGAGCCTGAACCTGAACCACAGCTAGATGTAGTTGTCTTAAACAGGAAAATAGACAAGGATGTGTTTTATTTGTTTATTTTCTTGGCAGGTTGCAGATTCCTTTTACTTGTGATAGCTCTCTTTGGTTTTGATGACCCACAGAAATTCCGGCTATTACTTTATGATTTTATGAGGTTATTAATTTTTACTTATGTTTGGCTGAAGACGTTAAAATTAGCACTTCTTGGGAGGTAACCCAATATTCTTGCGACACGGTAATATCTTTCCTTGACTCTTTTGCTTCAAATGTTAACAGTTTCTCCTTGTTCATGATTTTAATTTCATCTTTAGAACATTGAGGACAATGTTAGATTTGAGTTTGGGGGTATGGGAAAAACTTTTTAGTTGCAATAAATAAACTCCAGAGCCTAGAAATTTATGCCTATTAAGGATGGCACTAACCAATCTAAGTGGATGGAAGCATTTTGGTTGTAGGAGTTGAGGAACCAATCTGATTAGATGGAAACATCTAGAAGAGTCTATTCATAAAAGCACAGAGCTCAGGTGTTAGGAAAAAAAAACATGGTAGTTTCGCCATATCTCGTGATGGAAACATCGAAAGAATCCTGATCACTTCTTTTTGTTCTTTTTACCATTGCTAGGGTGAAATAGAGTGACTGAGATGAGAAAAAAAAAAGTTAGAAAAAAAAAGAGTTGAAAAAAAAATAATGAATGAGACCAGACCACCAGACCAACCGAAATAAATACAATAAAGTCGACCACTGGTACCCTTGTATATGCCAGCTGAGTTGACCTAGAGTTAGGATTATCGACCACTAGTTCCCTTGTATATGCTAGTGTTTTGATATTAGTCCAGACAGTATCTCAGTCCATTAGGATAGGTTCACCTTAGTCAACATCATCTACGTTTTTCTCTACATCCATCTTCTTAATCTATCCATGTGATTGGTTGACTCCGGTTATGATTTCCAAAAACTATCTGAGTAGAGCTCTGTCACTTTATATGAATTTTAGTATGCTTGAGTGCAAACTCGTGTACATCAATTGGAATTTCGCATCAGGGTACTTCCTCCTGTAGTCAATAAGTATGCCAACCAAGGAGATTCTTTAGTGCCTTCCAAGGTTCTGCCTAGATAGCTAGGGTCTGGAGTGTAAAGGTTTTGTGGGTATATCTCTTGTAAGCCCTCCTGAGACTATAACTCGTCCACTAGGGACACCTAGGGGTTTAAAGGCTTATTGCATACGCTAAATGCAATCGACGATGCCTGCGACAGTGAGTTAGGATTTTATTTTGTTTACTCGAGGACGAGCAAATAATAAGTTTGGGGATATTTGATAGACACATTTATGTGTCTGATATGATCTCAATTTTGTGTAATTATAATGCTCGATTTTGTACTTATTTAGTCATTTTATGTCTTTGTAGGTGTTTTTGGAGAAATAAGCTTTTGCGGGAAAATTGGCTCGAAAAGTGGTATTTGTGCTCGTGCGAGAAAATTACTATTCGGACTCTCAGGAGAACTTCAATTACTAAGGGGTACCCTATTGTTATTCACACACCAGCAGCTATTAAGGGGAGGTCATCATTTCCTAGGTTTGAATTTGAAATTGGCGGGAAAAGGAAGCTTTCAACTGCGTAACATTTCGATCGAATTTTGAAGGAGTTTTAACGAGATTCAATGACGGGTAAGGACTGTTTTGGGCCTGATAGTGATTAACAGGCTTGATATGGTGTTTAAATCCGACTGAGTTGGGCTGGATCATCTAGACGACACAAAACAGGGGTATGAGCTTTGTCGGTTCTTCAGGCGAGAATTTGAACGAGATTTTATGGGAGATTTTAACGGAAATTGGTTGGAATGACCCTGTTACACTAAAACAAGGTTGGTAAGGAAGTTGGTTGCGACAAAAATGGTAGATTCCATCGTATTCTCGGAAAGCAAGGAAGATAACTTATTACGGGAATTGTTCGTGTTAAGGAAGGAAAGAGGATTTGTTTACAGGATTTGTTTGAGTAAATATGGAAGACGCGTGCAAGCATAGGACTTCCAGGATTCGAGTGTATCAAACACAGAGACGCGTAAAGAGATTTGAGGAGATATTATCGTGACTTACGGTGAAAGAAAAACCCGAGACTTTGGAGAGAAGAAAACTAGATAAATCGAGTCATTATGTTACCTGTTGGAATGTATATAGACTGATGGGAGGTCTGAGAAGGGATCGGGAGTTGGGGGTACGCTGCAGAGCTAAGAATCAGGCTGCAGGAGAAGTTGCAGCAGCAACAGGAAGAAGACTAAGCTGAAGAACATAAGGCTGTAAAGGACAGTCGTTTCATAGGGTATTAAATTCAGAATCCTGTAACAGTCCATTAGTAACTATTATCTTCAGTTTGCAACAATTTCTGTAACAGTTGACTCTGTAACAATTATATCTGTTACAGATTCGCTGTAATACTATTTTTCTTCATTAAAACACCTTTTGAGCCATGTTTATATCTTTTGAGCGTGTTTTCACCATGAAGAGCTAAACCCCAACGCTGGGATGACGGAGAAAGCCTAAAATCATACGTGGGTAAGTATATTTAATTCTTATATGACTTTTGCACTAATTAAAATTGATTTATGATTTTGATTAATTAGTTGTCATCTCATCTGATGGGTCATGCTTGCTTAGATGTTTTGATGTCCCATGCTTAGGATTTACAACTAATATTTTGAGAATCTACCTTGGAAAAAATAAGAGTCCATGTCTTTATTTATTGAGCTATAATTGTTAAAAGAATTAATATTTGAACCCTATGTTATGAGTTTGGTGGAATCCTGAATCTCGGTACCTCTCGATATCGTGACAATCGTGTATATATATATATATATTCCTTGAATTTATTTTTAAGTCTTAAACCAATATCATCAAGTCCGAGTTGAATGAACTTTATTTACCACTTCTATAATCACATCATTCCCTAGGATGAAATCCTCACCTCATACCCATACATAATCACAATAACATTCAAATGATTATGGCGATGTCTTATCTACAAAGTTAAATGGTTAAGCAATAAACCTCGTATTGTATTCCTTAATCCTATGTCTATCTAGAGTTCAAATATGCTTCGCAGTTATGTTTTCAATATGCACGACTTGAAAGATACGTTAGGGAATGAAGCAGTTCAAGTCAAATATCACTAAACTCAAGTGGAAGGATGATTGTTGTCATTGTAGCTCCTTGCTTCTTCACATCTTCAAGACTTCGCAAGTAATGTCTCATATCTTAATACTTTCAAACTAACCTATACGAAGTTGACTCTAGTACATAATCAAGCGACTCTTAACATGAGTTTTGATTCACTAAAATATGACATACCAACGCTTAGTGGGTTCAACCGAGCCATGCTCTAACAAACTACACATTAATTCTCCCCCTTTTTGTCAATATAAATTGGCAAAGGTACAAAAACTAGTGGGATCCTCATGAAATTTTCATAGAGATACTTCATGACCAAAAGAGAACAAACTTACCAACTTGTTTCGATGATTTCACATAGTCGAAACTTAGCGTATTCATCAAGGAATTTATAAAGATACATGATAACTCCTACAATACTCCACAGCCGCACTCCCCACAAAGATTTGGCAATTAAGCACAAGTTCAATTAAGAACTCTCCCCCATAAAATGTCATTCCCGAAAGAACAACAAGAGCGACCTTACTTTTACAAGAAAAAAAGGATTTCTTTAAAAAGAAACTAAGATACTTAACAGAAATTCAACTACTGAAACAAATGCAGAATTGAAGTAACACTTAAACTGGAATTCCAAACTCAATTTCCCAACAGATCGAGATAAGTGTAGGGGCAAGAGTTTAGGAAAGACTAATGAACCAAAAAAACACCAATAGACTTCCGTAAGTGTTGAAAAGTAGCAGTATTTAATGGTTTGGTGAGAATATCAGCCAATTATTGTTCGGAAGGCACAAATTCCTTATTTATGATACCATTTTCATAAAGATCTCGAATAAAATGATACCTTATATCAATGTGCTTAGTTCTTGAGTGCTCAACGGGATTCTCAGTGATTCGAATCGCGCTAGAGTTGTCATAAAAGAACTTCATTATTCCAGTATCAATTCCATAATCAACAAGCATTTGTTTCATCCAGAGAAGTTGAGTACAACATGATCCTGCAACAATATATTCTGCTTCACATGTAGATATGGATTGTGAATTTTATTTCTTGTTATGCCAAGCCACAAGATTCAATCCTACATAGTAGAAACCTCATGAGGTACTTTTTCTGTCTTCCACACATCCTGCCCAATCAACATCTGAATAGGCAGAAAGATCAGTGTTAGTATCAAAAGTGTAAAATAGACCATACCCGACGGTGTGATTGACGTATCGTATGATCCTTTTTGCAGCTGCAAGATGATATTCCTTTGGATTTTCCTGAAACCTAGCACATAAACCAACACTAAAAACAATATCAGGTCTAGTGGATGTAAGATATAAAAGGCTTCCAATGATAGATCGAAAGAGTTTTTGATCCACATTTACACCTTTCTCATCTCTATGTTGTAACACCCCGAGTTCCGGACCAGGGTCAAACCCATATGGAGATTCGAACTCGAAGCGTTACGGGTCGGAAAGAGACTTATGCATATATATTTCTCTTAGTTAATTTTTTTTTATTACAAAAAATATAATTTAGCCTTTCTAATATGAATTTAAACATATGAATTTGCTAATCATTTGTAACAACATTTCCAGCAAACTTATTATTCCAAATTACATTTCAATCAATACAATGAAAAGATTCAAATCACTAAGCTACTCAATCCTGGCTTCCGTTGCGCGACTCTAATAAATCTGCAAGGATGTCAATTGGGGTGAGATGATAGCTCAGTAGAAAGGATTACCAATTCTCTAAAGATGTGCAAACATAATCATTTTTATCAAGGAAAAACATATGACAAGAACATGGTACAACTTCAACGAATCCATGATATATTCAAGAATCATAATACCAACAATATTTTCGATAAATTATCCAATCTAGAATTCAGTCTATGAGTTCATAACATTAATATTATTATCAACAAATCATCAATTTAAGTTTCAACACATCATTCACATATTAACATTGTCACCAACCAAACATGAGTTCATAATACCATTATTATTATCAACTAATCATCCATTTTGGATTTAATACATCAATTCACAATTCATCCATTTAAGTTCACACCTGAGTTCAACAATTCATTGAAATAGATTTCGCACATGAGTTCACAACAGTATTAATGTTTCCTACTGTGAATACCAATATTCTGTGGAGCACGTGTCACGATCTTAGTGGCCGCATATATACCTAACTGTGTAGCCTTCGCTAAACAGAGAAGCCTGAGTAACAAGGGATTCCTCCGCAAATCTACTTTATCTCATCCCAAGAAAGAAGGCGTGAACGGTCAAGATAAGGAAGTAAAAATCCTAGTCTATATAGAGTCAGCTGGCGAGGGGACAGAGGTAGATGACGCATCCAATCAGCATTAAATACTCAAATCTCTTATCTACACGCATGAATCTAGGAACGTGGAGAGAGAAAGTGTGGCAGAACACGATTGGCGAAAGCTGGTGGTGAACGAGGGTACAACCCGTACTAAGGTTGGGTAGTTCCCGAAGGAACGTGGGCCAGCTGAGGTGGCGAAATATAACTGGAGAAAGTACGCGGTGGACGAAGGTACCATTGGTACGAAAGGTATATCAGCAGATGATGGACCCAGAGGCAGCAAAGATATACCTGGAGCAAGAGGGTCTATAAATATCAAGCTTCACCAACAAACTAAGGGCATTCAAGATGTAGGAGAGAAGACCTAGTCTTAAGCTTATACCTCTTTAATGTTTAGAACTTAAGTATTTACTTCCACTTGAGTTCTCTCTATTACTTTGGGAAGCATTTAAGATCTTTGTAACCACCAAAAATTAATACAAAAACAAGCACTCATTACCCCGTGGATGTAGACAAATGTCGAACCACGTAAATCTCCTGTGTCTCATGATAACTTAGAAGCTTTTACATTATACTTGTGTTCTTCGTTGTTATTGTGATCTTAGATATCATTTATTACTTGGCAATATCGGTTCAACAGAGGTATCAATACTACTTAGTATCAGATCCTCAGAGCTGTATACATTACATAGACTACGGGAAAACGAGTAGTCACAGTGTGGCGCCCACCGTGTTTTGCTCACGAACCTGAGTTTAGGCACAATTTTACATTTTACTTATACATCTTCTGAAACGAAGGGGTCTGTGTTTCACCGATGAATCTCACTCTCTAGTGATTCTTTCATCCACTATTTGTGTATGTTTTTGAGTTCATAGCCTCTAAAAACGTGCCTCATTACAGATCCACAACAAATTTTTCAAAAAACATACTCACAAAACGCCAAAATGTTTGTTTTATACTAAAACAACCTTTCTTAAACAAAGCGCATCTTAGATCTGAGAACCTTTTTCTGACAGAGGAATCTCAGTAAAATTTGAAGGATAAAAGATCTTCCAATGCATTTAATAGCCTTGTTTTTCGCAAGATCTGACACCCCCGTTTTTCATTGGTTTTCGACATTTTAAGGTTGTATTTTCCAAGGATGTCATTAGCATTTAATACCCATCTGTCAAAAACATTATTTCAGTCTTTTTTCTGAAAAAGATGCTTAACAGTCTTCTGTGTCAGAGCATTAATAGCTACTTTTAACGAAGGTACCCAAGTAGCAGACTTCTTCGATTTTTCTGTAACCGCGGGATAACCAAAGCCGAAGGCATGCAGAAACCAACTGATGTACCAACAATCTCACGAACAGATATCACAAGAGGGAGATCCCAAAAGCCGTCTCAAGTAAACCAAAGGAATGAAGTGGAGGACGGACAAAGAAAGAAGAACAGTTGCTAACAAATCGCCTATTCCTGTTGAAGGGATGGGGAAAACATCAGGAGCTCAACCAATCTACGACACGCCATTACCGGAGCATGCTACAGCTACGAAGACACCTGCGGCCAATGCAGGGTTACCCAGAACCTTAGCTCCTATGGGGCGAGGGTTGGGAAACCTAACTCCAATTCAGATAGATCCAGACGCGCCAATTATAGAGGAAGGAGTCGAAAACTATGAAGATCCAGCAGACAGCACTCCTCAGGGGGGTGGAGCCCATAACGAAGACCAAATGACGGCACAAATAGCAGCTTTGTTACTCCGTAAAAAGAAAAACGAAGATGCAATGCACGAGATGGCCCAAGAGAACCAGAACCTCAAAGGTATGTTAGACATACAATTCGAAGGTTCCCAAACTCACCCCCCACAACCGAGGCATGAAAATGGGGCTATCTCAAGAAGACGAAGGGTGAATCTCAACCCACCAAAGGCGAATCAGCATAAGGAAGCAAGGAGAGCGCACCATGATCCAGATGAAACGGATTCAACATACAAGCCCTCTCAAACCTACTACGACGAAGCATTTTCCAAAGATGCTCACAATGTGAACATGGTCATGGAGCAAATGGAGAAAATACGGAAGGAGATCCAAGGCCTAAAAACTGGCCATACAGGCGCAAGACTAGAAGAAGTACTACAGGATTCAACCACGTCACCACTATCCTTTCGCATTTTGAGGGAAACCATCCCTCCGAAATGCCCGGTACCTACGTTCCAAGCATACAACGGTACCTCAGATCCCGCAGCCCACCTACGGTATTACACTGGTGTCCTTGCCCATTGGGAAAGAAACGAGGTGGTATTTTGTAGGTACTTCCCAGCAAGCTTGACGGGATCAGCACTGGCCTGGTATGACAACTTACCAGCAAACTCAATTGACTCCTTCGAGCAATTATCTACGGTGTTTTTGGAGACATACATGTACAACAAATCAACAAAGGCGGGGTTAGATAGGCTATTTGCTTTAGATATCGGTCCCCGAGAGACGCTGATGCAGTACACAGATAGGTGGCAAAAGACATGCCAAGCAATTGGAAAAGTTAATCCAGAAATTAGCATAAATTGTTATAAGTACGGACTTGATAGAACCTCATCCATCTTCGTGGAGCTTCACAACAGAGCCCTCGATTCCGAAGGCGAGCTCAGGGTTGTCCAGGACCGTTACATCAGACTCGAAGAAATCCAGAAGGATAACCTCAGGGCACAAGCAAAGGAAACAACGACTCCACAACGAACTAACTCTCTGGAACCAATTCCGGAGGTATCTAAGCGACAAAACGAAGCCGGGGGCGGAACCAATTCTCGAGACAAGCGATCCAAGCACGGAGATGGAAAACGAGGCAAAGAAAGAGAAGAATTTATGGATAAGGTCTACACAAAGTTAAACACAACTTTCTCTCACATCCTAAGCAAGGAGGGAGCAAAGCCAGGCTTTCCTTGCCCTAATACTAGGGGAAAGCAGCCAGAAAAGACAAAGGAGTCTAAGGAGTACTGTGCGTACCACCAATACTACGGACATACTACTGATACATGCTACCACCTGCGCAACGTGATCCAAAGATTCATCGACTAAGGCAAATTCATGGAGTACGTACAACTGCAGCCAGCGGAGACTGAGGAGATCCCAAAGAAAAGGGTAGAACTACCTCAGGATGGCAAATACATCAACATGATCACCTTCTCCAGCGGAGGTCAAGAATAAATGCTCGAAGATATCCTCGAGTTAGCTCGAAACAGAAAGAAGATTGAATCCCATGAAGTGTTCAAGCTAAGTGGACCACCCACTAGCACTTGGGAGGACTGGATGGCCACGCCATTAACCTTTTCAAAAAAGGACATCAACGAGGAGGTTGAAATGCACAACGATCCACTAGTGATCACTCTTCCAATACATGGATGGAACGTTAAGTCCTTGTGGATGGGGGAAGCTCGTTAATTGTGCTATTTTACGAACCCTACCTACGCATGGGTTTGACATCAGAACAAATGGATTCTTCCACTTGCACAATATATGGTTTTAATGGAGCAGTCTCAAGACCGAAGGGAGAAATCATCTTGCAGGTACACGCAGGACCCTTAGTAACCAGTACACGCTTCTGTGTGGTGGACGCAACTTCGCCCCTACAACGTAATCATGGGAAGACTATGGGTCCATCAACTGCGAGGAACAGCTTCGACGTATCAGCAGTACCTATGCTTTCCTACACCTATGGGTGAAATGGAAATCAAAGGCGACCAGCAATACGCAAGGCTATGCAATCTAGCGGAAATCAAACTCAACGAATAAAGAACTGCTACTCAACAGCATGAAAGAAAGAGACGTAAGGCAAATACCAAGGAAGTACAGGACACAGCCTCCTCAGTACCCAAAGCTGTCTCAGACCCGGAGACAAGCACCTCCACCAATCCAAGCACAGATGTCTCCACCAAATGACAATTACAGAAAAGCACTCCTCAAATCTGCTCACCGGTAGAACCAACAAAGAAAATCAACATCAGGACGGAGGCAGAACCAAAGATGCTCAACATCAGAACTTTGCTTGATGAAGAAGAGGATATGCAACTACAACGGATACTAAAAGAATATGCAGACGTCTTCGCATGGTCAATGGAAGACATGCCGGGAATCGATCCGAATTTGGTCTCACACCACCTTCGGCTCAGACCGGAGATACCACCGTTCAAACAACGCATACGTAAAGTGGCAGACATCTACCACGAAGGGGTGGAAAAAGAGTTGCAAAAGTTACTTGCAGCTGGATTAATACGAGAAGTCAAATATCCCACTTGGATATCAAACATGGTCATTGTTCCTAAGAAGAACGGAGGTGTACGCATTTGCATCGACTTTAGCAATCTCAACAAGGCGTACCCCAAGGATAGCTACCCACTGCCAAATATTGACCAGATGGTCAATGCAACCAAAGGCCACCAAAGGTTATCCTTCATGGATGGATACTCAGGCAATAACCAAATAGCCCTTGCGGAAGAAGATCAGGAGATTATTGCGTTATTTACCTCACGAGGCCTATATTGCTATAAAAGGATGCCTTTTGGACTAAAAAACGCGGGGGTAACATACCAACGATTAGTAGAAAAAATTTTCAAGCCATGGATAGGCAAAATACTGGAGGTCTACGTAGACGACATGCTCGTCAAGAGCAAAGAAGAAAAAACCCATCTCTCAGACCTAAGGGAGATATTTGAAGCCATGAGGAGCTACCACATGAAGGTGAACCCGGACAAATGTACGTTCGGAGTTACCTCAGGAAAATTCTTGGGTTACTTGGTCACCAAGCGAGGAATCGAAGTAGACCCTGAAAGGGTCAGAGCAATAATGGAGATGCCATCTCCGCAAACCCTAAAAGGAGTGCAAAAGCTAAATGGAATTTTAGCTTCCATGGGAAGATTCATATCAAGATCATCAGATAAATGCAAATTTTTTGACACACTAAGGAAAGGAAGCAGGTTCACATGGACCGAAGAGTGCGAACAAGCTTTTCGCAAGATCAAAGAGTACTTAGTATCAGTACCCATCTTGCAGAAACCGGAGCCAGGCGAAATACTCACACTATACCTAGCAGCAACAAGCTACGCTGTGAGCGCAGTGTTGGTACGAGACCAAGGGCAAGGAGAAAAGCCCGTATACTACATCAGCAAGACACTCAGTGCAGCGGAGCGTAACTACACCAAGGTGGAACAACTCATATATGCCTTAGTAGTGGCAACACAAAAGCTAAGATATATTTCGATGCACACACCATCCGAGTTTTCACGAAGGCTCAAATAAGTCAAATCCTCGACACACGGAGAAGATTGGAAGAGTGGCAAAATGGAATGCCATGATCAAACAATTTCACATAATCTTCGAAACCAGGAAAGCGGAGAAATCACAAATCTTAGCAGACTTCTTGGCAGACCTACCTCTGAATGACGAAGCTGAGATAGACGACATCCCAGGAATGGAGGAAGACAAGCCGGAACCAGAGGATCTCTTGGAACCACGGAACTCACGAAGGTGGGAGATATTCGTAGATGGCCTCCAACGGAGAAGGCGCAGGTATAGGGATCGTGATAACAACCCCTACTGGAGACCGACTCATCTATGCATTCAGGTTAGAATTCGAACAATACACTAACAACATCACGGAGTATGAGGCAGTCATACACGGCCTACGCTTAGCACAGGAGCTGGGCTTATCAGATGTCGTTTGACTAGTGATTCGCAATTGGTCATTAGACAAATAGAGCTCAAATACCAAACTCTGGATCCGATACTATCTTCGTATCTAAAGCTAGCACAGGAGCATGCGTCAAAGATCAACAAGGTCACATTCAGACATGTCTGCCGAAAAGATAACAGACACGCAGATGCCTTGGCATTTATATCATCAATGCTGAGAGACAGAAACACTACCTCAGTCCAAATTGGGAGAATTTATGAACCTTCGATAGAAGGACTAACCTCCGACACTGAAGAAACCTTAGCCGTCCAAACAAGGGCCATGAGGGAAGCAGAAAAGAAAAAGAAGATGAAGCGATGGGAGAGCCAGATAACGAAGCTGGTGAGTCTGATAAAGATCAACCCACGTCAGATGAAAGCAACGACGAAGCTGAGGACGATTGGAGAATCCCAATTCACCAGTACCTTGATAAAGGTACCTTACCCGCAGACGTCAAAGAAGCTCGAAAACTCGAATCAAAGGCAGCAATGTAACCTACGAGACGGGATACTGTATAGAAGGTCATTTCTTGGACCTTTGATGCGATGTCTCTCACAAACCGAAGGTAAAAGGATACTGCATGATATACACAGCGGAGAAGCTGGCAATCATAGCGGAAGAAGGTCTTTGGCAATCAAAGCCAAAATGCAAGGATACTATTGGCTAAGCATGGACGAAGATGCGAAGAATGTAGCAAGGCGTTGTGAAAGATGCCAACGCTATGCTAGGAAGATTAAAGCGCCAGCGACGGAGCTTAACTCGGTCATCATGTGGCCATTCGCCAAATGGGGAGTTGACATTGTTGGACCCTTGATAGAGGGGACATCAAAAAGAAGATACCTTATCGTAGCTACGGATTATTTCACCAAATGGGTGGAAGCAAGGGCTTTGGCAAGGATTAGGGACACAGATGTCTTTAAATTCTTGTTCGAGCAAATCATCTGCAGGTTCGGGATACCAGCCGCCATAGTCTCTGACAATGGCAAACAGTTGGAAGGAAAGAACATAGACATGCTCTTCAACACCTTCAATATTCAGAAAAACAAGTCTACTCCGATATATCCTAAGAGCAATGGACAAGCGGAGGCCACTAATAAGACGATAGCAATGAACTTAAAAAAGAAGGGGGCATACAAGAAAAGATGGTGCGAGCAGCTGCACAATGTCCTTTGGGCCTACCGTACTACTAGAAGGGCACCAGGGAGAAACTCCGTTCTTACTAACCTACGGAGCCGAAGCAGTCATCCCAACGGAGATAATACTGCCAACAACGAAGACAGAGGCATGGGAAAAGAATCTGACAACAGATCTTATGCTGGAAAAGCTTGATGACCTTGAAGAAAGGCGGGAAGTAGCTCTGCAAAGGATGGTAAACTACCAACGAAGGCTGGCTCGTGAATACAACAAACGGGTAATTCCTAGAAACTTTGTGGTCGAAGAATACGTACTACGTCAAATACCACCATATCAAAGGAAGAAAGAGTGGGGGAAGCTAGCTCCGACATGGGACGGACCCTACATTATACACGATATTGGGGAAAGGGTTCATACTACTTAAGAAATCTCAAAGGGGAAGTATTGCAACACCCTTGGAATGCAATGTACCTAAAGAAGTATTACCCGTAGAGAATGGTTATCACTCAGGAGAAGAAGGGAAGGGGCAATAGCCCGCCATGTTCTATCCCTGATCAAAGGTATTACAAACCAAATTAATCAATGAAAGAAACTTTTTGCTAAGAAAGAGTGCATGTTGATTAAATAAAATTGGGTTAGAAAAGACACCCTCCGTCAGAATTGACGATGAGGCAAGGCGACATAACTGCGCATATGTCAATCTCGGATCCTAAGGGCAAATGAATCCCACTGAAAGGCAAATAATAAGCAATATATCCCACAAAGAGAGATACCTTGTCGAAGTAAAGCAGCAATCGCGCTGAACGCGTAGGGTTACAGGAAAATTATTACCCACGTAGGAGCCCTCGCCACCACGGTACCTTCTGGCCAAAGGATACTTGGGTAGGATGATGAATGTTCCACCAAAGGTTAAAAACACCTTAGCACCTTGTGATGACTCGAATGTGCAAACAATTAGACATAATACGTCTATATATATATAATAATAAAGGTACTAAAATAAGTACTACCAAAATAAAACTAACACATCTCAAAGTTGCAGATGACGGTTCAGAAAATAACGAAGCATTGTTTCAAGGAAAGGAGACAACAAAGGCCCCTCAGGGGGCACAATACATCAAAGGAGTTCGGTTGAAAACAAGGTCAGCATAGCACAATCAAGGGTAAGGAAGGCGAGGGAAGACAACACCCTCAGCTTGGAGCTCAGCCTCCGCAAAAGCATTGTTAATATAGTCAATGGCAGAACGCTTGAACTGCGCCTCCATTTGGGAAGCTTGCCGCTAGGTCCGAAGCCGATTTCTGACGAAGCTCCCTAATCTGAGCGCTAAGCTGATCATTAGCTTGCTGAAGCGCCTCAGCTTTAAACTTAGCAGCAACATCAAACTGGCGAGATATCTCCAGCTGAGATATCTGGCCCTCAAGGCGGTTAATCTTGGCGTTAGCACCCACCAACTGCTCTTGGAGGCCTGCACACAAAGGGTATCAGCAACAAGAACAAGGAGCTAAAGATACAAAGGATGCTACGGAAAAAATAATTGTCCTAAGCTACCTTCGGCATGACTAAGGGACTCTTCTAAACTATGTTGAGCCTCAGCAAGGTCTACCTCAGCCGCATCAAGGTCTTCCACAAGGGTATCCCTCTCCGTCCGAAGATCATCAACATCTATCCGGAGCGAAGCATTCTCAGAGGATAAAACTTGGTACACATTCTCTAACTCTTCAAACCTTTTTACTAAGGATGCATGAGACATGGAAGAAGGCACGAGCTGGCATCAATAAGTTTGTTCTTAAGAGAACAGACCTCAGAAGTTAAAACATTACGCTCTGCAGTAACCTTAGCTAAAGAAGCACAAGCAGCTTCAAAATCGGCATGATATTTCTTGCGAATAATTTCTTGGGCAGAGAGACGCTTCTCGACTAAGGCAATATCCTCCTTTTGCTTTAAAATGAGACTCTCCTTCCAGCAAAGGGCTTCGTCACACTCCTCACGAAGCGAAGCCATCTGCTTCACTAAGTCTGCATTATGAGCGGACTCAAGGGAAAGCTGGGCCTCATAATGAACAGTTACGTTCATTAGCCTATCAGACTTCTTTTGATAATACCAAACATCGGAGGTTAACTTGGCCACTTGATCTCGAAGACATCTAAGTTCACTAGAGCTGCCGGCTGGCAGACGAAGGTTGTCTTAGGACTATGCAACCAAAAGTAAAGAAAAAAGCTAAGGAAGAAGAGAAACAAACCTATGGCTTTAGAAGACTCGGCAGCTAAGACACATCAGCAGATTTGCGACCATCCTCGGCAACCTTAGCAGCATTATTAGCTCTCTCAAGAGCCAATAAACAAGCTTCCAGAGATCTCTGGGTTTTCCTCAGATCATCCTCCAACGAAGATATCTTAGCAGCAGAAGTAGCATCACTCGACGAAGGCTGCTGAGCAACGGCAAGAGCATACTCTTGACGAGCACGTTCCAGCAGGGCACTCAAATGAGTGCATTTAGCCCTATAAACCTTGAATAAGGTATAACCAACATCGATCTGCTTGCAAAGCTGCAAACAAAGGAGTATAAGGACGGACGAAGGATCAGATTAAGAAGAAAAACGATAAGGTAAGAATCACTTACTGAGAACGCTGAAAGACGGGGGAGGAAGTTAGCGTAGGTATCCATGAAAGCCTCCATCTCTTGGATGCTACCCCTACGGATCTCACCAAAGCTCTGGAGCGGAGACAATCAGGGTCAAAGAACAAATCTTTGGCAGCACGATACTGGGCAGATAACACGTCCAGCTGTGAAGCTATCTCGAAAGAACTACCAAGATGATGATCAACTCCAACATAAAAGGGACCCTTGGAATCCCGCAGGATGGCCTCAAGAATAGCGTCATCGGAACTACCCAAGCTCAAGCTCTCCGGAAACCTACTTTGGCTAGATTCAGCGACAACTCCCTCGTTTGTTTGAACACGAACAAGGGGAACGACTGCTGAACCCTCACCACGACGAAGAGATGGCATGATGGAAGAGCTAGGAATAGAAAGAGGAGCTTGAGAGCCGCCCAAATCCATGTCACCGGCAGAAGGAAGATTACCCGGTCCGGTCCAATCTGGTGACGAAGGTGGGGGTCCAACAACTTTGCTAGCAGGGGCAGTAGAAACAGACTGAGCACTCCCTAGTGAAGCAGGAACATCATTGAAGAAGAAGCTGGCCAGTGAAATCACAACCTTCTTCTTCTGCTAAGAATTTGAGCTACCATCCCTCACCGTGGGGGTAACAACCTTAGCAAACGAACCACTTGATTAGCAGGAGACGAAGGGAGACTCTTAGAAGCCACAACAGCAGCTCCAGCAGCAGCAGGAATAGCGGGAAAAGCTTTGCTAGGAGCAGATTACGAAGGCATCTTCAAGGATAACGAAGGTGCAGGGGCTTGAACGCTAACAGGCTCTAATAGATGAGCACCAGTACCAACAAGAAGGTTCTCACCCTCAACTGAAGCAGCTCGGACGGGGCTAGGGTTATTTTTGGCAAAATCCCCCTCAATATCATCCAAATGAGGACTAAGGCTAGTATCCTCGATATCCTCTATGTCTTCGTCACCGGGTCCCTCACCAGCAGTCTTGGGATCATCATCCAAAGCATCAAGATCAATCACGGTCTTCAACTTATCCTTCCTCTGGGAAGACTGTAAAGAAACACATGCGTCAGCTAAGAATCGGGGGCAAGATACTAAGGAACTTACAAGCACAAAGGTATGATAATGATCCTTACCTCCGCAGGAGTTTCAACCAAAGCCTTTCTCTTCCTAGTCCTTGTGGCCACATAATTACCAGCAGAGCTTGGAGCAGTCCCAGCAGAAGAAGCAGGGGCAGACTGCAAAAGAAGACCATCAGAACAAAGATATCAAAGCAGATAAAGATATCTAAGCAGATAAAAATATCTAAGCAAACGAAGATTTTAACAACAAAGATACCTCGTGAGAAGCAGCAGGATTAAAAATCCAAGGCTGATACCCATCATACTTCTCAGGCAAAGAACGAGTTGAACGAGGGACTGAGGGGTCCGCAGTGGTGAAACCATAAGCCCAAGGACCAACCACACGAAGAGGAGTACGAGCCTAACGATCATCATGATCAATACGAATACGGTCATTGATGAGTGCCAAATATTGTATATATTTATCCCTTTTTGTTGGCATTTAACTCATCTTTTGCGCATTAATTCTACATTTTATCCCATATTCTGTATTTTCATTGTTTTCAAGAATAAATATTTTTCTTACTTAATTTTGCATTTTTAGGTAATAAATAAAGTTCGGATGAGTCGCGGAGCGAAAAGAGCATAAAAGTAGTGAAAAGCCGGGAGAAATCACGCAAGGAAGCCGCGAAGAATGGTGCGCACAACCTCATTTTCTACACACAAAAGCGCCTCCGTTCTCAGCCGTCAGATCAGTTCCCAGAAGCATCCGATGGTCGCTCCTTCATAGAGCATCAAAATCTGAAGTCTCTGCCAAGCACCACAGCGCTGAAATTCCAAGCCTTCAGATTAGATGGTAGTTGAATCCAACGGTCGCTCCCTTGCTGTTCATCAACGTTGGATATCTCTGCCTTACACTACAACACCTAACCCCATCTAGAGACGTTAACTTCGTTGTATCAACAAATCTGACGGTCGCTACAAGCTTCACTTCACATCACCATCCGATCCACCTACCAGCTTCGCATCTCGCGGCCCATCTCACGAAACATCATCTCTTGATGAACCCGTCTCACACCCTAGCGACCGAACCCATCCACCTAACCAAACACGCCCCCTACCCCAAACTCAGTCGAGCCACTCTCCCCCATTCCTCTCTGCAACTTCACCACCGTCTTCAACAGAACCATGTCCACCACCTTCTCCATCTCTGTCACCACCTGCTCCGCCACCCACTCTCTGTCACCACGTCAAACAATGATAACCCATCATTGTTCCCATCTCCCTAGTCCATCTAATTCACTTATTCCACACATTCTCTGCCCGAAACCCTAAAGTGTGAAATAGGTAAATTAGGTTGAGCTAGAGTGAAATTGAAGGCATGGAGAGGTAGAGAAGGACAAATAGAGTAATGGGTCGAGTTCAATTTGATGTTGCTACATCAAATTAGGTGAGTAATTACCAACCCTAGCTCTGTCAGTTTGGGGATTTTTATTGTAGAACCCTAATTGTGTTGTGGGTATAAATATGTAGTGTGGGAGTGTTGTAGAAACTTTATGCTTGGAATAGCCAGCATCCAGGACTTTCATGTCCTGTTAATTGTTATGTTTGTGTTTATTGTTAATGTTTGTGTTAATTGTTATGTATGCTTGGAGTAGCCAACATCCAGGACTTTCATGTCCTGTTAACTGTTAATTTCTGTTAGATGTTAATTTTCAATTTCAGCTAAAATTTCATGTTCATGTTACTTGTGTCCTGTTATGATGTATCCTGTTAATGTGTTAGATGTTTGTGTGTGTTCATTGTTAATTTCAGTTGGTTATGTTCATAATGTTTGTGCAATGTCCTTTTAATTTCCTGTTAATGTTCTGTTTAGTTTCACTGCTTCTGTTATGTTGTCTCCTGTTGATGTTTGTTAATGTTCCTGTCATGTTTGTTTTGCTGTCACAATTGATGGAATGCTAGGCTAGGTATCTGTGAAGCTTTGAACTAATTGTGCAATGGAAGAAATCAGTGCTCATAGCAAGCTGATTTTCTTGCCATTCCTTGTGTATGCTTAGGTTGCAGTGTTGATTGTGCATTGGGAGAAACTAGTGCTTATAGCAAGCTAGTTCTCTTCCCATTTTTTTAGTATACCTCCTGAATGCCTTAGCCTAGCCTTGCTTCATTTCAGCTTCACCACAACCCTGCCCTTGGCCTTAGGCCTTGGTTCATTCTTGTTTTGTTTTGCTTTTGTTCACTGTTTTGCTGCTATTTGCTTTGTTGTCACTTGCCTTGCAGTTGTCTGCAGCTGCTGCTGCAACTCTGTTTGCTGCTGCTGTTGTGCACTGCCCTTTTTCTGCTACACTGCTGCCTCTGCGTTGTTGCTTTTCTCTTGCTTTCCACTGCTTGTGCAGCTGCAGTCTGCTGCTTTTCTTCCCTTGCAGCTGCTGCTGCTGCTTCCTGCAGTTCTTGCTGCATCACTATCTGCCCTGAAGCTGCTCTGCTGCTGCTGCTGCTGCCAAGCTGCTGCTGCCCTGCCACTTCTTCTGCTGCCAAGCCAAGTCCAGTTCCTCCCCAAAAGGCCTGTTCAATAGCTAAGCCCAATACATTTCATCCCAAAGGCCCATCAAACTAAACCCAATTCAGTCAACTGGGCTTAACCAAAGCCCAGTTGTTTAAGACCAAAGCCCAAATTCATTAAGGCCCAATCCAATTCAGGCTTAATCTAAAGCCTAAGTTTAAGGCCAAAGCCCATTTGCACTCAAAGATAATGAGCCCAAGCTCAGTTCATTTTATTTTTAACAAACCCACTAAGCCCAATTCATTCAAAGGGCATTCAAACCCATTAGTACTCAAAGCCCAATTTAAGCCAAAAGGCTTCTAAGCCCAAAGCAAATCTAGGAACCCAATTAGCTAAAACACTTCCAAAACACACCCGATCTCTGTGGATCGACCCGTACTTGCACGAGCTACAACCGACGACCGTGCACTTGCGGTATTACTGTAGGCCCGTTCTTATCACGTTCATTTTTATACACTCTTCCGGACCCACCAAGTTTTGGCCGGGGATCATTTTTAGGACCTTTTAGAAGCCTACCAAGTTTTTGGCGCTGCTGCCGGGCGGGTGCTGTGTTTTTCTTGTTGTTTTATTAGTTATTTTTGCATTTCACTGCATAGTATTTGCATCTGCATCTGCTTCACTTCATTTGCTGTTGGACCTGCTGTTCTGAACCTGTTTTTCTCTGCTGGGACGCCACCAAGGAAAAGAACCAAAACCCAACTGGGTTTTTGCAACAATATCAGAGCAGCTGGGCTGTGCTTAAAAGGTAACCCATTTAAGAGAACCCGAATTGTGGGCTTCCAATTTTTAATTGTGGGCATGTAATACTAAGCCAATTTTTGGGCTTCTCTTATTTTCTGTTGGGTTTGTAATAATTTATTTGTGGGCTTGTTTGTTTAATTTGTGGGCTTGTATTTAATTTTTGAGCTTGTTTAATTTGGACTTGTATTTTGTATTCTGGGTTTTTAAACCCAGCTGAGCTTGTAACCGATTGTGGGCCGCAGCCTTCCTTCATTCCATTAGAGGACCAACAGTGGGCTTGCTCCCAATTTTAAAAAACCAAATCTTATTTTCTTAATTTTATTTTTTTTTTAAAAAAAAAAAAAAAAAAAAAAATTTCTTGCTCCCATTTCAAAAAACCAAATTTTATTTTCTTCATTTTATTGTTTTTGAAAAAAAAAAAAAAAAATATTTCTTTTGCTCCCAATTTCAAAAACCAAAAATTTCTCCATAAAAACCAAAGTTTTCCAAATGTCTCCCGACAAAACCAATTTTTTTCCAAAAAGTCCAATCCCATTAAAAAACCAAATTTTCTTGTAGATAATGTGTTAGTTAAATTTCCTTTTGTATATATTTTGCTAATCCAATATGATCTCGGCTAAAATATGTTGGATTTTTGCCTTGAATAACGGAGTTTTAATTCTGCTTTCGCCGAAATCGGGTATTCTCTCTCCTTTTACTCTACTCAGCATGTCCCTTTCCATATGTTGCATTTTAATTCTTTCCATATTTTGAAACATTGAGGACAATGTTTAGTTTAGGTTTGGGGGTATAGAGTAGATACCGTGATAATATGCTATAATTGAAAACGAACTCCTTCTTCTTTTTGAAAAATTGAAAAATTCAAAAAAATTAAAAAATGAAAAATCATAAAAATGGAGCTCATTTACCTTGAAATGTTGACTCTTGTGCAAATATGTATTTTTTAGGAGTCTTAGTCTAGATATTTAGGCACCCTGATTCTAGCACAATTCACATAGTGATAAGAAATTTGCACGCGCACGATCTACCAATACATGTATGGCCTCGATCTTCAAGGTGTTTGATAGGAAGTTACGATTGCCAATCACTTTAGAATACTGAACGAAACTTGACTAGCTTGTTCTTTGGTTGGGATAGAAGGTGGAGGTTACATTAAGAAAGACAACCATCGAATTTAACTGGGTGCATCAAAAAGGGCTACCTCTTGCAAAGTGTCATGTAATCTTTTGTTTCTTTTTGTTATGTATCAAAAGTGTTTTGATGTTCAAAAAAAAAAAAAAAAAAAAGAAAAAAAAATATCAGAAAAATACAAAAAAAATCAAGTATTTATCAATTCCATCACTCTTGTTCCAAAAATAAAAGAGAATTGTCAATGTAAATAAGAGTCATGTAAATAGTCATCTTTTTGTTTTTGTGTGTAAGCAAGGAGGGTGTATGCCATTGATGTACAACGCGAGCAATTGTGAAATACCTCCAACTCATTCACAATTCTCGTAAAGTCCGGACAGCTAGCTAGATTTCGACCTCAGTTCTTAGCCTGAGAAACTATCTCTTGGTGATTAGTAGTCATGACTTCAAATCTTTCTTTACACATGTGTAGATACACTTTACACTCTTATCACATGTCCTTATTTGTTATCAGTGCTAGGATTGTGCCTTCGATAGCTAGATTGACATCTCCATTTTGCTGTGAGCTTAACTGTTTTGCACATGTCACGTTTGATGGAATCTGAGCTTATATTTGTCCTTAGGTTTTGTAGGCACACCTCTGGTAAACCTTCACGAGACTTCAACTCGTCCACTAGGGACACTTAGTGGTTTAAAAGGCTTAGTGCATACGCTAAATGCATTCGAGAGACCAGCGACAGTGGTATAGTTAGGATTTCCTTAGTTTTGTTTTACTTGAGGACAAGTAAAATTCAGGTTTGGGGGTATTTGATGAGTGCCAAATATTGTATATATTTATCCCTTTTTGTGGCATTTAACTCATCTTTTGCGCATTAATTCTACATTTTATCCCATATTCTGTATTTTCATTGTTTTCAAGAATAAATATTTTTCTTACTTAATTTTGCATTTTTAGGTAATAAATAAAGTTCGGATGAGTCGCGGAGCGAAAAGAGCAGAAAAGTAGTGAAAAGCCGGGAGAAATCACGCAAGGAAGCCGCGAAGAATGGTGCGCACAACCTCATTTTCTACACACAAAAGCGCCTCCGTTCTCAGCCGTCAGATCAGTTCCCAGAAGCATCCGATGGTCGCTCCTTCATAGAGCATCAAAATCTGAAGTCTCTGCCAAGCACCACAGCGCTGAAATTCCAAGCCTTCAGATTAGATGGTAGTTGAATCCAACGGTCGCTCCCTTGTGTTCATCAACGTTGGATATCTCTGCCTTACACTACAACACCTAACCCCATCTAGAGACGTTAACTTCGTTGTATCAACAAATCTGACGGTCGCTACAAGCTTCACTTCACATCACCATCCGATCCACCTACCAGCTTCGCATCTCGCGGCCCATCTCACGAAACATCATCTCTTGATGAACCCGTCTCACACCCTAGCGACCGAACCCATCCACCTAACCAAACACGCCCCCTACCCCAAACTCAGTCGAGCCACTCTCCCCCATTCCTCTCTGCAACTTCACCACCGTCTTCAACAGAACCATGTCCACCACCTTCTCCACCTCTGTCACCACCTGCTCCGCCACCCACTCTCTGTCACCACGTCAAACAATGATAACCCATCATTGTTCCCATCTCCCTAGTCCATCTAATTCACTTATTCCACACATTCTCTGCCCGAAACCCTAAAGTGTGAAATAGGTAAATTAGGTTGAGCTAGAGTGAAATTGAAGGCATGGAGAGGTAGAGAAGGACAAATAGAGTAATGGGTCGAGTTCAATTTGATGTTGCTACATCAAATTAGGTGAGTAATTACCAACCCTAGCTCTGTCAGTTTGGGGATTTTTTTGTAGAACCCTAATTGTGTTGTGGGTATAAATATGTAGTGTGGGAGTGTTGTAGAAACTTTATGCTTGGAATAGCCAGCATCCAGGACTTTCATGTCCTGTTAATTGTTATGTTTGTGTTTATTGTTAATGTTTGTGTTAATTGTTATGTATGCTTGGAGTAGCCAACATCCAGGACTTTCATGTCCTGTTAACTGTTAATTTCTGTTAGATGTTAATTTTCAATTTCAGCTAAAATTTCATGTTCATGTTACTTGTGTCCTGTTATGATGTATCCTGTTAATGTGTTAGATGTTTGTGTGTGTTCATTGTTAATTTCAGTTGGTTATGTTCATAATGTTTGTGCAATGTCCTTTTAATTTCCTGTTAATGTTCTGTTTAGTTTCACTGCTTCTGTTATGTTGTCTCCTGTTGATGTTTGTTAATGTTCCTGTCATGTTTGTTTTGCTGTCACAATTGATGGAATGCTAGGCTAGGTATCTGTGAAGCTTTGAACTAATTGTGCAATGGAAGAAATCAGTGCTCATAGCAAGCTGATTTTCTTGCCATTCCTTGTGTATGCTTAGGTTGCAGTGTTGATTGTGCATTGGGAGAAACTAGTGCTTATAGCAAGCTAGTTTCTTCCCATTTTTTTAGTATACCTCCTGAATGCCTTAGCCTAGCCTTGCTTCATTTCAGCTTCACCACAACCCTGCCCTTGGCCTTAGGCCTTGGTTCATTCTTGTTTTGTTTTGCTTTTGTTCACTGTTTTGCTGCTATTTGCTTTGTTGTCACTTGCCTTGCAGTTGTCTGCAGCTGCTGCTGCAACTCTGTTGCTGCTGCTGTTGTGCACTGCCTTTTTCTGCTACACTGCTGCCTCTGCTGTTGTTGCTTTTCTCTTGCTTTCCACTGCTTGTGCAGCTGCAGTGCTGCTGCTTTTCTTCCCTTGCAGCTGCTGCTGCTGCCTTCCTGCAGTTCTTGCTGCATCACTATCTGCCCTGAAGCTGCTGCTGCTGCTGATGCTGATGCCAAGCTGCTGCTGCCCTGCCACTTCTTCTGCTGCCAAGCCAAGTCCAGTTCCTCCCCAAAAGGCCTAGTTCAATAGCTAAGCCCAATACATTTCATCCCAAAGGCCCATCAAACTAAACCCAATTCAGTCAACTGTGGGCTTAACCAAAGCCCAGTTGTTTAAGACCAAAGCCCAAATTCATTAAGGCCCAATCCAATTCAGGCTTAATCTAAAGCCTAAGTTTAAGGCCAAAGCCCATTTGCACTTCAAAGATAACTGAGCCCAAGCTCAGTTCATTTTATTTTTAACAAACCCACTAAGCCCAATTCATTCAAAGGGCATTCAAACCCATTAGTACTCAAAGCCCAATTTAAGCCAAAAGGCTTCTAAGCCCAAAGCAAATCTAGGAACCCAATTAGCTAAAAACACTTCCAAAACACACCCGATCTCTGTGGATCGACCCGTACTTGCACGAGCTACAACCGACGACCGTGCACTTGCGGTATTACTGTAGGCCCGTTCTTATCACGTTCATTTTTATACACTCTTCCGGACCCACCAAGTTTTTGGCCGGGGATCATTTTTAGGACCTTTTAGAAGCCTACCAAGTTTTTGGCGCTGCTGCCGGGGATTGGTGCTGTGTTTTTCTTGTTGTTTTATTAGTTATTTTTGCATTTCACTGCATAGTATTTGCATCTGCATCTGCTTCACTTCATTTGCTGTTGGACCTGCTGTTCTGAACCTGTTTTTCTCTGCTGGGACGCCACCAAGGAAAAGAACCAAAACCCAACTGGGTTTTTGCAACAATATCAGAGCAGCTGGGCTGTGCTTAAAAGGTAACCCATTTAAGAGAACCCGAATTGTGGGCTTCCAATTTTTAATTGTGGGCATGTAATACTAAAGCCAATTTTTGGGCTTCTCTTATTTTCTGTTGGGTTTGTAATAATTTATTTGTGGGCTTGTTTGTTTAATTTGTGGGCTTGTATTTAATTTTTGAGCTTGTTTAATTTGGACTTGTATTTTGTATTCTGGGTTTTTAAACCCAGCTGAGCTTGTAACCGATTGTGGGCCGCAGCCTTCCTTCATTCCATTAGAGGACCAACAGTGGGCTTGCTCCCAATTTTAAAAAACCAAATCTTATTTTCTTAATTTTATTTTATTTTTTTAAAAAAAAAAAAAAAAAAAAAAAATTTCTTGCTCCCATTTCAAAAAACCAAATTTATTTTCTTCATTTTATTGTTTTTGAAAAAAAAAAAAAAAAAAATATTTCTTTTGCTCCCAATTTCAAAAACCAAAAATTTCTCCCATAAAAACCAAAGTTTTCCAAATGTCTCCCGACAAAACCAATTTTTTTCCAAAAAGTCCAATCCCATTAAAAAACCAAATTTTCTTGTAGATAATGTGTTAGTTAAATTTCCTTTTGTATATATTTTGCTAATCCAATATGATCTCGGCTAAAATATGTTGGATTGTTTGCCTTGAATAACGGAGTTTTAATTCTGCTTTCGCCGAAATCGGGTATTCTCTCTCCTTTTACTCTACTCAGCATGTCCCTTTCCATATGTTGCATTTTAATTCTTTCCATATTTTGAAACATTGAGGACAATGTTTAGTTTAGGTTTGGGGGTATAGAGTAGATACCGTGATAATATGCTATAATTGAAAACGAACTCCTTCTTCTTTTGAAAAAATCGAAAAAATTCAAAAAAATTAAAAAATGAAAAATCATAAAAATGGAGCTCATTTACCTTGAAATGTTGACTCTTGTGCAAATATGTATTTTTATTAGGAGTCTTAGTCTAGATATTTAGGCACCCTGATTCTAGCACAATTCACATAGTGATAAGAAATTTGCACGCGCACGATCTACCAATACATGTATGGCCTCGATCTTCAAGGTGTTTGATAGGAAGTTACGATTGCCAATCACTTTAGAATACTGAACGAAACTTGACTAGCTTGTTCTTTGGTTGGGATAGAAGGTGGAGGTTACATTAAGAAAGACAACCATCGAATTTAACTGGGTGCATCAAAAAGGGCTACCTCTTGCAAAGTGTCATGTAATCTTTTGTTTCCTTTTGTATATGTATCAAAAGTGTCTCCTTCAAAAAATAATATATATATATATATATATATATCAGAAAAATACAAAAAAATCAAGTACTTATCAATTCCATCATCTCTTGTTCCAAAAATAAAATGAGAATAGTCAATGTAAATAAGAGTCATGTAAAGAGTCATCTTTTGTTGTTTCATTGTAATAAGCAAGGAGGGTGTATGCCATTGATGTACAACGCGAGTAATTGTGAAATACCTCCAACTCATTCACAATTCTCGTAAAGTCCGGACAGCTAGCTAGATTTCGACCTCAGTTCTTAGCCTGAGAAACTATCTCTTGGTGATTAGTAGTCATAACTTCAGATCTTTCTTTACACATGTGTAGATACACTTTACACTCTTATCACATGTCTTTTTTTGTTATCAGTGCTAGGATTGTGCCTTCGATAGCTAGATTGACATCTCCATTTTGTTGTGAGCTTAAACTGTTTTGCACATGTCACGTTTGATGGAATCTGAGCTTATATTTTGACCTAGAACTTTGTAGGTACGTTCTAGCAAACCTTCACGAGACTTCAACTCGTCCACTAGGGACACTTAGTGGTTTAAAAGGCTTAGTGCATACGCTAAATGCATTCGAGAGACCAGCGACAGTGGTATAGTTAGGATTTCCTTAGTTTTGTTTTACTTGAGGACAAGTAAAATTCAGGTTTGGGGGTATTTGATGAGTGCCAAATATTGTATATATTTATCCCTTTTTGTTGGCATTTAACTCATCTTTTGCGCATTAATTCTACATTTTATCCCATATTCTGTATTTTCATTGTTTTCAAGAATAAATATTTTTCTTACTTAATTTTGCATTTTTAGGTAATAAATAAAGTTCGGATGAGTCGCGGAGCGAAAAGAGCAGAAAAGTAGTGAAAAGCCGGGAGAAATCACGCAAGGAAGCCGCGAAGAATGGTGCGCACAACCTCATTTTCTACACACAAAAGCGCCTCCGTTCTCAGCCGTCAGATCAGTTCCCAGAAGCATCCGATGGTCGCTCCTTCATAGAGCATCAAAATCTGAAGTCTCTGCCAAGCACCACAGCGCTGAAATTCCAAGCCTTCAGATTAGATGGTAGTTGAATCCAACGGTCGCTCCCTTGTTGTTCATCAACGTTGGATATCTCTGCCTTACACTACAACACCTAACCCCATCTAGAGACGTTAACTTCGTTGTATCAACAAATCTGACGGTCGCTACAAGCTTCACTTCACATCACCATCCGATCCACCTACCAGCTTCGCATCTCGCGGCCCATCTCACGAAACATCATCTCTTGATGAACCCGTCTCACACCCTAGCGACCGAACCCATCCACCTAACCAAACACGCCCCCTACCCCAAACTCAGTCGAGCCACTCTCCCCCATTCCTCTCTGCAACTTCACCACCGTCTTCAACAGAACCATGTCCACCACCTTCTCCACCTCTGTCACCACCTGCTCCGCCACCCACTCTCTGTCACCACGTCAAACAATGATAACCCATCATTGTTCCCATCTCCCTAGTCCATCTAATTCACTTATTCCACACATTCTCTGCCCGAAACCCTAAAGTGTGAAATAGGTAAATTAGGTTGAGCTAGAGTGAAATTGAAGGCATGGAGAGGTAGAGAAGGACAAATAGAGTAATGGGTCGAGTTCAATTTGATGTTGCTACATCAAATTAGGTGAGTAATTACCAACCCTAGCTCTGTCAGTTTGGGGATTTTTATTGTAGAACCCTAATTGTGTTGTGGGTATAAATATGTAGTGTGGGAGTGTTGTAGAAACTTTATGCTTGGAATAGCCAGCATCCAGGACTTTCATGTCCTGTTAATTGTTATGTTTGTGTTTATTGTTAATGTTTGTGTTAATTGTTATGTATGCTTGGAGTAGCCAACATCCAGGACTTTCATGTCCTGTTAACTGTTAATTTCTGTTAGATGTTAATTTTCAATTTCAGCTAAAATTTCATGTTCATGTTACTTGTGTCCTGTTATGATGTATCCTGTTAATGTGTTAGATGTTTGTGTGTGTTCATTGTTAATTTCAGTTGGTTATGTTCATAATGTTTGTGCAATGTCCTTTTAATTTCCTGTTAATGTTCTGTTTAGTTTCACTGCTTCTGTTATGTTGTCTCCTGTTGATGTTTGTTAATGTTCCTGTCATGTTTGTTTTGCTGTCACAATTGATGGAATGCTAGGCTAGGTATCTGTGAAGCTTTGAACTAATTGTGCAATGGAAGAAATCAGTGCTCATAGCAAGCTGATTTTCTTGCCATTCCTTGTGTATGCTTAGGTTGCAGTGTTGATTGTGCATTGGGAGAAACTAGTGCTTATAGCAAGCTAGTTCTCTTCCCATTTTTTTAGTATACCTCCTGAATGCCTTAGCCTAGCCTTGCTTCATTTCAGCTTCACCACAACCCTGCCCTTGGCCTTAGGCCTTGGTTCATTCTTGTTTTGTTTTGCTTTTGTTCACTGTTTTGCTGCTATTTGCTTTGTTGTCACTTGCCTTGCAGTTGTCTGCAGCTGCTGCTGCAACTCTGTTGCTGCTGCTGTTGTGCACTGCCTTTTTCTGCTACACTGCTGCCTCTGCTGTTGTTGCTTTTCTCTTGCTTTCCACTGCTTGTGCAGCTGCAGTGCTGCTGCTTTTCTTCCCTTGCAGCTGCTGCTGCTGCCTTCCTGCAGTTCTTGCTGCATCACTATCTGCCCTGAAGCTGCTGCTGCTGCTGATGCTGATGCCAAGCTGCTGCTGCCCTGCCACTTCTTCTGCTGCCAAGCCAAGTCCAGTTCCTCCCCAAAAGGCCTAGTTCAATAGCTAAGCCCAATACATTTCATCCCAAAGGCCCATCAAACTAAACCCAATTCAGTCAACTGTGGGCTTAACCAAAGCCCAGTTGTTTAAGACCAAAGCCCAAATTCATTAAGGCCCAATCCAATTCAGGCTTAATCTAAAGCCTAAGTTTAAGGCCAAAGCCCATTTGCACTTCAAAGATAACTGAGCCCAAGCTCAGTTCATTTTATTTTTAACAAACCCACTAAGCCCAATTCATTCAAAGGGCATTCAAACCCATTAGTACTCAAAGCCCAATTTAAGCCAAAAGGCTTCTAAGCCCAAAGCAAATCTAGGAACCCAATTAGCTAAAAACACTTCCAAAACACACCCGATCTCTGTGGATCGACCCGTACTTGCACGAGCTACAACCGACGACCGTGCATTTGCGGTATTACTGTAGGCCCGTTCTTATCACGTTCATTTTTATACACTCTTCCGGACCCACCAAGTTTTTGGCCGGGGATCATTTTTAGGACCTTTTAGAAGCCTACCAAGTTTTTGGCGCCGCTGCCGGGGATCATTAAAAATCCAAGGCTGATACCCATCATACTTCTCAGGCAAAGAACGAGTTGAACGAGGGACTGATACCCATCAAGTTTTTGGCGCCGCTGCCGGGGATCATTAAAAATCCAAGGCTGATACCCATCATACTTCTCAGGCAAAGAACGAGTTGAACGAGGGACTGAGGGGTCCGCAGTGGTGAAACCATAAGCCCAAGGACCAACCACACGAAGAGGAGTACGAGCCTAACGATCATCATGATCAATACGAATACGGTCATACTTTGGCAAAGGCGGCCTAGCAGAATAAGGGATGGTAGTCAAACCAGTCTTATCAATCTCCTCCAGCAAGCGAAGGCTATTACCCTCCCTAATCTGCCTAACAGTAACATGAATACGACGAGGACCAACACTCCAAGGAAGAAAGTTGCTTTTTTGAATAACATCAGCATACGTAGCATTGAAGTTGGCAGGAGTATAGTCCTCCTGCTCAGATCTCCCTTCAGGAGTATTTCCATTGCTACGATACCGGCTTTCGTAAGGGCACGCCAGTAATTACCAATATACTTGTAAATTCCTCGGACCTGGGTCTTGTTTGTCAGGTCATCCCTGGTGGACAAGACGTCATAATAGAAAGGATCATTTCTACTATACAGAGGAAGAAGCATACCTGCGGCCAATTGGCCAACGATAATCAAAAGATTATTCTCATCATAAGGGAAATCCCGAATGTGAGACTCAGTGAGAACATCAGATCCATTGACGAAGAAAATATCGAATTTATGAAGGCGAAAAGACTTGGTAATCTCATCAATAGACAAATGAGCAAAGCTGTCCTTGTCACACAGTTGGAGCCTCTGAAGCTCATAGTGAGGAGGAGGAGGTGGAAGATCCTCGATAACAAATTCCTCCTCAGCGACCGTAGCCACTTCAGTACCAGCAGACACCTCAGAATCCTCAGGAAGAGGAGATGGTGTAGCATCAGGATGATCCATTCGCGGAGGAGGATCAGTCGACGAAGATATCGTTGGACCCTTACGCGTAGGTTTCTTGGAAGACTCATGATGCCTAACACCAGCAGGAAGAACATCTCCATGATGCCTAACAATGGCAGAAGAAGATTGCAATTCATTCAAAAGTGAATTGGGGGCAAAAAATCGATGAACTTTGGGCATGGGTTTTACTTAACCAACCAAAGGGGACAGTCTAAACATATCACGGGGGAAAATCAAAAACCTTTGATCACATGATCAAAGTTGCAGGCGAAGAACTATCATACCGAAACCATCATCAAAAATCAAAATAGAACAAAACCTAAGTTCCCATACAGCGTAAACAAGCAAAAGAAAGCAGGAATTCTCACATGTAAGCATAATAAGCAACATCAATAAATCTCCTAGTCCGACAACGATACAACAGGGGCAAGCATGGAGAAAATCAAGACCAAATACGGGCATCACTTACTTGTATGATCAACACAGTGGAACCAATGCACGCGGAGAATCGAAGGAAAAAGGGGAGCAGTTAGCAGCAAAAGAGTGTCTCAATAAAAGGGATAGAGAGCGACAGTTCGAAGAAGAAGAGGAAAGGGAGTTAATAAAATTCACTTCTCTTTGTTCCCCTCTTATAGGCGGCTGGAAAATCCAAAAAATTTGGATGTCCCGAAATTCAAGGGGAAGTTATTGCATGAAAGGACATGTAGGGACCACCCAATCGGTACGTGCAAAATTGGCGGCGTAACGGAAGTTTTCTTCCACTTATACCAAATGGTAGAAGATGAAAGAAAAGGGGGAAACTGTGAATACCAATATTCTGTGGAGTCACGATCTTAGTGTCCGCATATATGCCTAACTGTGTAGCCTTCGCTAAACAGAGAAGCCTGAGTAATAAGGGTGTAGATGGGGAAAAACGATTTGCTGGTTTTTAAGGAATTGAGGAGACGACCGTATGGAGGAGACTCCTCGAACTGAGCGAAATGTAAAACCTCACACAGATGCACCGCTGCAAAGGGGGTGCTTTAGATTCGAGAGATCAATCTGTAGTACTCCGGCCTAAATCAAGACAATGACCGTTCCAGAGTAAATTCGGTCACAAGAGAGGATGGGTTGATATGTAGGAGGGAAGCTGAGAAATGTGTGGAATCAATGGTAATCAAAGATTGTGGGTGTGTGAATTCTGAATACGATAAGCTCTGAGTGATTGAAATTGCTCAATTGAGAGTAGTTGCTCAATTGATGAGTTGATGATCTCGTGTTGTCGATGAGACGTGATATTGATGATACTGATGATGATTCAATCATGATTCAGAGACTTATTTGTATTGCTGGAATTGTAGACACCATGATTCCGTGAAGTGTAACAGTTAATGGAATCAAGGAGTGGGGAAGTGAAGATCGTGTTTGAAACCAGTTGCTCAACGTGTGGAGACTTGGTCGATTTTCCACTCACTACCTCGTGAATTCCTTCAACTGATTGCACGACTTGCTCACATTCCATCGCGTGTTTGAACACACGTACCGTAGACCGCCAGACCAAAACCCTAAGCGATATCCCCCCAAAGTGACACGATTGACGCCTCGTGGTATGTTAGTCAATTGATGACTTCGTGGTTTGATGGGACGATGAGTCCATGTAGTTGCTGAGTTTGAACATGATATTCTGAAACTCATGAGTTGAACATGTCATGAGACAGAGGTATAGTTATTATGATGAAGTGAGCAAGTATTGCTCATTCGATGGATCGTTGAATATTGATTGTTGAACCAATATTCCTTGGTTTGAGCAAATATTTATCATCTGAGCAAGTGTTGCTCATGTGATGAATTGTTGAATATTTGATCGTCTGAGCATGTGTTGCTCATCTGATGGATTATTGGAAGTGTACCAAAAATATTAATTAGAATACTAGTCGTTGAACCGAGCATAATTAATAAAATTAATGACCATGAGGCCGTCGTAAAATTATTAAGGTTGGAATATGGAATGATGATCCTTGGATTCAGAAACCCTAATTTGATCAATTGATGATCAATTCATGGTTCGTCAGAAGTTTAACCATAGGACGAACGAGGGAGCGACTATATGGGACCGTGGATCAACCATGCAGTGTCCATATGCTCACGTGAGCAAATACGAAGAACTCCTGAAGAGTTGACGATTTGTTGGTGGAATAATGATTAAATGCTGGCTTAATCATTTATTCAAAAATGCCCGTCTGAGCCTTAGTTGAGAAAACCTAATTAATTATGACGAGGCGAGGGACCGACCATGGAGTCATGAAATCGTCCCTGGGTTGTCACTGACCTCTTGACGATCACTTCATGAAAATCCAAAGTGTTTGGAAGAGTTTTGGACCTAATACGAGCAATTGTGCAAATTAGGTCAAAACTGTGAAAATTGATGGAACCGGCTTCCGTGAGCCAAAGATCCAATCTTGGTCGGTCAAGATAGTGTGCTCGTGTCCCCAAGGCGTCCGCGTCTCAGTCCTGAGAATTTTGATATTTTCTGGCGTGCAATTGAGCATCCATTCGAGAAAATATGCCAAAATTAGGGTTTCGACGAAACTGAGGAAAACACCATGAGATGATGAAAAATAATTATAAAATAAGGAATGAGGAGGCGTGGGACCTCCGTGGTCAAGGCATGGTCAGTCGGTCGTGACCACGGTCCCGTGGTGCCTTTTCCTTAATTTTATAATATTTTGATGATTTTATGAAAAATTCATGAATTTTGAGAAATTTGATGAATTTTGGGAGTTTCCATGAATTGAAGGAGTTTTCATGAGTTCAAGGAAGAAAAAATATTAAAATAATAAAACAAGGGCCTATGGGACCGTGGAAGGCATGGCCGGCCGGCTAAGGCCCGGTCCCACGAGTTTCCCTAATTTTATAATGATTTTATGAAAAATTCATGAATTTTGAGAAATTTGATGAATTTAGGGAGTTTCCATGAATTGAAGGAGTTTTCATGAGTTCAAGGAAGCAAAAAATATTAAAATAATAAAACAAGGGGGTGTGGGACTGTGGAAGGCATGGACGGCCGGCTAGGGCCCGGTCCCACGAGCTTTCCTAATTTTTTAATATTTTTAGGTATTTTGATGATTTGAGGGAATTTTTCCTAATTTGAGAGAAATACCATGAAATCAAGGAATTTGATGAATTCAAGGAAAACTAATAATAAAATAATAAAACAAAGGGGTGTGTGGGACCGGCTAGGGAATGGTCGGCCGCCCAAGGCCCGGTCCCACAGGTTTTCATAATTTATTTTATTATTATTTGATGTTTTGTGCAAAAATACCATGAAATCAAGGAGTTTTTCATGAAATTAGAGAAATAATAATAATAATAATAAAATAATAAGGAACCGTGGGGTGTGGGGCCGGTTGGGACCAAGTCATGGCCGGTTGGCCAATGGTCACGCCCCACACTCCTTTCCTTAATTTTATATTATTTTTCATGGATTTATGGAAGTACCATGAAACCGAGGAGTTTCCTCGAGACGAAGGAGGTTTGATAAAATGAGAGAATTTTCATCAAATCATGGAAAATAATAAAAATGCATTAAAAATATAAAACTGGCGTGGGATTGACCACGACACGGTCGGTTGGTCGTGTGTCCGTGCTCCCAGCACCCTGGTCAATATTTTTAATTATTTATTATTTTCTTCTCTATTTTGCATAGGTTCATTGTTTCGTTGTATTTTTTGAAATACTCGTTCTTGCGGTGACTGTTAGTGTATCATCGTTGAATACACCTTCACCATTTGAATCGAGGCTTACGTAGAGGTAGCTCAGACGCCCGGTTGTTGATTATTCATTACTAATTGTGGAATTCGGTGGAGAATACTTCACAAAACTGAGTAATAAAATGTTTATTATTAATTCATAGGATCAGCTGAGGATCCGACTATGAATTCAGAATAATAAAGTGAGCATTACCATTCCATGGGATCGTAGATTCGACCATAGAATCGGAGTAATTAAGATTTATCTATTATGATTTATGAGACCAGTTGTGGATTCGATCATGAAATCGGAGTAATGAGATAATATAGTTATTGCTATTCTATGAGATCAAGTGGTGGATTCGAACATAGAATCAGAAAAATTGTTATTGCCATTCCATGGGACCAGTCGTGGATTCGACCATGGAATAGGAGCAATTGTTATTGCCATTCCATGGGACCAGTCGTGGATTCGACCATGGAATAGGAGCAATAATAGATTATTTTGGGAATTCAGTAGTGAATGTCACGGCAGAATCAATCTTAATTAGGAATAATTAACTTTGTGGCTTTATACTAGCAGAGCAAGCTGTCTAGGAGCATTAATTATCCCGATATGAGCTTGTCGGTAAGTCATATCCTTTATATAGTCAGGGTAAACTCGTTGTTTGTTCCTGAAGATGTTATCGCTCTATATTAGCAGAGCAAGCTTTCTAGGAGCTGTCCATCTCGTGATGCTATATAGAAATAATCACTGAAAGTATTCAGTATACATGAGATGTGCCGTTGTCCAGTCGTGAGACTACATATCTACATGTACTCTGAGAGAAAGTACTCTCCGTTGAAAATTCGATGAGAGACTCCTGTCTCTATACTCACGTCTGATTGCTGAATCGGAGTTTCGTATAATTATGAGTTTACGAATTTAGCCTTTGTCGAAAATCCACCATCTACAAAGGGATACCTCCACAGATCTACTTTATCTCATCCCAAGAAAGAAGGCGTGAACGGTCAAGGTAAGGAAGGAAAAATCCTAGTCTATATAGAGTCAGCTGGCGAGGGGACAGAGGTAGATGACGCATCCAATCAGCATTAAATGCTCAAATCTCTTATCTACACGCATGAATCTAGGCACGTGGAGAGAGAAAGCGTGGCAGAACCCGATTGGCGGAATCTGGAGGTGAACGAAGGTACAACCTGTACTAAGGTTGGGTAGTTCCCGAAGGAACGTGGGCCAGCTGAGGTGGCGAAATATAACTGGAGAAAGTACGCGGTGGACGAAGGTACCATTGGTACGAAAGCTATATCAGCAGATGATGGACCTAGAGGCAGCAAAGATATGCCTGGAGCAAGAGGGGATATAAATATCAAGCTTCACCAACAAACTAAGGGCATTCAAGATCTAGGAGAGAAGATCTAGTCTTTATCTTATACCTCTATAATGTTTAGAACTTAAGTATTTACTTCCACTTGAGTTCTCTCTATTACTTTGGGAATCATTTAAGATCTTTGTAACCACCACAACTTAATACAAAAACAAGCACTCATTATCCGGTAGATGTAGACAAATGTCGAACTACGTAAATATCTTGTGTCTCATGATAACTTAGAAGCTTTTACATTATACTTGTGTTCTTCGTTGTTATTGTGATCTTAGATATCATTTATTACTTGGAAATATCGTTTCAACGGAGGTATCAATACTACTTAGTATCAGATCCTCAGAGATGTATACATTACGTAGACTACGGGAAAATGAGTAGTCACACCTACAAATACTTCAATTCGTAAAACCAATAAGGTTTCCACTAATCATTCAATAGAGATTCCAACACACAATTCACAAATTAATATTGTCACTAACAAGCCATGAGTTCACAACATTTTTATTATTATCAACAAACCATTTATCAAATCATCCATTTAGGATTCAACTCATCAATTCACAACAACAATTCATCCATTTGAATTTCACAAATGAGTTCATAACACCAATTATGTTTCCAACAACTCATTTAATTTAGATTCCGAACACATTATTCACATATTTATAAGTCACCTCAAACCATGAGTTCACGGTACGAAAACTTTGGTTCGTACACCCACCTATCATTTATCGGCACACATAGCCTCCATCGATGGTCAGGAACAAAAGTTCCTATGGGGATAATACCCATTTGCTCTGGGGGATCATTACCCGTTTTATTCACAGTACGAAAACCTTGGTTCGTACACCACCTATCGTTTATCAGCACGGACAGCCGCCATCGATGGTCGGGAAACACAAGTTCACATGGGGATCATTACCCATTTAATTCTTGGGGATCATTACCCGCCGTTAGCATGACACGATATTCCATTTAACGGAAAAACATGAAATCATTTACTTTTATAAATCGTTTTTACACACAACACAAGCAACCATGGCAAAAGAACATAATTTTCTTTCAAGAATTTCAACAAACAAGCTAACTGCATCCATTTTGCATCATAAATATTTGGGTGATTTATTCATCTGATCTTCCTAAAAATTTTATAGAACATACATAGCTCCATAATAAACCACATATCCAAATTTCACAGAAAACAAACGGTTCAAACAAAAGTTATCGAATTTACAAGGACATTCTAAAAACTGGGCAGATTACATGTCATTACCAAACCATTCATGATAAATTCATAGAAATATCAAATTGACTCAATCCAAATCATACTGATAGATAAATCACAAATCTACAATTTCTTTTAAGGACTCAAATCGTTTTAACATCATTAAGACTTCCTAAGGATATAAAAAACACAGAAAAGCGGAACTGTCCAGAATTTCAGAAACTATCATCCAAATTCAAACACATATTCAACGGTGAATTTGTGGTGTATTTTTCTCAAAATTTAACCATAGTTACCTAATCATGTTATCTAACAATTTAAAAATCCTGATCATCATTAAGAGATGTATATTTATGTGATTAAATTACTAAAACTCAACAATACAAAATCATACAAAATAAACACCCAAAGAAAACACCAAAAGAGAAAGGGGTTTCACATTCTACCTCAATTCCATTGATTCTCCACTGATTTTTCTAGCTCCAAATCATCTTCTTCATCTCCATCGCTTTCTCCTCTAAAAATCTCTAGCCTTTTGGTTTTCTAATCTCTAAATTCTCTCTCCAAAAATTTAATATAAACTTATACTATGCTCAAAATAATACTAACAATAAATAACTAACATTTTATTATTTTCTTTATCTTTTCACTTTTGCTTAATTTTATTTATTATTAATTTATTTATTTCCACCATAACTTGTAGCTTTTCTATTTCAATCCACCCACCTAGGCTAAGGTTAAGGAACAACAACCTAAGCCACAAGGTTAACTAATCCGGGTATAACCCGAACCGAAACAGTAGCTAAAAATACAAGGCATTACATATGTAGTTTACCCGTGGTAGGCATGAGAGTCAGTTTTGGAGTTGACTTATCAAGATCGAATCTTGTGACAAGATCTCTTGCATATTTTTCTTGATATAAGTAAATTCCATCCTTGTGTTGTTGAATTTGTAAACCCAAAAAGAATTTTAATTCACCAACATTGCTCATTTCAAACTCCTTGCTAAGAGAGACTTGAAAATCTTTTGCAAGTTTTTCAGATGTTGATCCATAGATGATATCATCTACATAGACTTGAGCGATAACAACATCTTTTCCACTCCATTTGGTAAACAACGTTTTATTAGCTCCACCTCTCGAAAAACCTTTCCTAAGGAGGGAAGTAGTCAGTTTTTCGAACCAGGCGCGCGGTGCTTGTTTTAACCCATATAACGCCTTATTAAGCTTAAGGACATGATCTGGGAAATCAGGATTTTCGAATCCTTTAGGTTGAGCGACCTCTTCCTTTAAATTTCCATTTAGGAAAGCGGATTTAATGTCTATTTGAAACATCTTAACCTTAAGAAAACAAGCATGAGATAATAACAACCGAATGGACTCAAGTCGTGCCACAAGAGAAAAGGTTTCGTGAAAGTCGATTCCTTCAATCTGTGAATATCCTTGAGCACAAGTCTAGCTTTGTTTCTGATAATGGTGCCAAATTCATCAGACTTATTCTTGAATATCCATTTAGTACCAACAATATTGATATTATAGGGACAGGGTAAGAGCTTCCATACATCTTGTCTTTGGAACTGATTTAACTCTTCATGCATTGAATTCACCCAAAAGGGATCGCTAAGAGCTTCATCAATGTTTCTTGGTTCTACTTGCGATAGATAACAACCAAAATTGCAAATATTTTGAAGTTGTCCTCTCGTCTTAGCTATAGAATCTCTTCCTCCAATAATATTGTTAGTATCATGATTTCTTTGAACCCAGAGATTCCGCGGAAGGGAACGTTCTTGTTCAACAGGAATAGCCTGACTAGGGGTTTTCTCCTCATCACTAGAAACATCAGGATCAATAACTGTTGGAAAACTGGGGTTTTTTTTATTTTCTCAATTGTCTCGGTTGGAGGCAATTCAGCAGGAGAGTCATCATGACGAAAATTACTTGGATAATCAATGATAACATTTGCAGATTCCATCATGACTTGGGTTCTGAGATTAAAAACTCGGAAACCACGATTATCAGATGCATAGCCAAGAAAAATATCTTCATCACTTTTTGAGTCAAATTTCCCTTTCTGTCCATGGTCCTTTAGAATGTGGCACTTACTGCCGAACACCCTGAGATGGTGCAAATTGGGTTTCTTACTGTACCACAACTTATAGGGAGTGTTTAAGGTCTTTGACCGTAAGTAAACACGATTTATCAAGTAACAAGCTGTAAAAACGGCCTCTCCCCAAAACCTTAACGGTAAGTTTTTGTTATGGAGCATTACCCTTGCCATTTCCTGAATGTTCATATTCTTCCTTTCTGCAACTCCATTAGCTTGTGGAGTAATGGGTGGAGAGTATTGTTGAGAAATCCCCAGAGAATCACAGTATTCAAATACTTTGGTGTCTTTGAATTTTGTGCCACGATCGCTTCTAATTTTCTTTAATTTGAGACCCAGTTCAGTCTGGACTCTATTAACAATAATCTTGAATTCACTGAGGATTTCATTCTTGTGAGCCAAAAAAGCCACTTAAGTGAATCTGGTGTAATCATCTACCATAACCAAAGCATACTTCTTTCCAGCCACAATAGGTTGTTGAATTGGGCCGAAGATATCCATATGAATTAAATCAAGTGGAGCTTTAGTGAGAATATCTCGAGATGATTTATGTGGAACTTTCGTTTGTTTACCCTTTTGATAGGCACCACATACACCTTTAATCTTAGAATTGATTTTGGAAACACCTCTAACAAGTTCTTTGTTAATGATCTTAGTTAGAAGTCGACAATTTATGTGACCAAAACGTTCATGCCAAAGATGTGTAGGTTCCACCTTAGCCAAATTGCAACAATTACTGAACTGAGTATCCAACAGATAACAGTTATTTTGCCACGTGATCCTTGAAAAACCACTTTTCCAGATTTGTTTACAATGTTACATCCATTAGCATTGAAGACAACCTTATGTACTTTGTCACATATTTGACTAACAGAAAGAAAATTAGTAATCATACCTTTAACGTATACTACATCATGAATTTCAGGAACGCCAGGTAATTTGATCGTCCCCTTCTTGATTATGTAGCAGCAGCTCCCATCACCGAATGTTACCGGTTCACCATCAAAGTCGCTTGTATTGACAAACCACGAGAGATCTCCAGTCATATGCCTGCTACATCCACTATCAAGAAACCATTGAAAGGGTGATGTTGATTTCAGAGCAAAAACTCCCATACTAGCCTACTAACCATATTAGGCTTTCTTTTTAGTGTTGAATGTCTTTTAAGAGCAGACAAAAGTTGTACAATATTCTTATGAAGATTGCGTGCAACATTTAATCTTTTTCTAAAAGGCAAACATACATGTTGAAAGTGATCATGAGAACTGAAAAAAACAAACATGTACAACATCTTCACTCTTGTTCGAAGAATTCTGAACACTTTCAGTTTTCACAAAGCCTAAGCCTCGCTTATCACTTGACATACGCCAATTCTTCAATGAAGAATTAGAGGAGTTACTCAAATCCATTGAAGATGACTTTACGGATTTCAAATCCTTAAGTTTTGCAATTTCTGCAACAAGATCAGAGTTGATTCGGATTTGTTCATCCAACTTCTTTTGGAGATCAACAACCTCTTCAGAACGTTCTCGAAGCTCATATTTTTTTATATAAATATGGCAATGAAGTCCATCAATTTTCCTTATCAATCGATGTTTTTCAAGACAAAAATTATTGGTTAAATTTTTAAACTAGGATTCTCAATCATATCGATGGTTTTTAGAAAACGCTCGAAGTTGAGTTTGTCCATTTCTGGTGAAGCGTTTTTAGAGACAAAATCGTCCATACTCAGATTGCTACAAACACAAACTTATTAGGTCTTAAATGTGTTTGCCTGCTCTGATACCAATTGAAAAAGCGGGGATCTAACAACCACACCCAATATTTCGTGCGACAATCTGAATAGACAAACTCCAACATACTTTCAAGAGAATCAACTAGACAGTCAGATTCAATCTAGAGAAAAGTATATCAAAGAGTTTTATATCTCAATTCAATCTGCAATCAGCAAATATAAATTTGCAAGTCCGATTGAATATAAGAGAAATAATTTGAACGGTACCAAATACCAATGTTCAAGGATCAATCAATTTCAATCAACAACCAAAGGTTGGATTTACCAATTGATCGATTCAACATACAACCTGTGATATTTCTATTATATAAACAAAATATAATGCGGAAAAGAAATAACACAGAGACCAGAATTTTGTTAATAAGGAAAACCGCAAATGCAGAAAAACCCCGGGACCTAGTCCAACTTTGAACACCCCACTGTATTAAGCCGCTACAGATACTAGCCTACTACCAATGAACTTTGGACTGGAATGTAGTTGATCCCTAATCAATCTCACACTGATCAAGGTACAATTGCGCTCCTTACGTCTTTGAACCCCAGCAGAGTTCTGCACTTGATTGCCTTAACCGATCTCACCCACAACCAAGAGTTGCTACGACCCGAAGTCAAAGACTTGATAAACAAATTTGTCTCACACATAAAGTATATTGGAATAGATAAATCTGTGTACCACCAAAATACCTACGAGTTTTGTTCCGTCTTTTGATAAATCAATGTGCACAAGAACCAATTGATAAACCGAACTTATATTCCCGAAGAACAACCTAGTATTATCAATCACCTCATAATAATCTTAATCGTATGGTAGCGAAACAAGATATTGTGGAATCACAAACGATAAGACGAAGATGTTTGTGACTACTTTTAATCTTACCTATCGGAGATAAATCTCAAGCAAATCTTAGCAAAGATAATACTCAATCACGATAGTAGAAGTAAGAACAGAACACGCAACTACATAGAAAATAGTTGGGTCTGGCTTCACAATCCCAATGAAGTCTTCAAGTCGTTAACCTACATGGTTTCGTGAAAAACCTAAGGTTAAAGGAGAATTGACTCTAGTCGCAACTAGTATCACAAGGAGTTGTGGGGATTAGGTATCCCAGTTGCTAGAGTTCTCCCTTAGATAGTTTTCAAATCAGGGTTTGCAATCTAAGTTACCTTGGTAACAAAGCATTCAATATTCACCGTTAGATGAAACCTGATTAGATTCAAGCTAATATCTTTCAACTGTTAGATCGAACTTAGCTTGTTATACACAAATCAAATGTACCCTTATTTAGGTTTATGTAACCATACCTAAACGTGTACACCATGTTGGCTCAACAGTAGTTAACCGAGGTTATCTATATGAACACTCTCATATCAACCTTATTCATCTTAACCATAACTAGTTCAAATGACTCAAATGAAACTAGTTAAAGAGTTGTTCAATTTCTATATTCTCATAGAAGTATACAAGAACACAATTGAAGCAAAATCGGTTTGATTCACTCGAATCAATTCATGAACATTATAGCCACGGTTTGCAAAGACTGCATTCCTTATTATATAAATGTATTTGTTCATGTCACAACCGATTTTAGAACTTTAACCACTCAAGTATGCAAACGGGTACGCATACTTGAATAGCCGGACCAAGTTTGGTTTTCGCCAGTGTGCAAACGGGTACGCATACCTCCAAACCCAGCAGAATTTTCCGGACATGAACCTTACGCCAGTATGCGTACGGGTATGTACACTTAGGTTCCCGGACTTCTCAAACCAACAGGTACGCATACGGGTATGCATACTATGGTTCCCGGACATGGATCACATATATGCAAGAGTGCATAACATGTTTATAATCCAATGTTGGTTAAGTGTTCTAAACTCTATTTCAATCATTGAAACTTTCTTAGAGGATGACAATAGCCATTTTCGCACACTATTAGCATCAAAGAAATTTTCAAGTTATTTAAATAATCATAACGAAACATTCCAAGTCTACACCAAATGATTGTATCACACAAACCATGTAAGATGTTACTCGGCGATTTTCACATGATCATATTTTGACTTTCATCAAGAATATAAGATGAACTTGGTTGAAGCGAAAGCTTACCAACACATATTTCGAGAAATATGTAAGCCAGTTAAACTCAGCTCGAAATCTCAAATGTGCATAAACGAAAACCATATAGTAATACGACTTATGTCTCAATATAAGAGATAGAGTAGAAATAGAATTTCCGAGTGATAGATAAGTTTTAGTCTCCACATACCTTTTGTTGATGAAGTTCCACAAGATCTCCTTAGTAGTTCTTCGTCTTCAATTGATGAACACCGTGACGTCTAATGCTCAACTACACAATCTATCCTAGTTCGAGACATCACTATAAGTAGACTAGAAATCAAGACTTATAGTTTTGATCACTAACATTGACAAACAATCTTGAGATAACAACACTTGCGAGTTCGACCGAGCAGTGCTCTAACAGAGACAAATACTTGGGAATCAAGTTATGAACAATATATAAGAAGGGTTATATGGTGTTAGTTAGACATGGAATTTGGAGAGAGTTAGAGAATACACAATGTAGTTTTCTAAGGTTTCTAGGGATTGCATCCCACCTCTTCCGATAGAGTTTTAGGGGAAGAGAGAGACCATTCTCTGGTATTGAGAGATACACCGTTGATGTTTAAAGAGTATATCGTTATAGTTTTATAAAGATATGGAAGACATCATTTAGTGAAGATAAGATCATCTTGTTCATTGATGGTGGAAGATCATTATTGGTGTTGGAAGAGACATAATTTAGAATGAGATCATCTCGTTATGGAGATAAGTATTGTCTCGTTTGGTCAGACATTATTCTGTGATTTATGGAGCATTTTGTTCGTAGAGAATCATTTTGGTGTTTGTGAACCACATTCTACTAGTCATAGTTTGTTGATTGATTTGTCAATCGTCAAGTGTGTAATTCTCTGTTTGGCGGTTCCATAATAATAAAGAAAAAGTCGTAGCCATTTGGTGGATGTAGGAATATTTCCGAACCACGTTAAGTCTTGTATGCTTTTCTTAATGCTTCTTATGTGTGTCTGCATCGTTTCATTCTACGTCGATCCAAATATTTAGTGTCTTGTGGGTTAATCCGAATTGGATTTCCGTAACAAGTGGTGCGGTTAAGTGGCAGTTTCCACAACATTTTTAACATTTTTACTGAAGAAAATCCCTAATTTCTCGTAATTTATAAGTTGACAGATCCCTGGCCTAATTGATCAGGGATTTTTAAAATATTTCTACCCTTATTTTTCCAGCTTTAGTGAAGATGAGGCAATCATTTGCAAAAAATAAATGAGAGACGGTTGGAAAATATTTGTCGGAATTAACTCTATTAATCATTTCGTTTTTCTCAGCATCTCTTCTGACTCTAGACCTTCTATACATATTATGCATAGGTATATCGATAGGGAATCGCACTGTCTAAGGGCTCTACTAAGGCCGGTGAAAAAATTACAAGGCGAGCCATTAACAAAGACATCACTAGAAGGGGAGCTAGTACAGTGAAGTATTAAATCAAAGAAGAATTAAGGGAGATTTGCTGGTTGGTCCAAAAACCCAACTAGTACTTAATATAGAGGTCCAAAAATAATCTGTAACATGAAAATGACAAACATACCCATCCTTTCAAGAAAGTGTGAGACAAAAACACGGTTCTCTTTCTTCTACACCGTTTTTTTTTCTTCTTCAACTATCTATCTCTCTCTTACCTGAAACACGAACCTCCATTAACATTTCTCTTTACAAGATTAACATAGACTTCAATTTTATGGTCGGTTTTTTTCTATCAATGACAAGATGACGGTTTGACTTCATCGATTTTCATAATTGAATACAATGGTGGACATCCCCTTTTCCTATCGAAACTTATCTGAATCTCATATATCCTTGAAGAAGTTAATGTTAATGAAGAAGATTTTACCGATGCTGCTGATGATAGGGTCCATATCTGATTAAGGTATGTATTAAGTTTTTCAATTTCGATTTTACATCAAAACTAGGGTTTTCTCAATTTGATTTTTTTTGGTGAAGAAATTAATATCAATCAATTTATTAATGTTTTTGATCTTTAGTAATTCAAAACTAGTGATTCGTTGATGTAGTACGTATCATTATGTACTGTATAAATCCCTAGCCCTAGTTTATGCTTGAATATGATCATATTGTACATATTGATATGTACTTAGGGAAAAAGTGATTCATTGATGTAGTACACATATCAATATGCACTGAATAATGATATCTACAACTTATACTTGAATACAAAAAATAAATAATACATATCAATATGTACTGTCAGATATTTACATATGTATTATGTACAAATCACTATATGTTATATATGTTTATACTTCTAATTTTACTATTTTGTTGATACAAATTTCTTTCTGCTTACATGTCAATATGTACTATTGGATAGTTAGATTATTATTATGTGTATGATCCAAATATATATATATATATTGATATTTACTATGTAAAAACCTCTTTTATGCATCGGTACGTATTGATATATGCTATTGGTTACTTAGATTACATTTCATTAGGTACATACCAATATGTACTATCAACAAAGGAAAAAAATACGCAAAAATAGTATGTTTTGAAAGTAATATAGTGTATTGTGGAAAAAACTGACTTTTGACAATACATATCCAATCCATCTTGCTTGAAAACACAACTCCATCAGAGATCTTAACCAGCTCACAAACTTCATTGCTAGACCAGAGCTCGAGCAGGAGATTTCGTATCTTTATTATTTTATATCAAGAGTATTATAGGCACTTGTGAAAGAACATATTTTCCCTACACACGTGTGATGGACTAACGATAAAGAATTTTGGTCCAAAAGCATAAATTTGGACTAACGAGTGATATGTGTCAATATGTACTGTTGGATAGTTAGATTATTATTATGTGTATGATCCAAATATATATATATATATATTGATATTTACTATGTAAAAACCTCTTTTATGCATCGGTACGTATTGATATATGCTATTGGTTACTTAGATTACATTTCATTAGTACATACCAATATGTACTATCAGCAAAGGAAAAAAATACGCAAAAATAGTATGTTTTGAAAGTACATATAGATATGTATTGTGGAAAAACTGACTTTTGACGATACATATCCAATCCATCTTGCTTGAAAACACAACTCCATCAGAGATCTTAACCAGCTCACAAACTTCATTGCTAGACCAAAGCTCGAGCAGGAGATTTCGTCTCTTTATTATTTTATATCAAGAGTATTATAGGCACTTGTGAAAGAACATATTTACCCTACACACATGTGATGGACTAACGATAAAGAATTTTGGTCCAAAAGCATAAGTTTGGACTAACGAGTGATGTGTGGTAAATGGGGAGATTATCCATTAAACGGGTCCTCTAGATATGATTAACCAGCAATTCCAAGTTAAATCGATTCGAAGCTTATCAAAACCCAGTTTAAGAAAAGACTACCCATCTCGATTCAAAAAAAGAAAAGAAAAAAAAAAGGAAAATTAGGCGCAGGCCCCCAAAAAATAATATTCCCACAATTAATTTTAGGTACCGTGACACCCATAATTATTTCCGTGACACCCATAATTATATGAAACTATTAAAAATGTCTGCATGACGGATTATGCATCCGCATGACGGGTTATGCATCAGGGGTATAATTGACAACGCAACTTAGATATAACATATTTAAAAATATGCGCCTTGGAATTTTATAAATTTTATATCGTTGAAAATCTTTTTAAGAGAGCTACGCAACGAGTACAAACAACAATATCAAATTTTTGTTTTTCACGAAAAAATCGGAGGTGATCATCATTTTAGGAAAAATTTCGAAAACTGACTACATAACTATTATGCAGCCACCAAAAAAGATGCATAACACATTCTGCAGACGCATAACGAATTATACAACCATTTTCTCGACTGCATAACAAATTATGCATCTATAACAAGTTATGTAACCATTGTTTTGGTTGGTTTTATTGCGTATATAAAAAATTGATGCATAATGTAGTATGCATCCATATTTATGGATGCATATCATGGTATGCATCTATTTTCTCGATGTATAAAATATTGTGCAACAATTTTCTCGATGCATAATGCATTATGCAGTCATATTTTCGGATGCATAACAAGTTATGCATCAATTTTCACGACTGCATAACATGTTATGTAGATATTATTGTAGGTGCATGACAAGTTATGCAACCTTATTTTTTGTTGGTTTCAATACTAAGAAAAAAGTAGTTGCGTAACGTGTTATGCAACCGTTTTCTGGACTGCATAACAAGTTATGCAAAAAAAAAAGCTGCAGAACGTGTTATGCAACCAATTTCGAGAATGCATAACAAGTTATGCAACAAATTTGTAGATGCATAACAGGTTATGCAACCATTTTCATAGCTGCATAACAGATTATTCAACCACTACGACCAAACATCAACACCAATATGTCCAAATACTTCCGTAGCTTCCCAACCAACAACAACAACACCTCTGAAAAACGATAACTAAAACTACAAAGTACCATAACAACTCTGAAAAACGCAACAAAACAAAAGCATTATAGTTCACTGAAGTGCGAGATACCAACTTTTTAGGTTCAGGAAACTCTAACACATCTACCAACTGCGTGTAAGATGAAACATCATCCGAGCAATTAAACAACTCATCTCTTTGCAACAAGTTTTTCCATGAAGCTATCAGCTGCAACCCAGCAATACTGTCAGTTCCAGCTTAACTTCAATGTCGTCAGTTCCATAATCACCTTTTTTGTCAGTACACTTTAGTCTTATAGAAGTATTCACAGCAGACTTCATAAAGTCTGCCTGTAACCGACCAGAATTGAGTTGAGAAGGATTTTGAGACAATGTTTTATTTGTGTCAATGTTCTGGGACATAGAAGGAGATGAAAATGAAATTAAAATATCTTAAGAAACTTGCTTGAATTCTTACTAGGGATAAGGCGGTGAACTCTCCCCATGGGAAATGGTTGTAGTTACACTTATCTGATGGCCACTAATCGATAGTAGCACAAACAAAATGATCATAGGTCTCAACAACCTTTGTAGCATCCCTAACAACAACTGTTGCATATGTAGTTTCTTGAGCAAAAATCACAGGGAGACAACAAGTAGTATAGAGAAACAAAGGCACCCAAAAAGCCATCACTAGACAACAATTACAATTCCATCAAACACTAGGTAATTACTCGACCAATTTAGCTGCACGAAAACAATTCAAGCTAGTTACAAATGATTTTCATAATTTTAATCAAATTTTTATCCAGAACAGTTCAAAACTGCAATTTTTAGATTTAGAAGAACATCCAAATTTCAGATTTTTTTGTTTTGTTTTGTTTTGTTTTGATGTAATTAAATCAATCTTGATCTCCCCTTCATAGATGAACAAAACCCATTTCATAAAATTCCACTAAAATCCATTTGCAACTAATTTATGATACATCTAAACAACAAACAAAACAAGCTGATCTTTATCTTCAATCTAAAACAAAGGAAATGGATTCACACCAACATGATTTTTACAATAAATGAAAGAATTCAAGAAGATTGTTACCTCGTAAACCGGAAATTCAACATCTGAAATTTGAAATACTATAGAGAATTGAAGCTGCTGCTTTGTGTCACTGTCACTGTCTCTTTCTATTTCTTTACATTCTCATGTGCTTGTATTTTAATGAAAATTCCAACAACTCCCAATTATATCTGTTTTAGAACCTAGCTTCGCTGCTACCAATTGATTCTTCTCTTGTACTACCAATCGACGCCATGGATGAACCTCTTATGATCTGTTTTTGTTGGAGACGCATGGTCTCGAGAGAAAGTAATGAAAAATCCATTTCAGTTTGAGACTGAATTTCTGTTCGGTCTCTCAAATCTCCGCACAAAACTCATCCTCTGTTTCTATCTGTTCGTGTCTCTCCTCAAAGCACAGATCGAAAACCTAGTAAGCATAATTGCGAAATTGAAATCTAACTAAACCTCAAAAATAAAAATCGAAGGCCAAATCCAGTTGAAGGCGAAGATCTGTCTCAGATCTATAATAACTTGACAACCTCCATTTCTTTGAGATATGAATCGGGTGATTTCAGAGTTTTTAAGTTGGTTTGGAAAGAAGAAAAACGAAAACACAATTTCTCAAAATTATGGGCCTGTACATAATTTTGTCAACCAGAATGGGTGCGCGCTTGTAATTTTTTGAGCGTGGGTTTGACAGTGGGAGAAATCTGAAAAATGGGTGTGACTGTAGTTTTCACAAAAATAAAATGAAATCTATTTTGAGGCATACCAAAATGTTTCGAGGCATACGTTCGGCTGAAGTTATCAGCCGAACCTAGGCAAAATACACAAGGTTCGGCTCAAATTGAGTATGCCTCAAAAATTTATGGTACGCCTCAAAACAGGTTACAAAAAAAAAAGCTCGATTCAAAATTTGAATGTGAAAACTACTACAACACCCATTTTTCAGATTCTGGCCACTGTGAAACCCACGCTCAGAAAATTTCAGGCGCGCACCCATTTCCTGTAAGAAAATTATTTTCAAACCCATAATTTATGAAATTCTGTTTTGTTATTTTTTAAAGGAAAAAACTACTTCTTCGATTCGTTTTCTTCTTCTTCTTCTTCCAAATGTAAATCTTCATCAACACTTGAATTATGATTCTTAGTGCTCACTCCCAATTGATCAGTGATGGTGTAATTAGGGTTTATAAAGGAGAGATGCTGAATCGGTAAGGTTTTTAATCTCGATCTCTTGATAAAAAGTATATTTTAGATATGATTGATGCAACTATATATTAGACTATTAGTCCCGTGTTGCTCTGATCTTCTAAAACGAGTCTTTAATCTCCTTTTTCCATCGACAAACACCCATCAGTACCATCTTCGTCTTCCATCGGCATAGCCCTGTTCACTTCATGGAATTATTGTAGCCGTAAACAGCTTGAGCTTCAATAGCACCAAGCTCGTCTGTCATCATTAGCTTGTCATCAACAGCAACGAGAATCACAAACTTCAACTATCATTAGAATAGTTTGTTTATGTCAACTGAGTCAAATCTGACAGCAGTCAGAAATTGTATAGAGAAACTGCATTTTGATGCTTTTGATGACTGTATATTCGATAGTTCAGAGAGGGGTTTTTGTTGTATGCAGCTTCCCATACGAATTGTGGTCTCTTGTCAGTTTTAGTTTCTCAATTGTGTGTTCCTGCCATTATTTTTCTTCCAGAAAATTGTATTGGTATTGCAAGTGATGGCATATGGAACGCAGCCTTTGTTTCACATTTCAAGATCAATATTTCAGCTTCATGAAACATCCACTTAGTGTATAAATTAGTGTAGTATATATGCAATTCTCATTCCTGCTTGAAGACTGCAGAGTACTCAAGTGTATCTTCGCATTTACCACTGGCGTTTTACTATCTCACTTCTCCTGAAGAGTTTCAATTTATTGCGAAAAATTCAGTGTGGCAAGATTTCGGCGCATGGCAAAAGCAAGCCCGGTGTTTACTTTGTTACCAAGATATATAGAGATGAAACCTCTTCTTTATGTCATCTCTACCAAGTCGGAGAACCTGAATTTGGATCACCCACCTCCTCTGTCCATACGTAGGCAACAAAAAAGAGAGAAAAATGAAGATACCAAGATGAAGCCTCTTTTTTATTCTATACTATCATTAAAATAGTTTGTTTGTTGTGTTCGCCATCTACTGTTTTGACTGAGATTAATTAAGTGTTTCATAATATAATAATATAAAATATGAGTACGGGTCATTCTCTCTACTCTGCCACTGTGTCTGGCTCCATCTTAGTAGTGGGTATCTAGATATCCAAGACTAGACTTCTAGGTTGATTTTATTTCTAGGCTTCTGATAATCTGTGGTTCAGTACTTTAATTAACTATTATTTAAATGGTATGCTCCTTTGCAATAAATATAAATGAAGCACCGTCATCCACATAAATATGTGAAGCGCACACATAGATAAATGTGAATGCATCAGCTCAACAACAATTAACTGAAATTGGGTGTTTATGTTGTTTTGGTTTATATGGGAGATATTAAAACATGAAAGATGATGATGATGTTGTTATGGATGCATAACCTGTCATGCAGTCGAGAAAATGTCTGCATAACATGTTATGCAGTAGTGAAAACGGATGCATAACCTATTATGCATCTACAAAGTTTGTTGCATAACTTGTTATGCAGTTCAGAAAACGGTTACAAAACACGTTATGCAACAATTTTTTTGTCACTATTAAAACCAACAAAAACAAAGACTGCATAATTTGTCATGCACCTACAATAATAACTGCATAACATGTTATGCAGTCGCGAAAATGGATGCATTACCTGTTATGCATCCGAAAATATGGCTGCATAATGCATTATGCATCGAGAAAATTGTTGCACAATCTTTTATGCATCGAAAAAATAGATGCATAATGCATTATGCATCAATTTTGTTATGTACGCACTAATACAATGGTTACATAACTTGTTATAGATGCATAATTTTGTTATCCAAATGCATAATTTGTTATGCAGTGGAGAAAATGGTTGCATAATTCGTTATGCGTCTGCACAATGTGCTATGCATCTTTTTTGGTGGCTGCATAATGGTTATGTATCAAGTTTTCGAAAATTTTGCCTAAAATGATGATCACCTCCGATTTTTTCGCAAAAAACAAAAATTTGATATTCTTGTTTGTACTCGTTGCGTAGCTCTCTTTAAAATATTTCCAACAATATAAAATTTGTAAAATTCCAAGGCGCGGATTTTTAGATATGTTATATCCAAGTTGCGTTACCAATTATATCCTGATGCATAACCCGTCATGCGGATGCATAATCAGTCATGCAGACATTTTTAATAATTTCAAATAATTATGAGTGTCACGGAAATAATTATGGATGTCACGTTACCTAAAATTAATTGTGGACCTGACAATGAGAATATTTTTTTTTTTGGGCCTGCGACTAAGTTACCCAATTTGAATTTGTAGACAAGTCAAGTTTTAGGCCCACGGCCCACCTATCTATCAACATTCATACCGGACGATATGCGAATGCGAGTTCGAAGTACCAACCCGTAAATTAAAAACACAAATCCACTCTCCTCAGTACTTTCTCGAGCATTGGCCGTTCTCCCAAACCTGTAAGGTGAGATCCTAAAACCCTACTGTTGGGTTCATTAAACCCGACATCTCCAAACTCACAAAGCCTTTAAACACTCAAACTTGATTATCTCAGGCGATCTGTTAAACCCTGGTGAATCAACTTTCTTGTTTACGGCGCCTATGCCTCTCTTCTTTTAAGGTTTTTCAATTCTCTTATTGTTCCTACACTTTGATCACATCGAAGTTACTTTCTCTCTGCAATTGATTTTTTTTCTTTCTCACTTTCTTACAATTATGTCATTCATTTCTGGTTTTTATTTTCCTTCCGATTATTAGATCTAAACAGCACTTGAACATTGTTGTTGTTAAAATCTTGTTATTCCTCAAGGACACCTGAGATAGACAGACAGCATCAATGATGGACAAAAACCTTGTAATCATCCTTGCACTTTGAATTTTCATAGTGAAGAAAACTAATGGGGAAATATGAGTCTGAGATGCTTCTTTGCTTTCATTTTGGGCTTGTGATTTTTGTATGAAAAGGATTTTTTTTTGCAATCTGTAAATTTTTTAGTATTACCTGGATCAGTGATGTTTAAATACTGCGTTATCTTCCTGAAAAAATTCCTCCAATGAGGATTTTTGTTAGATGACAAAATGCCTACTGAGGTCCTTATTCCTAAATCTTTTTTTTTGTTGCTTTTGGTTTGATTGTATGATTTTATTTAGAGTTTCCTTAATTTTTGTTATAAGTTGTCAAACAACTTTGTATGTATTTGAGGATGATGATAGGTATTGTCGCCCCAGTCTTACATGCATCAATGGTGCAAGATGGTGATTGACTTCAATTTCTGATTCAAATAATTACATAAGGTTATAATCTAGACTTGATTATTTCAGTTTCAGATTTAGACTTTGATTTGTCAAGGTATTATCTACTAGCCCACACGTTTTAGAAAGAAGTTTAGAAAACCATATCATTCGTTTTTCCAATTTCATCAATAACATTGTTGGTACTGACCCAATATGCATTTTTTGTTTTCCGACGCCTTAGGGTTTAATCCTGTGGATTTGAATGAAAGATTGATACTCAATATACAGGTTTTGAGAAACTAAGGTGTCCCTCAATCAAGTATTGTCAGTTTCTTAGTTAACCAACCATGGCCGCGTTCGGTTAGGACTGGTAAATTTGTGGAGAGATTGCAGAAGATATTAAGGGTATGGTTTTAGATCCTTACAAGTTTTAATTTCTTAGTGGTATTTATGCATTGACATTGATGAATAAATCGATTTAGGAAACTAAATTGAATGCTTACAGGAAATGGGATAGGTCCGAAGATCAAATTCAAAATGCATTTGAGACATATCCTATCCGTATGAAGCTATCTGTGAAGAAAAGCATGTCTATAATGGATTACCTTGAAAAATCAAGTGGGTTTTAGTCCTTGGCTTGTTGCTAAGTGTCCATCATTTTTGTTTTTTTAGCTTGGAGAAGAGGATTATGCCGAGGTGTTCCATTTACCAAATATTAGTCTCCAAGGGTCTGATAAGGAACAAATTTTACTACGTACACTACAGATGAATCAGAAGTCTTTTTTGGAGAAGTTTGTCATCAAGTATGAGCAAGCTCCTGAGCTATTGAAGGTATATCATAGTTCACTAGTTGGTATTTCTTTATTCCGTTAGTGACATGAAATGTGCTGTAGATTATATGAATTTTTAGAACTTAAGAGTTTACATAATCTTTACTTGGCCCCTTTGTTTATATTTTCCAAAATGGAAAATGGAAAATATGGCTTTACCAGTCACTTACCTGTTATATGCTGAGAATTGAGATAGGTGCTTGTTTGACAACTTATCTTTTCTTTGCTGGAAAACTCCTATGCTTCTTTGCACTTGGTAAATTGTTGAGGAACTCAGCAGATTAACTTAAAGCTACATTTGAGCATTCTCTATTTCGTCTATGGGTTGGTAGTTCCTTGATGCTTAGCCTCTATGTTTGCGTCCATGGAAAATTTTATAGATAAGCAAATATTTATCTTAACCACATCTGCAAGATAATCCAGTTACTTACATAAATGAGGGTGCTGGACTACTCAGCTGAAGTGGACCCATGTTTAGAGCCGTCTAACCTTGTCACCCATCTTATGACTGCTTTAGCGTTTAACTAGTCACTTTTTTAAGAAATTGAATCTTCTGCAGTTGGCTATTCAGTTTTATGCAGTAAAGTGTTTTGGTCATGGGCGTAATTTTAGTAGATCACTTATTCATTCTAATTCATGTATTACTTGCATAAATAAACAAAGGCATCTGTATGCATGCACTTATGCCAGTGTAAATTTGTATCTTCTTTAAAGTTGGTCTTACATATTTAATTCCTTTTGTAATTAAATTTATAATCAGGCATCCATTCAGCATGTATCGGAAGACTGCCAAAGTGATTAGTTATTTTTGCTGCCTAGCAAGTCGAAGCCTAGCTACTGGATTCGCTGAAATTTATGTGGGTGCAGCTTGAGATAAGTACATATGTCATTGTCTTGGTGTGTTTTTACTTAAACCATGCTGTCTATGAGTTCTATCATAGCATCAAAAGACACATATTAGGCAGATAAGTGCAAACGAATTGGATGCCGCAATAAGTATTAGATTTCCTTTATTCAGTTAGTGGCATGAAATGTGCAGTAGATTTCTAAATTTACAACATTTATTACATAGCCTTTACTTGGTCATGCTTCTCCTTGGCATGTTAGGTGTCTGTATGCTTGTTTCATTCTCTCCAAAAAGAAAATATGTGTGTACCTGTCACGTGCCTCATACATGTTGACATGAAAAGAATACATTGTGTAGGTAGTAATTTTCTGGTGTCTAATAACTCTGCTTATCTAGAACATGCGTACTGGATGACAAAATTTTGGCTGTAAAACAAAAGGAATTTAGTACAATTCAGGAAAGCTACTTGTGGTTTGTTGTTCGATTTTAAGAAATTTAGTACAATGTGTTTGCAATGGCAAGAATCAAAATGGGTGCTTGTTTGAGTACTTACCTTTTGTGTTCCTGGGTAGCTCATATGCTTGTTTCATCTAGGTGAATTGTGGAGGAAATTTGCAGCTGAACTTAGAAACACATTGTGCATGTTTGATCCATGAATTTGTAGTTGTTGGATGCATAGCTACTTTTGTTGTATCCATGAATAACTTTAAATAGATAACCTGCTACTTATCCACCTTTAATAGATAACCTGCTACTTATGTTTGTTGTATCCATGTATGGCGCCATGCCTCTCTTCTTTGAGGGTTTAAAGCAAATTGGTAACCTGTATTTTGTTATTGTTTCTGGCATCGGAGTTATTTTTTTGTTTTTGCTTTCAATTTTCTGGTGTTTCTTTTTCTTCCAATGTCTTATTTTTCCTTCCGGTTATTAGATCTAAGCAACACTTGTACATTGTTGTTGTTAGAGTCTTGTTATTCCTCAAGGAAAGAGAGATAGACAGATAGCATCAACGATGGACAAAAACCTTGTAATCATCCTTGCACTTTGAATTTTAATAGTGAAGAAAACTAATGGGGAAATATGAGTCTGAGATGCTTCTTTGCTTTCTTTTTGGCCTTGTGATTTTTGCATGAAAAAGTTTTTATTTTTTTCAATTTGTGAACTTTTTAGTGTTATCAGGATCAATGATGTTTAAATACTGCGTTATCTTCCTGAAAAAATTTCTCCAATGAGGAATTTTGTTAGATGACAAAGTGCCTACTGAGGTCCTTCTTCCAAAAACAGTTTTTTGCTTTTGGTTTGATTTCATGATTTTATTTAGAGTTTCCTTAGTTTTTGAGTTCTCTTTTTGGCGTTTGGCTGATTTTGAATTTGTCTATTTTGTTGTTTCACTTAATTATAAGTTGCCAAACAACTTTGTATGGATTTGAATCTGATAATAGGTATTGTCGCCCCAGTCTTACATGCATCTGCAAGATGGCAATTGACTTCAATTTCTATAGTGAAGAAAACTAATGGGGAAATATGAGTCTGAGATGCTTCTTGGCTTTCATTTTGGGGTTGTGATTTTTGTATGAAAAGGAAAAAATTTCAATCTGTAATTTTTTTTATTTTTACCTGGATCAGTGATGTTTAAATACTGCGTTATCTTCCTGAAAAAATTCCTCCAATGAGGATTTCTGTTAGATGACAAAATGCCTACTGAGGTCCTTCTTAAATATTTTTTTTTTTTGCTTTTGGATTGATTGTATGATTTTATTTAGAGTTTCCTTAATAAGTTATTTCACTTAGTTATTGAATGCGTCTATTTAGTTTTTTTGCTTTTGGATTGATGGGATTGATTGTATGCTTTTGAATGCGTCTATTTAGTTATTTCACTTAGTTATAAGTTGTCAAACAACTTTGTATGAATTTGAGTATGATGATAGGTATTGTCGCCCCAGTCTTACATGCATCAATGGTGCAAGATGGTGATTGACTTCAATTTCTGATTCAAAAAATAACATAAGGATATATATCTAGACTTGATTATTTCAGTTTCATGTCTAGACTTTAACTTGTCAAGGTATTATCTAGTAGCCCACACGTTTTAGAAAGAAGTTCGGAAAATCATATCATTCCCTTTTCCGATTTCATCAAGAACATTGTTGGTACTGCCCCAATATACATTTTTTGTTTTCCGACGCCTTAGGGGTTGATCCTGTAGATCTGAATGAATGATATACATTTTTCGATTTTGTCCCTCAATCCGATGTTGTGTCGAGATTGTTTTTGATGTGTTGCTGGATAAATCAGAGGTTGAGATTTGCTCTTTTTATGTGTTTCGATATTTAGCTATTGGTTTGTTGTTTTCTCTTTGTTAATCCTTCATGTTCTTATTTTCTGCGACCTTATTGTACTACTATTGCAGGTATTGGGTTGAATTCCTGGCAATTAGTCAGTATCGTATACGAACCATCTTCATTTTCGAATGGAGTGAATTTTTTATGGATGAGGGGATGGTTATATGAGTTTACTCGGTGATTGCATGGGTATCTGATGCATTTTCGAGGGAACTGGTACAACAGCTTGATAGGATTTAAGATGAATGTGGTAGGTGCATACAAGGGGTATAGGTATTATTGCTTCGTATCGTATTGCATGGTTATACAATAATTCCGTAGTTTAGTTAATTTGCATTCCAACTGTTTTTTTTTTATTTGTTTTATTTGTTTTTTGTGCGCAGTGTCGACATGTCGTAAAAAGGTTCTACTGCCTGTGTTGTTTGCTAGTTAACCAACTATGTGCGCTTTCGATTAGCACTGGTATCACGGAGAGATCGTAGAAGTTATTAAGGGGAAGATCAAATTCAAAATGCATTTAAAACATATCCTATTCGTATGAAGCTGTATGTGAAGAAAATCAAGTGGGTTATAGTCCTTGGCTTGTTGCCAAGCGTCCATCAATTTTGTTTTGAGCTTGAAGAAGAAGAGTATTATACCATTTGCCGAAATTAGTCTCCAAGGGGTCTGATTAAGGAACAAATTTCCTCACATACATTGCAGATGAATCAGAAGTCATTTTTGGAGAAGTTTGTGATCAAGTATGAGCAAGAAGCTCCTGAGCTATTGAAGGTATATTATAGTCCACTATTTGGTTTTCCTTTATTCACTAAAATGTGCTGTATGTAGATTATCTGAAGTTTTACAACTTACACAGTTTACAGTCTTTACTTGGCCCTTTTGTTTATTCCTACTTCTATATAGCATGTTAGTTGTATTTATGCTTCTTTATTTTCTCCAAAACAAAAAATATGGCTTCACCAGTCACTTACCTCTTATATACTGAAAATCGAGATAGGTGCTTGTTTGACAACTTATCTTTTCTATGCTGGATAACTCTTCTGCTTCTATCCACTTGGTAAATTGTTGAGGATCTTGGCTGATAGTCATAAACTTAAAGCTACATTGAGCATTCTCTGCGGTACAGATTTTTTCCATGGATTGGTAGTTCCTTGATGCTTGGCCACCATGTTTGTGTCCATGGAAAACTCTAATAGATACGCACACATTTTATCTTCACTACTTCTGCAAGATAATCCAATTACTTACATAAATGAGGGCCCTTGACCACTCAGCTGAAGTGGACTCCTTATTGTCTAGAGCCTTCCAACCTTGCCATCCATCTTATGACTGCTTTAGTGTTTAATTAGTCGCGGTTTCTAAGAAATTGAATTTTCTGCACTTGATTATACACTTTATGCAGTAAACTGGGCATGATTTTAATAGATTAACTACTTATTCATTCTAATCCTTCTATTATTTACTTAAGTAAACAAAGGCATCTGTATGCATGTACATGTCAGTTTAGATTTGTATCTTCTTTAATTCATTTTGAAAGGCATCCATTCAGCGTGTTTCGGAAGACTCCCAAAGTGATGAGTTGATCTTTGCTGCCAAGCAAGTCGAAACCTAGCTACTGGGCTCGCTGAAATTTATGTGGGTACAGCTCGGAATAAGTATATACATCAGACATTCCCTCCCTTTGATTTGGGAGAACTGACGATGAGGGAATCAGGTAATGACAAATGTTTGTATGCAAATTTTTGCGTTTCTTCCAACAGTATCATCCCCTTCCTTACTTTGGACTGCCATATTCCCTAATGAAGTGAACTTTAGAATCTGATAACCAAAAGACATGAGTTCTATGAGTTCTATCATAGCATATCAAAAGACATGAATTAGCAGATAAGTGCAAACGAGTTGAATGCTGCATTAAGTATTAGAATTACAGGGGAACCGAATCAATTTTCTCTCAAAATTATGAACTTTTAGTTCCAATTAATGCTGACATGCTGTGTGTTATTCTGTTAGGCAGCTCTTTTTGGCTTTTGGCAACAGTCGTGGACCGGGAAAAGTATGCAGGAGAAGGGATGTACATTAAAATCTACGTTGTGATACAACTTGCTGCTGATTCCACAAATCGATCTTACGACCTAACACAATGAACAAGATTGCCGCCAACAGACAAATTCTTCATTTTGTGGCTTTCCAAATACAACGATGGCTCGACCTTGAAAGAGTTGCATGGTGTTTCACATTTCAAATATTTGGTGTAGAGTGCATCTTTAAATAGCGTTTATTTGACATTTACACTGATTGGTGTAGTAACATTAGTTACCTACTGATCCCAGTACCACTTGCTTTTAGAAAATTTGTCCTCATTACATAACTATACCTGAATTAAATCAGAAATTGATTGTCCATTGTTAAAGATTGTGCACACAATCGGACTCATCCAAGATAACGAAGGTTGCCTCTATTCCAACTTGTTTATTTTGCCCAAGGGAAACCCCAAAATGGCCTAGCCCCGACCCCAGTGTAGTGAATAAAGAATTCTTCCCGACTCCCAACTCTCGAATTATCCCCAAATTATAATTTACCCCTCCACTCCATGGATCCAAACACTACATCGTCATTTTTCTTTTTTATATAAAAGATTTATAGGCATGATAGTCTAGAATCGGTCATATGAGAAATTGTACTTTCATCCCAGTAGCTATAGCTAAAACCCCAGTGATGTTGTTGACTGACATGTTGGGTATGGTATCTGAATGAAAAGTGGAAATTTAGTGGATGATTGAAAGAAGAAAAGGCAGGGTGTCTGTTGCAGTCATTGTTTTTCGAGGTAATATATCTATGGATTTCGTAGGATTCTGTAGGGGGTGATGACGACCTTTTATTCTATCTTTTGTTAACCACCTCCTTTTAAAAGAAGATAATGCTCCACCACAACTACTAGTGTTAAGCATTACCCTCCTTTATGAGGTGTACTCTAATAGCTAAAACGACAATTGTGTTGTTGATTGACACATGTTGTGTATGGTATCTGATTGAAAAGTGGAAATTTGGTGGATGATTGAATGAAGAACATGGTGGGGGTGTCTCTTGCAGTCGTTGTGTTTCGAGGTATTGATATCAATGAATTTTTTAGGATTTTGTAGGGGGTGATGACGACCTTTTATTCTATCTTTTTTCAACCACCTCCTTTTAAAAAGGATAATGCTCCACCACAGCTACTGAAGTGGAGCATTACCCTCCTTTATGAGGTGCATGATTTGATTTTTTACTTTGCATGTTACAGCCATACTTATGCTCAATTGACCTTTTGAAGTTTGTACTCTAATAGCTAAAACGACAGTGATGTTGTTGATTGACATGGTGTGTATGATATCTGATTGAAAAATTTGGTGGGTGATTGAAAGAAGAACAAGGTGAGGGCGTCTGTTGCAGTCGTTTTTTTTCGAGGTAATGATATCTATGTATTTTGTAGGGGGTGAAGACGACATTTTATTCTACCTTTTGTTAACCACCTCCTTTTAAAAAGGGATAATGCTCCTCCACAGCTACTAGGGTGGAGCATTACCCTCCTTTATGAGGTGTATGATTTGATTTGTTACTTTGCCTGTTACAGCCATACTTATACTCAATATACATTTCGAAATTTGTACTATAATAGCTAAAACTACAGTAATGTTGTTGATTGACATGTTGGGTATGGTACCTGATTGAAACGTGGAAATATGGTGGCTGATTGAACGAACAACAAGGTGGGAGTGTCTGTTGCAGTCGTTGTGCTTCGAGGTAATGATATCTATGGATTTTGTAGGATTTTGTAGGGGGTGATGACGACCTTTTATTCTAGATTTTGTTAACCACCTCCTTTTAAAAAAGGATAACGTTCCACCACCACTACTAGGGTGGAGCATTACCCTCCTTTATGAGATGTATGATTTGATTTTTTACTTTGCCTTTTACAGCCATACTTATGCTCAATTGACCTTTCGAAATTTGTACTCTAATAGCTAAAATGACAGTGATGTTATTGATTGACATGTTAGGTATGGTATCTGATTGAAAAGTGGAAATTTGGTGGCTGATTGAAAGAATGACAGGGTGGGGGTGTCTGTTGCAGTCGTGGTGTTTCAAAGAAATGATATCGATGGATTTTTAGGATTTTGTATGGGGTGATGACGACCTTTTATTCTAGATTTTGTTAACCACATCCTTTTGAAAAAGGATAATGCTCTCCCACAACTACTAGGGTGGAGCATTACCCTCCTTTATTTGGTGTATTATTTGATTTTTTAATTTGCTTGTTACAACCATACTTATGCTCAATTGATCTTTTGAAATTTGTACTCTAATAGCTAAAACGATAGCGCTATTGTTGATTGACATCTTAGGTTTGGTATCTGATTGAAAAGTTGAAACTTGGTGGATGACTGAAAGAAGAACATGGTGGGGGTATCTGTTACATTCATTGTGTTTTAAGGTAATGATATCTATGGATTATTTAGGTTTTGTAGGGGGTGATGATGACCTTTATTCTAGCTTTTGTTAACCACCTCCTTTTAAAAGGGATAATGCTATACCACAGTTACTAGGATGGAGCATTACCCTCCTTTATGAGGTGTATGATTTGATTGTTTACTTTGCCTGTTACAGACATACTTATAATCAATTGACCTTTCGAAATTTGTACTCTAATAGCTAAAACGACAGTGATGTTGTTGATTGACATGTTGGGTATGGTATCTGATTGAAAAGTAGGAATTCTGTAGCTGATTGAAAGAGAACAAGGTGGGGGTTTCGGTTGAAGTCGTTGTGTTTCGAGGCAATTGTATCAAAGGATTTTTTAGGACTTTGTAGGGGGTGATGACGACCTTTTATTCTAGCTTTTGTTAACCACCTCCTTTTAAAAAAGGATAATGCTCCACCGCAGCTACTTGGGTGGAGCATTACCCACCTTTATGAGGTGTATGATTTGATTTTTTAGTTTTCCTGTTACAGCCATACTTATACTCAATTGACATTTCGAAATTTGTACTCTAATAGCTAAAACGACAGTGATGTTGTTGATTGACATGTTGGGTATGGTATTTGATTGAAAAGTGAAAAATTGGTGGCGGTTGAAAGAAGAACAAGGCGAGGGTGTCTGTTGCAGTCGTTGAGTTTTGAGGTAATGATACCTATGGATTTTTTAGGATTTTGTAGGGGGTGATGACGACTTTTTATTCTAGCTTTTCTTAACCACCTCCTTTTAAAAAAGGATAATGATCCACCACAACTACTAGGGTGGAGCATTACCGTCCTTTATGAGGTGTATGATTTGATTTTTTAGTTTTCCTGTTACTGCCATACTTATGCTCAATTGACATTTCGAAATTTTTAGTCTAATAGCTAAAACGACAGTGATGTTGTTGATTGACATATTGGGTATGGTATTTGATTGAAAGTGGAAATTTGGTGGCTGATTGAAAGAAGAACATAGTGGGGGTGTCTGTTGCAGTCGCTGAGTTTCCGTACAGATTGTGAAAAAGTGGGGGTCTAACAACCACACCCAATATTTCACTTAGCAATCTGTATGGACAAACTCCAATATACTTTTATGAGAATCAACTAGATAGTCAGACTCAATCTTAATAAAATTATATCAAAGAGTTATATCTGATTTTCTCGATTCAATACTTACTCAAGCAAATAGAAATCTGCGAGTCTAATTGAATACAAGAGAAATCACTTGAACGGTACCAAAGACCAATGTTCAAGGATCAATCAATTTAAATCAACAACCAAAGATTATATTTCCCAATTGATCGATTCAACGCAGAACCTGTGATATTTCAATTATATAACAAAATATAATGCGGAAAAGAAATAACACAGACACCAGAAGTTTTGTTAACGAGGAAACCGCAAATGCAGAAAAACCCCCGGACCTAGTCCAGATTGAACAAATAATGTATTAAGCCGCTACAGACACTAGCCTACTACAAACTAACTTCGGTTTGGACTGTAGTTGAACCCCAATCAATCCCACACTGATCCAAGGTACAGTTGCACTTCTTACGTCTCTGATCCCAGCAAGATACTACACACTTGATTCCCTTAGCTGATCTCACCCACAACTAAGAGTTTCTACGACCCAAAGTCGAAGACTTTAATAAACAAATCTGTATCACACAGAAAAGTCTACGGTAATAGATAAATATGTCTCCCACAGAAATACCTATGAGTTTTTGTTCCGTCTTTTGATAAATCAAGGTGAACAGGAACCAATTGATAAACCGTACTTATATTCCCGAAGAACAGCCTAGAATTATCAATCACCTCACAATAATATTAATCGCCTAGCAAAAGAAGATATTGCGGAATCACAAATGATGAGACGAAGGTGTTTGTGACTTCTTTTATATCTTTCCTATCGGAGAAATCAATCTCAAGCCAACCTTAGGATTGTACTTAAACACGATAGAAACAACAAGATCAGATCACACAACTACAAAGAAAATAGTTGGGTCTGGCTTCACAATCCCAATGAAGTCTTCAAGTCGTTAACCTACAGGGTCTCGAGAAGAAACCTAAGTTTAAAGGAGAATCGACTATAGGTAATACAACTAGTATAACACATAATGTGTGGGCATTAGGTTTCCCAGTTGCTAGAGTTCTCCTTTATATAGAATTTCAAATCAGGCTTTGCAAATCAATGTTAGCTTAGTAACAAAGCATTCAATATTCACCGTTAGATGAAAACCTGATTAGATTCAAGCTAATATCTTTCTACCGTTAGATCGAACTTAGCTTGTTACACACAAATGAAATGCACGTTTATTTAGGTTTGTGTAACCGTACCCAAGCATGTACACTTAGTTGGTTCAACAGTAGTTAACCAAATGGTTAGCCATATGAGCACTTTTATATCAACCATATTCTTCTTTACCACAACTAGTTCAAATGAATCAAATGAACTAGTTAGAGAGTTGTTCAATTGCTTAGATCTTATAGAAGTATACAAGACACGATCGAAGCAAAAAATATTTGATTCACTCGAATCAATTCATGAACTTTATAGCCATGGTTTGCAAGTATGCATTCCTTAGTTTATATAAGTTTAAGTTCACGAATAACCGTTTTTAGAAAATAACCAACTTAAGTACGCATACTGGTACGCGAACTTAAGTACCCCGAATAAGTTTGTTTTCAGTTCACAAACTCCAACAGAAATTCACGAGACGTGAACTTCCGACAATGCGCGTACTGGTACGCGGACTTTAGTTCCGTTTTTCCTGAGTAGCAAAGTACACATACTTAGGTTCAAGGAATAAGGACTTACACCCGTATGTGTTACCACACAATTTTTATATCCTTCCAAGGTTATATATTCTAAACTCTCATTTCGATCATTGAAATATTCTTAAAGGACGTTATATAGTTGTTATTCACAAGCGATTTTTCGTCAAAGCAATTTTCAAATAATTGAAACTAATATGACTTTCGTCACTAGTAAAGATGAACTTGACCAAAGCGAAAGCTTACCAACTCATATTTCGAGAAATAGATAAGCGAGATAAACTCGGCTCGAAATAACAAATGTGTATAATCATAGTCTATATAGCAATACGAATTTTGGCTCAAGATAGGAGATAGAGTAGATATACTTTTGAGTGATATATAAGTTCAAGTCTCCACATACCTTTTAGTCGATGAAGTTACACCAGTTCCTTGAGTAGTTCTTCGTCTTTGTATGATGATCGCCATGGAGTCTTGAGCTCAACTACACTTTCTATCCTAGTCCGAGACTTAGCTATAAGTAGACTAGAAATCAAGACTTATAGTTTTGATCACTAACATTGAAAAAAATGCTTGAGATAGCAACACATGCGAGTTCGACCGAGCAGTGCTCTAACAGATTGCTAAGTGAAATATTGGGTGTGGTTGTTAGACCCACGCTTTTTCAGTCTAGTTTTAAATTTTTCAACTATCGGTTCGAAGCATCTTATTTTAGACATATGAGTGAAGAGGAGAACTCTTAAATATTTATCATCCAACTTTATCCGACCCACCTTTAGGATTTCTAATATTTTCCTAGCTTTCCTATTTTGAACATTTTTATTAAAAAGATTCCCAGATTTTTTTCGTATTTTATTAGTTGACAGATCCCTAAAAAAAATCAAAGATTTTCAAAAGATTTCTACCCTCTTTTTTTCCAGCTTTAGTGAAGATGAGGCAATCATATGAAAAAGCAAATGAGAAACAGTTGGAAAATCTTTGCCGAACTTAACTCCATTTATCATTTTCTTTTTCTCAGATTCTCTTTTAACTCTAAAGAGATCTTCCACACATATTATGAAGAGGTATATCGACATGGGGTTTTTCTGTCAAAGGCCTCTACTAGGGTTGAAAAAATTAGAAAGAGAGCAACTAACAAGGACAACACTAGAAGGGGGTGCTAATACACTGAAGTGTTATATCAATCCAAATTACAGAAATCCAATTTTTCCATCATCATATCTACAAGAAAAATGAAAGTTATTTTGGGGCATACCTAATGGTGACAAAATAGGGTCACTAAGTTGTAAAACCGATTACCCTTTATCCACCGTTTTTTATTAATGACAATTATGACCATATATAATTAGTGTTAATGTTAATGATTATATATTAATAAAAATGATCAATGGTAATTTTAATGTTTTAAGTTATCAGTGGTTAACTAGTAGAGAAATCAAATTTGTGTAATAATGGGGTTTTCAAGAGGAGGAAGAAGAAGAAGTGAAAAGGAAAACGTGGTTTTTGAGATTTTAGTGATTCAAATGATGAAAGAGAATGATTTATCTCGTAAAGCCAAGATAATACATATCAATTACAATAATGATCCGGAAATGGCTTACGTTTTCGATTCTCAGAATGATTAATAATTTTACTCAAATTCAAATACATCTTCAAGCTCAAGATGATGATTTTTACGAACCAGATCCAGAAGATGAGTACATTGATGAGGAGCCTTATTCTAATAATACATAGTAATACTTCCTGACGCTATTTAATCTCCCTTTTTTTTAGGTTGAATTCTTCAAAAAATTGAATTTTTATACAAATGTTCAGTGTTGGGTTCGACTACAGAATTATAAGTCGAACCTTGTTGGGATGAACAGTTCGGCTGATATAGTTGAACCTCACTGTATGATACAGGTATTTGTAGTTCGACTTATTCGAACTGCATTTATTGTTAGCCGAACCTGCGCTTTTTAATTCGGCTTATTTTAATGGCGACATGTGTAGAAATGTTCGACTAACTATGATGCAGCCGAATCTGGTAGTGTGATTTGATTAATTAAAAACACAAGTTATAGGTTTGGCTTTAAGATTATATTATATGAAATGAACCTTACAAGATAAAATTTCGGATGGTAGTTTAAATATCGTATCAACCGAATTTGAATTTATTCCGAAATAAGTAAGGTTCGGCTGAAACTAATATATCAAATAATCTGCCGAACTTGAAGATATTTTTCAATATTAACTAGATTCAGTAGAAAAATGATATTTCAGTATCAGCCGAATTGTTCTTCTGAAACAGAAAAATTGAAGAACAAAGATAGGTTCGGCTAGGGTTTACGTGACTTTTTGAGCCGAACCTCACTCTGAAGTCCCTAATTTCATTAATGAAAGCCTATCCTGTCAATGAAATAAATGAAAAACAAGGAAAAACAAGATTGGTTTGTGGGAAATACCTTCTAATATATATTTCGACCAATTGGTACCTCGTCCTTGAAAAGAAGAGGGTACCACCAACTTTTTTCGTTTGGACCTATAAGATAAAACCTAATATTATCAACAATAAAAGATCCTTGTGTGTGATGGTATATACAGTTTATCTTTCTTGTACAATCAGTAGTTAAGATCAAAGATCTGCGAACCTGATTATGCACAGGAACTCTCGGACGATTTCAAAAATCAATATCCTAGAAAACCTGAAAAGACGAGGGTACCCAAATACACCACAATCTTTGTTTACAACCTATAAGTCCTCTACCGAATGTGATCGTCTATGGACAGAGTCAAGACAATACGACAATTTGGTTCACACTTTGTATGATCGTCTATGGATACGAGATCGATATAATACAACAACAAGATAACTTATGTGATTGACTATGGATACAAGATCGAGACGATACGACAACAAAGTGTGTACTTGATAATAGGTTCGGTAATAACCAAACTCTATATGATCACTATCAAGTATAGCGGAGTTAACGTAAAGTGCAATTTATTTTAATTATAATAAAACAATTATAATGCGAAAAAGTAAAGTAAATAACACAACAAGATCTTGTTAATGAGGAAACCGCAAATGCAGGAAAAACCTCGGGACTTTGTCCAGCTTTGAATACTCTCAGAATTAAGCCGCTATACAAAATCTAATACACACTTTGTATAGTTGAGACCAAGCAGACTATCCCTAGATACTTAGTTCCCTCAGTATCCATGTGCCTTTGACTTCGAGAGTCACGCACGTGAATAACAAGTCCTTTGGATCGTATTCCAAATAACAAAGGAACAATCTGTTTGGTAACCACTCTAAACAATTCTTGCTAGAAGATATTAGAGTTGTTGACAAAGACTCTTCCTCTTAATCTAATAAACTCCTTTGTCTGGTTAGATCAATCTAAACTTTGATTATAAATAATCAAACTCTAGACATGCAATCAATCAATATAGATCTCAAAGGGAAACTATAAGGCGATGTCGATCTCACGCAACTAATCAGTCAGATCCATCAAAGATAAACTTTTTCTAGTTGGATCCCATCCGATCAAGGTTTGTGCACTAAATTCACAAGATACGAAAACTAATAAGAACACTTATTCGTCTTCAAATCTTTTTTCGCCTTCAATTACCTGCACAACAACACTTGAATCTTCTTGTGATCAATCACACAGAACGGAATCTGTTAACAATGGATTATCAAAAGATGTCTTTATATCTAACAATAGTTCTAAAGATTCCCTCGATACTTTGATCTAGTTTGAGTGATCCTTATTTCAGAAGAGAAAGCTCTCAAGAATAATCAAACTAGGTGCAATCAAAGTTACAACAACCGTTAGTCAATCAAATCAATCAATCGAAAACTACAATAAAAATGCAATGTTATGTACCTAGGTTGCCCTGAGTATTATGTTGAGTGCCTTTATAATTTCGAGACATTGTTTCCCTTGCTGTGAGAGGAGACAGGCAGATGTTTCCATGTGTCTATCTCGGGATGGTCGATATTAGTGTACCTGATTATTGGTATTTATGCTGTAATAGAGAGAGAGTTGGGTAAGCTTAATGAATGAACTTCTTACTACTTGAGGCTGCGTTCACCTGAACCAGATTCTTCTTCTTCTTCTTTAATTCGTCTCCTTCATCTATGTTTTCGTCTAATTCTTCCATGTTCTTCTTTGATTCTTATCTAATTCTCGGATCTTGATACAAATTTGTACTAAGAACAGTACATTTGGCATCAGAGCCGTTCTATCCTTCAAACAAATGGGTTCGAAGAACTTTACAATCAAAGAGTTATCAGATTTTCACATACAAAATCAACAGAAATTCGTTGATCTAGACACTAAAGTAACGAGGGTAAGTCAACAATTAGATGAACAATCGACAACTATGAATATCCACCAAGATCAGACGAGCGACATCTTGAAGCTAATGAATACTCAACAAGATCAGACGGAGGACAATTTGAGGATACTAAACCTTCAGATAGCTGAACTAATTCAAGCTTTTCGTGCTTCACATCCCAACCATGGATAGGTAGGAGCAGGAATTTTGGGTACGCCACCAGAAGGTAATAATCAATTTGGTCATACTTTTCCAGGTGAAGCATCATATGCTAGATAGCAACGTACTCTGAAACTCGATTTTCCTAGATTCGACGGTGAGAATCCACGAGGATGGGTACAGAAAAGTGAGAGGTACTTTCATATTCACAGCACAGAAGAGAATCAGAAGGTTAGTGTTGCCTCCATATTCTTAGAAGGTAAGGCTGATAAATGGTTCCTTAATTTTCAAATTGGAAAACCTTTTTTATCTTGGAGAGAATTGGCTGATGGTGTTTGTGCTAGATTTGAAAATCCTGTGGATGACAATTTTATAGGTAGTTTTAACAAATTGTGTCAAGTAACTACTGTGGAAGAGTACTTTGAACAATTTGAATCTCTTAAGGCTCTTATGCTAAGTAGTAACCCCCATTTAAATGAGCAATACTTTGTAATGAGTTTCATTAGTGGGTTGAAGACTGAAATAAAGAACTCCGTGTTGATGTTCCAACCACCTACACTATTGCAAGCTTTTTCATTATCCAGAATGCAAGAGCAAAAATGTGTTCAACAACCTAAGCCCTCAAAGCCATTCCAGAGATCATTTACCAACTCATTTTCCAACACAAGGCCATATCAGGCTTCATTATCTCCATTTCCCCCTAAGCCTATTCAAACTACTACCACTGTTTCTAGCCCTTTTACACCCAAATCAGGCAACTCCACACCAAAATCCAGTCCACCACTTCCACCTATTAAAAGATTAACACAGGAACAAATGACGGTTAGAAGAGAGAAAGGACTGTGTTATAACTGTGATGTAGTTTACACTCCAGGCCACATTTGTAAGAGACAACAACTGTTTATGGTCCAGGTAGAGAAACCAGAGTCTTCTGAGGAAGCAGAAGAAGAAGTCTTTGAAGAAACTGTTGAATCTCCAGTGGAATCTGACATGGATATATCCTTACATGCTCTCACTGGTGCTGTTGCTGGTGACACTATAAGGATTCCTGGAACCATTAAGAGGCACAAGGTATCAATACTTATAGATACTGGAAGCACTCATAGCTTCATTGATTGTGAATTGGCAAGGAAATTAAATTGCTCCATCAGTCCCACAGGGCACATGTTGGTGATTGTTGTTAATGGGGATAAAACTGTAAGTACTGGCATATGTCCTTAGCTGCAATGGGCAATGCAGAATCATCACTTCACAGAAGATTTAAGGATATTACCTTTAGGAGGTTGTGATATGATGTTGGGAGCATATTGGCTGAGAAGGTTAGGTGACATCACTTTTAACTTCTCTAAATTAAGCATTGCATTCAAATATCAAGGCAAGAAGATTGTACTTATTGGTGAACCTGAATACCCAACCTTGAGCATAATGAGTAGTGAAGCTGCAGAAAAGTACTTCAGCAAGAACAATCATGGAATGGTGGGCCAACTATTCTCCATTACCCCACAATCTTCCAGTTCCCTCACTCCTCCATCCATACTTCCACTATTACAAGAATTCCAAGATATATTTGAGGAACCCAAACAACTGCCACCCACTAGAAATTTGGATCATACCATACCCCTCAAACCAAATTCAACACCCACTATCCAAAGGCCTTATAAATGCCCATACACACAAAAGGGGGTATTTGAACAACTTGTGAAAGAAATGCTCAATTCAGGCATCATCCAACCCAGTCATAGTCCCTTTGCTTCCCCCATTTTTTTGGTTAAGAAGAAGGATAATACATGGAGGTTCTGTGTGGACTATAGGAAGTTGAATGACATCACAGTCAAGGAAAAATTTCCAATTCCAGTCGTTAAGGAGCTTCTAGATGAACTAAATAGAGCAATGTACTTCACTAAAATTGATCTGAGGACTGGCTATCATCAGATAAGAGTCCATGTGGCAGATATTCACCAAACAACATTTCGAACTCACCAAGGACATTATGAGTTCAAGGTAATGCCTTTTTGACTAACAAATGCTCCTGCAACCTTTCAGGCCCTCATGAATGAGGTTTTTCAAGAACATTTGAGGAAGTTCATTCTGGTCTTCTTTGATGATATTTTGGTTTATAGTTCTTCCCTACAAGAGCACTTGAAGCACCTCCAAATTACTTTTTCCTTGTTGAGAGCCCACAAGATATTTGCAAAGTTATCTAAATGTTGTTTTGGACAAACAGAGCTAGAATACCTTGGTCACATTATCACTGCAGAAGGAGTCAAGACTGATCCAACCAAGATTGCATGCATGAAAGAATGGCCTACACCAACTAATATTAAAGAGCTAAGGGGGTTCCTAGGGCTCACTGGCTATTACAAAAAAAAATTTCAAGGATATGGAGCAATTAGCAGACCCCTAACTGAGCTTCTGAATAAGAACTCCTTCTTATGGAGTGAGTCAGCTACCATGGCCTTTGAACAACTCAAAGAATCCATGACTAACACACCAGTACTTGCCTTGCCATACTTTTCAAAGCAGTTTACTGTTGAGACTGATGTTAGTGATTTTTGTGTGGGGGATGTGTGGACCCAAGAAGGGAAACCAATTGCTTTTTTCAGCAAAGGGTTGAGGCCAAGAGCAAAAGCATTATCAATATATGAGAATGAGTTAATTGATGTAGTTATGGATGTCAACAAATGGAGGTAATACTTACAAGTTGGCAAGTTTATCATACAAACAGATCATCAATGTATCAAGTACTTTTTGGATCAGAAGATTACAACTGTACTTCAACAGAGGTGGTTAATGAAGCTGTTTGGCCTTGATTATGAGATCAAGTACAAAAAAAAGAACAGATAATATTTGGGATGCACATACTCCGGTACGGACCGGTTCTCTTATGGAACCGATGTATGTACCTGGTGTTGACCGGTACCTCCTTTTGAGGACCGGTACCTATACATGTACCTGGTGTTGTACCGGTCCTCCGGTACCGGGTTTTTACCTGCAAAATCATCATCACTGTAGGATGAGAAAAGCTCAACTGTACCACAATTACATCATGTACCCAACCTAGCATTCATCTAGCTCTGTTTATTCAATATTCATTGTAAATATCATCTCAACTCATACAATACAACACCTAGCAATGGACTACCATTGTTAATCTGTAACAATTCATATAATAGAATAAGAATTTACATCATAATCCATCTACACCACCAGCATCAGAACTTCAAGCATAACCCATTCACCATCAATCCACTTCAATCTAAGCATCAGATATATTCATTCTCATATCATAAAACCCCACAAATCGCCCAAAACCAAATTGAGTTGTAGCCAAACCTATTCTCATACTCTAATTACAAAACCCATCTATTATTTCATTACAAAGATTTAATTACAAAATCATGTTGTTTGATTTCAACAGAAAACCCAAATCGTAAAATCTTAAATCACACATGCAATTAGTTTCTTAAAAAAACAAAATAAAAAAAAAAAAGAAAAAGAAGTGAAGAAGAAGGTTTATCCTCTTTAATCTCTAACCACCACCAGATCTCCTTTCTTAATTACATAACCCCCTATCTCCAAATCCGATTCCAACCCAAGGTTCCATATCCTGTAAAACACCAAATCAGATCTTCATATTCAATTTCTCCACCAAATCGAAAAAACCCTAAATCAATCTACAATCAAACCCTAAATCAAACTAACAAACCCTAAATCGAACTGATGGTGAAGAATAAGAACAAACCAGAGATGGTGAAGAAAAAGAAGAACAAATCGAATTGATTCTTATCGTCTACTGTTGAATTACCTGATAGAGATGGTGAATCGATGATACCCTGAAGAACACAGAAGAGAAGAGGGTTGCCGATGCTTTTTCAGAGAGAAAAAAAGAAGAAGAAAAATGAGAGTGAACTGATTCTTCTCTCGATAGTCGATAGTCTATACCTAGTATGGACGACTACGATTAAAAACCTAGCTAGATCTTAACGGCTAATAATCACCGGTACATATGGTACGGTTCAAGTCCGGTCCTCCCCAAGAACAGGTGTTTGTATCGGTCTAGACCGGTTGTCAACTTCCAGTACCGGTGTCTGTACTGGCTAGACCGGTTCCGGTCTGGTAATTCCGGTTCCACTCCGGTCCAGGTCCTCTCAACTGGTTCTTGTGCAGCCCTAGATAATGTAGTGGCTTATGTACTCTCCAGAAGGCCACATGAAAATGCTGCATGTAGCTCTCTAGCACTCTCCAAGCCAAATTGGAATCTTGATATCCTCTCCAGCTATGCTCAATATACCAAGGCACAACAACTCATTGCTCAGACCCTTGCATCATCTACTGACAATGGTAAATTTTCAGTAAAAGAAGAAGTATTGAGGTACAAGGAAATGATTTATGTGGGGAATAACAACCAGGTCAGAAGCACCATTTTGGAGTCCATACATACTTCTGCAGTTGGTGGACACTCAAGCATACAAGCTTCTTATGTCAGGGAAAGAGGTATTTTTACTGGTCTGGCTTGAAAAAAGATGTTCTATCATTTGTATCCTCATGTGATGTCTTCCAAAGGAACAAGAATAATCATCAATATCCAAATGGATTGCTCCAACCACTTCCCATTCCAGAGCAAGCTTGGAAACATGTGACTATGGATTTCATAGAGGGGTTACCTGTTAATGAGAAGAAAAGTGTCATTCTGGTGGTGGTGGATAGGCTCACCAAATATATCCATTTTATAGGGTTGCAACACCCTTACACAGCATCCATAGTAGCTAAGGCTTATTTGGGTCAGGTTTTCAAGCTACATGAACTTCCTTCTTCCATTGTTTCAGACAGAGATAAGGTGTGTACCAGCAATTTCTGGCAAGATCTCTTTAAAGCTCTGGGTACAAGCCTAAATCTAAGCACAACTTAACACCCCCTAAGCTGATGGACAGACAGAAAGGGTGAATGCATGTCTAGAAAATTACTTGAGATGTATAACAGGGTATCAACCTAGTCAGTGGTTCAAGTGGCTTGCATTATCAGAATGGTGGTATAACATCAGTTATCACACAAGCCTGAAGATGAGTCTATTTAAGGCACTATATGGCTACAATCCCCCTCATATGGCCTTCCCATACACAACAGTCACTTCTGTTTCAGCAGTTGAGTCATATTTGAATCAAAGAGATGCCATGTTGGACTTGCTTAAGGAGAGTTTGCAGAAGGCTCAAGAGAGAATGAAATTCTTTGCTGACAAGAGCAGTACTGATAGGAGTTTAGAAGTTGGAGATAGAGTTTACTTGAAGCTACAACCTTACATACAAGCTTCAGTCTCATTGCGCAAGAACTTCAAGTATCAGCTAAGTACTGTGGTCCTTTCACTATTTTACAGAAAGTTGGATCTTTAGCCTACAAATTAGAATTACCATCTAGTGCTAGAATCCATCCTGTATTTCATGTATCTCAGTTAAAGAAGCAGATTGGTAAGGCCCACATACCATCACCAGTTTTACCTGTAGTTGATCATGCTGGAGAGGTGATTATGAGGCCAGAGAAGGTCTTATCTACCAGATCAATCACTACAAGAAGAAATGAATTTAATCAACTCCTCATACAATGGACAAACTCTGCTCCGGAAGATGCTACTTGGGAGGACAAGTCGAACATTCAAGCTCATTATCCAAATTTCATCCTTGAGGACAAGGATACCTTCTAAGGAGGGAGTAATATTATGTACCTAGGTTTCCCCGAGTATTATGTTGAGTGCCTTTATAATTTCGAGACATTGGTTCCCTTGCTGTGAGAGGAGCCAGGAAGATGTTGCCACGTGTTTATCTCGGGATGGTCGATATTAGGGTACCTGATTATTGGTATTTATGTTGTAATAGAGAGAGTTGGGTAAGCTTAATGAATGAACTTATTACTACTTGAGGCTGCGTTCACCTGAACCAGATTCTTCTTATTCTTCTCTAATTCGTCTCCTTCATCTTTGTTTTCGTCTAATTCTTCCCTGTTCTTCTTTGACTCTTATCTAATTCCCGGATCTTGATACAAATTTGTACTAAGAACAGAACATGCAATTATCTAGTTTCCCACCAACGGTACTCGTAGAGTTTCTTGATCCCATAAAAGTATTTAAACGAGCGGTCGTAAGGGATTTCGCCTAATTAGGGTACTTTCCTCTCTGGATAGACGGCTCCACGGGAAAAAATAAGAATGAAGTTTTCTTGGCTCTTAGGATAGTTTGCTAGAAATGCAAACTTAGGTATTCATAGACCAAGGTTGTTTGGACAACAAGAAAATTCCAAAATCAAAAATATTCTCAAGATATACAATACACCAATTTTCGATTTTCCTATTCCCATCAAATGTTAACCAACATTTCCGAAATCTCTCATAGAAAATTTCTATTATTAGTATTGTGCATTTACTAATAAGCATTCTTTAGAGTATATGCTTTAATTGCTGGTAATAAAATCATATCAAATTGAAAATCATAATTAAATGCTTTTCAATATTTCGGTTTGGGATCACCTTGAGCATCAAGGAATATCATTGAACAATAAATGATAAAAATTATGTACATGTTCAAATATGTCGAAATCATGAAGTTTCTAATCTTGGAAAACCCTAATTCACACACAACATGAAGAAATATGTGAATCATGGTTTTGATCCGATTGTATCATCACTTCCAAAACATGTTGTTATCAGTTACAATATGATCCCGCAATAGGTTGTACTCGGTTACACAAACATCCATAAAGTGGGTTGTGACCGGTTACACCTTACTTCTCGAAGTTACTATGTGACCGGTTACACATTGGTTCCCAAGGAAACTATGTGACCGATTACAACTAACTTCCCAATACATCTTGTGACTGGTTACACTTTGGTTCCCAAAGCTACTATGTGACCTGTTACAACAAATATCCCAATCATAGCATGTGATCGGTTACAGTTTGGTTCCCAAAGTTATTATGTGATCTATTCCAACTATCTATGCAATATAGGCCGTAACCGGTTATACCACAAATCTCAACAAGGTTAAGATAGGTTCTACCATTGTCACCTACTATTGGTCATCTAAAAGATATTCAATGAATAACAAGACTAATCATGATTTCCTTTTCGATTATGAAAACAAGTACATACATGTAGATAAGCATTCATACTTCGTAATATGTTTCCTTGATACTTTGATCATACTATAATGATCAAATCTCACTATAGAGTATTATATACAATCTTTACAGCATATACATCTTCGCATGTTATTTTTTCAATATAGCACGACTTGAAAGATACGTTAGGAATGAAACAAGTTCAAGTCAATATTACTAACCTCGAGTGGAAGAATGATGTTGTCGTTGTAATTCGTTACTTCTAATTATCCTTTTTCAGGTCTTCGAAGTAATACTTGTATGTCTCAACATTCCTAGACTTTATAGTCTAACCTAAACGAAGTTGACTCTAGTATTTAATCAAGCGACTCTTAGCTGAGTTTTGATACTAAAATATGACAACCAAACTTGACATACCAAGGATTGGTGAGTTCAATCGATCTATGCTCTAACACAACCTAATATGTACCAGAATATTACATAAACCAAATTCCAACAAGAACAAGTCTTGTAATCTCTATTTCAAGATACAAATTCACAAGAACAAGTCTTCTAGGTTTTGTGCAGTTTTAATTAAAAATTGTCTAGGTTGTTTATCTAATCACTTGCTTTTACTTTAATTATATCAAATAAAAATATAATGCAGAAGTAAAAAGTAAAGCAAGACACAAAGAATTTTGTTAACGAAGAAAACTGCACTGGCAAAAAAAAAACCAACATGGGCCTCGTCTAGATTTGAATACTAAACTATAATAAGCTGCTACGTACACTAGCCTTTTATCATACATCGAACTATAATGTAGTTGAGACCGAATTCACCCTTCAAGCAATTCAGCTTCAGTCGTGTTCTTTACATCTATTAAACCCAGATCTACGCAATTGATTCCCTTAGCTGACGTCCTTTATAGCCTAAGAGTTGCTTCATCCTAAGTGAAGAATTTTGATTTCAATATTTCTCTAACAGATAATCCTATATGATTTCCCTCTTTGAGATTTGTTTGCAATAGACAACTCTAGTAAACCTCACAAATCTGGAACACATACAGTCAGTTAGTTGAGAATCATGGATTCTTAACCACCTCTCAAAAACAATCGTTAACTGATCAATTAAGAATAGTTTTCAGATATTTATCTTGAGAAATCACAAAGTCTGAGACGAAGAGAACTTTGCGATTTCTATCTATCTTGTTCCTGAAAGAGATTACTAAAAACAAGATCATGATACAAAGAACTATCAAGGTAAAGATAATCGGATCGGGCTTCACGAATCCCTAAGTGAAGTCTTTCAGTCGTAGACCTAATTATGTTTCTCAAAGAGGAATCTAGGTCAATAGAGGACGACTCTAGCAATCAACTAGGACACAAAACTGTCAGAGATTGAATTTCCCAGTTGAATGAGTCTCTCTATTTATAGATTTTCAAGACTGGGGGTTGTTTAGAATTAAGCTAAGATAACTTAAACAATTTCTTTGTTTAGATGAAACTCTAGTTAGGGTTTTAAGTAAGCATGTGATAAACTTGTCTTAAAATCACAGAGAAGAATAAAAACTAACGTTCGGGTTCTGGAACCTTGTATAATGGTAGTTCTTGGTGAATATGTGATAGACACATTTTTGTTTCTAAGTTGTCCTCAATTTTCTCTATGTTGGTACTCGATTTTGTACTTATTTTGGTGTTTTATGTATGTGTAGGTGTTTTCGGAGAAATAAACTCTTATGAAAAAAGTTACTCGAAAGTGGTATTAGAATCCCCGGTGAAAAGTACTATAGGCACCCCGAAGGAGTGTTAGAGGCCCCCCAGAAATGTGTTGGAGACACCGCAGAAAAAGCTCTCAGGGTCCCAAAAGTGTTAAAAGCACCCACTGAACTACTAAGGGCACCCCGGTTCAGTTGTTATTCGCACCCCGGTCTCGGATAAGGGCACTCCACCTTCTTCTTCATTTTTGGCGGGAAAACTTTGCAGACATACAGGCAGATTTTGACTCGAGATTTGAAGGTGTTTTAGAGAGACTCAATGGCTGAAACTTTTTGAGATGATTTGATAGTGCATAACAGAGTTATTACGGGCAATTTAATCGCTGAAATTTGGCTGGATATTGTTTCCCAACAAAACAGGAGAGGCTAGTTTTCTCGGGTTTTCTGGGAAAGTTTGGGCAGAGATTTACTTGGAGATTTTCATTGGAAAGGCTTTGTTTGGGCCTGTGATGATGAAACAGGTCTGGTAAATCCTTTGGTTTCGAGAAAATAACAAAATTTACGTGGATTTAACAAAACAGAGAAGAATATTCTCCTGCGAGATTTTCTCAAGATTTTGTGCTATTCTTGGTTGATTTGGGCGTGGCTGAGTGTGTTTGACAACATCAGAGATGAGGAAGAAGCATGCTGGGAGTGTGCTGGCAGAAAATCAATGCGTGAAAAGGAAAGAAATGAAAGATATTATTGTCGAGATTAATTCTCTTTACTGTCGAGTTATGCGAGATCTTTTGGAGTTATGAGGAGTAATCCTTGGTCCTGACGAGTATATATAGAGTACTGGTGGAGCAGAAAAGCGGACGGAGAGTTTGGGCCAGAACATAGAGTTGCAGAATGAAGAAAAATCAAGTTGCAGTAATCTTTCTGCTGCTGCTGTTTTGAAGAAAGCACGAAGAACATAAAGCTTCCAAAGCCTGTCGTTAAAAACCGTGGTTTATTCTCGGTTTTGCAACAGTCTTTGCAGCGATATATCAACAGTGACTACAACACTTTTCTCATATCGTATATTGTAACAACGTTTTGCAACAATTTATAAGCGTTGCAAATACCCGATTTTCATCATTTTCTCTCTATTTCATCTTTGTAAACAATTTTTGAGCATGAATCAATATTTTGAGCAAGTTATGTGGTAAAATTTATTTAAATTAATTTATGCAATTCTTTTATGATTATTTGCGCCGAATGAAAATTGAGTGAATAATTTCTATTAATTAGTTGTGTTTTCTATTGATGAAGTATGCTTAGTTTAGTGCTTTTGATACTTCATGCTTGCGATTAACAATTGATGTTTTGAAAATCTAGGATGGGCAATAATTTAGAATCACAATTTCTTTTTATTGGAGCTATATTGTCTAGAATTGCATGATAAAAATTATTATTGAACCACATATGTATTGATGAACGGTGGAATCCTTAGCCTCAATACTCTCAATCATTTTTCACGTTAACTTTAATTTTCTTTATTTTCTTTGCTTTAAAAATTAAGTCTAAAAATCAAAATCTCTACAAGTCTTGAACGAACTATTACTACAACATCATTGAAAATAACCATCAATATATATGCCTTTCGAACATGTAAGCAATATTGTGTTCATTTTAAACACTTAAGACTTGAATCATGATCCACATACATGTTTTAGTGATCAATGATATCTTAGAGGTGTTTATGGGAGTCATAAAAATGCCAAACACATTTATAAAAATAGTCTTTGAGCATTTACTAATACGTACTTGGACAGTTTGTGAAATAGTTCGTGAACCGTTAGCGAGTTCGTGAATTCAGGGCGTTACGGTTCGTGAACCGTGCTGCCATTCCCGAACTCAGATAGCTACGGATCGTGAACCATTGGCTATTTCACATGTTCGGATCACCATGGGGATCTCGACTTTGGTTCGTGAACCTACCTATATTCCCGAATTTCAGATATCCATGGTTTTCGAAATGGTTCGCCAACCTATCCTGAGTCCAGATTTCAATAATTATGAATCTGATGCACTCTATTTTTGATATTGTAACATTCTCATTTGCCATAGATATAAAATATCATTGTTTGAGAAATTTTCAAATGATCCATATGACACAAAAGTAGTTCTTGAATAATAAATTGTTTTGAACTAAGATTGCGAAGGACCAATAAACATCCATTGCTTAAATCATATTTTGAGATGTATAACAAGACAAACTTGGCTCAAAATTTCTTATTTGCAATATTAAGTCTACCAGAAGTCATACAACATAGTCTCATAAAGATAAAATGGTAATGCATGTAAGCAAACAGAATAGTCTAGCCTTCACATAAATCTTTGTTGATGAAGTTCTCCTAATGTATTTGTTGATCTTCAGTCTTCGAGGGTTATTCAGTGATGTCTGATACTCAACTACCAACCCCCCTATACCTAGTCCGAGACATGACTTTAGTAGAATAAAAATCAAGATATAGTTTTGTACATCTAACATTGACAAAAAGCTTGAGATAACAAAACTTGCGAATTTGACTGAGCAGTGCTCGCAGTTCTCGCTCTCCAGCATCACTAAATTCAATTTGCGGTTCACTTGCTTCATTACTTGTTTTTCTATTTTGATTTCGGCTGAGAATTAGATAAGGAATGAAACTGATTTTTTACTTTGATTAGATTAGATAATTATTGATTTTTGATTAAGTTACGTAATATTTGATTAGCAGAAAGGGCATTTATCTTATCTAAACCAAAGGTAACTTAGTCTTTCACTCAAGACTAGTGTTAGAGCATAGCTCGGTCGACCTCGCATGCGTTGCTATCTCAAGCATGTTTGTCAATGTTAATGATCAAAAATATGAGTCTTGATTTCTAGCCTACATAGCTAAGTCTCGGACTAGGATAGAAAAGTGTAGTTGAGCTCAAGGACTTCATGGCGATTCATCATACAACGACGAAGATCTATTCAAGGAACCGTGGAACTTCATCAACAAAAAGGTATGTGGAGACTTGAACTTATCTATCACTCAAAAGTCTATCTCTTCTATCTCCTACTTCTTATGAGACAAAAGTCGTATGCTATATAGACTGGATCATACACATTTGATATTTCGAGCCGAGTATATCTCGCCTATCTATATCTCGAAATCATGTGTTGCTAAAGCGTTTCGCTTTGATCAAGTTTATCTTCACCTAGTGACGAAAGTCATGAAAAGTTTCAATTACTTTGAGAATTGCTCTGACGCGAACCGGTCTGTGAATAACGGCTATATAACGTCCTCTGAGAATGTCTCAATGATTGGAATTAGAGTTTAAATTAGATAACCATGTATTCCTTAATCCAAGTTTTCGAACTTTGTTGATTGAGAGAAACCGGAGGAATTAGCTTTGCCAAGTCCGCGAACCCAGTCCGCGAACTCAGTCCGCGAACTGACGGAAGTTCTTGTACCGAGAATTTCTGCTGGGATTTTCCAAAAACTCGTTTGCGTGTAAGTTCCCGAACTTAGTCCGCGAACCTAGTCCGGGAACTGGCGAAAGTCTCTTTGCCGAGATTTTCTGCTGAGTTTGGAAAACTCCACCGGTTGTCTTAAGTCCGCGAACTTGTTTGTGAGCTTAAGTGGTTATGATCTAAAGATGCGCTCTGAACATGAAACCTAAATTACTAAGGAATGCTTTATGCAAACCGCGGCTATAAAGTTCATGAGCCGATTCAATCGAATCGAATCATATTTGTTTCAATTGTGTCTTGTGTAGTTACATAAGATCTCATATCAATTGAACAACTCTTTAACTAGTTCATTTGAGTCAATTAAACTAGTTATGGTGAAGAAGAACAAGGTTAATATGAAATGCTCATATGGTTAACCTTTTGGGTTACTATGTTGAACCAACATACACGTACACGTTTGGGCATGGTTTTCACAAACCCAGTAAAAGTCTACCCAAGTGTGTGTGACAAGCTAAGTTTTCGATCTAATGGTTGAGAAATATTAGCTTGAATCTAAGTCAGGTTTTCATCTAACGGTGAATATAGATTGCTTTGTAACTAAGGCAAAACCCTGTTTTGAAGGCTATATAAAGGAGACATCTAGCATTGTGCAAAACTAATCCCCACACGTCTATGTGATACTAGTGTGTTCGCTAGAGTCGATTATCCTTTAACCTTTGGTTTTCTTCTCTAAAACCAGGTTAACGACTTAAAGACTTCATTGGGATTGTGAAGCCAGATCGATACTACTTTTATCGTAGTTGTGTGATCTGATCTTGCATCTTCTATCATACGAGTACAATTTTTGATTTTCTTTAGATCGTGAGAGGTCTCCGATAGGCAAGATAAAGAAGTCACAAACATCTTCGTCTCACTGTTTGTGATTCCTCGACAAACCTCCTGTGTAGTCAGGAAGGATTGTAGAGAGGTGATTGATTAATATAGGCTGTTCTTCGGGAATATAAGACCGTATTATCAATTGGTTCCTGTTCACCTTGATTTCATATCTTTAGATGGAACACAACCTAGAGTTTATCTATGGGAGACAGATTTATCCTTTGATAGACTTTTCTGTGTAAGACAGATTTGTTTATTATCAAGTCTGCGATTTTGGGTTGCAGCAACTCTTGGTTGTGGGTGAGATCAGCTAAGGGAATCAAGTGCGCAGTATCCTGCTGAGATCAGAGGCGTAGGAGTACAACTGTACCTTGGATCGGTGGGAGACTGATTAGGGTTCAACTATAGTCCAGTCCGAAGTTAGCTTGGAGTAGGCTAGTGTCTGTAGCGGCTTAATACAGTGTGTATTCAATCTGGACTAGGTCCCGGGGTTTTTCTGCATTTGCGGTTTCCTCGTTAACAAAATTTCTGGTGTCTGTGTTATTTCATTTTCCGCATTATATTATTTATCTTTATAATTGAAATAATACAGGTTGTGCGTTTGTGATCATCAATTGGAAATCCGACCTTTGATTGTTGATTGATATTGATTGATCCTTGTAAATTGGTCTTTGGTACCGTCCAAGTATTCCTTGTGTTTGATTAGGACTCGCTGATTTCTATTAGCTTGAGTAATATCAAAAACAAGAGAGAAATATTAACTCCTTGAGATACTTTTATCTAGATTGAGTCTGACTGTCTAGTTGATTCTCTAGCAAAGTATTTCGGAGTTAGTCCATACAGATTGCTAAGCGAAATATTGGGTGGTGTTGTTAGACCCCCGTTTTTTCAACTATGACATCCCTTATAAAACCATCCTAGCTAGGCAAATCATTTTGTATGCCTCGGAAAGCTTTCAAGAAAAGACTACTGTACTCGATGCAAAGCTTTGGACATGTAAATTTGTAGGTACAATAGTAATTTTTTTTGGGAAATTTTGGTGCCTATAAAATGGTATGCCTTTGCGTTTGGTGCCCAACTTTGTCCAAATTTGAGTTAGGTGCCTAGTGGATACGGGTCAAACAGTTGACTTAACGGCTGACTAGTTGACCATCCATAATTAGATTTATATTTTAGGTTAATAATTAATCATTTAACGCTACTGACGGTCGTTTGAGATAATGGTTAGAACCACCGTAATTGAACCATCACTACCAGTCTACCACCATTAAACCACCACCGTTACCATTAAGAAGAAGCATCAAAATCTAGATCAACCTATCCATCTTGCTTATAACAATTTTGAATCCATCTTGCTTATAATAATTCAAACATGAAGTACAGATTTCATGAAAAATTTCAGAAATTTCAAATAACCTGAAGTCTGAAAAATCAAAAATAACTCAAACTACAATTAGAAATGTTTACGATCGATCAAATATGATCTTAAGCAAATGAGAATTATAGAAATTAAGTGTTCATCGTCGTAGTCATGACTCAAGCCTCCTCTCTGTAAACGCTTCTAACTACTCCTCTTTAAGAGTTTTCATAATACATTCATGAATCACCTCTTCTTTTCCCTTGACATGAGTCGCCTCTTCTAACTACTACAAATCAGGGTTGCTTACAAAACAAAATCAAACCTAAAATCAGAAATCATCCAAAATTAGACCCATTTTTGGTATTATCTCGAAGCCTTCATCAAAATCAGTTCATAATGGTGGATGTACTTTTTGGAGATTGCTTCTGTTGGATTTGGATTCCACAAGTTAGTAAACAGATATGGGTGTTAAGATTAGAGAAAAAGAAGAGTGTGAGAGAGAGATGGAAACTTTGAGTTTCAGAGAATAGTAGAGGAGGAGAGATGATACCATCCGGGCAAAGTTAGTAAATAAAATGAAAATAAGAATTTAGCAGGTCATTTTGCATTTTTAACTGTTTATTGGATGGTCAAGATGGTCAAAATTTTTTTTTATTGACTGGGTACCAAACTCAAAGTTGGACAAAATTGGACACCAAATGCAAAGGTGTACCATTTTGTAGGCACCAACCTCAAAATTTCCCTTTTTTTTTTTGTTTTTAAATATTTTGACGCAACAAAAGTTAACGTATGTACCCGGCGATATGCGAGTTCCGAGTACCAACCATAAGTTAAAAGACACAAATCTTCTGTAAGGTGAGATGCTAAAACTCTCTCCAAACTCACAAAACCTTTAAACTTGATTATCTCAGTCGATCTGTTAAACCCTAGTGAATCAACTTTCTTGTTTATGGCGCCTATACCTCTCTTCTTTTAGGGTTTCTTAATTATGTTGTTGTTTTCTTCTAGATTTTGATCACATCGAAGTTACTTTCTCTGCAATTGATTTTTTTTTTCTTTCAATTATGTGATTTATTTCTGGTTTTTTATTTCCTTTCGATTATTAGATTTAAACAACACTTGTACATTGTTGTTGTTAGAATTTTGTTATTCCTTAACGGCACTTGAGCCATCAATGATGGACAAAAACCTTGTAATCATCCTTGCACTTTGAATTTCATAGTGAAGAAAACTAATGGGGAACTATGAGTCTGAGATGCTTCTTTACTTTCTCTTTTTGGCATTGTGATTTTTGTATGAAAAGGATTTTATTTTTTTTCAATCTGAAAGTTTTTTGGTGTCAGCAGGTTTCAGGATCAGTGATGTTCAAATACTGCGTTATCTTCCTGAAAAAATTCCTCCAATGAGGAATTTTCTTAGACTACAAAATGCCTACTGAGGTCCTCCTAAAACAGTTTTTTTTTTTGCTTTTGGTTTGATTTCATGATTTTGTTTAGGGTTCCCTTAATTTATGAGTACTCCATTTGGAGTTTGGCTGATTTTGAATGTGTTTATTTTGTTGTTTCTCTTAATTATAAGTTGTCTAACAACTTTGCATGGATTTGAGTATGAAGATAGGTATTGTCGCCCCAGTCTTACATGCATCAATGGTGCAACATGGTGATTTACTTCAATTTCTGATTTAAATAATTACATAAGGATATTATCTAGACTTGATTATTTCAGTTTCATATCTAGACTTTAACTCAAGGTATTATGTACTAGCCCACATGTTTTAGAAAGAAGTTTAGAAAACCATATCATTCGTTTTTTTCAATTTCATCAAGAACATTGTTGGTACTGACCCCATACGCATTTTTTGTTTTCTGACCCCTTAGGGTTTAATCCTGTGGATTTGAATGAAAAATTGATACTCAATATAGAGGTTTTGAGAAATGAAGGTTCTTAGTTAACCAACCATGGTCAGTGTTCGATTAGCACTGGTAAATTCGCGGAGAGATCGCAGAAGATATTAAGTATGGGTTTTGATCCTCAATCAAGTATTGTCAGGTTCTTAGTTAACCAGCCATGCTCCTCTTCCTTACTTTGGACTGCCATATTCCCTAATGAAGTGAGCTAAAGAATCTGATAACCACATACGTAATTGTCTTGGTGTGTCTTTACTTTACTTAAACCTTGCTGTCTATGACATATCAAAAGACACGTATTAGGCAGATAAGTGCAAACGAGCTTAATGCCACAGTAAGTATTAGGAGTCCTTTATTCAGTTAGTGGCATGAAATGTGCAGTAGATTTCTGAATTTACAACATTTATTACATAGCCTTTACTTGGTCCTTTTGTGAATTCCTGCTTCTCCTTGGCATGTTAGGTGTCTGTGTGTACCTGTCACGTGCCTCATACATGTTGACATGAAAAGAATACATTGTGTAGGTAGTAATTTTCTAGTGTCTAACAACTCTGGGTGTAATGGATGACAGAATCTTGGCTGTAGAATAAAAGGAAGTACAATTCAGGAAAGATACTTGTGGTTTGTTGTTCGGTTTTAAGAAATTTAGTATAATGTGTTCGCAATGGAAATAATCAAAATGGGACCTAGGTGCTTGTTTGAGTACTTACCTGGGAAGCTCATATGCTTGTTTTTCATCTAGGTGAATCGCGGAGGAAATTTGCAGCTTCACTTAGAACCAAATTGGATCATTCTCTGTGGTACATGTTTGATCCATGAATCTGTAGTTGCTTGATGCGTAGCTCCCCTTCTGTTTGTTGTATTCATGAATAACTTTAAATAGATACCTGCTAGGGCTACTTATCCATCTTTAATAGGTAACCTGCTACTTATGTTTGTTGTATCCATGAATTTGTAGTTGGTCGATACGGTGCCTATGCCTCTCTTCTTTGAGGGTTTAAAGCAAATTGGTAACCTATTTTGTTATTGTTTACGGAGTTTTTTTTTTTTTTTTTTTTTTTTTTTTTTTTTTTTTTTTTTTTTTTTTTTTTTTTTTTTTGCTTTCAGTTTTCTGGTGTATCTTTTTCTTCCAATGTTTTATTTTTTCTTCCGATTATTAGATCTACACAACACTTGTACATTGTACATTGCTGTTGTTGAATCTTGTCATTCCTCAAGGAAGGAGTGTTAGACAGACAGCATCAATGATGGACAAAAACCTTGTAACCATCCTTGCACTTTGAATTTTCATAGTGAAGAAAACTAATGGGGAAAAATGAGTCTGAGATGCTTTTTTGCTTTCTTTTTGGCCTTGAGTTTTTTGTATGAAAAGGAATTTTTTTTTTCAATCTGTATACTTTTTAGTGTTATCAGGATCAATGATGTTTAAATACTGCGTTATCTTCCTGAAAAAATTTCTCCAAGCGAGGAATTTTGTTAGATGACAAAATGCCTACTGAGGTCCTTCTTCCAAAAACAGTTTTTTGCTTTTGGTTTGATTTCATGATTTTATTTAGAGTTTCCTTAATTTTTGAGTACTCTGTTTGGCGTTTGGCTGATTTTGAATTTGTCTATTTGTTGTAATTGTAAGTTGCCAAATAACTTTGTATGGTTGTCACCCCAGTCTTACATGCATCAATGGTGCAAGATGGTGATTGACTTCAATTTCTGATTCAAATAATTACATAAGGATATTGTCAAGACTTGGTTAATGGAATTTCAAATCTAGACTTGAAATTGTAAGGTATTATCTACTAGCGCACACATTCTAGAATGAAGTTTAGAAAGCCATATCATTCGCTTTCTTGGTTTTATCAAGAACATTGTTGGTACTGACCAATACACATCTTTGTTTTCCAGCGCACTTAGGGTTTAATCCTGTAGATTTGAATGAAAGATTGATATACAGGTATTGAGAACCACATTGGATCATATGCTTGTTTCAACTTGGTGAATCATGGAGGAAATTGGCAGCTTAACTTAGAACCACATTGGATCATTCTCTGTGGTACATGTTGATCCATGAAGGATGGAGCCTTGAAGAAACCCAAAATGCCTAAGTAGGTTTTGAAGAAGTCAAGCAAAAAAGTGGAGGAAGTGCAAAGTAGCGTGGCGACCAAGTATGATTTAGAAGCTCCTGAGCTGTTGCAGGTATATCAAGTTCAGTATTTTGGTTCAGTTAGAATTTACAATTTAGATTACATAGCCTTTACCCGTCCCTTCTGTTTATTTCTGTTTTTCCTTGCAATGTTAGTTGTATGTATGCTTGTTTTATTCTCTCCCAATTGAAAATTATGTGTGCACCAGTGACTCGCGTCATACAGTTGACAAGAAGAAAAATACATAGTGTAGTTAGTAGTTTTCTGGTGTTTAGCAACTTTGATTATTTAGTACATGTGTACAGGATGACCAAATTTCGGTTGTAAATCAAAAAGAATACAATTTAGGAAAGCTATCTGTAGTTTGTTGTTCAGTTTAAGATATTTGTTTCTGTGCGTTAGCTGCAATCAAGCTCTTCTTGTATTTGCAATGGCAAGAACCAAGAATGGGACCTAGTAATTGCAATGGGTGTTTGTTTGAATACTTGTGTCTTTTTTTGCTGGAAAGCTGTCATGCTTGTTTCCATTTGGTAAATTTGTGGTGGAAATTGGCATTACTCAAAACTACGTTAAGCATTCTCTGTGGTGCAGGTTTCGATCATGGATTTGTAGTTGCTGGATGCTTAGCTATTATGTTCCCATTCATGGATAATTTTAATAGATAACCCGCTCCTTATCCATGCTTATTCTTCTGTGTCACATGAATGAGGGTTGTGGACCGCTCAGTTCTGATGTGGACTCCTTCCATTTCAGAGACTCTTGTTTGCTGATTAGTCTGACTATGGCATCCATCGTACAAATGATTAAGAGTTCTAATAAGTTTTGTTGTATCAGAAGTTGAATGTTCTCTATACCAGAAAGAGTTTCGAGCGAATGCTAGATAACTGCGATATCTTAATTACTTAATCAAACATATTTTTCTATTACTTTCTTAAATTAGGGTGTACTCTCCTTTTTTGCTTTCTTTTTGGCCTTGTGAAACAGAACTTTTCAATCTGTAAACTTTTTAGTGTTATCACTTATCAGGATCAGTGATGTTTAAATACTGTGTTATCTTCCTGAAAAATTCCTCCAATGAGGATTTTTGTTAGATGACAAAATGCCTACTGAGGTCCTTCCTAAAACAGTTTTTGGGTTTGGTTCGATTTCATGATTTTAATTCGACTTTCCTTAATTATGAATGTGTTCTACTTTGTTTTTTCACTTAAATATAAGCTACCAAACAATTTCGTATGGATTTGAATATGATGATAGGTATTAACGCCCCAGTCTTACATGCATCAACGGTGCGAAATATTTAATCTCTTGTGGATTAATAACCAGGCTTCTAATGGGCACTTCACAGAGGACTCACAAAGTAAAGAAGTAATATTTGTCCGGAGGTAATTTACAACAGGTGAGTTCAGACTTTTGAGAAGGATTTTTGAGAAGGATAAATGTAGTTTTGATTGTTAGTTGAATACTTTTGGTAGACGATGATTGGTAATCTGATCAAACTGTTGAACATATAAAACAATACCGGTGTATTGTGCTACCTGATGTAATTTGTAATTGTTGCATAATCTATAGCAATTACGTAGTTACAATTTGTTTGTGAGTTTGTGATAACTGCAAAATCTTTGTATTGCAGGTCTTGAAGTGTTTGGGTGTGATAAACGTGAACCAGGAAACTCCATATGGTGACATTGTTAATGGCAGCAGCTCCACGGATTTTAGCAAATCTATAGTCAGTGATAGGATATGAAAGAGACTATTAACATGCTGAAGAAATTGTAGACAAAGATCCTCAAGATGAAGAAGCCCATGCAATTGCAACCACCATGCAGAAAATGAAATAGCTTACTTAGTTCTCAGTACAGTTGCAGTCCTTGAGGTCATTTGAGTTTAACCATTTAGTTGGTAGATGAATGGGAATGAGATTGGTAGATGTCACCAAACTTTTGTAGAGTATGGCTTTACAAACAAGTTAGGAGGGCACATAGGAAAACAGAATACAACAAAGACTTTTGTTTTTCGATGTCATTTCTAGTATCCGAACTCACGACAAAAAACAACCAACCTAACTAGAGATGCCTTTATCCTCTTGTAAGTAACATTAAAGTAAATCAAGATGGTGAAAAAGATACCATTAGTGTGAATGAAGTTGCATTGTGATTAGACTCCATTGCCCAAAACACACCCATAAAAAATGAATGGAACCATCAAAGTCCGTTCCTAATTAGGCAATGTTGGTGAACAATACATACTACATCTTCTAGGAAACTCCTTTCTCAAAACTGCTTTTAGCTGGTGCTGATTTATTTAGCGCCAGTGCAGTAGTCATTTTCTTGTAGAAGCCCATCCCTGCTGAAAACCAGTTGACACCCTACTCCATTAACTGGTAGGTTTCATCACTCCATTATTGCGGTAAATTCTTTAATGCATATTTTCAAGTTACTGGTAAAATGTGAGAAAAGGTCATGGCAGTAAATGTTAGTTTATAATGCCAGTGAAAAAAACTCATTTATTGAACCCTGAACCAGAGTTGACATACCCATGGCACTCACGCTAGCTGGTGAAAAATCAAAATCAAGTTTTTGACAAGGCAAAGCTGGGTCCCACCCACTGGACCAACTAAGAACCTTATTTATGCTAAAATCATTACTTGTAGGGTCACTCACCCTATATGAGTCTTGAGAGTTCTCTTTGCGGTTTGCGCCCTCTTGAGTGCTTTTTCCATTCTAGTCAGGTAGCTAGTGCCCAGTGAGTAAACTTGAAACTCTCTAGTTATCTGACGCAACATGCCATTCCTAGTAAAATACACACATGGGTTCTCTCTGTTAGAGAATGAGTGTAAGTGTGCAGTTTGAGTGTGTGTGAGTAGTAACCGGCAGGTGTTAGTCGGTAAAGTAGGTAACCGGTTATCAGTTGTATTCACTGTCTTTAAGTATCTGTTATTCTCTCTTTCTGAGTCTGTAATGAAAACACCTGAAGAACTATCAATAACACTTTCAGAGAGAATTGTCTAGCGACATTCTTCTCTTAATATGGTATCAGATACTGTTTTCAAACCCTAATTCAATACCTATATCAATTTCACAGATCAACAATGGTTGAAATCAACAAACATATTCCTCTTACATTCAAACCTCCTTCAAAATTAACATCGACAAATGATACACTTTGGAAATCACAAATTGTTCCTCTTCATCGTAGTTACAATCTTTTCCGATTTGTTGATGGATCTTATCAGTGTCCCGTTAAATACTTTCGCAAAACATCTGCTGCTGGTGAAGCTCTTCTTACAGCTCCCAATTTTGTCGATCCTGATCTTGAGAATGATTTTATACGAAATCCTGACTACAATTACTGGGTAAATCAAGATCAAGCTATACTCTCCTGGTTGTTTAGTGCTTGCACAGAAGAATCTCACACACAGGTAATTGATTGCACCTTCTCTCATGAAATCTGGACTCATTTGGAGCATAATTTCAATTCATCTACAAAGTCTAGATTGATGCAACTAAAAACTGATTTAGTTCATCTAAACAAAAATAGTGATTCTATGCTTGTTTACTTCAACAAAGACCGATCTATTTCACACCAATTAGCACAAATAGGAAGAGCAATTACTGATGAGGATCTAGTTTTTCATATTTTACAAGGTTTACCACCAGAATTCAATTCTTTCAAAACCTCTATTAATACACAACAATTAAAAACCGAAAACCTCATAACTTCATCTGAGCTACTAGGATTATTACTCTCTGAGGAAGCTCGTGTGAATTTTGATTCCAAAGTAGATCTAACAACCGCCTCAGCCAATGTATCTACTCAACAATCACAATTTCCGACCAATTTTCCATCCTTTGATCCTCACTACTCCAATTTCAACAATTCACCTACTGCTTATTACCAACACTATTCACATCCTACAAATTATCCACCTCCCAATTCAGCTCCATGGAATAACTCTTACAGAGGCTCAGCACCTAGAGGTGGATATCGTGGTGGATATAATGGTGGCAACAGATATAATGGTGGTTATAGAGGTGGATATAGAGGTGGTAGATTTGATAATGGAGGTTGCTCTAACAGATTTGCATCAGGAGGCAGATCATATACCAACAACAACTTCTTTCCTCCTGGTTCACATTTTCAGACCAATACTGCAACACCATGTCAAATTTGTAAGAAAGATGGACATCTAGCACCTGAGTGCAGATATAGATACACTGATAACTCAATGGTTCATGCCTACAACACCAGTTATGATTCCTATGAAGATGATTATGAAGATTACTGGTGTCCAGAACCTGAAGCATTTGCTGTTTATGATGACACCAATTCCTCTGCTAGATCTTCATGGGTACCTGATTCTGGAGCTACACATCATGTTACTTCTGATCTCTCTAATCTCAATCTTCACTCAGAATATCAAGGACATGATCAAGTAAAAGTTGGCAATGGCTCAGTTTTGAATATTACTCATGTTGGTTCTTCTACTTTACACCTTAATGATGTGCAATTTACCCTCTCCAATGTGCTTCATGTGCCATCTATTACTCGAAATCTTATTTCTGTGCATCAATTTACCAAGGAGAATAACTGTTACTTTGAATTTCATCCTGCTATATTCTATGTGAAGGATTTGGTCACTCACAAGGTTATCCTCAGTGTTCCTGTTAAAGATGGCTTATATCATTTGGAATTCAGTGCAAGCCAACTCAAACAAGCCTTTTATGCAACTACTTCAGCTAGCTGGCATAACAAGTTAGGGCATCCTGCTTACAAAACCTTGAAGCATGTTTTATCCTCAGTTGATGTGATTATTGATAGACATTTATCTACTCAAATTTGTTCTGCTTGTGAAACTGCTAAAAGTCATGCTTTACCTTATCCTTCTAGTACAAATAAAGTGTGTGGCCCTTTGGACCTTATTTGAGTTGCTTTACCTGTATGGGTATCTCCCATTTTCTCCATCAATGGTTACAAGTATTATGTTTCATTTGTTGATTCTTATAGCAGGTTTACTTGGCTTTATCCACTAGCTTACAAGTCAGAAGTTCTTTCTACATTCATTAAATTTAAATCCTATGTAGAGAATCTCTTGAGTAGGAAGATAAAACTTGTTCAATCTTACTGGGGAGTAGAATATAGAAATGTGTCTACCTATTTGGATACTTGTGGCATAGGTCATAGAGTTTCATGTCCTCATGATCATGCTCAAAATGGCACAGATGAGAGAAAACACAGGCACATAGTAGAAACATGCTTAGCTTTACTCTCACATGCTACTCTTCCTATCTCTTACTGGAGCTATGCCTTTGAAACAACCAATTTCTTAATCAACAGACTGCCATCCTCAACATTACACCAATTATCACCCTTAGAAACTCTGTTTCATATCAAACCTGATTATCAATTTCTTCACACCTTTGGTTGTGCATGCTATCCATGTCTCAGGCCTTTCGATCACCATAAATTAGAACCTAGATCAGTCAAATGCATCTTTTTGGGGTACAGTCATATGCACAAAGGCTACAGATGTCTTAATCCTCTTACAAACAAAATCATTATCTCAAGAGATGTAAGATTTGCAGAAACAGAATTTCCTTATTCAACATTATTTCAAGCCCCTGCATCTGACAATAGTTCTTCTCATCTATTGAATTCCATGCCAACTGCTGTTACTTCTGCTGCAATTTCCAATGAAGTTGATCTTTCTCTGTCTGACAGTAATGATACTTCTACATCTCCTGCTCTACCACAGTCATCATCAGTTAATGATTCTGTCAAAATCCCTACTATCAATGACCACTCAATGACTACTAGAGGCAAGAAATGAGTTTTTAAACCAAAAATTTACAACTCTGAAGTACAAACAGTTTGTGAGGATATTACAGTTCCAACATGTTACTCTGAAGCTTGTAAGGATCTAAGATGGAGAGCTGCAATGGATGAAGAAATTAATGAACTTTTGCAGAATGACACTTGGAAGTTGGTATTAGCAAGTGCAGGTGATAATATTATTGGATGCAAATGTATATTCAGAATCAAAAGGCATGCTGATGGCACAATTGAAAGATTTAAAGCTAGACTAGTGGCAAAGGGCTATAATCAGGTTGAAGGCATTGACTATCAGGACACATTTAGTCCTGTTATCAAACCAACTACTGTAAGGATGATTCATTCTCATTTCTCTTTACAAGGTATGACAGATCAGACAGCTTGATGTCAAAAATGCCTTTTTGCATGGCAATCTGACAGAAGAGGTTTTCATGGTTCAGCCTCCTGGATACACTGACAAACTGCTGCCTCATCATGTTTGTAAATTGCAGAAGTCCCTATATGGGCTCAAACAGGCTCTCAGATCTTGGTTTGAAAGGCTCAGTCAATTCTTAATACAATGTGGTTTTCAGTCTTCTAAGACAGACACTTCACTATTCTTCAAGGTTACATCTGCTGCAGCCATCTATGTACTGATATATATTGATGACATTTTGGTAACTGGCAATAATCATGTGGCTGTTGAGAAATTACTAGAAGATCTGGGAAGAGAATTTTCCATTAAAGATTTGGGTGAACTTCATTTCTTCTTGGGCATTCAGGCTTCTAAGAACAATGAAGGTATTCTTTTGTCTCAGGAGCAATATATTTCCAATCTTTTACATAAGACTAAAATATCCTTTGCTCATCCATTGTCCACTCCCATTGCACCTACCAAGTGCACCAGTCCATCTCTATTGTTTGAATATCCAGCTCTGTATAGAAGTGTTGTGGGTGCTCTGCAATATACTACAATTACAAGACCAGATGTGGCCTTTGCAGTCAACATGGCATGTCAGTGCATGCAATCTCCAACTGAAGATCATTGGACAGCAATTAAGCGCATTTTAAGATATCTTAAAGGTACATTGGGATATGGACTTCAGTTTAAACGCTCTGGTTCTCTGCAACTTCAAGCTTTTTCAGATACTGATTGGGCTGGTGACATTGCTGATAGACGATCAACTAGTGGAATGGCCATTTTTATGGGTCCTAATCTTATTTCCTGGTGTGCTAGAAAGCAGAAATGTGTGTCTCGCTCCAGTACAGAAGCTGAATACCTTGCTCTCGCTGATGCTATATCAGAGTTAACTTGGATTCAATCTCTCATGACAGAACTTGAGTGTCTTTCACCTCGACCTCCAGTTCTCTGGTGTGACAACATGGGTGCCACATATTTGACAACTAATCCTATATTTCACAATCGCATGAAACACATAGAGATTGTTTTTCATTATGTACGTGAACTGGTAGCAGCTAAAGCTCTTGAAGTCAGGTTTCTCTCTACTCAGGACCAAATTGCAGACATCTTTACGAAGGGTCTGTCTACAAATCGTTTTGCTTATCTTCGTTCCAAGCTCAGTGTCTCTGTTCCACCTTCGACACTGGACTTGCGGGGGGGTGTTAGAGAATGAGTGTAAGTGTGCAGTTTGAGTGTGTGTGAGTAGTAACCGGCAGGTGTTAGTCGTTAAAGTAGGTAATCAGTTACCAACTGTATTCACTGTCTTTAAATATCCGTTATTCTCTTTTTCTGAGTCTGTAATGAAAACACCTGAAGAACTATCAATAACACTTTCAGGGAGAATTGTCTAGCGACATTCTTCTCTTAATACTCTCGCTACAATTACCAGCTGCCTTCCAAAATATCAAGCATTATTTCTTCAAGGCTCAACTGCCACCACCACCATTAAGAAGCAACAACCAAGAAGCTTCCCTTCAATTGCAATTCAGAACCACTATACATACTGATAAATTTTGTTGTCTTCTCTGTCTTTCTTTCACCATTGAAACTAAACAAACAACAATATGGAGCTCTTTACTTCAGCAAAAGACCTCAAATTCTTGGATGCAAATCAAATCATCGGAGAAGCAATGAAAATCCCAGCCAAATCACCATCTCCACTGTTTTTGATTAGTACCATAACCCTCATTCTCCCACCTTCATTGATGCAGTTACTATTTAAAATTTCATTCTCCGACTTTTGCTTACCCGCTATCCCGAATCAATCCATGAGTTCTCCTACAACCTTTCCCTTTTCCTCATGTCTCTTCTCTCGACATCCGTTATTGTCTTCACGGTAGCTTCTCTTTATGCATCCAAGTCCGTTTCCTTAATCTCCACTCTCTTTGTGATTCCTCGCATATTTGAACATCTTCTGATCACCTTCTTATACGCCTTACTTCTCAAGGCCACGACCTACTACTTGATCATCTTCACTCCTATATATGTCTTTGATTCGTTAAATAATAATGAAGGAGCTCTGTGGTGGGGAGCGTTGGGTTTTCTTATCATATCTTGTATCCTATACTTTGTTGTTCATTTCTATGTTATGGCGTTATGGCATTTGGCCAGTGTAATATCTGTTGTTGAACCAAATGTTTATGGATTGGCAGCCATGAAGAAGAGTAAGAAACTCTTACAAGGGAGAATTAAAATTGCTATCGAACTAGCAAATTTATACTTCGCGGCTACATGGTTTATAGGAAAGGTGTTTGGGTATGTGATGCAGAGTCCTGACCATTTCATGGTTAAGCTTTTCTTGGGATTGACGTGTTTGTTCTTGTAGGTGTCCGTTAATCTCACGGCGCTACTAGTTCAGAGTGTATTCTTCTTTGCCTGTAAAGCTGACCACAATCAAGTGGTTGATAAGAAGGTTTTGAATGATCATCTTTGTGGGTATGATTTCCGTGATAAATCTGAAGCATCGAATGCTCCAAGTAGTGACAGTGTGGAGGTGCAGAGCTTGGTCAAAGGTCATGACAAAGTAGGTTATCAGCCTGTTGCACTGAATGCTACTACTGACGTCTGACTGTCATATGCAAGATGCAGATATCGATCAGTTGAAGATCATGAAGGACCTTAAGCCTCTTGTCTTAATTAATTAAATGTAATTTCTAATTTCCAGTAATGTAGTTTAGCTAGCAGACTTGCAGTTGCAAGATTTCTAAGATGTGGCAACTTTGCCTGTATGTTTCCCTGAGTCCAGAACATCAATGTATTCGAAACTGCAGTCAATTATTTAAGCTCACAACCATTGTTAAGCGACTTGTATGTCTAGGGGAAATTTAAGCAAATTGTATGTCTCTATAAGAAAACTGAGACGGTGATTTCTTAAATTTGCTGACAACATCTTCTAAACAACTTGTTGGTGGTGCTTGAAAAAAAATATGTGCGTTTATTTGCCGCATCAACCTACAAGGGTTGCTGCTCAAGTCGACCAATTCTAAGAAACTTGTATATGTCTGGGGGGAAATACTGAGGCATTGATTTTGCATTTAGGGATGCAAATCTGGTGACAACATTTTAATTTTTATGTGGTGCTTTAATGAAATAATAAACCTGGCGTCATTAGGGGCGACCCTGAAAGAATTAGGGGCGACTTTTGTATTCCCAATCCATAGACACGGTTATGGGATGTTCAAATTTCCGGAGAATACCTAAGTGCCCTTCAATAATCGGTACTTTAGTATAGAGTTTTTGTGTATCGATAGAATAATAACATATCATATCTACCGATTGTTAAAGTAGAAAACTCAATTTTTATCGGTTTTGCAAAAAAATGAATTTGGGGCAACCGTCTATAATCATATTACTACCGATTGTATAATTGCCGACACAACCTTTCGACGATGAAAACCACCCAAAACCTAACCTTTCATTTCATTTTCTTTTCTTTTCTTTTCAACTCTTCTTCTCCTCTTCTTCTTCCATTCTGATTGTGGAGAGTAAAAACCATATTCCCTTGTTCTCAAACTTCAATTCATCGTCGTCGTTCATCACCGAATCAAAAATATCGTCGATTCTTCTATAAAACGATGACTAAAACTAATGAACCCACGAGAGCTCGAGTATAATTGCTGCAAATGACGAAGAAGACGACGAACACGAAGAACATGAAGAAGATGAAGCCGCTCATGTAGGTGGTGGTGGTGATTCCGATAATCAAACTCTCCAGCAAATGACCCCAATTAGGTAAGTTTCTATCGTTTTATGTGTTTATGTTGCTTCAATTTGACGAATCCATGAAAATAAGATCTAGGGTTTTCGGTTTTTTCCCGGAATCGGAAGTTAGATCTTCATTTTATCTCCCGATTGTGACCATTTTCTAGGGTTTTCGGTTACATCGACCAGAATCGAGAATTATTTTTTATAGATTACTTCCGATTATACATAGTTGTTTGCCACTGAACCCTAAAATTGACATATTCAGTAGCTAGGGTATATGTTGCCTTACGATTTTAAGAGAGAATTAGAACATGTAGGGACACACAATTGGTACCTAGAATCGGAAGATACCGTATAGTATTTGTCTTTCAATTGTGTGTAATCGTAGGTTAGATGAATTCAACCCACTACCGATTATGTAAGTTGTAAAATTTGAAAATTTTGTGATTTTCGCAAAATCCAATTTTGGGGCTACGTTTTAATCGGAAGCCAAAGGCTATTCTTTTTACTTCCAGGTATGTGCAATCGGTGGATATGTTAGATTGTTTTGTTCCAATTATATATGTCTCATGAAATTACCAATTTCTGAACCAAAATTGGTGCATATTCGGGAGATAAAATTAGAATATGACTTTCGATTGTGTGTAATCGGAAGAAAAGTTGTTACCCTTGCTTCCGATTGTTCATAATTGGAGGTTTATGTTTTAATTATGACTTCTGATTATGTAGTTTGTAGTGTAATTCTTACGAACCAAAATCTTGTTGTATCATTTACTTTTGTTTTCCGAAATTATAATTGTTGTTATTATAATTTAAAGTAAATTACACAAACGTTAATTCCATATTACTTGATAGTGATCATATATAGTTTGGTTAAGTCCGAACATATTATTAAGTAATCACACTTTGATGTTGTATTGTCTCGATCTCGTATCAATAGACGATCACATAAAGTGTGAATACCGGTTTGTTGTATTGTCTCGACTTAGTCCATAGACAATCACTTTCGGTAAGAGGGCTTATAGGTGGAAAAGTTTAAGATTGTGGTATATTTGGGTACCCTCGTCTTTTCAAATTAGTTTTGGGAATTCCATGTAGATGAACAATCTCACGGAAGAAATGATTTGCGGTAGTCACGACGTCCGTAGCCTGCTTACACGGAATAAAGTGTGCCATCTTGGAAAACGGATTGACAACCACAAAAAATGAATCACAAGCTCTTTGAGTTCTTGGTAAACCTAGAACAAAGTCCATTGATATATCTTCCCAAGGAGCATCCGAAACTGGGAGAGGAATATATAACCCTGTATTTTATGCATGGCCCTTACTTCGTTGACAAGCCATGAAAAGACGAGGGTACCCAAATATACCTCAATCTAAAAATTTTCAACCTATAAGTCCTTTCTCCGAAAGTGATTGTCTATGGACTGAGTCGAGACAATACAACAAATCGGTTCACTTCGTGTGATCATATATGGATACGAGATCGAGACAATACGACAACAAGATAACTTGTGTGATTGACTATGGATACAAGATTGAGACAATGCAACAACGAAGTATTTTTACTTGATAAATGGTTCGGTCTTAACCAAACACAAATAGGATTACTATCAAGTAAATAGGAATTAACGTTTGCGTAATTTACTTTAAATTATAATAACAAGAATTATAATTGCGGAAAATAAAAATAAACGACACAATAAGATTTTGTTAACGAGGAAACCGCAAATGCAGAAAAACCCCGGGACCTTGTCCAGAATTTAATACTCTCAGGATTAAGCCGCTATAAAAAATCAAACCAACTTCGTATAGTTGAGACCAAGCAACTAAACCTATAGTTCACCTAGTTCTGTCTGTATTCCCACGCCTCCAACTTGTAATAAGTCACGTACTTGGAACAATTCCTTTGGTTCGTATTCCAAAAAGTAAAAGAACAACAAATCTGTTTGGTATCAACTCTTTTCAACCAAGTGATGTGAGTTCGACAAAGACTCTTCTGTTTATCTCAATAAACTCCTTCGTCAGGTTCTTAGATCTATTTTATTATCAACTACCTAAGTAATTGTTAAGATTTTGCAATCAATACTTTTAATCACAAAGAATTGTATTGATGCCGATTTACACAACTAATCAATCTAATCTACCACAAGGATAAACCGAATATAGTTGGATCCTCTTTTACCGAAACAAGTATTGTGTACACCAAAGATTATGAACCCAAATCAGAAATCTTCAAAGTCTTCTTTGTCTTCAAATCTTCTTAGATCTTCAATAAACACCTGCACACAATCAACTTGAATATTTTGTGATCAATCACGCACTGAACGGAGTCTGTTAACAATGGATTATCACAATACGTCTTTACTACAAACAGTCTAAAGTTCCCCGTCGAAACTTCGATCTAGTTTGAGTGAATCTTATATCAGAAGAGAAGATTCTCAAGCATAAACAAACTAGGTGCAATCAAAGTTCAACCATCGTTAGTCAATCAAATCAATCGAAAACAAAGGATAAACCGCAATTATCTAGTTTCCCACCAAAGGTACTAATAGAGCTTCTCAATCCCAAAGAAGTCTTTAAACTAAGCGGCCGTAAGAGATTTCGCCTAATTAGGTTACTCTCCTTTCCGAATAGGCGGCTTCACCAGTAGCAGCACAACTGAGATAGTTCTTGTTGTACGAGGATTAGTTTGCTCGAAATGCAAACTTTCATATTTATAAACCAAGAAAGTTTGGACACCAAGGAATTTCCAAAACCGAAAATATTCTCAAGATATGCAATATATTCCAGATTCGGTTTCCATAATTCCTGGAAATGCTTTGTCCAAAATAATGACCGAAAATCTCTTAGAAAATCTCCAACTAGTAAATGCACATTATTAACTTTCATTTTCCAAAAATAAAATTAAAAACATGTAGATGGGGAAAAACGGTTCGCTGGTTTTTCAGGGAATTGAAGAGACGAGCGTGCGAACGAGACTCCTCAACCGAGCAAACTGCTTAACCTCACACAGATGCACTGCAAAGGGAGTGCTTAGATTCGAGAGATCAATCTATAGGACTCCATCCTAAACCTAGTCAATGGCCATTCCAGTGTCAATTCGGTCACAAAGAGGGAGATGGGTTGATCTGTAGGAGGGAAGCTGAGAATTGTGTGGGATCAATGATGATCAAGGATTGTGGATATGTTGAAGGTTTCTGCAAGTTTTCTGTGAACTGATGAGTTCGAATAAGTTCTGGTAGATTGATGAATTCTTGAGAGTAATTGCTCGAGAAATTCTGTGTATACGAATGTTGTCTTATCAATCATGGATTTAGAGACTTATTTATATTGTCAGAATAGTAAACACCTTGATCCCTGTAAGTGTGACAGTTTCTTGAGTGAAAGAGTGGGGAGTTGGAAATCGTGGTGAAACCAGTTCCAGGTCGTGCGGAGACGTGGTTAACCATTCACCCACTAATTTTCTAACTCCTTCAACCGTTTTCACGACTTACTCACATTTATCATCATGGATGAATCCACGTGCCGTAGGCCGCTAGACCAAAACCCTAATTGATATCCCCTATGTGACGTGATTGATGTCTCATGATTTGTGAAGTCTGCAAGGAAGACGTGTATTTGTTTAGTCAGTCGTTGACTATTAGACAGTAAGTCTAAGTTTTGTTGAATCGAGCATGAGTGATCGAATGCTCAATGATTCATGGATTGAACATGTTAGACGTTCTTAGATATTGCTCGTTTGAGCAAATATTGTAAATTCGAGCAACTGACTGAATATTGATAGTTGGATCAATAGTTGATCAACTGAGCAAGTATTGCTCAGTTCGACGAATTACTGATAAGTTACTGAATATTGATAGTTGGATCAATATTCGAGCAACTGAGCAAGTATTGCTCAATTCGACGAATTACTGATAAATTACTGAATATTGATAGTTGGATCAATATTCGAGCAACTGATCAAGTATTGCTCAATTCGACGAATTACTGATAAGTTACTGAATATTGATAGTTGGATCAATATTCGAGCAACTGAGCAAGTATTGCTCAATTCGAAGAATTATTTATTGGTAACGTGACCCAATAAAATATTAATTGAAATACTGGTAGACTACCAAATAGTATATGATTAATCTAGATGTTGATTGCTGAATCAACATAAATTTATTAGTGTTTGAACTTGCTCAGAATGATGATTTATAGAGCGTTGGTTTGAAACCCTAATTTTTGATCAATTGTTCGTTAATTGATGAATTGCTGAAAATAGGTCATGAGTGAGGGAGGGACCGACCACATGGGATGATGGACGTCCATGTGGTGATTGATTGCTCGAGTGAGCGTTGCACCAGGATCCTTTGTTGACCGGTTGGTGAAAGAATGATGATTAAATGCCGGTTTCATCATTTATTGAAATAGTGCTCGATTGAGCATTAGGTGATAAAATCTAATTATGGAAAAGTGAGGGACCGAACAAGAGGGCATGAGACCGGCCCTTGGTGGTCGTGGGACCAGATGATGGTCGTTTGAGCAAATTCCAAGTCGGTTGGAAAGAGTTTGGACCCAATATGAACAATTGCGCAAATTAGGTCAAACGTGTGGGACCGACTCTTTGCAAGCCTTAGGGCCGGCCTTGGTTGGTCAAGGAGGCATGCCCGTGTCATCATAACGTCCATGTCTCAACCCTGAGAGTTTTGATATTTTCTGGTGTGCGATTGAGCAATATTATGCATTTTCAGAAGAGTTTGATCTTTGACTGAAATTCTTGATTTTGCTCGAATGAGCAAGTAGAACTTTGCTCCTTTGATTAGTATTTTGAGAATATTAAAATAATAATAATATTTTAATATTTTCGTGAATAGTCTAGTCGGTCATGTGACCATTTGACTTTTTGGCTTTTTCATGGTTTGAGCAATATTTGAGAAAATATGAAGAAACCATGATCTTTGCTCAATCGGAGGAGTTTCATGAGATGAGGGAAATAATAATTATGAAAGACTAGGGATTGTAAGGTGTGGGACCGGCCACGTCTAGGGCATGGCTGGCCGACCAGGTTGCCCGGTCCAGCAACACCTTTCCCTATTTTTATTATTTTTTAACGGTGAAAATATGGAGAAACCATGAGTTTAATTTGCTCAAACAAGGAAAGTTGCTAGAATGAAGGAGTTTTCATGAGTTCATGAAAATAATAATAATAATAAAATAAGGAAGAATGAAGGAAGAGGCATGGGGACCGGCCACAGTTAGGGCATGGTCGGTCGGCCGGTGGGCCCGGTCCCTGGGCGCTTCATTATTATTATTTTCTGTCTCCTGTTTTGTGTAGGATTCCTCATTTGTCCATATTTTCGAATGCTCGTTCGTGCATTTGGGTGCTTGTTCGTGCATCATTGTTGAGTACACTTGCACAATTTTATTGAGGCTTACTCGGTCGGTGATAGTCTAGATGCCCGGTTGTTGAGTATTTATTAATAATTTATGAAATTCAGTGGATAATGATTCATGAAACTGAGTAATAAAGGTAAGTGGTTATCTATTATGATCCTACGGATTCGACCATGAATTCAGAATAATAAAATGAGTATTACCATTCCATGGGATCGTGGATTCGACCATAGAATCATAGTAATAAAATGAGTGGTTATATTACCATCCCATGGGATCGTGGATTCGACCATATAATCGGAGTAGTAAAATTATCTATTACCATTCCATGAGATCAGCCGTGGATTCGATCATGAAATCAGAGTAATGACATAAAATAATTATCTACTACCATTCCATGGGATCGGTCGTGGATTCGACCATGGAATCGGAGTAATGAGATAAAATAGATTATCTGCTAGGAATTCAGTGGTGAATGTCACGGTATAATTAATCTATTGCAGAAGGGGATATTAGATAGTAAAGCGTCATACCCGTACTGAAAGGTGTATAGTCAGGGAACAACAAGTGTTGCCGATGTCCTGAAGGCGTTTTTCCCTCTCAACAGTTATGTATGGAGAACCGCCTGAATCTACACACGGTATCTCTACATAGTCAGGGAACAGTGAGTGTCACCGACGTCCTGAAGGCATTTTTCTCTCTCAACAAACAATTATGTATGGAGGACCGCCCAATCATTCTTCTATGTAAAGGTAGGTCTCTCTATGTAATCAGGGAACAACGAGTGTCTCCGACGTCCTGAAGGCATTTTGCCATATCAACAAACAATTATGTATGGAGGACCGCTCAATATTTCTTCTACATAGAGAGGCACGATGAAATGCGTAACATCGAACGCTCAGAAAGTGGGAGGCCTTTCTAGAAACATATTCATCATGGCTCTGAGAGGTACTCGATCAGAGATTGTGAAAACGATTCACGGATCGTAGAAACACGAATCGTCACATGCGTTCCTAAAGCCGGGCTAGAAACATGCATTATCATAATTTTACAATTTTAGCCCTTGCTGAAAATACACCATCAACATTAAGTCCCCTGCTTAGTGAGGGACAGTCATGTTCCGCAGTAAGCATTAGATAGTGATTTTCTAGTTAAACGAGATAAGCAGTCGAACTTAGTCGTACAAAGGCATTTCAGAATCCCCGGTTTGCTCCAACGGTGTCATGTACGAGCAAACCATATGTGAGGACCCTGACGTGTGATAGAGTGTCGTCTCGTGGTTACAGAGAAACGAGGGATTACTGATTTGGACGGTCAGACATTCAGTTTTGGTCGGTTTAGCGTTTACGGGCCCGAGCCCAAAAAAGAAATCCTTGTTTTAGGAACAAACGTTCATTCGTTCGTTAGTTTAAGAAACAAACAAAATAGACTTGAGTCTAATGATAAAAAATTTGTCTATGCGCTTTCACGGAAGCCAAAATTTTATTTTTAAATATGTGAGATTTCACAAAAGGGAATAAACTCTCGTTTCAAAGTTGGATGCTCGGACGAGAGAAAAAAGTTTTTTTTTAATAGACATGTGTCTGTTAGTAATAAATTTTTTGTCTATGAGCTTTCATGAAATTTTTTATTTTCGATATGTGAGATTTCATAATTTTTTTGAAAATATGCTCTCGTTTCAAAGACGGATGCTCGCGAGAGGGAGCAAAAATATATACATATATTTTCAAAGTTACGTGAGTTTCACGTTAAAATATATATGTTTTGTAAAATCCATATTTTGATTTTGAACAACTGTTGAAAGTAGACAATTATTCACGATGAAATAATGCTTGTATGTGAGTTTTCATAATTGTAGAATGGATGTCTGTCCAATTTTTGAAAAACCAGTGAATGTTCACACAGTGAAAATTTATGTGAAATCAAATTTTGATTTTCAGCAATTGCTAGAAGTAAACAATTTTTGATAAAATATTGATCTGATAGTATATGCACAAAAGCAATGAGTGTTCACTCAGTGGGAGTCGCTCACACGGTGAAAATTGTGTGAATTGTTCGATGATGGAAGTTTCGTGAATTGTTCACGGTTTTATGAAAATCACGTTATGGTTTTGAATAACGAATTTTGTTCACCTTTGCAAGTTTGAAGGAGCGAACAAATTCTCGAGATTATAATCACTACAGCTAGTGAAATTGTAAATAGGTAAGAGTTGGATGGTTACCAGTTTTGTTGCATGTTTGTTGTTGGTATATCCATGACTCCATGCCTTTAGCCTCAGATAATGGTGACTTCCAGTTACAACCACCCTTCTGGTTCTTCCGGGGAACGCTCCAGAAATATCAAGTCAAAGATGAAGACTTCTGCAGATATTCATGCCGAGGTGAATCAATCTTTCAGAGACGCTGGAAAGCTGATACATTATATGTCTCTCGATCATCATCTGGGATTCGTCCATGGTGGAATCAACACTTTCTTAGCTTTAGCGGATGCATAAGAGAAGCAGGGACGAGATGAGTTATTACTGAAAAGGAAAGCTGAAGATAAAGGCTTGCAGCTTATCAGCAAACCGCCGCCGGCTTCAGCAAATGAGACTAGCGGCTGAAGATGAAGTCCGATATCGCGCGGAAGTCATAGCTTCTTATTCAGATGTAGAAGAATGAAGAATTTCTTCAGAATTCGTCATCAGAAAATTCAGAAGTCAGGTCTTCATTGAAAATGTTGTAGAATCTTCGTCCGATGTTGGATTTTCGCGATTTATGCATGTTTTTTCATGCCCAGGAAATTTCCAAGCTTTCTCAAAGAAGATTTTTGGGTTTAGAGCATGTTTAGGGGCCTAAATAGGTGAAACGGTAAACTTCTAAGAGACTTCCAAAAAAATTTCAGCTGGCATGTAGTCCAATGTTTTGGCCACATATCTTTGCTCGTTTCTCCAATTGATGTGAACTATGGATTTGTAGATGACATCCATACAAAGAGAATGGTATATGACGCATCCCTAGATTCTTCACCAATTTCTCAAAGATCGCTGCTTTGTGCGGGACAGTGTAAAATCATCTCAGACGAGCTTGTTGTAAAACACTCATGTTGTGTCTTTATACCATTCGCTTGTGTCTTGAACGGTTGGTGAAGGATTTCAATGTCATTGATTCATTTGAGATCAGGACCCCTCGATTGATACATGAGCATGGTGCTTGCAGTGCCATCTTGTTTCTGTCAGCCGTAGAAACATCACTTCTGAAACCCTGGTCATGGGACCGTAACTGAGGTTGCTCTCAAGAGCGGATGATGTAATGACCATGGTTGCATTTACTGGTGGTAGCATTCCTTTTATGATGAATTATTAACACATGAGAGTCTGGTGCCATGGGTCTTGGACTGTGAAACTGATCATCATGATCAGTGGACCGTTAGTCCCTAGTATTTTGTTAATTCTCTCCTTTTCGTTTTCTCTTCTTCTGGCAAGACTTGGATAGAGGACCCAGGTAGAAAAATTGATGTAAAGACCTAGGTGAACTAAGTTGAAGGTACCTTGATGAATGACTTAGTGGAAATACCTGGTGGACACCGATCGACTGTGGAAGTTATGAATCCCATCTAAGAATTGCTGCTTGCATGTTGTATGCTCTGGAAGATGTAGGAACCTCATACGATGTCGGAATTTGATGCTTGACCCCAACTTTTGAAGCTAAGAGACTGAGTTATCTCATGAGACAAGAATAAATCAATTTGGAGTTGTAGAGGTCATCCAACGAAGCGTGCACATTTGTAATTTGTAATCCCGTACAAATTTTTCAGATTTCGTAGACCTGACGGTAAAGGCCATATCTTTCAGCTCGTATGTCCGATTGATGCGCCCTTTTGGTATGTTGTAGAAGAGACATAAAAAAACATATTTCGCTCGGGAAGAATTGTCCCATTTGAAAAATCGAGGGTCTAACAACACCACCCAATATTTCGCTTAGCAATCTGTATGGACAAACTCGAATATACTTTTAAGAGAATCAACACGACTCAATCAATTAAAAGTATATCAAAGAGTTTATATATCTCTCTTGATTTGATTTCCTCAAACAGAAACTGCGAGTACTAATCAAATATAAGGAATAACTTGGATGGTACCAAAGACCAATATCCAAGTGTCAATCAATATCAATCAACAACCGTTAGGTCGGATTCTCCAATTGATTGATCTAACGCACAACCTGTATTATTTCAATTATAAAGATAAAACAATATAATGCGGAAATTGAAATAACACATACACCAGAAATTTTGTTAACGAGGAAACCGCAAATGCATAAAAACCACGGGACCTAGTCCAGATTGAACACACACTGTATTAAGCCGCTACAGACACTAGCCTACTCCAAGCTAACTTCGTACTGGACTGTAGTTGAAACCCAATCATCCTCCCATTGATCTAAGGTACAGTTGTACTCCCTACGCCTCTGATCCCAGCAGGATACTGCGCACTTGATTCCCTTAGATGATCTCACCCACAACTAAGAGTTTCTACGACCCAAAATCGCAGGCTTTGACAATAAACCAATCTGTCTCACACAGACAAGTCTATCAAAGGATCAATATGTCTCCCACAGAAAAACCCTAAATTTTTTGTTCCGTGTTTTGATAATAATCAAGGTGAACAAGAACCAATTGATAATCCGGTATCATATTCCCGAAGAACAGCCTAGATTAATCAATCACCTCACAACAATCTTAATCGTATGGTAGCGAAACAAGATGTTGTGGAATCACAAACAATGAGACGAAGATGTTTGTGATTACTTTTTATATCTTGCCTATCGGAGATATCAAATCTCAAGCCAATCAATCTGATTGTACTCGTACGATAGAAGATGCAAGATCAGATCACACAACCACGATAAAGGTAGTATCGGTCTGGCTTCACAATCCCAATGAAGTCTTTAAGTCGTTAACCTGGTTTTAGAAGAAGAAAACCAAAGGTTAAAGGAGAACCGACTCTAGTACGCAAACTAGTATCAAACGTAAGGTGTGGGGATTAGTTTTGCACAATACTAGATGTCTCCTTTATATAGTCTTTCAAATTAGGGCTTTGCCTTGGTAGAAAAGCAATCAATATTCATCGTTAGATGAAAACCTGATTTAGATTCAAGCTAATATTTTTCAACCATTAGATCGAAAACTTAGCTTGTTATACAAAAATGAACTGCACGCTTCTAGGTTTGCTAACCGTACCCAAATGTGTACATTGTTGGTTCAACAATAGTTAACCAAAAGGTTAGCCATATGAGCATTTCATATCAACCATGTTCTTCTTCACCATAAATAGTTCAAATGACTCAAATGAACTAGTTAGAGAGTTGTTCAATTGCAAGGAAATCTTGTGTAACTACACAAGACACAATTGAAGCAAAGATGATTTTATTCACTTGAATCGGTTCATGAACTTTTATAGCCACGGTTTTCAAACTGCATTCCTTAGTCTTTTTAAAGTTTAAATTCAGAAATCATCTTCAGATATATAACCTTCTTAAGTTCGCACACTAGGTTCGCGGACTTAAGCAACTGGGCAGAGTTTACAAACTCCAGCAGAAAATATCGGCAAGAGACCTTCCGCCGGTTCGCGAACTGGGTTCGCGGACTGGTACTCACACAACTAGGTTGTCAACTCCAGCAGAAATTCTCGGGTTTGAGAACTTCGGCAGTTCGCGGACTGAGTTCGCGGACTTGGCACTTGCCATTCTTCCGGTTCTCTTGATCAACAAAGTTCGAAAACTTTGGTTCAAGGAATAGGACTTATACATAAATGTGTTTCCACAATAATGCTTATGTACGTCATTGGTTATGTAATCTAAACTTTCATTTCAATCATTGAAACATTCTTAGAGGACGTTATATAGTTGTTACACCATTTCTCGTCAAAGCAATTTTCAAGATAAGTTCAAGTCTTCACATACCTTTTAGTCGAGAAGTTCCACCGGTTCCTTGAGTAGTTCTTTTACTTGTATGATGAATCTCCATGAAGTCCTAGAGCTCAACTACACTTTCTATCCTAGTCCGAGACTTAGCTATAATAGACTAGAAATCAAGACTTATAGCTTTGATCACTAACATTGACAAACATGCTTGAGATAGAAACGCATGCGAGTTCGACCGAGCAATGCTCTAACACCATTACTCACCCATTGGTACGTTCTTCGAAACCCATGGCCTGAAGTGTATTGTACTCATTTGTATAGGTGATGAGAACATCTTGTAGAAGTCTTTGGCTTGTGCCCGCCAGTCGTGCAAGATTTGGGAAGACTTTCATGTGAACATATTTTAATGTCTACACATCTTGATATACGAATCATTAATGCTTGGAGAAGTTCGCTTCATCGAGCGATGCTTCAGAGAATGGTTAGTTGATGAAGCCCTGTCATGAGGATGTTGCTCCTGAGACCGTTGTTGATGTTGAGATCACGATTGAATTTTCTCCATACATTCTTGTTGATGCTGAGACCATGCAAAGATTTCCTCCAAATATCGTTGTTGATGCTGGTTCAAGGTTGCTCCAAAGAACGAAAAGGCTAGAACCATGATTTATGTGATCAGTGAAGAGAAGAAGTTCCTCATTCGTTCAAGGGATCGTGATGTAGAGAAGTCCCGTTGATGAAGTCTCACGGAATCACCTTAGGTTGCCCAGTGTATATTGAAGGATTTAGTGTCATTCATGTATGAATGATGTTATATATTAAGAAGTCTTATCATGGGATAGTGAAGACTTATCGATTGCAGTTTAGTTACACTTTGATTGCGCTGGTGTTGAATCAGTGTGTCATCGTCGAGATATTTATGTTGAAGCTAGATGCGTCATTATAAAAGGTGTACTCTTTGATTGGGAGTACAATTTGAAGGATTCTTAGATGCTTGAGCGTTGAAGCGTCATATCCCTTAAGCATCGAATGTCTTCGCTTTGATTGTCTCGAGTATCTTCTGTTGATTAAGCATCCTTTTCGTTGCGGTGGTATTCAACACTTGTGCAGTCATCAGAGCTTTCTGATTTTGTGGTACACATGGACACTCCTGCAAAGTTATGGAGAAGCGCCCAAAGTGTTCTTTGCCATGCTTGGACATTATCTCAGTAATGAACGTCTCAGTGCTCGATTCCGAGAAATGTCAGATTCAACCACTTAGTAAAATACTAATGCGGTGAAGCTACCATTCGTCTTGCAATAGCGGAGTTGCTAGAAGAATTGAGTCCTCATACTAGGATAGCATGTGAGGAAGTAAATGACATATACATGGAAGGAATGAGACTTTCCTGAGTGCGAAACCTCTTGATGAATGTCTATACATCTTTTGCAGGTTCTTGTTTCAACCTCGTCAAAGTTCGAACTTCCTCCAAGTGCTCTGATGATGGAACGTCCGCCAAATCTTCTGGATCAGAATTTTCTTCGTTGGAGAGATGTGCAACCAAAGGCGCTCTGTCAGTACCCATATTTTCAGCGTGGATCAACGCTCATCTGAGTAACATGTCATATCCTGGATCTTCCTGATTATGTGAAACTTGGTTTTTGTCCAGGTTGAACTTATGTTAACTTTGGGAGCGATGTAGCCATAAGTATTTCTGAGCATTCCTTCGAGGTCTCTGATTGATATGGGATCAAGAGTATCTTCTTGTCGAGTGATGCATGCGGCTCTGAAGGTTTTCAGTGGAATGATGTTGATGGTGGTGTCAGCATCGATCAAAATCCTTTCGAATTCATTTCCTCTGAGATGGACTGTGGTAAGCAGTCCCCAGTCGAACATCTCCTTATCTGTGGATGAAGGTTCAAGGAGTATTTTTGGGATAGAAAGACATCTGACACAATGTAATTCCGTGTTGTGAACATGTCCTTCCTTTATGCCTTAGATAGATAGAGCAATTTCACAGATATGCTCGATCAACGATTGAACTGCTTCTTTGACTAGGATTCTCCATTTTTCTTCAGTTGGCTCTCTATGATGAACAACAATTTGATTGCATCATCTTGAACCCATACTTCCAGTAAATCGATCACTTTTTCAGTGGGAAGAGGGAAGTTTAAGTCCCCGTTTGATCATTTCCCCGTTCGTTGATGCCGGGTCGAGGTTTGTGCAAGATTGGTTATCCTTTCTTTGCACTTTCGGAGGAGCTTGGGATGTTGGAGAAGCGTTCTTATGTGGCTGTGCTTCGGCTTTTCTCTTGCTCCCTTCAACAAAAACGTTTGCTGAAGGCTGGAGATGGTACTGATTTTTGACTAGGCGTCGGGTGCTTCGAGGTTCCCCGACCTTGCAGACTTTTCTCTTTTCAGTAAAGCAGGTGCAGTAGTCGCTGATCGTTTGGCTGCTTCATGAAGTTCTGAGAAAGTATGGAACCGAAGATTTTCCAGCAAGGCTCTGTAGACCGGGATCATTCCGTAGATGCACAAGTCCACCAGTTGTTGTTCAGTGATATTCGGGTCATGACAATCCAAATCTTGGACTCTGAACCTCTTCACATAGTCATTCGGATGTTCATTATTCTTCTGAGATATTTTTTCTAAGTCAGAGAGAGTAATCTGCTCTGAGAAGAAGAATTATTTCCTGTAGAAAGCTTTAACCATCTCTCCCTAACTAGCGATGCTCCCTGGTGCAATGTTTTTATACCATGTGTATGCTTGACTGGTCATAGATTTAGAGAGTTCTTTCAGATGGACGACATGGTTGTGTTCGTGCTCTCCTAGTGCCTCCAAGAATCGAGAAACGTGTTCTCGAGCGTTTCTTGTTCCGTTGTACAGTGTGAACGTTGGAGAAGAGTACCCTTTTGGGAGAGGGATCCTTTGTGTAGCAGCAGGATATGGAGGTTGATGACGATGGAAAGATGGTGTCTTGTCTTTTCTTCGATCCTCCATGAAGCGTTTCAGGTCCTCACGAGTGATGAAGCTTGCAGGTTCCTTTATTGGTGGGTTATTTGCAGCCTTGTGGACTTCATCATCATCTACTACATGGATTGGAGTGACTTCAGGATCATCAACCGAAGATGTTTCTTTAGCTTTTCCTTTCTCTTGAACTTTCTCTGACATCTTGTCAGTGAGAGTTTTGAGATAATTGCATAGATCTTTCTGTGTTGCAGCCATATCAATATGATTTTTGGCGAGAGTCTCTTGCACCTTCATAAGATCATCTATGATAGGCGGATTTTTTCTGATTTCTTAGAGAAAGTGGACGAACAGGGGATGGTTGCCAACGTTGGCTTGAGGGGGAGTGTTATCACCAGCACCGTTGTTGGAAGCAGGAATAGTTTCTGGAGTACCACCGTTGTTGCTAGGGCTAGCGTTGTTTGTGTTAGGATTTGTAACTGAGCCTGACCTAAGATCAACCATTTTGTGAAAGTTTGAGATTACAACCGAGAGACTAAGGAATAACTTTGAATAATTAAAGATAAGCGTTACTGCACATGTTCAAAGTATGTCGACATCCTTACTTTGTAAGTCCTCTTTCACACGTACAATCTTGAAACCGATTTGCCACACTTCCAAACAAGTTTAGAATTGGTTCATTTGACTTTCAAGAACTACGTGATTGATCAAGAACACTCAATCACCAATCATGTGTTTCGCGGTTCTACCAAAACAAGTTTCGGTTCTACCTCCATGTGAGTACTATGCATAGTCACACTAGCTTTCCGAAAATTCGGTTGACTAGGTACTAGGATCGGTTCCCCACATATATATGGTATCTAACTTGTACTTGTTGCACATGTCCATAGGATCGGTTCCCCTTTATGCTAAAAACTTGTTGCACCTCATACAAGGATCGATTCCCCTTTGTGATAGGTTGCACCTCTTACTAGGATCGGTTTCCCTTTACCCGGAGTCGGTCATACCAATAACACTAAATCGATCATACCATCTCATGTGATTACTTAAGATCGGTTTCACTAATAAAAGTCATACCAATACAAAAGTCAGGCCTTTGTGAATAGTTTTACCAAGAACATAAACAAGTCATGAGCGGTTATACTAATCACACATATTGGTAGTTCAAAAGATATGCAATGAATAACAATACCAATAATGCCTGGCGATTTCTCTTTCGATTCACAAAACAAGTTCATGAATTTACTTCCTTAAAATAAATATAAAACATTGTTTCCTAGGATGAAATATTCACCTTATACCCATACATAATCACAATAGCATTCAAACGATTATGTCGATGTCTTATCTACAAAGTTTAATGGTTAAGCAATAAACCTCGTATGTATTCCTTAATACTATGTCTAACTAAAGTATAATCATTTATGCTTCGCAGTTTTTTTTTCAATATGCACGACTTGAAAGATAGTTAGGGAATGAAACAGTTCAAGTCAAATATCACTAACCTCAAGTGGAAGGATGATGTTGTCATTGTAGCTCCTTACTTCTTCACTTCTTCGTAATACTTGTAATATCTCATATCCTAATACTTTCAAGCTAACCTTTACGAAGTTGACTCTAGTACATAATCAAGCAACTCTTAAATCAGTTTTGGCTCACTAAAATATGACAACCAAACTTGACATACCAACGATTGGTGAGTTCAACCGAGACAATCTCCCCCTTTGTCAATTTTAGTGACAAAACTCTTATATCATATGGATATACAAATTACAAGAATTCATTACACATACGCTTGATTCCCGAATTCAGCAACACAATAACCTGTATACATTCTGAAAAAGTGGGGGTATAACAACCACACCCAATATTTCGATTAGCAATCTGTATGGACTAACTCCAATATACTTTCTAGAGAATCAACTAGACATCCAGACTAAATGTAGAGAAAAGTATATTGAGGAGTTAATATCTCTCTCACTTGATTTGATATTTACTCAAGCAAATAGAAATCTGCGAGTCTTTATCAAATAAAAGGATAATAACTTTGGTGGTACCAAAGACCAATATCCAAGTGTCAATCAATTTAAATCAACAACCAAAGGTTGGATATTCTAATTGATTGATCTTAACACACGACCTGTGATATTTCAATTATATAACGAAATATAATGAGGAAAAGAAATAACACAGACACCAGAAATTTTGTTAACGTGGATACCGCAAATGCGTAAAAACCCCGGGACCTGGTCCAGATTGAACACCACACTGTATTAAGCCGCTACAGACACTAGCCTACTACAAACTAACTTCGGTATGGACTGTAGTTTAACCCTAATCAATCTCACGCTGATTAAAGGTACAATTGCGCTCCTTACGTCTCTGATCCCAGCAGGATACTACGCACTTGATTCCCTTAGCTGATCTCACCCACAACCAAGAGTTTCTACGACCCAAAGTCGAAGACTTTAATAAACAAATCTGTATCACACAGAAAAGGCTATGATAGGTAAATCTATCTCCCACAGATAGACCTAAGAGTTTTTGTTCCGTCTTTTGATAAATCAAGGTGAACATGAACTAATTGATAATCCGGACTTATATTCCCGAAGAACAACCTAGTATTATCAATCACCTCACAACAATCTTAATCGTATGGTAGCGAAACAAGATGTTGCGGAATCACAAGCGATGTGACGAAGATGTTTGTGATTTCTTTTTATCTTGCCCTATCAGAGATATAATCTCAAGCCAATTATTCAATTAAACTCGTACGATAGAAAATGACAAGATCAGATCGCTCAACTACAAGAGAAGTAGTTTCGTCTGGCTTCACAATCCCAATGAAGTCTTTCAGTCGTTAACCTACAGGGTCTCGGGAAGAAACCTAAGGTTAAAGGAGAATCGACTCTAGCAAACTAACTATTATCACACAAGAGGTGTGGGGATTAGTTTTTCCAGTTTCTAGATGTCTCCTTTATAAAGTTTTCAAATCATGGTTTGCAATCCAAGTTACCTTGGTAACAAAGCATTCAATATTCACCGTTAGAGGAAAAATCTGATTTCTCCAAGCTAATATCTTTCAACCGTTAGATCGAAACTTAGATTGTCTTACACAAATGAAATGTGTTTCATTTAGGTTTGAGTAACCGTACCTAAACGTGTACACTTGTTTGGTTGACAAATAGTTAATCGAGGTTAGCCATATGAGTACTTTCATATCAACCATATTCATCTTTCTCATAACTAGTTCAAATGACTCACAATAACTAGTTAATAGAGTTTCTCAATTGCTTAGGTCTTTATTCATAGACACAATTGAAACAAAATCGGTTTGATTCACTTGAATCAATTCACGAACAATATAGCCATGGTTTGCAAAGATTGCATTCCTTATTGATTTATTGTTTTAAGTTCATGAATTCCGATTTGAGAAATAACCAGCTTGGGTACGCGTAAGGGTACGTGTACCTTAGCTACCAGATTTGAGTTTGGAAACTCAGCAGAAATTTTCAGTTCGAAAACTTCCGTGAGTACGCGTACGGGTACGCGTACCTAAGGTGACTGGTTTTTCAGTTTGTAAACTACAAACTCCAACAGAAGTTTTTGGTCAGAAAACTTCCGCCAGTACACGTACGGGTACGCGTACCCAACCTGTCTCCTTTACCAATGTCGCATGCACAACTGCACACAATTGGTTTCCGGCACATGAATTTATACACTAATGTGCGAACACACTATATATGCTTATATCCATAGTTGGTTACTGTTTGTGGGTGAAAACTTCTTCTGCCGGTTTTGGTAATTTTGTGTGGATGAGAAACGAGTCTAAACCCTAGACAATGCACTGCACGGGAGTACTTTTGATTTGAGAGATCAATCTGTACAATCCTGGCATAAACCAAGAAATGGCCATTCCAGGCTTGCTTCGGTCACAAAGTGAAGGAGAATGGTTGGTCTTAGGGAGGGAAGCGAAGAAAGTGTTGAGACCAGAATTGTTGATTCTGAAGGTGTGGTTGTTCACGACTTGTATCAGAAAGTAGAACTGGCTAGCAGAATGGAAAGCTATCAGGTGATTCTGGATACTGTGTTGTTCTCTGACCAAAACTTGTTTTTTGGTGGAAATAGGCGAAGCCTATTTATACAAGTCATATTGAAACGTACCCTGGTCTCGTAGGAAGTGAGAACGATTGAGTGGTGGAAGAATGGAGTAACGTATAACCGTCAGAAACCCATGCTTCCATGATGAAGGAAGTGGATCCGTTTACACCCATTACTTCTTGCCGCCACTACTTATAACGGGCGCATTGCACGCCGCATGCTGTAAATCGCAAGACCAATACCCTGATGAGTATCCCCAAGTTTGTGACATGTTTGATGTCTCGAGTGTTTTCGTCGAAAACGTGTAGCAGGTTGCTATGTGTGGAAAGTCAAAGTCAAGAGTCTTTCCACAAGAAAATAGCATGTGATGCTGTTAGGCACGTCTTGGATGATCGCCTAAAACTTTCCACAAGTCCGTCAGTTCGGTGGCGAACTTGGATGGCTGAGATTGCATCTCATGAAGAAGGGTAGCCGTTGATTATGGCTACCTTCTGTTGGCGCCTAGTAATGGCACGGTGGAGTTTTTGGTGTATGCCAGTGGCACTGCGGCATGACTGGTATAACTCATGCATGCCAGTGGAATGGTGTTATAAGTGGCGCCTGGCGTAGCCATGACCACGAGATTTAAGCGGCTGGTCCCCTAAAACTTTCCACAAGTCCGTCAGTTCGGTGGCGAACTTGGATGGCTGAGATTGCATATCAAGAGGAAAGATGTCCATTGATTATGGCCATATCTTGTTGTATAACAAAGTGGAGCCATTGGCATAGTGGCGTCTGGCGTAGCCATGGCGAGGCGGCATGCCAGTGGCATAGTCGTGGCAATTGTTGTGGCATATTGGTGTTAGACCCAAATATGACTTCAATAACATTGGCCCTGTTACTAAGTTAATCTTAAGGACTTAGGAGAGTTACTGAACTCAGTTGGCAAGGCAACTTTCGGCTAAATTAGGGTTTGGCGTATCGCAACCCTATTCAGCACGTGCGGCATCATGGTGGCGTGGCTGGCATAGTTAGCACATGCTAGTGACACGAAGTAGCGTCTGGCGTAGCCATGGCCGCTAGATTTTGGCACATTGGCGTGGCAACATTGGCCCTGTTGCCATATCAATCCCAATGCTCTGGGAAACATTACTTGGCTTGGTTGGCGTAACAACTTTGCCTAAATTAGGGTTTGGTGCGTCAAAACCCTAATTAGCGCAAACGCGCATGTGGCATGTGGCCATTGCACATCGATGTTTTGTGCAAATGGTGCCATAGCCACGCTAAAGGAACCTTAGACATGCCATCATGTGGAAATGACCACAAGAGCAGGATTCCCACGGGTGGCCATGTCATGGCGCCATTATTAGGGTTTCCTAGGTCCTGTAGGTTTTGTGGCTTGTTGTGGGGACCGAAGTGGCATGATTTGCACCACGACTGGAAATTAGGGTTAGGACTAACGCCACTAAGGTAGAGCCGTGTTTGGAATACCCTAATTGAATATGTAAAGGCGTTTGGCCATGAACAAGGAGTGGGTTAGCACATTGGCGCGCTATTTATGGTAAGTTGCCACGTTCGGCATGTTTCTGTGGAAAAGTGGCGCGTTCGGCATGTTTGGCATGCCAATTAGCGTATTAGCGCGACTTTTGGAAAGTCAATTTGGCATTGCGACCATCTGGCGCAACTTTTCCTCTTTTAATACCGCGGCATGTTTAGAGCGACCTGATTGGTCGATTAAAAGAAGGGCCGGCCAAACGCGGGCGTGTCCACACTTCTGGTGTGCGCGTGGAAAGTTTAGAGTGACCTGATTGGTCGATGGGAAGGGGGACGGCAAGCAACATGGGTCCGACCTCATTCTAAATGCGTGTGGCACATTTAGGGCGACCTGATTGGTCGACGGAAAGGGGGGACGACAAGCAAGGGCGTGGCCACACTTCCAGTGCACCGTGGCGGATTTAAAGCGACCTGATTGGTCGATGGAAAGGGGGCCGGAAAGCTGCATGGGGCCTTCCTCATTTTAAATACATGCAGCGCATTTAGAGCGACCTGATTGGTCGATGGAAAGGGGGACGGTAAGCAAGGGCGTGGCCACACTTCTAGTGCACCGTGGCGGATTTAATGCGACCTGATTGGTCGATGGAAAGGGGGGCCGGCAAGCAGCATGGGGACGGCCTCATTCTAAATGCATGTGGCCCGTTTAGAGCGACCTGATTGGTCGATGGAAAGGGGTCGGAAAGCAAGGGCGTGACCACACTTCCAGTGCACCGTGGCGGGTTTAAAGCGATCTGATTGGTCGACAAAGGAATAAGGGTCGTTTGGGTAGCATGGGGCGTGTCCAAGTGGCACCCGCTAGCTTATGGCATGGCCACGCTTCCCTCATTGTTGCTCATACTCCGCGGCTATGTTTATTCTTTGTTTTCTGAATGAGTATTTTGCGTAAGGGCCTTAACCTCGGTACTTGGAGGTCTGTGCTACTCTGCTGCGAGTGAACACAAATCCGTCATGCCATATCGATATTAAGGGTTCTGCTGGGGAACATAGCACAAGAACAATACTCAGTTTATCTTATATTAATAAGTAATATATGCAAGGCGCCGAAATTTACATAACATCTGGGATGGTTGCTACATGCGCCAGTCTGGATAAATTTCATGTAAATATATTGAACGACTCAATAAATATGCCAGTGGAGATATTAACACTCATGGCTCCATTTCCTTACAGAGTGACGTCACATCCGATGCAAGGTTTTACAATTTTAACCCTAAGATAAAAACCACCATCAACTTTAAGTCCCTTGCTTAGCTCGGAACAACGGCATTGTTGCGGGGTAAGCATGAGATGGTGACAGACAAGGATAGAATCTAAACGGAAAGTCATGAAAAAATTGTCAGTAAGATTTGGCTAACCTTTGTCAGGAGGCATGAAGAATCTGTGATCCTTGCATTGGCGTCTTTGCATAAATTCGGCTTGGACACGGGGTGTTGGCATCAGCGCTGCAACTTTGGCTACTGATTGGCAGAGGTGGCACTACAACTTGGTCCGCGGAACGGGCGCTGGCTGGTTAGGAAAGGTAGATGTCGCTGCTTTGGCTGGTGTAGATGGGGAAAAACGATTTGCTGGTTTTTACGGAATTGAGGAGACGTCCGTGTGGAGACTCCTTGAACTGAGCGAAATGTTGAACCTCACACAGATGCACTGCAAGAAGGGAGTGCTTTAAGTTCAAGAGATCAATCTGTAGGACTCCGGCCTAAACCAAGAACAATGGTCATTCCAGAGTCAATTCGGTCACAAGAGAGGATAGGTTGATTTGTAGGAGGGAAGCTGAGAAATGTGTGGGATCAATGGTGATCTGAGATTGTAGGTCTACTGTGATTTCAGCGTAAGAACGCTCTGAATGATTGAATTTTACTCAATTGAGAGTGATTGCTCAAACGATGAGTTCGTGTAGACGAAGGATTGCCTGTATGAACTTGCCGAGAAATTGCTTGTTTAGACGAATGTTCGAGTGTTCGAATCTTGTCCTTTCAATCATGATCCAAAGGTCTTTTTATATTACTAAATTAAAAACACCATGATCCCATGAAGTGTGACACTTGCTGGAATCAGAGAGTAGGGAAGTGGGAAATCGTGTTAAAACCAGTTTCTCATCGTGCAGAGACTTGGTTAATTTTACACCCACTACTTTGCTGACTCTTCCAATTGATTGCACGACTTACTCACATTCTCGTCGTGGGTGAACACACGTGTCGTAGACCGCCATACCAAAACCCTAGTTAATATCCCCCCATGTGACACGATTGATGGCTCGTGATTGTGGAGTCATTTTTTGACTTTATGGGATGATGAGTCCATGTATTGCTGAGTTGAACATGATTTGCAAATGTTCTGAAATTCATGAGTTAAATATGTCTGCTGAGACGAGGTATTATCATGTTGATAACCTAAGGCGATCAAACTGTATTGCTGAATTGTTGAATATTGATAGTTGAACCAATATTCTTTAATCTGAGCAAATATTGCTGGTTTGAGAAAATATTGCTAGTCTGAGCGAATATTGCTAGTTTGATCAAATATTGCCGGTTTGAGCAAATATTGCTCCTTTGATGAATTGTTGGTAGAAGGACCAAATAAAATTTAATTTATGATACTGACTACTGGGTCGAGCATAATAAATAAAAGTGTTGATCATGGAATCAACATAAAATTATCAGTATTCGAATCTACTCAGAATCATGTTTTTTGCAGAGTTTTGGATTCAAAATCCTAATTTTAATGAATTGATGATTTATTGAAAATCAACTGCAGAGTGAAGCAAGAACCGGCCACATGGGATGATGAGTCCACCATGTAACGCACAGATGCTCGAATGAGCAAAATACCAAAGTCTCTTGAGGACCAGTTGGTGAAAGAATGATTAAATGCTGGTTTAATCATTTATTAAAATAATGCTCGTGTGAGCGGAAGATAACAAAACCTAGCCATGAAAAGATGAGGGACCGACCAAGAGATCATGAGACCGGCACTTGGTGGTCATGGGACCAATTGATGGTCGTTTGAGAGAACCCCTGATTGTTTGAAAAGAGTTTGAACCTAATACGAGCAATTGAGCAAATTAGGTTAAAATAACTAAAATACGTGGGACCGGACATTTGCAAGCCTTAGGGTCACCCTTGGTCGGTCAAGGGGTTGTGCCCGTGTCACCATGATGTTCATGTCTTAGTCCTGAGGGTTTCGATATTTTCTGGTGTGCGTTTGAGCATCATTTTGAGAAAATATGAAGAATCCAGGGTTTTGCTGAAACTAGGAAAAATACATGAGATGATGAAAAATAATAAATAAAATAGGGAATTGCAAGGTGCGGGACCGGCCACAGCTAGGGCATGGCCGGCCGGATGACAAGCACTGTCCCAGTTTTATGTAATTTTATGTACTCTGAATTGAGGGAAATTCCATGAAACTGGAGAGTTTTATAAAATTATGGAACTTCCATGATATGGGAGAAATAAAATAATAATAAAATAGGGAATGATGGAGTGTGGGACCGGCAATGGCCAAGGCATGGCCGGCCGGTCAACGGGCACGGTCCCAGGGCACTCTTCCTAATTTTATGTAATTTTCATGATTTTAGAGAATTTTCATAAAATCAGATAGATTTGTTGAAACCAAGGTATTTTGTTGAAATCAGGGAGTTTTCATGGAATGAGGAAAACAAAACAAATAACAATAACAGACTAAGAGGCGTGTGGGATCGGTTAGGGCATGACCGGCCGGCTAGGGCCCGGTCCCACGAGTTTTCTTAATTTTATAATATTTTTCATGGGTTTAGGGAAAATTCATGAAATCAGGGAATTTTCATGGTTTTAGGGAAAATTCATGAAATCAGGAAATTTTCATGGATTGAGAGAAATAATAAAATAATGGGGACATGAGGTGTGGGACCGGCCACGGCTAGGGCATGGTTGGCCGGCTGGTGCTCGGTCCCGTGACACTTTTCCCTAATTTTATTATTTTCTTGACATAAAGAAATATCATGAGATTAAAGAATTTCCTTGAATCGAAGGAGATTTGCTCGAACGAGAGAATTTTCATGAGATCAGGGAAAAATAATAAAATATGATAAAATATAAAATTGGGCGTGGGACTGGTCACGACATGACCGGACGGCTGGTGAGCCCAGTTCCTGGCGCCTTTGCTAATATTTTATTATTATTATTTTTCCTTCCTATTTTGCATAGGTTCATCATTCATTCGTATTTTTGAAATGCTCGTTTGCGCATTCAAATGTTGTTCTGTGCATTATTGCTAAGTACACTTGCACCATTTTAGTCAGGGCTTATTCGATGCTCAGATGCCTATTTCGTTGAATATTTATCACTAACCCGTGGAATTCTGCTGGGAAGAACCACGAATTGAAATGACGAAATATAACGAAGAATCGTAGAATATTGCTGGATATTCAAGCGATTAGAGATAATTAACTGATGGCTCTATACTAGCAGGGCTTCCTATCTAGGAGCATTAATTATCTGAGAGTTGAGCAATATGAACTTGCTGGAGTATCATATTTCTCCTATATAGTCAGGGAAAACCTGGTTGTATCCTGAAGACGTTGTCGCTCTATACTAGCAGGCATGCTGTCTAGGATCCGTCCACTCTTTCGATTCTATATAAAAATAATTACTGAAATTGCTCAGTATTCATGAGATGTGCCGTGGCCTCAGCTGGGAGACTACACATTTATAGATACTCTGAGGGACAGCCTTCTCAGTCTGAGATTTTATGGCATGAGCTTTCACGCTTTGTTGAGAGGCATGAGTCTCAATACTCATCCAATTGCCTGATCCGGAGTATGCATAATTATGGTTTTATGATTTTGCCCTTGTCTAAAATCCACCATCTATATTAAGTCCCCTGCTTCGTGAGGAACAGTCATGTTCCTCAGTCAGCATTGAACGGTGATTTTCCAGGTACATACAAAAATAAGTAATTGAACTTAGTCATAAGATAAGATGTTACCGGATTTTGACCGAATGAGCAAACCATGGTTTGAGCGAAAACCCCAGTGGCATAATAAAGCGTCATTCGGTGAGCACAAATTTGTGTAGAACCGCTGATTTGATGACGGGTCTTTGGTCGTTTTAGGATTCACGGGCCGGGCCCGACGAGGAAATCCTTATGAAATTAGGTTTTGGAAATGAAATTTGATATAAAAGGGAATTAATCCTCTCTTTTTTTTATTTCCTCTCACCTTGTCCGACCACCATCTTCATCAATTCACCATCTCCCTCACGTCTCAGTAGGAGAAGAAAAAAAAATTTCGTCGGAGCCAACCGTCATTGCCCATCGCCTGCCGAATTTCGGCCAACTTCGGCGCCGACCAGGTACGTCAATTTTTTTTTCTTTTGTTGTTTTTTCATGAGTTGTTCATCATAAAATTTTATACATGTGTATATATGAGTGTGAGTTTTGTTGAAAAACCCTGATTTTATTTAAACGTATGTTCGTTCGATCATTAGTTCAAGAAACTAGCAATACTCCCTAACTTGAGAGAGATTTTTATTTTGAAATAGACCTGTATCCAGTGATAAAATTTTGTTTACGAGCTTTCATGGAAACCAAAACTTTATCCTAAAAGATGTGAGCTTTCACAAAACCAAAATAAACCTTCGTTTTAAAGAAAAACACTCGTACGAAGGAAAATAGATTTTTTTCATATGTAACCGTGACATATTATGCAAAATATGATGACATATTTTATTCACATGAGTTTGTTCTCATTAAAATTTTTTTTTGAAAATTTACGTGAGTAATTCTCATTAATTATTGCTTTGCAAAATCAAAACGTGGGTTTTGAGTAACCCTCGAAATTAGACAACTTATTTATGATGAAATATTGTCTTGGTGTAAATTTCATAGTTCAGTTATGGATGTTTATACTATGAAAATTGTGCTTATGATTTTATGAAAAATCGGTTTCAAAAATTAATAAAGCTTCGACCGTTATTGTAGGTTTCAAGAAGCGAACTAATTTTGGAGTGTTAACCCTTGCGGCACAATCACTATTTGTTAGTGGAATTGTAAAGAGGTAAAAGTTAAGAATTACCATTTTTGTAGATGTCTCCATAAGTATCCCGTTGTCAGATTATATGACCCCATCATATTATCGAAGTTTGCACCTGGTATGACGATATACTGAAGTAGAATGCTTTGTGCACATTACAGCTACTTCGCAAGGATGTCCGATTCTCAGGAAAATGACACTTCCAGTGATACGTATATGGACGAGACTTCTATTATTGGTGATGAAGAAGAAGAAGCACCTGGAATCAAAAATGTTCCCAATATAGATGGTGCATTTTTCGCGGTTCAGCAAGACACTGAAAGACGTCTCAGAACTCCAGCATTCCGCCTTTTGATAAATCCCAGAACGGTTATTCAAAAAAATTTGGTGACTCCTCGAGAAGCTATTCAGTTTTTCCTTGAACGAGGACTTTTCCTTGCCTCAATTATAGAATTCAAACTCTCTCGACGACCTTTAGAGAAATTTTCTGTATGGGCAAGACACATGCTGGGTTTTCCTCATGTTAGAGTTATGCTGGATAGAGCACAGGTTACCAGAGCTATTCAATCATCCGGAGATTTGTATATTTTGCATGATGCACGAGGTATTGTGGCCCTTCTAGCTCGCTGGTGCATTCCAACTCATACCTTTATATGAAGCTGGGGAGAGTTTACTATTACCTTGGAAGATGTAGTTGCTTTATTGCATCTTCCAATCACAGGTAACTTTCCTGAAGAGCTTTCGACGGAGGAGAAAGAAATTTCTAACACCTTAACAGTTGAGATGGAGAGAATTAACAAGGCTGCTGGCAAAGGCTGTTATGCTCACTGGTTAACGCATTGGTGGCCACGAGATGTCCCTCTCGACGAACCTGACGGTATGTTGTCTATTGCTGCTTTCTTGTGTTTATGGCTGTCTAGGGACGTGTTCGAAGACGCCGGAACTTCGCTAAAGTCATTTGTAATCCCTTTTTCCATTAAGATGGCTCAAGGTGAACAACTTCCCATAGGTATCTTATTCTTGGGTTCTTTGTACTCTAACATGGACTCCTTGGTTATAGACTCCAGTGTTTCGAACGGCTTTATGAAGATTGAATGCTACGCCAATACGATGTTTCTCCAGGCCTTGATATGGGAACGCTTTGCGAAGTATGCACCTATTCCCCGTAATATTTTGCAAGGGTTGAATGCTGCTAATTCTCGACGTATTTTCCCCGAGAAGGATAACGCTAGGATTATGCGCTGGTCAACAAAACAACCTCAATCCAAGACGCGTTTCATTGATATTGTAGACGATGAGTCTGAGTTTAACTTCCGTCCCTGGGTGTTGATTCCTCCGTATGTTTCCCAATTGACAACTTTCAATGCTGGAGAAAGCATGGCTTTGAAATCTGGTGCTCACTTGAGCAATGGTGAAAGATCCTTCATGTTGAGTTGCACTCCAGGTTATTTAATAGCAGCAACATATGGAGACTTTTCGGTGGAGGAATACAACATTGACATAGCATCCCGTCAGATAGGTATGGATCAGTGTGTTCCAACTTTTCGGAGGAGAAAACCGTCGGTAAAACAGATTAAGACTTGTTTAGACCGTACACATGTCGAAGGAAGCTCTTATTGGTTCCCTTGTGCTGACCGAGTTACGTATGTAACTCCAGGTTATATGGATTTCTGGAACCAGCAATTTGAATGCTTACATGATTTCGTAAGGGTTAGTCAACCTCTGGTGAAAGAGCCTCCTTCCGCTGATATGATTGCTTCTCGACCCAGATTGAAACACATCTCCGGCGGCGATAAGCGAAAGACATCTCCAGGATGTTCACCAGTATGTATCTTTTGCATATTCTTCGTATAATTGAAATAATTGCCTTTGATTATCACCTCAATTTCTTTTGCAGGACGGTCGTGCTGTGAGACCTCGTCTTGAAGTGAATTTCTCAGAAGCTGAAACAGTCATTCATGGTGGAGAAGGTAGGAACAAGAATTGTAAGCTGCTGCCTAACACCATAAAGTCCCCGGTTGTTTCTTTGGTGAGTTGTTGGCACCTTTTCCGCCGTGACTTCTTCTATCCGTATTAATAGGATCGTAAAACCAGTATTTGTTATTTGGTTACAGAATTTTGCTCCGTCTAGTATTTATGGCCTTCAATTCTCTACAGCTGGGCATACAATTTCTGATTCAAGCATTGAAGAAGAAAATGTTGCGAGTACTCTTCCTCGTAGCCAAATATAATGCTTCATATGTAAAATGCTAATTGTTTGAGAATGTGTCCAGGAGGATGTCTCCATGGAGGTGGAGAGTGATGATAATCGGTCATCCTCTGAGAATAGAGATGGAGGAAGTTCCAAAGGCTTGGAACCGAATGAAAGCAATGAGCCTCTTGATGTTGACACGGACAACCCCAACTCTTTGAACACTTCGGAGACTACCCAAGTAAGCACATATATTGTAAACTCTTCATAGAAGTATGAAATTGTTTATTTGTGAATGAATGAATGAGAATCCATGTGCATATACGAAAAACTATGTCAAAATTCGTCGTCAGAAAATTCAGAACCCAGTTTTTAGCAAAAACACCGTAAAACCTTCATCTGGAGTCGGATTTTCATGATCTGCAGATGAATCTTTAAGCCCGGAAAATTTAAAAGATTTAACAAAGAAGCTTTTTAAGTTTTGAGCACGTTCAGGGCCTGAAAAGGCGAAATAGTAAACTTCCAGGAGACTTTCAGAACTTTTTCAGACGGTATGTTGCTCAATGTTTTGACTACATCTCCTTGCTCGTTCATCGGATTGTCATGAAATTTTTATATGTGGTAGGGGACATCCATATGAAGAGATTTGTATATAACCCATCCTCAAATTAGTTTTAGATTTCTCCCAGTTCTTCATATAGTACAGGGATGAGTACAGTCTCTTCAGACGAGCTTGCCGCAAAACGTATTTTCATGACTTTCATGATATTTGCTCGTTCCTTGAGCGTATAATGATGAACATTGATGATGTTATACTGCATGTATATTGTATATTATGATCTCATTTCGTTTCATGTTTAGATTGCTCTAACCTCATGTAATCTTCGTATTAGGTCTCAAATACCGAAGTTGAGGATACTGAAACCAATAAGGATAACTCGAACTGCCCTGGAGTTATTGATGAAGAGACAACCATCCCTGCACTTCAAGGCCATAAGAAGGTTGTCACTGAAGTTATGGAAACCCCGATTGTTGCTGGTTTAGTGATAGAAGAAACTGAGTTACCAGTAGAGAATACTGAAGAAACTGTTGTCCTGATTATAGAAGCTTCCCCAGTAACTGAGAACCGTATAGTGGTGCATGAATATCCAAGTGCAGGAGTTGCTTTTGATCCTCCATTTGATGCATCACTCCCGTATCATGAACTAGTTGGTGGGTTCAGCGTTCCCATTGGATATGCAGGCTTGTATGAGAAAATATGGAAGAAATTTAGCCACATAATTGTTGACAGGAATCCTGGACGTGCTTATGCTTTAAAAATGCAAGTAAGTGTTATCTTACGTGTTGTAAGTGATATATGCACTAGAGCCAGAAATACTATGACTCCAGATGTACTCTTTGATTGGGAGTTTAACTTGGAGAATTCAGAAAGACTTGGCTTCAATGTAAAGTGGCTTCGTAAGCAAATGAACGCTATCAAGGACTCATGTGAGAACAACATACCCTTTCCCAATGATGCTGTGATAGAGAAAGAAGACAAGATTGCCAGGCTGACTGAAGAGTTGTACAAGGAGATGGCGGCTTTGCAGGTCTTGAAGGATGCAGAGGAGAAAAAATCCTTTTTTGCTGATTTTCTTTGATTTCCTTTTCATAATCTCTTGAATTTCTGAGAGATTTGAGGTTTTTATTTGGGTTTTGGTATTAGCTGGTTTTGGATTGGTAGATGATTGAGGATTTTCTTTTGGATTTGATAGAGATTTTCTTTTAAGAAATATGAACTGAATTTTAATAAATTTCTGAATTCAAATACTGATTGCAAGTATTGCAACCTCGCTCGCCTGCTTTGATGGGAACCTCAATCAGCCTCCCTCTTTGATTCCCCTTTTTTTCGTCGCTGGAACCTTTAGTTGTTGTTGTCGATAAAAGCAGTTTTGGAGGAATTGAAATACAATAAAAGAAAATCCTAAATGCCAAATCCGGACCTCATGAATGCTCAAACATCCAGTACCTCGAATGCCCAATGATTTCAGCCAAATACCTTAAGCCAATTCTCATGAATTACTGGCAGGGTTCTGCCATTTGTGTTGATCAATTTGTAGTATCCTCCGGTTACGGATTTAGCAACCATAAATGGTCCTTCCCAATTGGATCTCCTTGCAGAATAGAGATCATGTTTAGTCGCCTTGAGAACCAAATCTCCTTCCTCGAATTTGTTCGGTTTAGTAGTTCGCGCCTTGAATATTTTCTGCTGATTCCATGGATGTGGTACATATGGACACTCACGCAAAGGGGAGTATTCGGCATACTGTCGGTCATGCTTATCCATATCTTCAACAATAAACCTCTTGATAGAATGATCAATATGGAGAGGCTCTGAGCGTAACCATTTGGTGTAATATTGCTGAGGTGAGACTATCCATTCGTAGCTTTTGGTAATCGCTAAGTTGTTAGTAGGGAGAAGTCCCCGTACCAGAGTAGTATATTACAACATTGGTATTATTGCCGCATGAAGAGGAATAAGACTTTCCTGAGTACGGAACCTCTTGACAAAAGAATAGGCACTCTCTCCAGGTTTATGTGTGAGTTCTGTCAAGGCTTTAACTTCCTCCAGATGCTCGAACGGGGAAGTATCCTCCATTTTTTCTAAGTCAGATCCCGCTTCAACAGCAGGACGTATTGAAGGCATTGGATCCCTCTTTCCAGCGTGAATCCAAGCTCGTCCAAGGATCATGTCATATCCTGGGTCTTCTCGGATTATGTAAAACTTGGTCTCAGTGTAGGCCAAATTTTCTTTGACTTTGAGGATGATATATGGTGTGGAATGGAAAACACACAAAAACTCTTGCAAGTATACAAGGGCAAGTTTTATAATATAGGGATAAGAAAGGGATCAGTCCACAGGGAGTAGGAGTGCTTAAAAGTTTAACCTAAGCTGTCAATGAAGGAAGCAAACAATATGGCAGTGAGCAGTGATGGATGAAGGCAGATACAAAGAACTAAAACAGTTAACACAAGATGGCAGCACAACAAGGATTAGATGGCAGATGATATAAAATAACAATGGCAGGGAACCAAGGCTGTAAGCCAAGGGCAGGAGTGAGTTTGTGCACTGACTTCAGTGCACAATAGGCTTCAAAATTCAAGAACTAAGCAAAACAGTAAAGGAAAGTAACTGAGCAGTGAATAAAAGCAGAGCTGGAATTGCAAGTGACTGAAGAAAGGAATTGTGGCTAAGCTAAAGGCTTAGAATCCACCTTGGTGTCCTAGCCAAACAATGTAGTTCTAGGTTGAAATTAAGACCCTAAGCATACAATTGGAATGGAAAGAAAATCAGCTTGCTCAACTAATGTGCTCCTAGCATTGACTGTCTTTTGACAGTACAATCAATCACAAGCACACAGATGAGCACTAATCACTCCCATTGCTCAAGAAAAACAAGCATTAAGGCTCTAACCTAGCAATTCATCATCCAACAATGCACTAAGGCTTCATCTGAGCCTTAGCTGCAGTAACTTAGTTCATGAAAAACATGTTAACAGCATCAACATTCATCACATATGCTAATTGAAACAACATTCTCAACATTGAAGATAAAAATCAAAACATCATATAACATTCACTATCAACTGTCATGCAATAACTGAAATTGAAATTGTGAAATAAAACAGAACAAAATGTTTTTCTGGCTAGTCCAGAGATCATCCCCCTCTACCCCCTACATCACCCCCTATTTATCACCAAATACCCAATTTTTCCGAAACCCTAGAATTGAAATTAGGGTTTTCAATCTCCGAAATTTACTCACCAAAACTTTGAATTGACGTCGCCCCATGTCTTCTCTGCCTCTCTCGGTTCTTCTCCTGCTCCCAATCGCTACAATTGCTCCCTAATTTGAGGTGTTTTATCAACCCTCACCTAGGTCAGTTGGTGAGAGAGGTTAAAGCGCTTCGAATTAGGGGGATGGGTCGTGTCGGGTAATGATGGAGATGGTGGAGTTGGTGGTAGTTGGTGTAGGTAGGTGGTTGTGGAAGTGGAATAGGTGGTGGTACGGCAGGGTATGGTGGTTCTGTTGCAGAGAGGGGGAGAGGAAGAAGAAGGTGGAGGTCGATATGGGTTAGGGTAGGGAGCTGTTTGGCTAGGTCATAGGGTTCGAGTATTAGTGTGTTAGGCGGGTGTATCAAGATGTGTGTACCACGAGCTGAAGCCGCTGGATATGGAGATGGTAGGTGGATCGGACGGCTAAGAAAGAAGCAGCTTGTAGCGACCGTAGGATGTAAAATACAACGAAGTCTACGGTGCGAGATTAGGTTAGGTGTTGTAGTGTTTAGCGGAATCATCGGGATTTGATGCACAGGCATAGGAGCGACCGTAGGATGCTGAAATGCTTCGATCTGACGGCGAAATCCGAGAGAACGGGCTGGATATAGAAAATGGGTTTGGGTGAGGTTGTGGGCCTTGGGTATGCCAACCATATCTTCTTAAGAACAATTCGTCCTTCAAGCCCATTCCTAGCCTTTTGGTATTGTGCACGAATTCTTCGCGGCTTCTTGTGTAATTCCTCCCGGCTTTTCACTATTTTTTCTCTTTTCGCTCCGCAATTCATCCAAACTTTATTTATTACCTAAAAATGCAAAATTAAGTAAGAAAAATATTTATTCTTGAAAACAATGAAAATACAGAATATGGGATAAAATGTAGAATTATGCGCAAAAGATGAGTTAAATGCCAACAAAAAGGGATAAATTATACATATTTGGCACTCATCAAATACCCCCAAACCTGAATTTTACTTGTCCTCAAGTAAAACAAAACTAAGGAAATCCTAACTATACCACTGTCGCTGGTCTCTCGAATGCATTTAGCGTATGCACTAAGCCTTTTAAACCACTAAGTGTCCCTAGTGGACGAGTTGAAGTCTCGTGAAGGTTTGCTTAGAACGTACCTACAAAGTTCTAGGTCAAAATATAAGCTCAGATTCCATCAAATGTGACATGTGCAAAACAGTTTAAGCTCACAGCAAAATGGAGATGTCAATCTAGCTATCGAAGGCACAATCCTAGCACTGATAACAAAAAAGACATGTGATAAGAGTGTAAAGTGTATCTACACATGTGTAAAGAAAGATCTGAAGTTATGACTACTAATCACCAAGAGATAGTTTCTCAGGCTAAGAACCAAGGTCGAAATCTAGCTAGCTGTCCGGACTTTACGAGAATTGTGAATGAGTTGGAGGTATTTCACAATTACTCGCGTTGTACATCAATGGCATACACCCTCCTTGCTTATTACAATGAAACAACAAAATGACTATTTACATGACTCTTATTTACATTGACTACTCTTTTATTTTTGGAACAAGAGAGATGGAATTGAAAATACTTGATTTTTTTTTTTTTTTTTTTTTTGAAAGGAAACACTTTTGATACATATACAAAAGGAAACAAAAATTACATGACACTTTGCAAGAGGTAGCCCTTTTTGATGCACCCAGTTAAATTCGATGGTTGTCTTTCTTAATGTAACCTCCACCTTCTATCCCAACCAACCAAAGAACAAGCTAGTCAAGTTTCGTTCAGTATTCTAAAGTGATTGGCAATCGTAACTTCCTATCAAACACCTTGAAGATCGAGGCCATACATGTATTGGTAGATCGTGCGCGTGCAAATTTCTTATCACTATGTGAATTGTGCTAGAATCAGGGTGCCTAAATATCTAGACTAAGACTCCTAATAATTACATATTTGCACAAGAGTCAACATTTCAAGGTAAATGAGCTCCATTTTTATGTTTTTTTTTTTTTTAATTTTTTTTTAATTTTTCGATTTTTTAAGAAGGAGTTCGTTTTCAATTATAGCATTATATGGTATCTACTCTATACCCCCAAACCTAAACTAAACATTGTCCTCAATGTTTCAAAATATGGAAAGAATTATAAAACAATATATGAAGAGGAACATGCTGAGTAGAGTAAAAGGAGAGAGAATACCCGATTGTACGGCGAAAGCTCGATTAAAACTCCGTTATTCAAGGCAAAAATCCATCATATTAGGAGTCACAATGGATGAGCACAAATATATACAAAAGGAAATTTAACTAACACATTATCTACAAGAAAATTTGGTTTTTAATGGGATTGGACTTTTTGGAAAAAATTTGGTTTTGTTGGGAAAAAGAAAATTTTGGTTTTTAGGGAAAGATTTGGAAAACTTTTTGGTTATTTAGGGAAAGAGTGGACCAGTTTAGTCCACATAGACTGGGTCCTCCAGGTTGGTTGTTTCAATGTCGGGTGGAAATGGCTCAAGGAATGGCTTTAATCTCTGCCCGTTGACTTTGAAAACGTTCTTGTTGGAACATCCTCCAGCTCTACAGCTCCATGAGGAAAAACTGTGCGTACTAGGTACGGACCCTTCCATCTGGAACGCAGTTTTCCTGGAAAAAGATGTAATCGGGAGTCATACAGCAAGACTTTCTGACCAGGAGTGAAGGATTTGCGTAGAATACGCTTGTCATGAAACATCTTCATCTTCTGCTTATAACTTGGCACTATCATAAGCCTCATTTCTCAATTCTTCCAACTCGTTGAGTTGAAGTTTCCTTTGAATTCCAGCTTCGTCCAGAGAAAGTTCAGCTCTTTGATTGCCCAGTAGGCACGATGTTCTAATTCCACAGGTAGATGGCACGGCTTTCCATACACTAGACGATAGGGGGACATGCCAATTGGTGTCTTATAAGCTGTTCTATAGGCCCACAAAGCATCATTCAATCTCAATGACCAATCTTTCCTGGACGGGTTAACCGTCTTCTAGAATGTGCTTAATTTCCCTATTAGAACTTCCACTTGTCCACTAGTCTGAGGGTGGTACGGAGTAGCAACCTTGTGAGTTATGCCATACTTGCGTACTAAAGACTCAAAGTACTTGTTACGAAAATGTGAACCGCCGTCACTGATGATAGCTCTAGGGGTACCAAAACGTGCAAATATTTTCCTTTAGAAATGAAAGTACCACCTTGTGGTCATTTGTTCTGGTTGCTATGGCTTCTACCCACTTAGAAACGTAATCAACTGCGACTAGGATGTACAACTTGCTGTCAGACATGGGAAATGGACCCATGAAGTCTATCCCCCAAACATCAAAAATCTCCACAATCAAAATGGGGTTCAATGGCATCATGTTTCTCCTCGAAATGCTTCCTAGCTTTTGACAGCGTTCACAAGCAACACAATAATCATGGCAATCCTTGAACAATGATGGCCAATAGAATCCACACTGCAAGATCTTTGCAGCGGTTTTCTTGGCACTGAAATGGCCTCCACATGCTTGGTCATGACAGAAAGATATCACATCTTTCTGTTCAGTGTTGGGGACACATCTCCTAATGATTTGGTCTGGGCAGTACTTAAACAAATATGGGTCATCCCAAAGGAAATGTTTAACTTCAGCCAGGAATTTAGAGCGGTCTTGTCTCGACCAACGTGAGGGCATCCTACCTGTAGCGAGGTAGTTAACAATATCAGCAAACCAAGGAAGGTCTGAGATAGACATCAGCTGTTCATCTGGGAATGATTCTCTAATCAGCTCAAATTCATCAATAGACTCTAAAGTTAATCTAGACAAATGATCAGCAACCACATTCTCACAACCTTTCTTATCACGGATTTCGAGATCGAATTCCTGTAATAAGAGTATCCATCGAATAAGGCGAGCTTTAGCATCCTTCTTGGAAAGAAGATACTTCAAAGCCGCATGGTCTGTGTATATGATGATCTTAGACCCTATCAGATAAGATCTAAACTTGTCTAATGCGAAAACGACGGCAAGCAATTCCTTCTCGGTAGTTGAATAATTGAGTTGGGCATCATTAAGGGTTTTGCTAGCATAGTATATCACATATGGTAGTCTATCAACTCGCTGTCCTAAAACAGCACCAACAGCATAATCAGAGGCATCACACATAAGTTCGAACGGAAGCTTCCAATCGGGTGGTCGGACTATAGGAGCGGTGGTGAGAAGGGTTTTTAATTCCTCCCATGCCTTCACACAAGCAGCATCGAAATTGAAGGCAACATCTTTGGAGAGAAGACTGCACAGAGGTCTGGAGATTTTGCTGAAATCTTTGATGAATCGCCGGTAAAAACCAGCATGACCTAGAAATGATCTGATCTCCTTCACAGAGCAAGGTTGTGGTAGATGTTGAATGAGGTCAACTTTAGCTTTATCCACTTCAATTCCTTTTTCTGAGATGATGTGTCCTAGAACTATTCCTGAATTCACCATAAAATGGCATTTTTCCCAATTTAGAACAAGGTTCTTTTCTTTACATCTGGATATCACGAGGGCAAGATGCTTCAAACATTCGTCAAACGAGGAACCAAAAACAGAGAAATCATCCATAAAGATCTCGAGAAAACTATCTATCATGTCAGAAAAAATGCTCATCATGCAACGCTGAAAAGTAGCAGGTGCATTACACAACCCGAAGGGCATACGTCTATAAGCAAACGTCCCAAATGGACACGTGAATGTAGTTTTTTCCTGATCTGGAGCAATGTGAATTTGGTTATAACCGGAAAAGCCATCTAGAAAACAGTAGTGACTGTGTCCAGACACACGTTCTAGCATTTGGTCAATGAAAGGGAGCGGGAAGTGATCCTTCCTTGTTACTGTGTTCAACTTCCTGTAGTCGATGCATACTCGCCATCCTGTGGTTGTACGAGTAGGGACTAATTCATTCTTGTCGTTCTGAACTACAGTAATGCCTGACTTCTTAGGCACAACTTGAATGGGACTAACCCATTTGCTATCGGGAATTGGGTATATGATACCCGCATCAAGTAGTTTCAGGATCTCTCCTTTGACTACATCTCTCATGTTAGGATTAAGTCTCCTTTGCATTTCCCTCGATGGTTTGGCATTCTCTTCAAGGTTAATGTGGTGCATGCAAATGGTGGGACTAATTCCTTTGAGATCTGAGATGGTCCATCCTAAGGCCTCTTTGTGTTCCTTAAGTACTTCTAAAAGCTTACTTTCCTGTTCCGTGTCTAAACATGATGAAATAATGACGGGTAAAGTATCAGAAGAACCTAGGAATGCGTACTTCAACGTACTAGGCAATGTTTTCAATTCAAGCTTGGGTGGCTCAACAATGGATGGAAAAGCTTGGAATCAGAGAGTAAGGGTGGTTCCACTTCATATTTCCTTTCAGTGACGTCCATTTGAGGTACAGATTCGAGCAGAGATAGGACGTCACTACAGTATGCATCATCATAGGAATCTGGTTAAAGTTCTCCATACATGCTTGAAAGGGGTCGACGGATAGAATGTTAGTCAACGAATCTTGCATTAATCCTTCAATCATATTAACTTCATGCACATCATCATCATCAAGATTCACAGGTTGTTGACTAATATCGAACACATTCAATTCTACCGTCATGTTACCAAAAGACAGTTTCAACACTCCATTACGAATTAATGATCGCGTTGGACGTAGCCAAGAAAGGACGTCCTAAGATGACAGGAATGTGACAGTCTGGGTTTTGTACAGGTTGAGTGTCTAAGACAATGAAGTCTACGGGAAAATAGAATTTGTCAACCTTGATCAAAACGTCTTCGACCACTCCACGAGGAATCTTGACAGATCGGTCTGCCAGTTGTAGAGTGATAGATGTTGGTTTCAACTCCCCAAGACCTAACTGCTCATAAACAGAATATGGCAGTAGGTTAACACTTGCACCTAGGTCTAATAACGCTTTATTGACCGTGTGTTCTCCTATAGTGCAAGAAATTGTTGGACATCCTGGATCCCTAAACTTGGGTGGAGTTTTGTTCAGAATGATGGAACTCACCTGCTCAGCTAAGAAAGCACGTTTGTGCACATTGAGCTTGCGCTTTTGAGTACACAAGTCTTTGAGGAATTTGGCATAAGCAGGGATTTGCTTGATTGCTTCAAGAAAAGGAATGTTGATGTTGACTCTCTTGAACAGATCTAACATCTCATTGTAATGGGTACTTTTCTGTTGATAGATCAATCTTTGAGGAAATGGGGCAACAGGAGAATGAGTTGGCAAAGGGACATTCACAGCAGTAGAATTGTCAGCTTTCCAACTTGCTCAGATTCTTTGGTTTTCTGGGGTTGTGGAGACAGCGTGGAATTTGTATCAGATTCATTAGGTTCGCCCACGTTGTTCTCGATGACTTTACCACTTCGGAGGGTGGTAATGGCATGGACTTGATCGGGTGAGGTTTCAGTGCAGGATGTTGTGCCTGTTTGAAATATCCTCTTTGGATTTTGTTGGGGTTGGCTAGGAAGTTTACCCTTTTCTCTCCACACATTTGATCCATCTTTTGATCTAGATTTTTCTGACTTTGCATCAAACTCTGGAACATTTCCTCTAGGGTGGATAATCTCTTGTCGGTATTGTGTTGAGGATATGATTGTTGTTGAGAGTTTGATTGTTGTTGAGGGTTTCTCGGGTGTTGATAACCTTGATTGTTCTGATATCCCTGATTGTTTTGATAGCTCTGATTGGGTTGAGATGGTCCTCCCTGAGTGGGTCCTTTTGACCATGAAAAGTTAGGGTGGTTTCTCCATCCTGGATTGTAGGTCTGTGAATAAGGGTTATGCTCTGGTTTTTGAAACATGGCATGTGCCTGTTCAAGCCTAGATTCCTGGACTGCAAGCAAATCGGGACAATTTTGGAATTGATGGTTGGGATCGTTACAAGCGGCACAACACGAAGCGACATGTTCTCGGAGAGTAGTGGTGGAAGGTTTTGAATTTTTATGTAGTTCTAACTCTTCTAATCTCCTAACTATTGATGCCATGTTTGCTCTTCCCTCGAAATCCGCTTCAATCCTAAAAGCCTTTGCTTCGGATGTAGTCTTTCTGGTTCACGGATGGATTCCCACTGTTGCGTCTTTTCAGCTACTTCAATCAAGAAGTCCCAAGACGCATCAGCAGTTTTGTCTACGAATAGACCATTACACATCGACTCAACCGTTGTTCGGGTGGACACATCTAGACCTTCATACAAAATTTGCACAAGTCTCCATTTTTCAAAACCATGATGGGGACATTGGAGCAATAATTCATTGAATCTCTCCAGGTATCTAGCTAAGGTCTCACCTTCTAATTGCACAAAGCTATTCAGACTTTGACGAATTGTCGCAGTCTTGTGGTTCGGGAAAAACTTTTTGAAAAACTCCTTTATGAGGTCATCCCATGTCATGATGGATTGAGGCTGTAAAGCAAGAGCCAGGCCTTTGCCTTATCTTTCAGGGAGAAGGAAAAAGCCTTAACTTTAGGGTTTCGTCGGACATTTGAGTGAAACGCAGAGTTCCACAAATTTCCTCGAATTCTCTCACGTGGTGGTACGGGTTTTCATTCTCAACACCTCTAAAATAGGAAGCATCTGTATGGCTTGATTTCAGCTCATAAATGGCCATTAGCTCGGGTAGCACAATACAAGAGGTTGACTGGGCTCTAGTTGGGTACATATAATCCTTGGGGTACGGGTTCGCCCATTGTTTCGGATTGATCTGGGCTGTCTACCTCAGAACTCAGAATTTCGATAGGTTCTTCTTGATTAATTCTAACAAGTCTGTTTGTTTGGTCTCTAGGTCACAATCATGTCCTTGTAGGTACCTCAACTAACATGTGGTCAGACAGAGCAATCGAAACAATTTTGGACCACAAGGGTTACGAAGATTTGGTTTTGGTTTTAATAAGGGATTTTTGTTTTTTGGTTAAAGGTGGGCTTTGGAAAAAATTTTTTGAACTAAACCTAGCATAAATTAGCACAACCCATAAAGAAAATAAAAACAATAATATAATTAGACAAGCCCATAAAAGAAAAGAAAAATAAAAGAAAAATTAAAAAAAAAAAATAATTACAGTCCCAAAAAAAAAAAAAAAAAAAAAAAAAGAAAATAAATAAAAATTATTACAATCCCAAAAAAATAATTAAATTAATTATTACAAGCCCGAATTTGAATTTAAATGAGGCCCAAGTGGGTTAACTCATGGGTTAGGCTTACTTGGTTTTTGGAGGGAAGCCCAAAAATAGGCTTTTAGTCCCCTTTTTAGTTGAACAGCCCAGTTGGGCTTTAGGATCGTCCTAAGCAGCTCACGCTCAAGCCCAGCAACAGCAGTTGGGTTTAGCAGCCCGGCAGAAGCAACATCAACGAAGCCCACCTCAGTTGGACGAGCCCAGTAACACTTGGCGAGCCCAGTTCAGTTGGTGAAGCCCAGTTCAGAGAAGTACAAGCCCACCAGTAGAAGGCAGAGCCCAGCAGCAGCAGGTAGCATCCCAGTTGCTTTGGCTTGGCAGCAGCAGGCTTTGGCTTGGCAGCAGCAACAGCAGCAGCAGCAGCAGCAACTCAGGTTTCAGCAGCAGCAGCAGCTCAGGTGGCCTAGCAACACAGCTCTGCAGCAACTTAGACAACTCCGCAATGATCTTGACAGAGATGCAATGGTAGATGAAAGACAGCAAGGATAAGAAATTCAACACACAGCACCACTCCCCGGCAGCGGCGCCAAAAACTTGGTGTGGAATGGAAAACACACAAAAACTCTTGCAAGTATACAAGGTCAAGTTTTATAATATAGGGATAAGAAAGGGATCAGTCCACAGGGAGTAGGAGTGCTTAAAAGTTTAACCTAAGCTGTCAATGAAGGAAGCAAACAATATGGCAGTGAGCAGTGATGGATGAAGGCAGATACAAAGAACTAAAACAGTTAACACAAGATGGCAGCACAGCAAGGATTAGATGGCAGATGATATAAAATAACAATGGCAGGGAACCAAGGCTGTAAGCCAAGGGCAGGAGTGAGTTTGTGCACTGACTTCAGTGCACAATAGGCTTCAAAATGCAAGAACTAAGCAAAACAGTAAAGGAAAGTAACTGAGCAGTGAATAAAAGCAGAGCTGGAATTGCAAGTGACTGAAGAAAGGAATTGTGGCTAAGCTAAAGGCTTAGAATCCACCTTGGTGTCCTAGCCAAACAATGTAGTTCTAGGTTGAAATTAATACCCTAAGCATACAATTGGAATGGAAAGAAAATCAGCTTGCTCAACTAATGTGCTCCTAGCATTGACTGTCTTTTGACAGTACAATCAATCACAAGCACACAGATGAGCACTAATCACTCCCATTGCTCAAGAAAAACAAGCATTAAGGCTCTAACCTAGCAATTCATCATCCAACAATGCACTAAGGCTTCATCTGAGCCTTAGCTGCAGTAACTTAGCTCATGAAAAACATGTTAACAGCATCAACATTCATCACATATGCTAATTGAAACAACATTCTCAACATTGAAGATAAAAATCAAAACATCATATAACATTCACTATCAACTGTCATGCAATAACTGAAATTTAAATTGCAAACAAACAGAACAAAATGTTTTTCTGGCTAGTCCAGAGATCATCCCCCTCTACCCCTCTACATCACCCCCTATTTATATCACCAAATACCCAATTTTTCCGAAATTCTATAATTGAAATTAGGGTTTTCAATTTCCGAAATTTACTCACCAAAACTTTGAATTGGCGTCGCCCCATGTCTTCTCTGCCTCTCTCGGTTCTTCTCCTGCTCCCAATCGCTACAATTGCTCCCTAATTTGAGGTGTTTTATCAACCCTCACCTAGGTCAGTTGGTGAGAGAGGTTAAAGCGCTTCGAATTAGGGGGATGGGTCGTGTCGGGTAATGATGGAGATGGTGGAGTTGGTGGTAGAAATGGTGGTGACAGGAGCGATGGATGATGGAAGTAGAATAGGTGGTGGTACGGCAGGGTATGGTGGTTCTGTTGCAGAGAGGGGGAGAGGAAGAAGAAGGTGGAGGTCGATATGGGTTAGGGTAGGGAGCTGTTTGGCTAGGTCATAGGGTTCGAGTATTAGTGTGTTAGGCGGGTGTATCAAGATGTGTGTACCACGAGCTGAAGCCGCTGGATATGGAGATGGTAGGTGGATCGGACGGCTAAGAAAGAAGCAGCTTGTAGCGACCGTAGGATGTAAAATACAACGAAGTATACGGTGCGAGATTAGGTTAGGTGTTGTAGTGTTTAGGGGAATCATCGGGATTTGATGCACAGGCATAGGAGCGACCGTAGGATGCTGAAATGCTTCGATCTGACGGCTGAAATCCGAGACGGGCTTGGATATAGAAAATGGGTTTGGGTGAGGGTTTTGGGCCTTGGGTATGCCAAGCCCATATCTTCTTTAAGAACAATTCTTCCTTCTTGAGCCCATTCCTAGCCTTTTGGTCTTGTGCACGACATTCTTCGCGGCTTCCTTGTGTAATTCCTCCCGGCTTTTCACTACTTTTCTTCTCTTTTCGCTCCGCAATTCATCCAAACTTTATTTATTACCTAAAAATGCAAAATTAAGTAAGAAAAATATTTATTCTTGAAAAACAATGAAAATACAGAATATGGGATAAAATGCAGAATTACTGCGTAAAAGATGAGTTAAATGCCAACAAAAAGGGATAAAATTATACAATATTTGTCACTCATCAATATAGCCATACGCGTCTCTGAAAACCCCTTCGTGATCTCTGGTTTCCATGGGATCATGAGTAGCCTCTTGTCGAGTAATGCCAGCGGCTCTGAGAGTTTTCAAAGGAATGATGTTAATGGCAGTGCCGACATCAACAAATTCTCTCTTGAATTTGTTTCCTTTAATATGCACTGTGGTGAGCAGTCCTCAGTCATACATTTCTTTGTCAATGGCTGAAGGTTCGGGAGGTACTTCTGAAATCAGCAGGCGTTTTCCAGATACTATGTAGTTCAAAGCCGTGAACATGTCTCCCCTTTGCTCCTTTGAAAGATAGAGTAATTCGCAGACATGCTCTATTAATGATTGGACTGCTTCCTTGACTGGTTCTTCAGAGATGGAGAAAGTTCTGACTCAACCTTTTCCCTGAATATGCGTTTCAAAACTTTGCAGTTACTTGTGGGGTGATTGACGAACCTTTGGAAGCGACAGTAACGAGGATTTTCCATGTCCTCCTCAGTTGGTTCTCTCCTGACATATGGCAATTTGATTGCACCATCTTGGATCCAGGCATCCAGTATTTCGAGCACTTCTCCAATGGGGAGAGGAAAGTCAGGTGCCTCTTGATCAGGAGTCTTTGTACGTTGGACAGGGGCCTGTGCCTCTGGTTTGTCCTTCTTTTGTGTCTTTGGAGGAGATGAGGTATGCTTACTTGGAGGTTCGGCCTTGCGTTTGCTCCCTTCTGCAATAACGTTTATGGAGGGATGCAGGTTGTACTGCTTGTTGATCAAACGTCTGCTTCCTCGAGTGTCTCGTGATTCTTCTGTCTTTGTAGGTTTTGCTCTTTCCAACAGAGCAGGTGCAGCAGTCGCCGATCGCTTCGCAGCTTCGTGAAGCTCTGAGAAAGTCTTAAAACGAAGATTTTCCAGTAAAGCTCTGTAGACCGGGATCATGCCATTGGTGCATAAATATACTAGTTGCTGCTTCGTGACATTTGGATCATGGAAGTCCAGGGCCTGGACTCTTAATCTTTTCACTAGTAATTGGTATTTTCGCTAACCCTCTGAAACATTCTCCCAAGATCAGAGAGAGTGACTTGTTCTGACACAAAGAAGTACTTCCTGTAGAAGGCGTTAATCATTTTTCCCCAATTGTTGATAGTCCCTGGTGCGATGTTGTTGTACCAGGTGTATGCCCTACCTTTCAAAGATTATGAAAACTCCCTGAGGCGAACGACACGGTTGTGTTCATGTTCTCCAAAGGCTTCCAGGAAACGAGAGACGTTTTCTCGAGCATTTCCAGTTCCATCATACAGAGTGAAAGTTGGAGAAGTGTAACCTTTCGGAAGAGGGATCCTTTGCGTAGCAGCAGGATATGGAGGCTGGTGACGATGGACATGTGATGTCTTATCCTTTCCATGATTCTCCAAAAGGCGCTCCAAATCTTCCGGAGTAATGAAATTTGATGGCTCCTTTAATGATGGATCGTCTGCGCCTTTGCGGACTTCATTGTCATCCATCGTATGAATTGGAACCACCTAAGGATCAGCATTTGAGGATTTATCTTTTTCCTTTCCTTTTTCTTGAGTTCTCTCTGACATCTTGTCAGTGAGAGTCTTCAGATAATTAAACAACTCTTTCTGTGTATTAGCCATATCGGTTTGATTCTTTGCAAGAGTCTCTTGCACTTTGATGAGATCAGCAATAGTAGGTGGTGGGTCTCCTCTGACTTCCTCAGGGTGTCGGCCGAACAGAGGATGACCTTCCGTGTTAGCGTGAGGAGGAGTAACATCATCACCGCCAGTGTTAGAGGCCAGAATTGTTTCCGGGATATCCTCATTGTTGTTGTTGCTAGTGCTAGCGTCGTTTGTGTTGGAACCTGTAACTAACCCAGACCTAAGACCAGCCATATTGTGAAATTATGAGATTGCAGCCGAGAGATTAAACCCCCACTGCGGTCGCCAATCTGTAGATGGGGAAAAACGATTTGCTGGTTTTTACGGAATTGAGGAGACGTCCGTGTGGAGACTCCTTGTACCGAGAAAATTGTTGAACCGCACACAGATGCACTGCAAGAAGGGAGTTCTTTAAGTTCGAGAGATGAATCTGTAGGACTCCGGCCTAAACTAAGAACAATGGCCGTTCCAGAGTCAATTCGGTCACAAGAAAGGAAGCTGAAAAATGTGTGGGATCACTGGTGATTTGAGATTGTAGGTGTGTTGCGATTTCAGCGTACGAACGCTCTGAATGATTAAATTTTACTCAATTGAGAGTGATTGCTCAGATGATGAGTTCGTGTAGACGAAGGATTGTCTGTATGAACTTTCCTAGAAATTGCTTGTTTAGACGAATGTTCGAGTGTTTGAATCTTGTCCTTTCAATCATGATTCAGAGGTCTTTTTATATTACTAAATTAAAAACACCATGATCCCATGAAGTGTGACAGTTGCTGGAATCAGAGAGTGGGGAAGTGGGAAATCGTGTTAAAACCAGTTGCTCATCGTGCGGAGACTTGGTTAATTTTCCACCCACTACTTTGTTGACTCTTCCAACTGATTGCACGACTTGCTCACATTCTCGTCGTGGGTGAACACACATGCCGTAGACCGCCAGACCAAAACCCTAGTTAATATCCCCTCATGTGACACGATTGATGTCTCGTGATTATGGAGTCAGTTGCTGACTTTATGGGACGATGAGTCCATGTATTCCGAGTTGAACATGATTTGCAAATGTTTTGAAACTCATGAGTTAAATACGTCTGCTGAGACGAGGTATTATCATGTTGATAACCTAAGGCGAGCAAACTGTGTTGCTGAATTGTTGAATATTGATAGTTGAACAAATATTCTTTAATCTGAGCAAATATTGCTGGTTTGAGCAAATATTGCTAGTCTGAGCGAATATTGCTAGTTTGATCAAATATTGCCGGTTTGAGCAAGTATTGCTCGTTTGATGAATTGTTGGTAAGACCAAATAAAATATTAATTTAAGATACCGATTGCTGGGTCGAGAATAATAAATAAAAGTGTTGATCATGGAATCAACATAAAATTATCAGTATTCGAATCTACTCAGAATCATGTTTTTGCAGAGTTCTGGATTCAAAATCCTAATTTTAATGAATTGATGATTTATTGAAAATCAACTGCAGAGTGAAGCAGGAACCTGACACATGGGATGATGAGTCCACCATGTAACGCCCAGATGCTCGAATGAGAAAAATACCAAAGTCTCTTGAGGACCAGTTGGTGAAAGAATGATTAAATGCTGGTTTAATCATTTATTAAAATAATGCTCGTGTGAGCGGCAGATAACAAAACCTAGCCATGAAAAGATGAGGGACCGACCAAGAGATCATGAGACCGTCACTTGGTGGTCATGGGACCAATTGATGGTCTTTTGAGCGAACCCATGATTGTTTGAAAAGAGTTCGAACCTAATACGAGCAATTGAGCAAATTAGGTTAAAATAACTAAAATACGTGGGACAGGCCATTTGCAAGCCTTAGGCTCACCCTTGGTCGGTCAAGGGGATGTGCCCGTGTCACCATGATGTTCGTGTCTTAGTCCTGAGGGTTTCAATATTTTCTGGTGTGCGTTCCAGCATCATTTTGAGAAAATATGCAGAATCTAGGGTTTTGCTGAAACTAGGAAAAATACATGAGATGATGAAAAATAATAAATAAAACATGGAATTGCAAGGTGTGGGACCGGCCACGTCTAGGGAATGGCCGGCCGGCTGACAAGCATGGTCCCACACTTTCCTAGTTTTATGTAATTTTAAGTATTTTCTATGAATTGAGGGAAATTCCATGAAACTGGAGAGTTTTATAAAATTAGGGAACTTCCATGACATGAGAGAAATAAAATAATAATAATAAAATAGGGAATGATAGAGTGTGGGACCGGCAATGGCCAAGGCATGGCCGGCTGGCCAACGGGCACAGTCCCAGGGCACTCTTCCCAATTTTATGAAATTTTCATGATTTTAGAGAATTTTCATAAAATCAGAGAGATTTGTTGAAACCAAGGTATTTTGTTGAAATAAGGGAGTTTTCATGGAATGAGGAAAACAAAACAAATAACAATAATAGAATAAGAGGCGTGTGGGAACGGCTAGGGCATGACCGGCCGGCTAGGGCCCGGTCCCACGAGTTTTCTTAATTTTATAATATTTTTCATGGGTTTAGGGAAAATTCATGAAATCGGGAATTTTCATGGTTTTAGGGAAAATTCATGAAATCAGGGAATTTTCATGGATTGAGAGAAATAATAAAATAATGGGGACGTGAGGTGTAAGACCGACCACGACTAGGGCATGGCCCGCCGACTGGTGCTCGGTCCCGTGACACCTTTCCCTAATTTTATTATTATCTTGACATAAAGAAATATCATGAGATTAAAGAATTTCCTTGAATCGAAGGAGATTTGCTCGAACGAGAGAATTTTCATGAGATCAGGGAAAAATAATAAAATATGATAAAATATAAAATTGGGTGTGGGACTGGTCACGGCATGACCGGCCGGCTGGTGAGCCCAGTCCCTGGCGCATTTGCTAATATTTTATTATTATTATTTTCCTTGCTATTTTTCATAGGTTCATCGTTCATTCGTATTTTTGAAATGCTCGTTTGCGCATTCAAATGTTGGTTTGTGCATTATTCCTAAGTACACTTGCACCATTTTAGTTAGGGCTTATTCGATGCTCAGATGCCTATTTCTTTTAATACTTATCACTAACCAGTGGAATTCTGCTGGGAAGAACCACGAATTGAAATGACGAAATATAACGAAGAATCGCAGAATATTGCTGGATATTCAGGCGATGAGAGATAATTAACTGATGGCTCTATACTAGCAGGGCTTCCTATCTAGGAGCATTAATTATCTGAGAGTTGAGCAATATGAACTTGCTGGAGTATCATATTTCTCCTATGTAGTCAGGGAAAACCTGGTTGCATCCTGAAGACGTTGTCGCTCTATACTAGCAGGCATGCTGTCTAGGAGCCGTCCAATCTTTCGATTATATATAGAAATAATTACTGAAATTGCTCAGTATTCATGATATGTGTCGTGGCCTCAGCTGGGAGACTACACATCTACATATACTCTGAGAGACAACCTTCTCAGTCAGAGATTTTATGGCATGAGCTTTCATGCTTTGTTGAGAGAAATGAGTCTCAATACTCATCTGATTGCCGTATCTGGAGTATGCATAATTATGGTTTTACGATTTTGCCCTTGTCGAAAATCCACCATCTACAGCTGGCTAGGTCAATGACGCTGCTGGCTACGGAATGGTGAATTGTGCTGCTTTGGATGGCTAGGAGCAAGCGGATATGGCGCATTTCAACACTAAGATAAAGATGTGTTGAGACAGTGATATCTGAAAACACGGTAGTGAGTGTTTTGGAATTTGCACGTCTCAACACTAAGAGAAAGGATGTGTTGAGGCAGCATGCCTGGCAACATGGTGGTGAGTGTTGGGGAATTTGCACGTCTCAACACCAAGAAGAGAGTGTGTTGAGGAATCATGCCTAGCAACACAGCGGTGAGTGTTGATGAATTTGCACGTCTCAAAACTAAGAGAAAGGATGTGTTGTGGCAGCATGCCTGGCAACACAATAGTGGTGTTGAGGAATTTGCACGTCTCAACACCAAGAAGAGGGTGTGTTGAGGAAGCATGCCTAGAAACACAGTGGTGAGTGTTAAGGAATTTGCACGTCTCAACACTAAGAGAAATGATGTGTTGAGGCAGCATGCCTGGCAACATAATAATGGTCTTGAGGAATTTGCACGTCTCAACACCAAGAAGAGGGTGTGTTGAGGAAGCATGCCTAGCAACACAGTGGTGAGTGTTGAGGAATTTGCACGTCTCAACACTGAGAGAAAGGATGTGTTGAGGCAGCATGCCTGGAAACACAGTGGTGAGTGTTGAGGAATTTGCACGTCTCAACACTAAGAGAAAGGATGTGTTGAGGAAGCATGCCTGGCAACACAATAATGGTGTTGAGGAATTTTCATGCCTCAACACCAAGAAGAGAGTGTGTTGAGGAAGCATGCTTAGAAACAGAGTGGTGAGTGTTGAGGAATTTTCACGTCTCAACACTGAGAGAAAGGATGTGTTGAGGCAGCATGCATGGCAACACAATAGTGGTGTTGAGGAATTTTCACGTCTCAACACCAAGAAGAGGGTGTGTTGAGGAGACATGCCTAGCAACGCAGTGGTGAGTGTTGAGGAATTTTCAAGTCTCAACACTGAGAGAAAGCATGTCTGGCAACACAGTGGTGGTGTTGAGTAATTTGCACGTCTCAACACCAAGAAGAGGGGTGTGTTGAGGAAGCATGCCTAGCAACACAGTGGTGAGTGTTAGGAATTTGCACATAACAACACTAAGATATTTAAAATTTATTGAATATACCTAATAGATATAAAACATTTAGTTTAAGGATAGTTACTTAGCTCTGTCTCCGCTTGGAAAGTCCTTCGCGCATGATTGGGCTTTGGGTATTTTAGGCTCCCCCATGAGTGAGCAACATCAGACGTTAGTGATGACATCAGGATGATGACGGGTTGGTAGACGGACAAAAGTCCCAGGTCTTTGATGGGATGAAACAAAAGGTGGCCACAACTATGAACCTTGGATGGTTGTGATCACGATCCTTGACAGGGAGGAGTGTGGTGGCTACGGGCACGAACCTTGGAAGGAAGGAGTGTTGAAGCGGTTTCGGCTCCTGTAGAGGACGTTGAAGCTTATGGAGCAGAACGCCGAAGCTTCGGCTTCGGATCTGGGAGAGGATGTTGAGGTTTCGGCTTCGGCTATGGATCCTGGAGAAGCTTATGGAGATAATGTTTAAGCGGAGCGGATGCTGGAGCGAACGTTGAAGCGGAGTGACTTCTGGAGAGACGGTTGAAGCGGAGCGACTTATGGAGAGAACGTTGAAGCGGCTCCTGGAAAGAATTCCAGTGAAATTGCCATTAACCCTTGATTTCGAAAAACGAGTTGATATGATATGGCATATGCGAAGACGACACACAAATAGTGATGGTCGGAAAGTCGTGTTTTTCTCCTCATGGGAAAGAATACACTTCTTTTGTTTGATTTTTCCTTGCAACTCTCAGAGGCTTGACGGTTACAATGTTGAAGTTGGAGACCGCGTCAATCAGCGTGCTGTCAAACTCGACATATTTCAAGTGAACAGTGGTTAGGAGTCTCCGGTTCCATCTATCAATCGTGCTTTCCAGGAGAGGTTGGGGTTTGGGAACGGCTTCGCTGGCTGGAAATAATTGCTTTCCTGATACAATGCGGTTGAGGGCTGCAGATATGTCTTGACGCTGCACCTTGGAGAAATACAGAATCTCACATAAATGTTTCATCATAGACTGCACGATTTTGTGGACGGAGTCCCAAGAAATCATGCAGCTCCTGACGGGAAGAGGGTCTCTGTGAACTCAGGAGGGTTGCTGATTTTTTTGCCTCGATTTTGGAGAAGTCGTTCTTGATCTTCACGTGTGATGAAATTGGATTGCAGATTCTTTTCTACTGGGAGTTCAGGAGAAACACGAGCCTCTTCATCTATAGAGGCGCGTCCTACTGAAGTGCTTGCGTCAGATGTTAAAGTATTCCTTGTCAACTCCATTTGGGGTTGACGTGACTCTTGTGGTAGCCGCTCCGTTAGTGTCTTGAGGAAGATAGGTATCTCTTTCTGAATTGTAGCCATGTCTGTTTGAGACTTACGTGAACCTTTTGTCTTTCCATCAAATCAACAGTGGTAAGAGGAGGTTGGCTTCCTCTAGATCCTCCAGTCTCTTTTCCAGGTGATGGAGTGGCGGCGGCTTTGGTGACAACTGGCGGTGTCACGCTTAAAGAAATATTGGGGGTAGAGGCGGCTCTGGCGCTGGTTATAGGAGGTGTTACGCCAGAGGGGATGCTTCCGGTGTTGCTGGTGTTGGCGCTAGAGGGTGTAACGCCATGGGATGTGTTGACTGCGCTTGCATAGGACACATTGGTGTCGGTCATTTCCTCTTACTCTCGTTGGATACGTCCAGATACTATGTCTGCAACGTCGTTGGCGGGGGCACAGACCTCAGACAAGGATTCAACATTTTGTGCCATCTCTGAAATTGGTGGTGTTCTCCGAGCGAATGTTTGTTGGATCTTGCTACAACCGACTCGCCATACTCTTTAAAAGACAAAACATCTCATTTTGTGGCTTGGCAATATCAGCTCGATTTGCGACAACATCTTCTAATATTTTTGCCATGCCTTCTATGGTGATTGGATTTCGAACATCGCGGCTTTGGAAATGCTTCAGATGGCCGGGGTAACTCCTGAAGCGGAAGGTTGGGATTGGTGATTGAGATGAATTCTGGTTAATGATTGAATTTATACCTAAGACCCACCATCTTGAGTTTGGGAAGATTGGAATGAAAATCGAGAAATTGGATTCGCAACCGAGAGATTAATCTCCCACTGTGGTCGCCAATTGTTTGTGGGTGAAAACTGCTTCTGCCGGTTTTGGTAATTTTGTGTGGATGAGAAACGAGTCTAAAACCTAAACAATGCACTGCACGAGAGTACTTTTGATTCGAGAGATCAATCTGTTCAATCCTGGCCTAAACCAAGAAATGGTCGTTCCAGGCTTGCTTCGGTCACAAAGTGAAGGAGAAGGGTTAGTCTTAGGGAGGGAATCGTAGAAAGTGTTGAGACCAGAATCGTTGATTCTGAAGGTGTGGTTGTTTATGACTTGTATCATAAAGTAGAACTGGCTAGCAAAATGCAAAGCTATCAGGTGATTTCTGGATATTGTGTTGTTCTCTGACCAAAACTTGTTTTTTTGGTGGAAATAGGTGAAGCCTATTTATTCAAGTCATATTGAAACGTACCCTGGTCTCGTAGGAAGTGAGAACGATTGACTGGTGGAATAATGGAGTAACGTATAACCGTCAGAAACCCATGCTTCCATGATGAAGGAAGTGGATCCGTTTACACCCGTTACTTATTGCCTCCACTAATTGTCCCGCTTCATGACACTTTCTTATAACGGGCGCATTGCATGCCGCACGCTGTAAACCGCCAGACCAATACCCTGATGAGTATCCCCCAGTTTGTGACATGTTTGATGTCTCGAGTGTTTTTGTGGAAAACGTGTAGCAGGTTGCTATGTGTGGAAAGTCAAAGTCAAGAGTCTTGCCGCAGGAAAATAACATGTGATGCTATTAGGAACGTCTTGGATGATCGCTTAAAACTTTCCACAAGTCCGTCAGTTCGGTGGCGAGCTTGGATGGTTGAGATTGCATCTCATGAGGAAGGGTAGCCGTTGATTATGGCTACCTTATGTTGGCGCCTAGTAATAGCACGGTGGCGTTTGCACTGCGGCATGACTGGTATAGCTCGTGCATGCCAGTGGCACGGAGGTATAAGTGGCGCCTGGCGTAGCCATGGCCACGAGATTTAAACTGCTGGTCGCCTAAAACTTGCCACAAGTCCGTCAGTTTGGTGGCGAACTTGGATGGCTGAGATTGCATCTCAAAAGGAAGGATGGCCATTGATTATGGCCATATCTTGTTGTATAACAAAGTGGCGCCATTGGCATAGTAGCGTCTGGCATAGCCATGGCGAGGCGGCATGCTAGTGGCATAGCCGTGGCAATTGTTGTGGCATATTGGTGTTAGACCCAAATATGACTTCGGTAACATTGGCCATGTTACTAAGTTAATCTTAAGGACTTAGGAGAGTTACTGAACTCAGTTGGCAAGGAAACTTTTGGCTAAATTAGGGTTTGGCGTATCGCAACCCTATTCAGCACGTGCGGCATGATGGTGGCGTGGCTGGCATAGTTAGCACATGCCAGTGGCACGAAGTAGCGTCTGGCGTAGCCATGGACGCTAGATTTTGGCACATTGGCGTGGAAACATTGGCCCTGTTTCCACATCAATCCCAATTCTCTGGGAAACATTACTTGGCTTGGTTGGTGTATCAACTTTTCCTAAATTAGGGTTTGGTGCGTCAAAACCCGCAAACGCGCGTGCGGCATGTGGTCATTGCACATCGATGTTTTGTGCAAATGGTGCCATAGCCACGCCAAAGGAACCGTAGCCAAGCCATCATGTGGAAATGACCAAAAGAGCAGGATTCCCACAGGTGTCCATGTCATGGCGCCATTATTAGGGTTTCCTGGGTCCTGTACGGTTCGTGGCATGTTGTGGGGACCGAAGTGGCATGATTTGCACCACGACTGGAAATTAGGGTTAGGACTAACTCCACTAAAGAAGAGCCGTGTTTGGAATACCCTAATTGAATATGTTAAGGCGTTTGGCCATAAACAAGGAATGGGTTAGCACATTGGCGCGCTATTTATGGTAAGTTGCCACGTTCGGCATGTTTCTGTGGCAAAGTGGCGCGTTCGGCATGTTTGGCATGCCAATTAGCATATTAGCGCGACTTTTGGAAAGTCAATTTTCATTGTGACCATCTGGCGCAACTTTGCCTCTTTTAATACTGTGTCAGGTTTAGAGCGACCTGATTGGTCGATGGGAAGGGGGTCGGCAAGCAACATGGGTCCGACCTCATTCTAAATGCGTGTGGCACATATAGAGAGACCTGATTGTTCGATGGAAAGGGGGGACGGCAAGCAAGGGCGTGGCCACACTTCCAGTGCACCATGGCGGATTCAAAGCGACCTGATTGGTCGATGGAAAGGGGGTCGGAAAGCAGCATGGGTCGGCCTCATTTTAAATGCATGTGGCGCATTTAGAGCGACCTGATTGATCGTTGGAAAGGGGGATGGCAGGCAAGGGTGTGGCCACACTTCCAGTGCACTGTGGTGGATTTAAAGCGACCCGATTGGTCGATGGAAAGGGGGGCCGACAAGAAGCATGGGGCCGGCCTCATTCTAAATGCATGTGGCACATTTAGAGCGACCTGATTGGTCGATGGAAAGGGGGCGGCAAGCAAGGGCGTGGCCACACTTCCAGTGAACCGTGGCGGGTTAAAGCGATCTGATTGGTCTACAAAGGAATAAGGGCCTTTTGGGTAGCATGGGGCGTGGCCAAGTGGCACCGGCTAGCCTATGGCATGGCCACTCTTCCCTTATTGATGCTCCTACTCCGTGACTCTGTTTATTCTTTGTTTTCTGACTGAGTATTTTGCGCAAGGGCCTTAACCTTGGTACTTGGAGGTCCGTGCTACTCTGCTGCGAGTGAACACAAATCCGTCATGCCATACCGATATTAAGGGTTCTGCCGGGGAACATAGCACATGAAAAGTACTCAGTGAGTCTTATATTAATAAGTAATATAGGCAAGGCGTCAAAATTTACAAAACATCTGGGATGGCTGCTACATGCGCCAATCTGGATAAATTTCATGTAAATATATTGAACGGATTAATAAATATGCCAGTGGAGAGGTTAACACTCCTGGCTCTGTTTCCTTACAGAGTGACGTCACATCAGATGCAAGGTTTTACAATTTTAACCCTAAGCTAAAAACCACCATCAACAGTTACATAATCTCAACTCTACATTTCAATCATCGAAACATTCTTCTATAGTGTTATAACAATCGTTATTCATGACTATCGTCATCAAAACTATTTTCAAGATTGAAATGTCATCATGACTTTCGTCACGGATAAAGATGAAAAGTGGTTAAAGCGAAATCTTACCAACACGTATTTCGAGAAAAAGATAGGCGAGTAAACTCGGCTCGAAATAGCAAATGTGTATGTATGAAAACTATCATACTTATATGACCTTGCCTCAAGAGTAGGATATAGAGAGATAGACTTTTGAGTGATAGATAAGTTCAAGTCTCCACATGCCTTTTAGTCGGATGAAGTTCCACTAGTTCCTCGAGTAGTTCTTCGTCTTCGTAATATAATCGCCATGGAGTCTGGAGCTCAACTACACTAATCTGTCCTAAACCGAGACTAAGCTATAAGTAGTCTAGAAATCAAGACATATAGTTTTGACACCTAAACTTGACAAACATGCTTGAGATAGCAACGCATGCGAGTTCGACCGAGCAGTGCTCTAACACATTCAATCCATAAATGTCGTTGTTGACATTATAATAACAAAGCTAATACTCCCCCTAAAGGTAAGATAGGTAGATTTTATCAATCTGCACGTCTTTGTTATTTCCTTTGTAGTCCATATAACTACAAGTATATGATATGTTACTCCCCCTTAGTCTATGCTTTTACTATTTCGTTAGATAAACGTTTAAGCACCAATGTCCTTTCCCTTAGTGATACCAATCAATATAAATCAATACCAGTATCACTTGTTTACTCCATATATTTCTCTCGCTTTTTTGTCACAAAATGACAAAGAAACGAAAAAATAAAGGACAAACCGAAAGGATCTTACAAATCTTATTAGACTTGCAACCTATAAAGTTAAGCACGAGGGTTCCATACACCATTTTTGATAACCAATATCAAAACCGAAACAATAAAGTAATTTGTTTTGATATGTTACCAAGGAAACAATTGCCCGAATCAATTTTCCCTAATAGTTTAGCAAACCAAAAATCAACTAAGCACCTTAATTCCTTTGCTAAACCGATTGTACAAATACAATCGCTTGTTCGATAAGACCAAAATAAAGATAACTCTATTTTCTCATCAGGTTCTAATTATCCATATAATTTAGACCTTTAAATTTTAAACAAGACAAGTACTAGGTTAGTTAACTAGCATTTCTTGTTAAGGCATTCGATTAGACTTGAATAACCGAAACCTCTACTTTGATAAGTCTAACTAAGATCAGAATTAACTTAGTTTCTCTTATCCGGAATCGAATTGGACTAAACACTTCATCCCGTAAACATTTTCTTTCGTTAAGCCATAAACAATTCATACAAACCAAATAAATCAACTTGCATAATTATTCACCTCAACCGGAAGCAATTGAAACAACATAGACATTAAAGTACCGCAATTGCACCGAAATTTTGTAAGAATAAACAATTGGTACCACACAATAAAGCAAGATAACAATAGTTTTTCTTAAACGGAACAAATTGAATCATACACACACCCATAGAAAAATAATGGAATAAAACATCAATTGTATTGAAATTTTGTTAAGCAAAAGCAATAAATACATGAAATAAAATCAGGCTTTTCTTAAACAGGAAAACGGTTAACTAACAAACAAGTTACCTAAAATTTTGCATCCACTTCTCCAATATGTTTGCATCTTCTTCCAGGGAGAATTGATATCGAAATATCGTTATGTTGTCATCCTTATGAAAACAAAAGAATAACAACAACCAACCTTTACCAGTGAAAGGTTGAAAAGCCGTTTAACTATTGCAAGCAAAAGTTGAAAACCCCCAAACACATATGCTTTTATGCTAAACCAAACGATCCAACATATTGTGACTTTTTCACATATTGTTTCTATCAGAACCCGTCATGATCCTTTGATAAAGCCTACCAACATGGGCTAGAACTTAATCCTGCTAAACCAAAAAGTCACCCAAACCATAGGGGTTCACAACATTATGAGATCGAGTATTAAGGTTAGAAAACCGAAATCAAACATCCCATAAACATACATAGCAATAATATAAAGCATTCAAGCACAGGCTATGTAAATCAAAAACTATCACAAGAAAAATTATAAATCAAATAATTTTATTCATAATAAAATAGTTTTATTTATAATAGACTTAATACAATCATTGAAAGAAATCAAAAATTGTAGTGTATCATTCTCTTCTCAGTTCTTGTGAAGGTTGCTTTCAATAAAATGGATTCAAAATTTTCTGAGCACTTCCTTTTTCAGTAGATAATTTGTTCATTTCAAACAGTTGAGAATGAAGATTAGCTAGTACTTATTTTGAATCCTTTATCATCAGCTCATGATATCTAATGCAACCTTTAATAGTAAGAATTTGTTTCCTTAGAGAATCTTGAGAGTTATCATGAAGAGAGACATCATGAGTTTCAGTCATAACTGATGCACAAAGTGCTAAATCATCAAGAGATGATCCTTCTTTTACCGATTTATCCATTGAAATAAAATAGTCTTCTATCGGACAGGAAGAAGGTATATAAGATGGGAGAAAATTAAGGAATAATTTTGTTTATGTAAACTGAAAATACCTTTCCCAAAAATAAAAGATTTTTATTATTTTTCACTAAAGAAACAGTCATGAACAACTTGCCCAGATTTATGCTTCCTCACAATCAGAATTTTGGGAAACGGATGCATACTTCAACACAATCAGTGTCTGTGGAGGTGAGAAATATTCTCACCATAGTTAACAAAGACATCCTTAGGGTGGCTTATAAACACAATAGGCTGTGTTTCCTTTTGTTCTTTCTTTCTCTTGTAATTGCAAGAGTTTGCAATTTCCTTTTTTGATCTCATAAACTTACCAGTCTTCTTTATCCCCTTGCGAAGTGCTTTGATAAGTTTATTTCCAAGGAAGATTGTAGTATGATTATTTATTTCACATGAAGAACTTATCAAGTTATCAGAAAAACTAGTTTCTGATTCTCTTGGGTTTTCACCCAATTTTTCTTGATCAGATTTTACCATACGGGTTTTATCTGAAAGGAATTTCAAAAGGTTTTCAAGAACCAGTCTTAACCTTTTATTTTCCTTAATTTCCAACTCAAGCTTCTCTAGGAGTTGATTAGACTCACAGGATTCGTCATTGTTAGAGTTGGCAAGAAGTGCATTACAATCAGATATTTCTTCATTGGATTCTTCCTCCGAAATACCATCAAGAGTGGATACATACGCCTTGTTTCACTTTTGAGTTCTTCTGCTGGGATAATGTTTTGCCATATGTCCGAATCTACGACACTTGAAGCATTGTACTTCATCATTACCCTTTTTATGGCAAAGCGATAATGTATCATGAACATGTTTATCAAAAGATAAGATGTCCTTAATTCGTTGCGCTAGAAGCACAATAGTTGAGTCAAGCTCTTTTTCAACAAGTACCTTGTCCTCTTGGCAACGTTTCTCAGTTTGATTCTTCGGCAGAATTTCTATATCAAAGATCTTTAACTTCCCTACAAGAGAGCTTCGGGAAAGTATAGAAAGATCATTTCCTTCTATTATGGAATGTTTCTTAGACTCGTATCTGGATAGTAACGATCTGAGAATTTTGCATACTATTTCCTTTTCAGGTATAACCTTTCCAAGAAAGAAAGATGCATTAACAATCTCAGAAATTTTAGAGTTAAACTCCTCGAAAGTATCGTTATCATCCATTTTAAGGTGTTCCCATTCAGATGAAAGGGAAAAAGGTCGAGCTTCTTTTTCAGAATCATCTCCCTCGAATACAATCTCAAGAATATCCCATGCTTCTTTAGAAGTCCTACAAGTCAGCACATGGTGTAAAAGATCATGACTAACTGCATGTATAATGGCATCAAACCATCAGAATTCTGCTCTGCAAGAATCCTTTCTTCATGAGTATAACACGCTAAAAATGTGACCTCTGTTTCTGAATAATCTATCGGTTGTTGATATTCGTCTTTGCTTAATAGCCAAGTATTAAAATCTCGGGATTGAAGAAAATCTTTCATAACAGACTTCCATAATGGGTAATTTGTCCCATTAAATCTTGGCGCTATGTTAACTGAAGTCGATTCATGAGAATTCGAGTTCATTCTTATAGGTTGGATCTCACCAAACACAAATTGTTAGATCTTTTCGTGTTTTCCTACTCTGATACCAATTGAAAAGACGAGGGTACCCAAATATACCTCAATCTTAAACTTTTCAACCTGTAAGTCTTTTCTCCGAAAGTGATTGTCTATGGACTGAGTCGAGACAATACAACAAATCGGTTCACACTTCGTGTGATCGTCTATGGATACGAGATCGAGACAATACGACAACTAGATAACTTGTGTGATTGACTATGGATACAAGATCGAGACAATGCAATAACGAAATATGTTTACTTGATAAATGGTTCGGACTTAACCAAACACAAATAGGATTACTATCAAGTAAATAGGAATTAACGTTTGTGTAATTTATTTTAAATCATAATAACAAGAATTATAATTGCGGAAAATAAAAGTAAATGACACAGCAAGATTTTGTTAACGAGGAAACCGCAAATGCAGAAAAACCCTGGGACCTTGTCCAAAATTGAATACTCTCAGGATTAAGCCACTATACAAAATCAAACCAACTTCGTATAGTTGAGACCAAACAACTAAACGTATAGCTCACCTAGTTCCGTCTGTATTCCCACGCCTCCGACCTGTAATAAGTCACGTACTTGGAACAATTCCTTTGGCTCGTATTCCAAAAAGTAAAGGAACAACAAATCTGTTTGGTATCAACTCTTTTCAACCAAGTGATATGAGTTCGACAAAGTCTCTTCTGTTTATCTCAATAAACTCCCTCGTCAGGTTCTTAGATCTATCTTATTATCAACTACCGAAACAAATATTGTGCACACCAAAGATTATGAACCCAAATCAGAAATCTTCAAAGTCTTCTTTGTCTTCATATCTTCTTAGATCTTCAATAAACACCTGCACACAATCAACTTGAATCTCTTGTGATCAATCACGCACATAACGGAGTCTGTTAACAATGGATTATTACAAGAAGCCTTTAGATCTACAAACAGTCCAAAGATCCCCGTCGAAACTTTGATCTAGTTTGAGTGAATCTTATATCAGAAGAGAAGATTCTCAATCATAAACAAACTAGGTGCAATTAAAGTTCAAACACTGTTATTCAATCAAATCAATCGAAAACAAAAGATAAACCGCAATTATCTAGTTTCCCACCAACGATACTAATAGAGATTCTCAATCCCAAAGAAATCTTTAAACTGAGAGACCGTAAGAGATTTCGCCTAATTAGGTTACTCTCCTCTCCGAATAGGCGGCTTCACCAGTAGCAGCACAACTGAGATAATTCTTGTTGCACGAGGATTAGCTTGCTCGAAATGCAAACTTTCATATTTATAGACCAAGGAAGTTTGGACACCAAGGAATTTCCAAAACCGAAAATATTCTCAAGATATGCAATATATTCCAGATTTGGTTCCATAATTCCTGGAAATGCTTTGTCCAAAATAATGACCGAAAATCTCTTAGAAAATCTCCAACTAGTAAATGCACATTACTAATTTTCATTTTCAAAAATAAAATTAAAAACCTTAAATAAAAGATTCTCAATTTATTTTATTCGATTCAGGATTTCTTCATTTAGCTATTAAGGAATAACTTTGAACAATTAAGCGTTACTGCACATGTTCAAAGTATGTCGACATCCTTACTTTATAAGTCCTCTTTCATACTTACAATATTGAAACCGATTTGCCACACATCCAAACAAGTTTAGATTGGTTCACCTGACTTTCAAGAACTACGTGATTGATCAAGAACACTCAACACCAATCATGGGTTTCGCGGTTCTACCAAAACAAGTTTCGGTTCTACCTCCATGTGAGTACTGTGCATAGTCACACTATCTTTCCAAAAATTCAGTTGACTAGGTACTAGAATCGGTTCCCCACATATATATGGTATCTAACTTGTACTTATTTCACATGTCCATAGTATCGGTTCCCCTTTGCCTAAAATGTGTTGCACATGTCCATAGGTTAGGTTCCCCTTTATGCTAAAAACTTGCTGCACCTCATACAAGGATCAATTTCCATTTGTGATAGTGTTAGAACACTGCTCGCTCGAACTCGCATGCGGTGCTATCTCAAGCATGTTCGTCAATGTTAGCGATCAAAACTATAAGTCTTGATTTCTAGTCTACTATAGCTAAGTCTCGGACTAGGATATAAAGTGTAGTTGAGCTCAAGAATTCCATGGCGATCATCATAAAAGACGAAGAGATACTCAAGGAACTGGTGGAACTTCGTCGACTAAAAGGTATGTGGAGACTTGAACTTATCTATCACTCAAAAGTCTATCTACTCTATCTTCTATCTTGTGACAAAAGTCGTTTTGCTATATAGACTTTGATTATACACATTTGTTATTTCGATCCGAGTTTATCTCGCTTATTTATTTCTCGAAATATGTGTTAATAAGCTTTCGCTTTGGCCAAGTTCATCTTTACCTAGTGACGAAAGTCGTGTTATGTTTCAATCACTTGAAAATGGCTTTGACGAAAAACGGTTTGTGAATAACAACTATATAACGTCCTCTAAGAATGTTTCAATGATTGAAATGAGAGTTTAGATTATATAACCATTGTTGGATATAAGCATTGTGTGGAAACGCATACATGTATAAGTCCTTATTCCTTGAACCAAAGTATGCTTACTTTGTTGCTCAGGAAAACCGGAACAAGAATCCGCGAACCCAGTCCGCGTACTGTCGGAGGTTCTCTTCCCGAGAAAATCTGTTGGAGTTTGTAAACTTGTTACAAGTTTATTCCGGGTACTTAAGTCCGCGTACCAAATCCGCGTACTTAGGTTGGTTATATCTGAAAAACGATTATTCGTGAACTTATACTTATATTAACTAAGGAATGCAAGTTTGCAAACCGTGGATATAAAGTTCATGAATCGATTCGAGTGAATCAAATCGTTTTTTCTTCGACTGTGTCTTGTATACTTCTTGTTTATGGGTGAAAACTGTTTCTACTGGTTTTGGTAAATTTGGGTGTGTGTGGATAAGAAACGAATCTAAACCCTAAACAAATGCACTGCATGGGAGTGCTTTTGATTCGAGAGATCAATCTATACAATTCTGTCCTAAACCAAGAAATGGTCGTTCCAAACTTGCTTCGGCCACAAAGTGAAGGAGATGGGGTTGAAATTAGGGAGGGAAGCGAAGAAGGTGTTGAGATTGTGATGGTGTTGGATGTTTATGACTTGCATCAGACTATTGAACTGGATTGCACGATGTAAGCTATCAATTATGGGTGTTTTCTGGATACTGTGACAACACTTGATTTTTCTGTGTTTGTGTTGTTTGGAAATTGGTGAAGGACCTATTTATACAAGTCATTTAGCGCAAACCCTCATCTCGTAGGAAGTGGAGGAAGTTGAATGATGTAGTAATGGGGTAGTGTAGGTGATTACATGATCACTTCTTGGCCCACTTCCCTCATCACCTTAACCGTCCATGCCACCTGACACGTTCTTGTAAATGGGCGTGTTGCAGGCCGCACGCTGTAAACCGCCAGACCAACACCCCAGTTTGTGACATGCTTGATGTCTCGAATGAGTGGATCGTGGGACCCACAGGAAATAGCATAGGTGCTAAGTTAAATAACTAAGTTATTTAAGAAATTGATATTCATGAAATATCGTGTATGCTCGATGCATGTAATGCATTGAAAACAATCAATATGTATGAAGCATCGTTGTTTTAAATCTTAATGGTGTAAGTCGCGGATTAAGCGTCTTAAAATAGAAACATGTTCAAACATCTTCAAGGGATCATTCGAAGGCCGCATGGGCGGGCCATCCCTTGGCCGATCACTCCCTATGGTAGAGTGTCGTACGGTGATCACCAAGGTGCCTCATTGGCTATCCAACTCTTAGCTTAGGCTGCCTGACCAAGCTGGCAAAGTTGGACGGACGAGATGATCTACGGCACATATTTGCGACCGTGATGGATTTTTAGGGTTTTAAAGAGGTGTGCAAACATCACTCTTTAGCTTGACCGAAATCAAGCATGGACAACTTTTTTGGTGGGACCGACCGGTCATGCGTGTAGACGGCCTGCCGGTGTGCATGTTTGTACCACTTTGTCTCATGAAGGTGCGATCTAGGCCACTCAATTCGACTGGCAAAGATGAGTGGTCGTGATCGATTTGGGATAGAAATCCTTTGTCGCAAAGGATTTGGGAACCGCGTGATATGCCTCTTTTGGGCGTGCATTTCTAGGCGCTCGGCCATGATTGGCCTAGGCCGATTGGTCACACGCATAGGTGGTCCCATGGTGATCACGTTGATCCTCTTGGTACCTCTTAAGTCTATATCTACACCCTCCGTTAACGCTGGCGAAGATGGATGGACGCGATCGAACTGCGGAAGTTATGCAGCGTCGCAAGCCCTAATTAGGGTTTTAAAATGATCACATACACGTGACTTTGGCTAAGCGGTTTGGCAGGCTATGCTTCTCCTATGGGGAGACCGATCGTGTGGGGCCCATGTTGGGCCGACGGTGAACATATGTGTACCTGTCTGATGGTCCTAGGCGCGATCTAATCCATCCAAGTATGCCGGCAAAGTTGGATGGTTGGGATCGATCCACGACCCTTTAATCATCACGCAAACCTTACTTCGAGCAAGCGTTTTCTGCGTTATGGCTAGGACGTGAGAGAGTCGATCGGTTAGGTGAGGAATGGGCCCGCTAATTTGCATATTAGCACTTCACCAATCAATTGTGGAACGATCCAAGCCGTCCAACTAGGCTGGCGAAGTTGGACGGTCGCGATGTGTTTTTGAGACTGTCTTTGGAAGTCTTTGCTCATGCGAGCCACTCCAAGGCAAAACGAACCATCTCAACCACCCTACTTCAGGGCTGGCGTTCGATGGGTGTTTGGGAGTACAACATTTGTTCGACCGGCTAGGGCAAAAACGGGCCTGCTGGTGGTCATTACGGTGATCACCTGCTCCTTATAGGGTTCGTCTAGGCTGGTTAAATTGTGCGGCCAACTTGTGTGGTCGCGATCGTTTCTGAGACTGATATGGACAGTCCAGATTTTCCTTAAGGAAATTAAATGCGTTCGATCGAGCTGAAAGTGCATCGACTCGAAACTCTCTTTGTCAGATAGTAGCATGTACGGTTATTTCGTGCATGTCTCAAAATTGGCACTTGCAGATTCATGTTACTCTGCTGAGAGTGAACACTCAGTCGTCATGTCATGCTAATAATGAGAGCTCGGCTAGGAACATCACAGGAAATACTAGGTTAACCAGCATTAATTAATAATGCTAAAACTCACAAAATATTTGGGATTGTTGCTACATGCACCATTCTAGGTGATTTTTGTGTATTTATCGAATTTCTTCAAATAAATAAAGTGAAGAGGTACTCATCACTCATCAAACGGCTGTACCCTTTGCAGGATGTCAACACATTAAAAATTGGTTTTACAATTTTAGCCTTAAACCAAAATCCACCATCAATACCAAGCTGGCGAAGATGGATGGTCGTGATCGAACTACGACAGATATGCAACGCCGCAAACCCTAATTAGGGTTTTGAAACATTCACGTATACGTGACTTTGGCCAAACGGTTTGGCGAGCTATGCTTCTCCTTTGGAGAGACCAATCGTGCGGGGCCCACGTTGGGCTGATGGTGAACATATGTGCACCTCCCTGATGGTCCTAGGTATGATCTAAGCTATCCAAACATGCTGGCTATATTGGATGGTTGTGATCGATTTAAGACATTAGTGGAATTTCTGCGACCCTTAGAAGCATCACGCCTGTCTTGGTTTGAGCAATCGTTTCATTGCTCCACGGACTTGCCGTGAGAAAACCGATCGGGTGAGGGAGAATTGGCCCCGCCAACGCGTGCGTTAGCACTTCCCTGATCATTCATGGGATGATATGATTCGTCCAACCAGGCTGGCGAAGTTGGACGGTCGTGATGACTTTAAGACTGCCCTGAACAGTCTTGCTCGTTTGAGCTGCTTCTAAAGCGGCGTGACCACCCTATTTTAGGGTTGGCGTTTGACGCGCTGGGGGTGTATGGTGTTTGTTCGACTGGTTAGGGCATAAGTGGGCCCGACGGTGGTCATCACAACAATTGCCTATTTTTTCCAGGGTTTGGCTAGGCTTGTTAAATTGTGCGGCCAACTTGCGTTGACACGATCGTTTCTGAGACTGATATGGATAATCCAGATTTTACTTAAGGAAATTAAATACATTTGATCGAGCTGTTTCGCGTCGATTCGAAATTCTCTTTGCCAGAGAGTGATGCAGCATGTACGGGTATTTCGTACATGTCCCAAAATTGGCACTTGGAGATTCATGTTACTCCGCTGAGAGTGAACACTCAGTCGTCATGCTAATAATGAGAGTTCAGCTAGGAACAACACATGAAATACTAGGAAAATCATGCATTAATTAATAATGCTAAAATTCACAGAATATTTGGGATTGTTGCTGCATGCACCATTCTGGGTGAATTTTGTGTATTTATTGAATTGCTTCGAATAAATAAAGTGAAGAGGTACTCATCACTTATCAAACGACTTTACCCTTTGCAGGATGTCAGCGCATTAAATTTGGTTTTACAATTTTAGCCCTGAACTAAAATCCACCATCAACACTTCTATAAGATCTAAGCAATTGAACAACTCTCTAACTAGTTCATTTGAGTCATTTGAACTAGTTACGGTGAAGAAGAATATGGTTAATATAAAATTGCTCATATGGCTAACCATTTGGTTAACTATTGTTGAACCAACAAAAGTACATGTTTGGGTACGGTTACACAAACCTAAAAACGTGCATTTCATTTGTGTGTATGTAGATGGGGAAACACGATTTGCTGGTTTTTAAGGAATTGAGAAGACGACCTTACGGAGGATACTCCTCGAACCGAGCGAAATATTAAACCTCACACAGATGCACCGCTGCAAAAGGGGTGCTTTAGATTCGAGAGATCAATCTGTAGTACTCCGGCCTAAATCAAGACAATGACCATTCCGGAGTAAATTCGGTCACAAGAGAGGATGGGTTGATCTGTAGGAGGGAAGCTGAGAAATGTGTGGAATCAATGGTAATCAAAGATTATGGGTGTGTAAATTCTGAATACGATAAGCTCTGAGTGATTGAAATTGCTCAATTGAGAGTAGTTTCTCAATTGATGAGTTGATGATCTCGTGTTGTCAGTTTGACGTGAGATTGATGATATTGATGATGCCGATGATTCAATCATGATTCAGAGACTTATTTATATTGCTGGAATTTTAGACACCATGACTCCATGAAGTGTGACAGTTGATGGAATCAAGGAGTGGGGAAGTGGAGATAGTGTTTGAAACCATGTGCTCAACGTGTAGAGACTTGGTCGATTTTCCACCAACTACCTCGTGAATTCCTTCAACTGATTGCACGACTTGCTCACATTCCATCGTGTGTTTGAACACACGTGCCGTAGACCGCCAGACCAAAACCCTAAGTGATATCCCCCCAAAGTGACACGATTGACGTCTCGTGGTATGTTAATCAATTTATGACTTCGTGGTTTGATGGGACGATGAGTCCATGTAGTTGCTGAGTTGAACATGATGTTCTGAAACTCATGAATTAAACATGTCATGAGACAGAGGTATAATTCTTACGATAAAGTGAGAAAGTATTGCTCATTCGATGGATCGTTGAATATTGATTGTTGAACCAATATTCCTTGGTTTGAGAAAATATTTATCATCTGAGCAAGTGTTGCTCATGTGATGAATTGTTGAATATCTGATGGGTTATTGGCAGCGTACCAAAAATATTAATTAGAATACTGGTCGTTGAACCGAGCATAATTAATAAAATTAATGACCATGAGGTCGTCGTAAAATTATTAAGGTTGGAATATGGAATGATGATCCTTGGATTCAGAAACCCTAATTTGATCAATTGATGATCAATTTATGGTTCGTCAGAAGTTTAACCATGGGACGAAGGAGGGAGCGACTACATGAGACCGTGGATCAACCATGTAGTGTCCATATGCTCACATGAGCAAATACTAAGAACTCCTGAAGAGTTGACGATTTTTTGGTGGAAGAATGATTAAATGCTGGCTTAATCATTTATTCAAAAATGCTCGTCTGAGCCTTAGGTGAGAAAACCTAATTAATTATGACGAGGCGAGGGACCGAACATGGAGTCATGAAACTGTCCCTGGGTTGTCACGTGACCGCCTGACAATCACTTCATGAAAATCCAAAGTGTTTGGAAGAGTTTTGGACCTAATACGAGCAATTATGCAAATTAGGTCAAAACTGTGAAAATTGATGGGACCAACTTCCGTGAGCCAAAGAGCCAATCTTGGTAGGTCAAGATAGCGTGCTTGTGTCCCCAAGGCGTCCGCGTCTCAGTCCTGAGAATTTTGATATTTTTTAGCGTGCAATTGAGCATCAATTCGAGAAAATATGCCAAAATTAGGGTTTCGACGAAACTGAGGAAAACACCATGAGATGATGAAAAATAATTATAAAATAAGGAATGAGGAGGCGTGGGACCGCCATGGTCAAGGCATGGTCGGACGGTCGTGACCACGGTCCCGTGGTGCCTTTTCCTTAATTTTATAATATTTTGATGATTTTATGAAAAATTCATGAATTTTGAGAAATTGGATGAATTTAGGGAGTTTCCATGAATTGAATGAGTTTTCATGAGTTCATGGAAGCAAACTAATAAAAACACGGGGGTGTGGGACCATGGAGGCATGGCCGGCCGGCTATGGACCGGTCCCACGAGTTTTTCATAATTTTTTTTTAATATTTTTAGGTATTTTTGATGATTTGAGGGAATTTTTCCTAATTTGAGAGAAATACCATAAAATCAAGGAATTTGATGAATTCAAGGAAAAATAGGATAAATAATAATAAAATAATAAAGCAAAGGGCGTGTGGGGCCGACTAGGGCATCGCCGGCCGGCTAGTGGCCCGATCCCATAACTTTCATTATTTTATTTTATTATTATATGATGATTTGTGCAAAAAATACCATGAAATCAAGGAGTTTTTTCATGAAAATAGAGAAATAATAATAATAATAAAATAATAAGGAACCGTGGGGTGTGGGGCTTGGCTGGGACCAAGGCATGGCCGGTTGGCCAATGGTCACGCCCCACACTCCTTTCCTTAATTTTATATTATTTGTTATGGATTTATGGAAGTACCATGAAACCGAGGAGCTTCCTCGAGACGAAGGAGATTTGATCAGATGAGAGAATTTTCATCAAATCATGGAAAATAATAAAAATGTATTAAAAATATAAAACTGGCGTGGAACTGACCACGACACGGTCGGTAGGTCGTGTGTCCGTGTTCCCAGCATCTTGGTCAATATTTTTAACTATTTATTATTTTCTTCCCTATTTTGCATAGGTTCGTCGTTTCGTTGTATTTTGAAATACTCGTTCGTGCGGTAACTGTTAGTGTATCGTCGTTGAATACACTTTCACCATTTGAATCGGGGCTTACTTAGAGGTAGCTCAGACGCCCGGTTGTTGATTATTTATTACTAATTGTGGAATTCAGTGGAGAATAATTCACAAAACTGAGTAATAAGATGTTTATTATTAATTCATAGGATCAGCTGAGGATTCGACTACGAATTCAGAATAATAAAGTGAGCATTACCATTCCATGGGATCGTAGATTCGACCATAGAATCGGATTAATTAAGATTTATCTATTACCATTTATGAGACCAGTTGTGGATTCGATCATGAAATCGGAGTAATGAGATAATATAGTTATTGCTATTCTATGAGATCAAGCCGTGGATTCGATCATAGTGGGACCAGTCGCAGATTCGACCATGGAATAATAGCAATTGTTATTTTCATTCTATGGGACCAGTCGTGGATTCGACCATGGAATAGAATCAATTGTTATTGCCATTCCATGGGACCAGTCGTGGATTCGACAATGGAATAGGAGCAATTGTTATTTCTATTCCATGGGACCATTCGTGGATTCGACCATGGAATAGGAGCAATTGTAATTAGGGATAATTAACTTTGTGGCTCTATACTAGCAGAGCAAGCTATCTAGGAGCATTAATTATCACGATATGAGCTTGTCGGTAAATCATATCCTTTATATAGTCAGGGTAAACTCGTTTTTTGTTCCTGGAGACGTTATCGCTCTATACTAGCAGAGCAAGCTGTCTAGGAGCCGTCCATCTCGTGATACTATATATAAATAATCACTGAAAGTGTTCAGTATTCATGAGATATGTTGTTGTCTAGTCGTGAGACTACATATCTACATATACTCTGAGAGAAAGTACTCTCCGTTGAGAATTCTATGAGAGACCCGTGTCTCAATATTCACGTCTGATTGCTGGATCAAAGCTTCATACAATTATGAGTTTACGATTTTAGTCCTTGTCGAAAATCCACCATCTACAGTGTAACAAGATAATTTTCGATCTAACGGTGGAAAGATATTAGCTTGAATCTAATCGAGTTTTCATATAACGGTGAATATTGAATGCTTTGTTACTAAGCTAACATTGATTGCAAACCCTGATTTGAAAGACTATATAAGGGAGAACTCTAGCAACTGGGAAACCTAATCCCCACACCTCTTGTGTGATACTATTTGTATTATCTAGAGTCGATTCTCATTTAACCTTAGGTTTCTACCGAGACCCCGTAGGTTAACGACTTGAAGACTTCATTTGGATTGTGAAGCCAGACCGATACTACTTTCTTATAGTTATGTGATATGATCTTGTTGTTTCTATCGTATTGAGTAAAATCGTAACGATTGGCATGAGATTGATATCTCCGATAGGCAAGATATAAAAGTAGTCACAAACATCTTCGTCTCATCGTTTGTGATTCCACAATATCTTCTTTCGCCGCGTCGATTAAGATTATTGTGAGGTGATTGATAATACTAGGCTGTTCTTCAGGAATATAAGTCCGGGTTATTAATTGGTTCCTGTTCACCTTGATTTATCAAAAGACAGAACAAAACTCGTAGGTATTTCTGTGGGAGACAAATTTATCTATTACCGTAGACTTTTCTGTGTGATACAGATTTGTTTATTAAAGTCTTCGACTTTGGGTCGTAGAAACTCCTAGTTGTGGGTGAGATCAGCTAAGGGAATCAAGTTCGCAGTTTCCTGCTGGGATCAGAGATGTAGAAGCATAACTGTACCTTGGATCAGTGTGAGATTGATTGGGGTTCAACTACAGTCCAGACCGAAGTTAGTTTGTAGTAGGATAGTGTTTGTAGCGGCTTAATACAGTGCGTGTTCAATCTGGACTAGGTCCCGAGGTTTTTCTGTATTTGCGGTTTCCTCGTTAACAAAACTTCTGGTGTCTGTGTTATTTATTTTCCGCATTATATTTTGTTATATAATTGAAATATCACAGGTAGTGTGTTAAGTTCAATCAATTAGAATATCCAACCTTTGGTTGTTGATTTACATTGATCGACACTTGGATATTGGTCTTTGGTACCATCCAAGTTATCTCTCTTGTATTTAATAAGACTCGCAGATTTCTATTTGCTTGAGTAAGAATTAAATCGAGAGATCGAGATATTATAACTCTTTGATATACTTTATTAAGATTGAGTCTAGTTGATTCTCTTGAAAGTATATTAGAGTTAGTCCATACAGATTGCTAATCGAAATATTGGGTGTGGTTGTTGTACCCCCTCTTTTTCAGATAGGTTGCACCTCTTACTAGGATCGGTTCCCCTTTACCCAGAGTCGGTCATACCAATAAAATTAAATTGATCATACCATCTCAGGTGATTACTTAAGATCGGTTTTCACAAATAAAAGTCATACCAATACAAAAGTCATGCCTTTGTGAATAGTTTTACCAAGAACATAAACAAGTCATGAGAGGTTATACTAATCACACATATTGGTAGTTCAAAAGATATGCAATGAATAACAATACCAATAATTAATGCCTGGCGATTTCTCTTTCGATTCACAAAACAAGTTCATGAATTTACTTCCTTAAAACAAATGTAAAATATTGTTTCCTAGGATGAAATCTTCACCTTATACCCATACATAATCACAATAGCATTCAAACGATTATGTCGATGTCTTATCTACAAAGTTTAATGGTTAAGCAATAAATCTCGTATTGTATTCCTTATTACTATGTCTACCTAGAGTATGATCATTCATGCTTCGTAGTTTTGTTTTCAATATGCACGACTTGAAAGATACGTTAGAGAATGAAACATTTCAAGTCAAACATCACTAATCTCAAGTGGAAGGATGTTGTTGTCGTTGTAGCTCCTTACTTCTTCACTTCTTCAAGTCTTCTAAATACTTGTAATGTCTCATATCCTAATACTTTCAAGCTAACCTATAGGAAGTTGACTCCAGTACATAATCAAGCGACTCTTAAATGAGTTTTGGCTCACTAAAATATGACAACCAAACTTGACATACCAACGCTTGGTGGGTTCAAACGAGCTATGCTCTAACAAACCATACAACGTCGCACAAAATCATGGACATCCTTTTTGAGAGAATTCCAAAAATAACGAGCTTCGATTATATAAATAGTTTTATCTCGTCCGAAATGGCCGGAAAGACCACTATTATGCAACTCTTTAATAAGGCGTTCATGAATGGAACCATCGGGTATGCATAAACGACTACCTTTAAAAACAAATCCATTGTGCAAAGCAATTTCTCCCATACCTTGTTGTGCGGAGAAAAATTTCTTCCATAGTAAGGAAAAGTCGGGATCAGTAGGATATAACTCTTTACGGGAGTCAAAAGAAATCACTTCAGCACGGATAGTAACCAGGAGTAGCTCATGAGCGTTATGATTAGTGAAACGGCTTAGTGCACTAGCAACCTTGTTGTTCAAACCAGAATTTTATTGAATACAGAACGTATATTCTTGTAAGGTAGAAATCCAACTTGCATGCATTCTATTGGATGATGACTGATTCTGAATGTACTTGATGGCTTGGTGATCCGTATACAAGAAAAAATCCTTATGTATTAAGAAATGTCTCCATTTTCATAGTGCACGAATCACGGCGTAGAATTCCAACTCATAGGTACCGCTTTTGACGATCTTTCAGTGTGCTTTTTACTAAGAAATTCAATGGGTTTACCTTCTTTGGATAAAACAACACCAACTCATAATATGGAAGCATCAGAATGTACTTCAAAAAGCTTGTTGATATCAGGTAGTGCAAGCATATGAGTGGAAGTGAGTCTTTCTTTAGTAATTGAAAGCTTGATTCAGCTTCATCCGTCTATAAGAACTTTTTATCCTTCCAACTATCAGTAATAGATTTCTTATAAATCGACGGTAAAAGGAAGCTAAACATGAACTCGTGAACCTGGAATGGTACGCGTACCTTGTACGCATACTGATAAATAACTAATGGTTTCGAAACCGGTGTGGTATCCAAACCCGATACGCAAACCGAAAAAGTTTTATATGTTTCAGAACTTATATTTGTCTTAATGGTACATGTACCATGAAAAATATAGTCACGATCACGGTTGAAGTACACATACCTGGTACACGTACTTACCATGTTGAATGTTTTCAGATGCACATGAAATTATTTTTGTGAGATAATTAACATTTGAATAAATCTCTAAGAAAACTATATAAACATGATTAATCACATTATAATCTACGGTTGTGATATAAACTTGAAGTCTTAAGTGTTAATCAAAATGATTAAGCTTATAGTTCAATCGACTAGTTTCAGCTAACCGTTTATGAACAATGTCTTTGTACACGGTTCATCCTAACCAGAGTGTATATCTTGATATGTCAATTACATTTCAAATATTCATCTAATTGTGGATATCGATTTCTTGGTTCCAAAGATATCTTACCTTAAACCTAAATCAACCTATGCTTTGAAAGTTTATAAAAAGGGAACCTCAAGTAACTGGGATCTTTGAATCTCGATACTAATTTTGTGTGTCCTAGTTGTAAACTATAGCCATCCTCTTCCTAAAACTTTTTTAGGGTTTAGCGACTAAAAAGACTTCATAGGTATTCTTGAAGCCAGGTTCAAATATCGTTATCTTGATAGTTCGAGTATCCTGATCTTATTTGATTGTTGATCTTGCTCCATCAATCACGATAGATATAAATCACAAAGTTCTCTTCGTCTCAGACTTTGTTGATTCCAAAATACTTGTTAGGTAAGTAATAAGCTAGGCTGCTATTCGGGAAGCATAAGTCTGAATTTCGAGGTTAGCTGGACTTTGTCTAATGTTATCGAATTCTAGTCTCACCTTGATTTACGATCAAAAAGGAAATCACACATATATGTTTATATATCTTTGGGTGGTAGATTAGTTTAAAGTATTTAATTGAGTTGAAGCAACTCTTAGGTTGTAAAGGATGTCAACTAAGGGAATCAATTGTAAAGAGTCCTGCTAGGATTCAATAGGCGTAAGGAGCGCGATTGTATTGCTGTGAGGGTTTAATTTGGTCTCAACTACATTCCAGTCTGAAGTTAATTGGTAGTTGGCTAGTGTCTGTAGCGGCTTTATACACTTTGGTGTTCAATTTGGACTAGGTCCCGAGGTTTTTCTGTATTTGCGGTTTCCTCATTAACAAAACTTATGGTGTCTGTGTTATTTATTTTTCCGCACTATATTGTTTATCTTTATAATTGAAATATCACATGTTGTACGTGAATCAATCAAAGTAGATACATCCATCCTTGTTTGTTGGATACGACTTGATTGGTTCTTAGATATTTATCTTTGGAATTGACCAAGTACTCTCACACGTAAATAAGGTTCACGGACTTGTCTCTGGAAACATTCTGATTGTAGGAGATAGAGACATTAACTCTAAATATTATTCCTTGATTGAGATTTATTAAGTTGAACTCTCGCACTTGTATTTAAGTTTGTCCATACAGATTGCCTAAGAAAAAGTTGGTGGTGTATTTTGGTACCCCCCACGTTTTCACAATCGTCTATGGAGAATTCGTAATGGGGAAGAAAAGTTCATTCACCGCAACGAATATGTGGTGTTGTACAGTCGTGCTCGAAGGTTCATTGAAAATACATTGATGTACGAGATTCAAGAATTTGAATACTTAAATGTCTTATATATTGTATTGATTTCTCCAAACTCTGAACGAATATATTTTTTTTACGAAAATCGGTCTTTGTGTACATTTATAAGCTCTGTTAATGGTAATCATTCTACGTATTAAACCATAAATACCAATTCTTGTTTTACATCTTGAAATAAAAATATCAACCCAAAACCGGCATGCGAGTACATAATCATCCATCAATTATGGGTGGACTTTCATGAAAAAATATCATAGCTTTTTCAAATGTTGATGATGAATTAACGGTAGTTGATTAAAACTAATTATTCAGGGGTAAAGCAGCTATTAAGGAATAACTGGCTAAGTAATTTTCATTTTATTTCAAAATGTCTTATTTTATCACATAGTGCTCCAAATAATTCACCTAGGCCCAACCATGCAAAGCAAATTCCTCATAAAATGTTGTGTTCCTCACATAACAATATATATATTTTTGGATCTGATACCATTTGTGTGGAACTCACTAAAACCTTAATAGGATTTCACAGTTCCATGGGGATTTTTTATTTTCTTTTTTATTATCTCTCCAGGATTGTTTGCCTAATGCACAACAGAAATAGTTACGGAGAAAATTAATTTTTAATTTCTTTTCAATTTTTTTTTCATTTACATTATATAAAAATAAGCAGTCATTGAATATAACTCTCATTCTGATTAAATACAATCGAATACCTACTTTTAGAATTATTAGTTTTTATATCTTAAAAATAACTGAATACAACTGTTTGTGGGTAAAAACTTTTTCTGCTGGTTTTGGTCAATTTGGGTGTGTGGATGAGAAACGAGCCTAAACCTTAAACAAATACACTGCACGGGAGTACTTTAGATTCGAGAGATCAATCTGTACAATCCTGGCCTAAACCAAGAAATGGCTGTTCCAGGCTTACTTCGGTCACAAAGTGAAGAAGAAGGGTTGGTCTTAGGGAGGGAAGCAAAGAAGGTGTTGAGACCAGAATGGTTAATTCTGAAGGTGTGGCTATTTTATGACTTGTATCAGAATGTGGAACTGGCTTGTGGAATGTAAGCTATCAGTTCTTTGGTGTTTTCTGGATACTGTGTTGTTGTTAACCAAACTGTTGATGTTTGGTTAAAATAGGCAGAACCTATTTATACAAGTCATATTGAACGCACCCTGATCTCGTAGAAAGTGGGAATGTTGAGTGATGGAGAAGTGGGTTCGTGTGTAAATACCAGATAAACCCGTTCCCATTATGAAGGAGACGAGTTAGTTTACACCCAATAATTCTTGCCGCCACTAACTGCCCTGCTTTCTGACACTTTATTATAATGGGCGTGTTGCACGCCGCACGCTGTAAACCGCCAGACCAATAACCTGATGAGTATCCCCCAGTTTGTGACATGTTTGATGTCTCGAGTGTTTTCGTGGAAAACGTGTAGCAGGTTTCTATGTGTAGCAAGTCAAAGTCAGGAGACTTTCCGCAGGAGAATATCATGTGATGCTATTAGGCTTGTCTTGGCTGGTCGCCTAAGACTTTCCACAGGCCTGTCAATTCTGTGGCGAATTTGGATGGCTAAGATTGTGACCCATGAGAAAGGGTGGCCATTGATTATTTCAACATTTTGTTGGCGTTTGATAATGACACAATGGCGTGGTTGGCATAGTTTGTGCATGCCAGTGGCGTGGTGGTGCGAGTAGCGCCTGGCGTAGCCATGGCCGCTAGATTTTGGCATATTGGTGTTAAACCCAAATATGGTTTGGAAACATTAGTTCTAGTTGCCACATCAATCCCAATGCTCTGGGTAGCATGATTTGGTTTGGTTGGCGTAGCAACTCCGCCTAAATTAGGGTTTGGCATGCCGAAACCCTAATTAGTGCGTCTGGCATGCGGCCGCGGCATGGTAACGCTTTTTGTGCAAACGTCGCCATAGTCATGCCAAATGAACTATAGTAAGTCCATAATTTGGAAACGGCCACAAGAGCAAGAATTGATATGAGTAACTATGATATGGCGCCATTCCTAGGGTTTCTTGGGTCCCGCATGGCTCTTGGCATGTTGTGGGGCCCAAAGTGGCGTAACTTGAGCAACAACTGGAAATTAGGGTTTTTGTTAATGCGCCTAACGCAGAGTCGTGCTTCTGACTAGAAAATCCTAATTTAAGCACATCATGGTGTTGGCCACGAACATGAGGTAGTTTAGCACGTAAGGTGCTATTTACAACACGTTGGCATGTTTTGGCATGCTGCACGTTTGGCGTGGCGGAGTGGCATGTTGGCCTGTCGTTCAGCCTATTGGCGCAACATGACATGTTTGGCATGTTAGCGCGGTTTTTGGAAATCCAATGGCTTTGTGACCATTTGGCGTAGTTTGCCTCTTTTAACACTGTGGTAAGTTTAGAGCAACCTGATTGGTTAATATAAGAGAGGCCGGCCATGGGCGTGGACACACTTCTGGTATATGTGTGGCGGATTTAAAGCGACCTGATTGGTCGATGGGAAATAAGGTTGGCAAGTATAGGCCCAGCCAGCGTGTGGCGGGTTTAAGGCGACCTGATTGGTCGAAGGAAAATAGGGCCGGTTGGCAACATGGGGCGTGCCTAAAGCATGGCCACACCTCCCATTCCTGCTGCTCCTATTCCGCGGCTCTTTTCTGATTTTGGGTAGGATTTTGCACATACTAATCCATGGCGGATTAATTGCTTAGTTCGCCTAAGCTTAATTCGACCAACGAGGTCTAATATATTGTGCAAGGCGCAAACTGCTAATTTTTGCAAATTAGTCAGGGTAATATTTGAATCTTGTGAATTATCACAAAATTGATTGAATTCTATGTGTTGACACAGAGTTCTTTAAGTTTATTGCTAGAGAGCAGTATGTTTTCTGATGGAGTACTTTATGCAAGGACCTTAACTTTGATACTTGGAAATTCGTGTTACTGTGCTACAAGTGAACACAAATTGTCATGCCATATCAATATCAAGGGTTTGGCCGGGGAACATAACACATAAAGCATTCAAAGAAACTTATAATAAGGGCAAGGCAAGGTGCCGAAAATATTGTTGCTACATGCACCATTCTGGATAAATTTCATATGAAAATATTGAATTGCACAATAAATACGCCAGTGAAGAGGTTGAATCACTCATCACTTTTATATGGCCCCCTTTCTTTGCAGAGTGACGGCATATTAAATGCAAGGTTTACAATTTTAACCCTGAACTAAAAACAACCATCAACATTAAGTCCCATGCTTATCTCGTAACAGTGGCATTTTTGCGGGGTAAGCATGAGATGGTGACATACAAGGATAAAATCAAAAGGTCCAAAATATGTGGAGATTGCCAGGGAAAATTCGACTGACCTTTGACAAGAGTCATGGGTGGTACATAATATTTGTGTTGGCGTAAATCTGGCTTGGCCACAGGGTATTGATGTTGGCGCTGCGACTTCGGCCACGGAGTGCTGATGCTGGTGCTGCAACTTTGGCCACAAAGTGCTGATGTTGGCGCTGCAACTTTGGCCACGGAGCGCTGCAGGTTAAGCGGATGGCTTGGCTACGGAGTATTGCAAGTTGAGCGGCTGGTGCCCTTCGTGCTGGCACGTTGCTGGTTCGGTCATGGAGCTTCATATCCTGGAGCATTGGCACTGATTTGGGTGTGGCTGAATCCAAAATGGATTCCTTTTCCTACCCAAACTCTCAAGGTGCTGTGCATCAAAAGGGTCTACCCTCTCTTCTACTATTGTTTGGGCTTTGCTTCCGTAGCGGCGAGCTTCCTTCCATCAGCAACCCAGGTGAGCCAATTATCTCAGATAGATAAGTATCTAATCCAGTTGACATCCCGTATCTCGAGCCTTCATATACGACAGGTGAAAGAGTTTCTCTTTTTCAGGTTTCGTCAATCTTGACAAGAGGCATGAGTAGTCTATGATCTTTGCATTGACGGCTTGGCCACAAGGTGTTGGCGCTTGGCGTACCTCTAGCTTTGCTATGGTACTGGCGCCTGGAGTACTTCTGGCTTGGCCACAGGATGTTGGTGCTGTGGAGCGTTACAAGTCTGAGTGGCTGGTAATCTTGGCACACTTCTAGTTAGGTGGTGGAGCGGAAATCTTCGTGCGCTGCTTGTTCGTCTATGGAGAGGTGATCTTGGCGCGCTTCTTTTTCGGCTATGTAGCATGAGTGTGGTCCGCCCAGTCATTTATTCCCGTTCATGGATCAAGGAGGAATCTTTCTTCTGTTCAAACTCTAGAAACTCCGTTCGTATGAAAAGAGGTATCGACCCTCTTCTTTTTTTGTTGCTCTTCCGGCTCCGTGCTTTCATCTGCAGCGTCTGGATCCTCTTCGTCATTTATTTAGTGGTGGTAGAGCGATCATTAACGGCAAAAAAGTATTCTCCAATAGTTATAACCAGCAGCAAGGCGAGCCAAGAGAACTCAAGGTAGGTTCTCTCTCCTATTTTGCGCATGTAGCCACCCAACAGTACCATCGATCTTCTCCAGAATGTGTAATAAGGTTCTAACTCCAGAAGAATGAGTATCTAACCTCTCCAGTGGATTTCAAAATTTATCAAACTCCATTGCACTCTTGGGATGGATGGATGAAATATGTGCTCGACAATGATCATGTCAGGGCTAATCTTGGAGATTGTGGTTGCGTTGTTGGTCCATCCTTGACTTTAGGTTATTTGGTGTCTGGACTTTCTGATTGCGATGATGATCTGTTGTGGATGCTTGTATGGTTGAAATCTTCTGGAGCCATTGGGTGAAATAGATGAGTTGAGAGGCGTTCCGTTGCCGATGTGCTGCTATCAAGTCTTCAAGGACTTCGTTCCAAGCGACATCCTTTGAATCATCTTCTGAATCTTGGACTATTGTATGAAATGGGATGCGATGAGCAGTACCCAGTTACACTTCCATCTGGTTATAGATCCGATGGTGTGGCCAGATATGTGAATATCTACGTGGCGTGCTTTTGGAGTCTTTGATGCACGTGTACGGCTTCATGTTGAGAAATTCCTGCGGCTCGTAAAGCTTCAGCAGTGATTATGTTAAAATCAGGAATAACCTGGTTGAGGGAAGTGAAGGCATCCCATGCTGGTATTCCCCATGTGTAATTATCCTGAGCCTATTTTCTCGTGGAAGATGTGCTTCTACTGCATTTAATGGTAAGGTGGTGACAGCGTTTAAACTTCTAAACCTGAAGGAGGCTTAAGTCCCCATATGTAGCCTACTTTAATTGCATCGCCTTGAATCCACGCCTATGGGATTTGATACAAGATTATTGTACTCTCCTGGATGTGATGTTGGGATGCTTGGGGCATCACATGGACGAAACATTCTGGACAACGAAGAGGTAGAAGTGAGAGAGTTATGGCGTTAATTGTGGCTCCCTCTGTCTTTTCAAGAAAAATGTTTCAGCCGCGTCTCTAGAGTTATCTCATGAATGCTTGATTGTTATCGGGGACGGACCGCGGTGAGCAGTCCCCAGTCGCACTTCTCTTTGGTTACTGAAGTTGTTTTCTCTGAGTAGGCTTGGGATCTGGGCCTCGTAAAATGTTGCAGGCGCCTTATAGACGGAGAGGTGATGATATCCTTACGTTACACCTTTGAAGAACAGATGACCTTGTTGTGACTATGAATTTTGGGTTAACCGTGCCTCCCGAGCTTTGACAGTGAAGGATTCCGTGTAGAGCCTCAGTCCCCAAGTTTGGTTTACATGTTTCTATCTTGTATGGTCGGTGAATTGACCATCATAAAGATATCATCTTGCATCCGTACCGGTGACTCTATTACTTCTTCCATGTAAAACTAAAATATGGAGAAGTATGGATTACCTTTGTAGTGGTTGTTGCTATGGTAAAGCTCTGGCTGGTATCAACAAACAACAGTTTTTTGCAGCAGAAGAGACTACATTGTCGTGGGAACCCAAAATAGGTTGGCTGGAATTGCATGAGCGTCCATGGAAGCAAAGGGATTGGTTGGATGCGTAGGCGAGTAAACTATCCACGACCACGAGCTTTGGCGAGATGGATCAAAAAGTGGCCACAACTACGAACCTTGGCTGGGTGTGATCACGATCCTTGGCAGGGAGGAGTATGGCGGCTACGTCACGATCCTTGGAAGGGAGGAGTGTGGAGGCTACATCACGATCCTTGGCAGGGAGGAGTAGCGACTTCTGTAGAGAACGTTGAAGCGGAGCGGCTCCTGAAGTGAAACGTTGAAGCGGCCCTGAAGAGAAACGTTGAAGCGGGGCGGCTTCTGGAGAGAAACGTTGAAGCGGAGCGGCTCCTGGATCGAAACGTTTAAGCGGAGTGGCTCCTGGAGAGAAACGTTGAAGCGGCCCCTTCTGAGTTGTGGCCATGTCCGTCTGAGTTTTGGCAAGAACTTCCTGTTTCTCCATTAAATCGATAATGGTAATGAGAAGGTTGGTTTCCTCTGGCTCCTCCAGTCTCTCGTCCTGACGAAGAAGTGGTGGCAGTCCTGGTGATGATTGGAGGCGTCATGCTCGAAAAAATATTAGGAGTGGTGGCGACTCTGTCTCTGGTAATAAGAGGCGTCACGTCAGAGGGGATGCTTCCGGTGCTGCTGGTGTTGGTGGTAGAGGATGTAACGCCATGGGACGTGTTGACTGCGCTTGAGGATGGTACATTGGTGTTGGCCATTCCCTTTTGCTCTCATCCGATACGGCCACATACTTTATTCGCTTAGGGGTCTCTCCACAAAACTGAATTTTCGGGTTGCAAAACCGAGTTTATTGTGTGACGCAATCCTGGCCGAGAGAAGTCCCCAGTCATCCTTTATTGTCTCTGTAACATCTCTATGTCAATCCGCGACAAGGAGGAGAACCTCCAGTCCCCAGGGGTAATTCCCCTGAATCAATCTTTTCTTGGACAATGCGCTTCAGAGCGTTGCATTCGTTGGTAGGATGATGAATAAACCTGTGATAGTGGCAATATCTTTGATCTAACATCTCCTGATCAGTTGGTGGACGCCCTACCAGGGGTAGTTGGACTACTCCCTCGCGTATCCGAATTTCCAGTAACTCTATAACTCTTCTGATAGGAAACAAGAAGCGTGGATATTTTGAGTCTGGCTTCTCCCGCATCAGTAGTTGATGTGGCGGAAATTCTTGCAGTCTTTGGCATGAAGCTCTCTTTGAGGGAGGAACTAACGCTTGATCAATCATTGATTCATGAGCGGACCGTTTACTTCTACCGTATTGTGGAAAGGTAATTTATCTTGAGGGGCCTGCGTCAGCGACGGTGATACGTGGTGGCTGAGCTGGATATTGTTTATTGGCGCGGTGTTCGTTTCCATAAGCGTCTTGGTAGTTTTCCCCCTCTTCAGGTGCTTCTCTTTTCAGCAAAGCAGTCGTGGTTGCGGACTGTTGGACAACTCTTTGAACTTCTGCGAGGGTTTGGAGATAAAAAATTTCCAGCAAGGCTTCATAGGCAGGATCTTTACCTTTGTCTTGCAGATGTTGTGGCGAACCTGTCAAGTCTCCTCCCCCGGTCTTGTGAAATTGTCCTGGCTCTCTGTGTTGGCAGAATCCAATTGGCCGCTCTTCTGCTGCTCCTTTATGATGTGGCTACGTGCTCCGTCAGCATCCTCATTGGTAGAGTCGCAGGCTTTAGCCAAATATTTAACAAACTTCGTATTACTCTTGAAATTGGCGGGATCCTTAGGATAAGCCTTTGCTGATTCTTCCCACAATCGGCTTATTATACTCTTCAGGATACGAAGCGTCTCGTTTTGTCGCCTGATAATATCGACTTGGCTGGCAACCATATCCTCTAGCATTTTTGTCATGTCTTCCATGGTAGTTGGCTTCCAGCTATTCATTGCTTCTGCAAGGTTCAATTGACCCGAATACATCTGGAAAGAATCTTTGACTGAAATGGGTTTCAATTAACGATTGAATTAGGCCTAAAACCAATTTGGATGGAAATGAAATTGAGAATTGAATTTGCAACCGAGAGATTTGATCTCCCACTGTAGTCGCCAATTGTTTGTGGGTAAAAACTGTTTCTGCTGGTTTTGGTATATTTGGGTGTGTGGATGAGAAACGAGCCTAAACCTTAAACAAATGCACTGCACGGGAGTACTTTAGATTCGAGAGATCAATCTGTACAATCCTGGCCTAAACCAAGAAATGGTCGTTCCAGGCTTGCTTCGGTCACAAAGTGAAGGAGAAGGGTTGGTCTTAGGGAGGGAAGCGAAGAAGGTGTTGAGACCTGAAAAGGTTAATTCTGAAGGTGTGGATATTTTATGACTTGTATCAGAATGTGGAACTGGCTTGTGGAATGTAAGTTATCAGTTCTTTGTTCTTTTCTGGAAACTGTATTGTTGTTAAACAAACTGTTGTCGTTTGTTTAAAATAGGTAGAACCTATTTATACAAGTCATATTGAACGCACCTTGATCTCGTAGAAAGTGGGAATGATTGAGTGATGGAGAAGTGGGGTCGTGTGAAATGCCAGAAAAACACATTCCCATTATGAAGGAGACGAGTTAGTTTGCACCCACTACTTCTTGCCGCCACTAACTGCCCTGCTTTCTGACACTTTCTTATAATGGGCGTGTTGCACACTGCACGCTGTAAACCGCCAGACCAATACCTTGATGAGTATCCCCCAGTTTGTGACATGTTTGATGTCTCGAGTGTTTTCGTGGAAAACGTGTAGCAGGTTGCTATGTGTGGAAAGTCAAAGTCAGGATACTTGCCGCAGGAGAATAGCATGTGATTCTATTAGGCTGTCTTGGCTGGTCGCCTAAGACTTGCCACAGGCCTGTCAATTCTGTGGCGAATTTGGACGGCTAAGATTGTGACCCATGAGAAAGGGTGGCCATTGATTATGGCCACATTCTGTTGGCGTCTGATAATGACACAATGGCGTGGTTGGCATAGTTTGTGCATGCCAGTGGTGCAAGTAGCGCCTGGCGTAGCCATGGCCGCTAGATTTTGGAATATTGGTGTTAGACCCAAATATGGTTTGGCAATATTATTTCTAGTTGCCACATCAATCCCAATGCTCTGGGTAGCATGATTTGGCTTGGTTGGCATAGCAACTTCGCCTAAATTAGGGTTTGGCATGCCAAAATCCTAATTAGTGTGTGGCATGCGGCCGCGGCATGGTAATGTTTTTTGTGCAAACGACGCCATAGTCATGCCCAAGGAACTATAGTAAGGCCATAATGTGGAAATGTCCACAAGAGAAAGAATTCCTATGAGTGACTATGATATGGCGCCATTCCTAGGGTTTTTTGGGTCCCGCATGGCTCGTGGCATGTTGTGGGGCCCAAAGTGGCGTAACTTGAGCCACAAATGGAAATTAGGGTTTTTGTTAATGCGCCTAAAGCAGAGTCGTGCTTCTGACTAGAAAACCCTAATTTAAGCACATCATGGTGTTGGCCACGAACAGGAGGTAGGTTAGCACGTAGGGCGCTATTTATAGCACGTTGGCATGTTTTGGCATGCTGCACGTTTGGCGTGGCGGAGTGGCATGTTGGCATGTCGTTCAGCTTATTGGCGCAACATGGCACGGTTGGCATTTTGGCGCGGTTTTTGGAAAACCAATTGATTTGTGATCATTTGGCATAGTTTGCCTCTTTTAACACTGTGGCAAGTTTGGAGCAACCCGATTGGTTAATATAAAAGAGGTCGTACATGGGCGTGGCCACACTTCTGGTATATGTGTGGCGGATTTAAAGCGACCTGATTGGTCGATGGGAAATAGGGCCGGCAAGTATGGGCCCACCCAACGTGTGGCAGGTTTAAGGAGACCTGATTGATCGAAAGAAAATAGGGTCGGTTGGTCAACATGGGGCGTGCCTAAAGCATGGCCACACCTCCGTTTGCTGCTACTCCTATTCTGCGGCTCCTTTCTGATTTTGGGTAGGATTTTGCACCTACTAATCCATGGCGGATTAATTGCTTAGTTCGCCTAAGCTTAATTCGACCAACAGGGTCTAATATATTGCGCAAGGCGCAAAACCCTAATTTTTGCAAATTAGTCAGGGTAATATTCGAATCTTGTGAATTATCCCAAAATTGATTGAATTCTATTTGTTGACGCAGAGTTCTTTAAGTTTATTGCTAGAGAGCAATATGCTTTCTGATTGAGTACTTTATGCAAGGACCTTAACCTTGATACTTGGAAATTCGTGTTACTTTGCTGCGAGTGAACACAAATTGTCATGCCATATCTATTAAAGGTTCGGCCGGGGAACATAGCACAGAAAGCATTCAAAGAAACTTATAATAAAGGCAAGGCAAGGTGCCGAAATTTACAGAATCTCTGGGATTGTTTCTACATGCACCATTCTGGATAAATTTCATATGAAAATATTGAATTGCTCAATAAATGCGCCAGTGAAGAGGTTTAATCACTATTCACTTTTATATGGCTCTGTTTCTTTGCAGAGTGACGGCATATTAAATGCAAGGTTTACAATTTTAACACTGAACTAAAAACCACCATCAACAACAACCTATGAAAGTTAAGTCAAATCTTAAATATAACCTTAATTCTTAAAATTGACCCGGGAAGGAGTTTCAGTTTCCGTTTAGCCCATTGATAAGCACGTAAGTGCTATATTTTATATCCATATTTATATTAGCGAGAACCCGATATTTTAGATAATGACACTCATTTAGTGCTTTTGTAGAAAGTACAAAAGAATTCAATTACCCGGAGAATAAATGATTAACTTGGAAGAATAATGGCTTTTGCGACAAATATCACTAATGCTGCAGTTCATAGCTCCAACATGGGCTGCTTTGTTGTTTTGCTGGAGTTGGCCACTGCCTCGGTCCGGTTGAGATGCAAAAGAATTTGATTTGTTTTATGAATGTTCACCTGCACTTGAACTCTACTAGTGAGTAGTGGACATATATATATATTGTTGTGTTGGCAAGAGATTTTATAAAGAAAGCAGCAGCAGACGCGTGCCCATCTACACCATATCCTAATAAGAACAAAAGGCAAGAATATTCATTTCTACTCTGGAGAAAAGGAGTTGTGTGTTGTTTGGATATGTTTTGGGGGTACTCAGTGCTACGTCCGCAGAGGTAGAAAGAAGTTTGCTGCCAGAGTTTCGACTTGCAAGTACAGTCCAAACAGGGAGCTAGTAGTGTGAGTTTGAGATGCATATGGGTTGTATATCAAGGTCGTGAGACTAGTGAAGACACAAAGATGGACTGGATGAAGGATGATGTTCATGGCTGCCGAAATTCCTTCTCCTAGCCAATTTGAGTTCACATCTTTCCACAATTGATGATTCAGTCACATGGGTGTGCGGAGTTGTAGCTGAGAGGAGAAGTTGGTTTTGTATGGGAGTTCACTGACGTTCTTGAGCTGGTATTCAAAGCAGCTGCAGTACAACTATGGTGCGAGATCGATAATCACAGATGGGGGTTTGAGAGAATAAAGACTACAACAGCTTGAGTTCTTGAAGTGACTGAATATTCATTCAAGATATCGATAGCATGGAAGAAGATGGCAGCAAACAAAGCAAGGTTGCGTGTGATGGCTGTACCGGTTGTAAGTAGTTTGCAGTTGAGAAGAACTATGTCCGGGATTGGTGCTGTAGTTGGGTCGTAAGCTAATGGCTGGATGGAGTTCGATGGAGTTGAGGTTATTGATGTGGCTGGTTGTCGTGAATGATGTACGCTGTCTTAGCTGGTGGGATGCTGCTCGGAGTTTTGGAAGACGAATCTGAGAAAGTAATGGCAGTTTTGGGGAGATCGTTAGCGACAGATTTGCGTTGGTTTTGGATGATTGAACTGGTGGCAGTCGTGGTGCTTTCACAGTTTGTGGCCAGATCTGGAAGAGGCTGAAATGGGTACTGGTCGTTCGAATGGAGGATTTGCAGCAGCAATGACACAGGAGCAGATGGGGATTTTGGCTCGACTGTAAACAGGAAGGATGGGCTGCAGTCAATTGAATTTTACAACAGCAACAACAATGGAAAGAAGATATTGCCGCTGCCTGAAAGGAGAATAACTGACGGGGAAAGAATGGAGAGTTTGTTGTGCAGAAGGCGCTGGTGATGTTTACGTGTTTGAGTGGGCAGTGGCCGGAGCTGGATTACTCACTGGAGTTCGTTCAAAATAGCTGTTGTTGCTGAGATGAATGGAGATGGCAGCGATCATGAACTCCGGGGGTTTTGGCTGAAATCAAATGGTGGATGTATGAGAAGACCTGCAGGCGTGAATTTTGGCTCAGCTGGTAGTGATTTCGTCTGTATGAGAAGAACAAGGATAACTGATGTTGGCTAGTCAGGATTTGTATGGGATTCTTTGGTTGATCGATTTGCAGGCAGCAGTGGGTATTCTCTCGTACCTACAATGGGCTTGGTCTGAGCTTTCGATCGAAGACGAACTAGTGCTGCTACCATGGTTGTATGGCTGTGAACTGGGAGGATTGTGCCTGGGATTTTGCATCGAGAAGATTTGGTTAGAGTAGTGTAGGCAATGGCAGGACTTTGAAGATGCCGAGTAGCGAGTCTCTGTCCTGGTGATGTTCGACAACAGTAACAATGGGTATGATCTCCAATGTCGAAGCTGGGTTTCGTGGTCAGTTGGCTGTAGCGGCTGTATGCAGTTGTTGAGATGGATATTTGGAGGTTCAAATGAGTTGAATCTGCAGGTGGTGCTGGCTACAATCAGTGATGAGAAAGAAGAGAATAAAAGGCAGTGGATATGGTGAACTGTTGGCACTCGAATGGAAGAAGATGACAACAAAAGCTTGGACCGAAACTGGTGGTGCAGATGTCAAGCAGTGGTGTCGAGTTCATGGCCTTGGTTCTAATGGCTGAGTTCGTGCAACCAGTTGAGACGAGATAAAAGAGTACTTCTGCTGATGATGGAGGAAAGAAAGCTCGGAGGAAGAGACTTAAGAAATGGTGATGATCCATTTGCAATCGGTGGTGGTGATGGAATTCGTCTCAACCTCTGCATTCGTATTTGCATGGTGCTTCCTGTACTTCAAATGGGTACTGGGTTGTTTTGGTTTTTAGCTCGAAATGGTGGAGATAAAACAGCGACTAAAACTAAGATGGGTTTCGATTGATTGAAGGGTATGGAAGAACTGGTGATTAACTGCCACGGTGTTGGGATTTGTACGAGAAGGTTAAGCTACGATTTCGAAGACAAGAGGCTCATAAAGTTAAGCTGTGGTGAAGCTGTTGATAGCTCAGCTGATGGGTCTGAAAGTATCTCCCACCGTCAACAGCATCATGATAATCCGAGCAGTGCTGGTAGTTGTGTTTCTCTCGAGTTCCTTGCACAGCAACAAAGAAAAGAAGACGCGGAAGTTAGTTAGGAAATTGGTCTTGTGGTCGGTCTGGGAAGGAGAGAATCAAAGGCACTGGACGGACTGAAATTGGTGGTAGTCCGATTCCGATTTAGAAAGTGGAGCTGGGATCAGTTTTCTGGATCGGTGTATGTATTGGACTGGGCCTTGGCAGATATGGCTAGATCTTTTGGTTTGCCGAGCAATATAAAAAATCTGAACAGAGACAGAACGAGGGGGAGGCCGCCAGAGGCGAGAGAGCCGACGGAAGCTAGAGAAGCCGCAACTTGGAGAAGGAAGAAGAGCAGTGCGGTAACGACTAACGACCAGTTGCAGAGCTTAAGAACAAGGGACGACCACGAAGACTACGTTGGTTTGATCGTTTCTCATTTTTTATTATTTTTTATGGGTTTTGAGAAACCCACAATCATGTGTTGCTAAAATTTTTGTAGCTAGGATTTATGTTGAAACTACTTGGGGTATTAGGCTATTTGATTTGATTAATTGAGCAAAGACCATTATGATTTGAATAGATTGATTTTCTAATATTGTTTATTGATTTATTGAAAAAATGAGTTGTTGTTCCACCGGTTTAGTAATAACATTTGTGTGTAATTGGATAGTTTTACATATAGTTTTGATCTCGTTATGTGATAGTTCATGCTTGGGTTGAATCCTTTGACGGGTTATGCTTAGAAGAGCCAGATATAATTTGTGAATCAATAATTTAGTTTCGTATAACTTTCTCGCTAACACAATTTGATGGTGCTTGCTTGGGTTTAGTCTTTTGATGTGCCATGCTTAGGGTGTCCCAACGATATTTGCGAGTCTAATACATATAATAGGTGATGTCGATAGAACGAACAATAGACAAATATTCATGGATTACGTTTCATTTCAATAATTGAATAGAAATAGTGGTGGATACTATAAACCCTGGTTACCAACTTTGTCATTGAGTTTGCTTTGTTAGTTTTATTTTATTATTTCGTTTTCAATTTATAAAAATCCAAAAACATTATTGTTGGTTAATTGATTGAGAATATCGATTATTGATATTTCCACCGCTCCTTGTGGCAACGACCCGTACTTGCCTCTGTCTACTAGTTAGACACCCTGCGATTGCGGTTTATTATACAGGCATCTCCGTATCCCATCAATTTTGCTACGATTTTTTTCATTTTTGTATTCCGATCCTTGAAAAACATTTTAACAAACATTCCAAATAATATCTCCCGACATCAACAACAACATCACACATCCTCCTTCGTATTTTTATAGGATTCACAAATTTTTGGCTTCATTAGTTGTTAATGATATCTTTTTCTATCAGGTATTTTGTAAAAGGGTCGTACGTTTTTGGTGATATTAGGGTTTGGTTTGTAGAACATATATTTGATGCGATATGATCGTAGAATAACAGAAGACCGTCAAACAATAGTTAGTTGACTTTTAAATTATGCCAAACACCTTACCATTTGCTGACTAGCGTTGATACTTTTAAATTTTGTCAAAATATTTAACCTTCTAGTGTTTTCCCATCTTCTTACATCTGGTGAAATAATCTTGTTCTTCCATTATTATTTGTGTTTTTAAAGCTTCTTGTCTAGTTTCCATTCCTTTTCTTCGACTAGCTAGTAATTAGCCTTTCTTCTATGAATAATCCTTCCTTCTACGGATAACCATTCTTCCCCTATTTAACCTTCCTTCTGCGAGTAACCCTGTATTTCCTATTTCCCAATTCTTCTTCTTCAAGTAACCCATGAGAATATTGTTATGATTGGGGTTAACATCATGTCGATAGAGAAGATAAGAAAATCTATCGTGTAATTTTTAATCACTTGTGTGAACACGTAAATCACGTAGGCATCTATATGTTCACAAACAATATTCGAACTCTAGGTACCAACTCGTGCTGATAATACAATGGTATTGATTCCTTGGCTCAAAACCTTGGGGTTTATCATAGCCTCATCTAAAAATACTGCAAGTGGCGTTTGCGCAAGGGGATATAAAGAAAACGAAGCATAAAAGTAAAACTCATGAAGCGTTAGACAAAAATAAAGTGCTGAAGTGTAAATGAGACCGGGATTTACGTGGTTCAGCACTAAGGCCTACATCCACGGGGTTGTTGTTTCACTATGTACTTGATGGTTACAAAGATAGCCGAGTGACTTTGTAGTTTACATTGGTCTATCTATTGTAAAGGACTAACTTACACTTACAATCTTTTCTCTCTCTCCTTCCTCCGTTTTCTCGATCCCTTTACTCTTGGTGGAGAGGGGGTATTTATAGGGTTAGAGTGTGGGACCCATCTCTGAAGGCCGTTGGAACCTTATCTTCTTGTGTTTTGTGTCCATCACGCATGGGTCTTCGTTCGTAACTTCATCACGCAGAGTCATCCTCGTTCGTTCCACGGGTTGATCGACACGTATGCTGCTCAGAGTGTTTAATGCGGGTAGTTGAGGCGCCTGCTCGTGTCAGGCAAGTGTTCTCTGCCTCTGTCGCGTCTATGTCAGTACATCTTCTCTCCATCGTTGATCTTGACTTCTTTTGGGGATGAGATAAAGTAACTCTTTGGGAGTTATTTGGTGCTCCGCAGTACAGCGTGTTACCGGAACATTCTTTAACTTCTGCCCTTAGATTTGCTCGGGAAACGATCCAACGTCGGCGGGATGGGCATCTTGGTTGTGGGAACATGTCATCATGATTTGATGACTTTGTCCGCATGCTCTCCACGTATGTTCCTATATACACGTGTTTGATAATGAAATATGTGCACACAACTTGTTAGTTGTACCAGTTTCAATTAGACTGTTGCATTCAATTTTTCTATATCTTTGTTTTTGATAAATTAGAAATTGTATAATTTACGTAGGATGCTAAAATGGGTGAGAAGGGTTATGGAATGAAGCAAAGTAATGGATACTGATTGGAACTGCAACACCATCGTCTCCTTTTAAGAGATTAACTTGGTTTCTTTCAATTTCTCTGAACTCTCACCTAAGACTTAACACCCTCTCTTTCATAAATGAATATCATCGTCTCTTCCTTATCCACTCCTCTACTCACACCGTTCTTCAAATGTTTGGTAAAATACATCCGTAAAGCTTTGGGTAAGCATGTCTTTATAAGCTGCAACTTCATTTTTGTGCTAAATTTAGCATACACTGCAACTCACTCTTTAGATGTTTATGCTTTTTCTCCCCAAGTCCAAGATCAATTAATGAACTAGTCCTAATATCTCCGCTAACATAGCTAATCTCTGGAATACAACTATCAGTTAGTCTTGTTTTTGCTTTTCTACATACCAAAAAAAAATCATTTGAAATTTTTTGAGGTATCGATCCTTCCGTATAAACCAATTTTTTTTTTGCACATAACCCTTTCCATTCAACATTTGCTATATGACTTAACTGAATATAAACCATGATTATAACCACGGTCTAATATCATTCCGCAAACTTCATATTATAAATCAACCCAAACCAAACTTCCTTATTGAAGGGGTAGTGTAAGAGAGTACGAATTTGTGTTTCCTCGTTACTGTATAATTTACACCAAGGAGGAATAAAAAGAATTTGATTACTAAGGACAACGTTGACTGATATTATCTCATGATGAAAAAGCGGGGGTGTGACAACACCACCCAATATTTCGCTTAGCAATCTGTATGGACTAACTCCGAAATACTTTGTTAGAGAATCAACTAGACAGTCAGACTCAATCTAGATAAAAGTATCTCAAGGAGTTAATATCCATCTCTTGATTTGATTTTTACTCAAGCTAAAAACAATAATGAGTCTTTATCAAATACAAGGAATAACTTGGACGGTACCAAAGACCAATGTCCATGTATTAATCAATGAAATCGACAACCACAAGGTCGGATCTCCAATCGATTAACCTTTAACGCACAACCTGTATTATTTCAATTATAAAGATAAACAATATAATGCGAAAAATGAAATAACACAGACACCAGAAATTTTGTTAACGAGGAAACCGCAAATGTAGAAAAACCCCGGGACCTAGTCCAGATTTAATACACACTGTATTAAGCCACTACAGACACTAGCCTACTCCAAGCTAACTTCGGACTGGACTATAGTTGAACCTCAATCAGTATCCACTAATTCAAGGTACAATTGTACTCATACGCCTCTCATCCCAGCAGGATACTTCGCACTTGATTCCCTTAGCTGACCTCACCCACAACCAAGAGTTGTTGCAATCCAAAATCGCAGACTTGATAATAAACAAATCTGTCTCACACAGAAAAGTCTATCAAAGGATAAATATGTCTCCCACAGAAAAACCCTAGGTTTTTGTTCCGTCTTAAAATATGAAATCAAGGTGAACAAAAACCAATTGATAATCCGGTCTTATATTCCCGAAGAACAGCCTAGATTCATCAATCATCTCTCAACAGTCTTACTTGAATACACAAGAGGACGTCGAGGAATCACAAACAGTGAGACGAAGATGTTTGTGACTTCTTTATCTTTCCTATCGGAGAACTCTCACGATCTCAAGCCAATCAATAAGATTGTACTCGTACGATAGAAGATGCAAGATCAGATCACACAACTACGATAAAAGTAGTATCGGTCTGGCTTCACAATCTCAATGAAGTCTTTAAGTCGTTAACCTGGTTTTAGAGAAGAAAACCAAAGGTTAGAGGAGAATCGAATCTAGCGAGCGCACTAGTATCACACAGACGTGTGGGGATTAGTTTTGCCCAATGCTAGATGTCTCCTATATATAGTCTTCAAATCAGGGTTTTGCCTTAGTTACAAAGCAATCAATATTCACCGTTAGATGAAAACCTGATTTAGATTCAAGGTAATATTTCTCAACCGTTAGATCGAAAACTTCGCTTGTCACACACACTTGAGATATACGTTTACTGGATTTGTGAAAATCGTGCCCAAATGTGTACGTGTATGTTGGTTCAACATAGTAACCCAAAAGGTCAACCATATGAGCATTTCATATTAACCTTGTTATTCTTCACCATGACTAGTTCAATTGACTCAAATGAACTAGTTAGAGAGTTGTTCAATTGCTATGAGATCTTATGTAACTACACAAGACATAATTGAAACAAAGATGATTCGATTCGATTGAATCGGCTCATGAACTTTATAGCCACGGTTTGCATACTGCATTCCTTAGTAATTTAAGTTTCATGTTCAGAGCACATCTTTAGATCATAACCTACTCAAATACGCAAACAAGTTCGCGGACTTAAGACAACCGACAGATTTTTCCAAACTCAGCAGAAAATCTTGGCAATGAGATTTCCGCCAGTTCGCGGACTAGGTTCGCGGACTAAACACGCAAACGAGTTTTCGAAAAATCCAGCAGAAATTCTCGGCAAGAGAACTTCCGTCAGTTCGCGGACTTGGCAAAGAGAATTCCTCCGGTTTCTCTCAATCAACAAAGTTCGCAAACTTCGGATTAAGGAATATGACTTATGCACATATGTGTTTCCACACAATGCTTATATCCATCATTGGTTGTATAGACCTAAACTCTCATTCCAACCATTGAAACATTCTTAGAGGATGTTATATAGTTGTTATATTATTTCTCGTCAAAGCGATTTTCAAAGTGATTGAAACATTATGACTTTCGTCATTAGGTGAAGATAAACCCGATCAAAGCGAAACGCTTTACCAACAAATGATTTCGAGATATAGATAGACGAGATATACTCGGCTCGAAATATCAAATATGTATGATCCAGTCTATATAGCATACGACTTTTGTCTCATAAGAAGTAGGAGATAGAAGAGATAGACTTTTGAGTGATCGATAAGTTCAAGTCTCCACATACCTTTTTGTTGATGAAGTTCCATGGTTCCTTGAGTAGATCTTCGTCATTGTATGATGAATCTCCATGAAGTCCTTGAGCTCAACTACACTTTTTTATCCTAGTCCGAGACTTAGCTATGTAGACTAGAAATCAAGACTCATAGTTTTGATCACTAACATTGAAAAACATGCTTGATATAGCAACACATGCGAGGTCGACCAAGCTATGCTCTAACAATCTCCCCCTTTGTCAATTTTAGTGACAAAACTATTAATACATATAGAATACAAAATATATAAACTTTAGTGGCTCCTATTTCATAGTCTAATCTTCAACGTTCCCTGAAATCTTCGTCTTTCCAAGTACTCCAATGATCCCAAAGGTTGTAAGTTTAACATCACCATTGTTGAAGATCCGTAGCTATAACAATGAGAGAAATCTAGATTCTCGATCATGATTATACAGTGACATAGTATTATTATGTAACATCAAAGTCCAATTGCATCACGACTTTAAAAATAATACTACGGTGATATGTATCACTCCCCCTTAGTCAATACTCCATATCACATGGAAACCACTCCCCCTTACACAATGATCCAAAAACCATATGTATATGTAGTAGAACTACACATTAATTCTCCCCCTTTTTGTCAATAAATTGGCAAAGGTACAAGAACGAGTTCCTAATGAAATTTCCGAGAAGAGACGTTTCATAGACTAAAAGAAGAAATACATACCAACTTAATTTAGATGCAATCATAAAGCCGAAGCTAAATGAATTCATCAGGTAGTTTTAAGATACAAGATAACCCCTATAAAATTCCACAGGCGCACACCCCGCAAGATATTACCATTAAGCACAAGTTCAAAAGAACTCTCTCCCATTTGATGTCATTCCCGAGAGAACAACAAGAGCGACCTTAATTTCGAAAGAAAAGAAGGATTTTTAATTGGACACCAAAAACCATAGGAAAATGATTTTCTATATCCAAAACTCAATCAAATTAATCACAAGTAAACCCATGATTAATTTAATTGGAATACGCAACTAAATCAAACAACAAAAGTGATCAATTTAATTGATTGTGCTCAACATAAGTAAACTTACGGAGCTACGCCTAAGATAATCATACGGAGATGACTAACTTAATTGTTCACATACTCAACATAGGGAAAATCGTACGGAATATATGACTACATCAACCAATAGAACATAGTTAGTATAGCCGTTCATATACTCAACACAAGAACTTGTGGAATATATGAAAACTCAACTAGACTAATTACAAGAGAACCCATAATTAATCTAATTGGAATACAAACAACCAAACTAATCACGAAGGTAATCAATTTAATTGTCAAAAGTTTTGCTCGACAAAAAAAGACTTTCGGAGAAAATAACTAAATAACCAACAAAGATGATTAATTTAGTTCATAATGCTGAACATATAACATCTTGTGGAACAACCAACAAAGCCAATAAGAATAATCGACTTAGTTGTATCGTGCTCAACATAAGACACACAATGGAGCCTTCACGGTAATACAAAAAGAATGGATCAATGAAGATCAATACCGTGGAATACATACAAGGATCTATTCTATCTTTCCATCACTATATGCATAATGACATAATAGACTTTATCCTTGTCACACAAACGATTTTATCCTATTTTCCATCAAATAAATGGCTGCATAGGCATAACTTTTGTATTTGTCAAAAGTCCATTCGTCCTTTCATTAATACGAAAACCAATTCATGAACGACTTTACTTTTGACAACATATGGGACCTTCAAGTTCACGGACGCAAACAATACATATCCCATAAAAATATTGCAATATCACAAAATCATAAAGATTAATACTGCAATAACATCACCCTCCAAATATTTTTAGAATTTAAAACCAATAAACCTAAAAAATAAACATAAGAAGATGAAAACAAAATAGCTATGTGTAGTCACAATCTTCGCTATTCAAAATGCTAGTTATTCTTCCAACTACTCTACAAAAAAGATATACTAGACATATAAGAAGATGCATTACTCATCACCTTCATCATCAGGCAATTTCCAAGTAGCTTGAATTGAATCCAACTCTTCCTTGAGCTCGGGACACTTGCTTCCAATTAACGACACTTGATCTTTTAAGCATTTTACTCTTTCATTTACCTTGCACACACCCTTGTAAACTTTTTGAATAAGCTTCAAGGTGGTAGGGTCTTCAACATCAAGAAGAGTACCTTTTTGTCGCTTGCGAACATTTTCCCTTATGCTCCGAAAGGTACATGGACGAACAAGTTTGGGAATCCCAAGAGAATTTCCAATAAAATCAAGCCCACGATCGCGGAAAATTTGGCTTATCAAACACGGGTAGCCTAACATCTTGATGTGAGAATTCATCGTCATCATTTGAAAGATGATAAAACCACAAATATCAAGATTTGTACTACCGGGTGCAAGGAAGAAGACCAATTCCGCAAACTCATAACTCCACCAAAAATTCTCAATTGTGGAGGGACAAAGGTTAGAGATACCGAGTTTTCCAAATGCCATTAGAGCAATACTAAGATCATTAGTAGGAAACTTTCCTTGACTCCAAACAACCTTCTTTCCACAAAGTCCAATAGAGATATCATCATATGATGGACGTTCATCACTTGGTCTAGGTAACCGTGCGTTGCCCAACGATATTTTGGTGACCCTTGAGATTAACTCTCTATTAACAAGAAAGTTTTCTCTTTTTATCTTGGATTTGAATTACATCTTGTTAAAATCAACATCATGAATGTTGACATAGAAAATCCTTGTTAGAGAATCAAAACCTTCACCAAGGCCATTAAAGATATTCCCAAGATTGAACTTTTTGAAGCAAGCTAAATCCTCTTCATGTCCACTAAAGATTTCCAATTTCTTTTCTAGGATAAAACCTTTGGAAGCAATCCTATAAAAATTTCTAGCACAAGAATCATTCACAAACCTAATTCTAAGAGAATTTTGTTCACAGGGAGAATTCAAGCTAGGGTTTTTTGAGCTTTTTGAAATCCTTTTCATGCTCCTAGAAATCATCATAAAAGGTTATACCAGAGGGAATTACTTACTTGAAGAGAACCTCAAACACCCTTCCTTTTGATTTCTTCAAAGAAGCTTTAATGGTGGAGAAGCACAAACCCTGGTTCACGTACGCGGACGGAAGATGAGGAAGGAGAAGGTACCCGGACCATATATATATATATTCCTCATTCACGGGCTTGGGCTGAACACGAACCGTGACCCACAAGACTTATGGGATTTTCTTAGCCCTTTCCACATTAAAGGTATGCAACCAACATACATGTGAAAGATAACAGAAGCAATAGAAAACTAACCAAGCACAACACAACTGTACACAACTGAATCCATTTCTTTCCCCACTTCAAGATATGTACAAATGGAGTAAATGCCAACCTTGTTACCAAGAGGCATAATGCGCAGAGGAGTTCTCATGCGACACGTCTGGTTGATAAGTGTGAACAGTCCATGTAGTATAATCAAAAGAATGATGATAGTCAGGGCAGTTAGAGCTTCCTATCATTCGTTTATTCTGGCTAGAAGAAGGATTCTTCCGATTTCTGGGTTGTACAGTATTAACAGATTTAACACGTACAAAACCCTTTTCGGAATGATTCTTAGACTTAACAGAATTAAGTTTTTCTAAGAATTTAAAAATGTTTTCGAACGCTTTAAACAGATCTTTATCAATTGATCCATCATGATAGTATTCCTCATAGAGATCAAGAGTTAATCTAGTGAGGTTCCATATCCTTGAGCGTATTGAACGTTTTCCCAACCTTTCCTTCTTTTTATTTTTCCTTCCAATTGCTTCTTAACATCTAAATCTCCCCTTTTAGATGAAGTAAGATTATCATGAGAAACCAGAGGTTTTAACCATAACAATCTCTGAACAATCTTTAAGGAATTCTGGCGTGCGTTATAGATGCCAGGAGCAAGCTTTCCAAAGAAATTTCTCATAGGAAAATTTATAAGGAACGAACAAGCACAAACTTATCAGGTTTACCGTGTTTGCCAGCTCTGATACCAATTGAAAAAGCGGGGGTCTAAAAACACCACCCAATACTAACTCCGAAATACTTTGCTAGAGAATCAACTAGACAGTCAGACTCAATCTAGATAAAAGTATCTCAAGGAGTTAATATCTCTCTGTTGATTGATTTTTACTCAAGCTAAAAACAATAGAGAGTCTTTATCAAATACAATGAATAACTTGGACAGTACCAAAGACCAATGTCCAAGTGTTAATCAATGAAATCGACAACCACAAGGTCGGATCTCCAATCGATTAACCTTTAACGCACAACCTGTATTATTTCAATTATAAAGATAAACAATATAATGCGGAAAAGGAAATAACACAGACACCAAAATTTTTGTTAACGAGGAAACCGCAAATGCATAAAAACCCCCGGACCTAGTCCAGATTGAATGCACACTGTATTAAGCCGCTACAGATATTAGCCTACTCCAAGCTAACTTCGGACTGGACTATAGTTGAACCCCAATCAGTCTCCCACTAATTCAAGGTACAATTATACTCCTGCGCCTCTGATCCTAGCAGGATACTGCGCACTTGATTCCCTTAGCTGATCTCACCCACAACCAAGAGTTGCTGCAACCCAAAATCGCAGACTTGATAATAAACAAATCTGTCACACACAGAAAAGTCTATCAAAGGATAAATCTGTCTCCCACAGAAAAACCCTAGGTTTTTGTTCCGTCTTAAGATATGAAATCAAGGTGAACAGGAACCAATTGATAATCCGGTCTTATATTCCCGAAGAACAGCCTAGATTCATCAATCACCTCTCAACAGTCTTACTTGAATACACAAGAGGACGTCGAGGAATCACAAACAGTAAGACGAAGATGTTTGTGACTTATTTATCTTGCCTATCGGAGAACTCTCACGATCTCAATCCAAGCAATAAGATTGTACACGTACGATAGAAGATGCAAGATCAGATCACACAACTACGATAAAAGTAGTATCGGTCTGGCTTCACAATCCCAATGAAGTTTTTAAGTCGTTAACCTGGTTTTAGAGAAGAAAACCAAAGGTTAGAGGAGAATCGAATCTAGCGAGCGCACTAGTATCACACAGACGTGTGGGGATTAGTTTTTCCCAATGCTAGATGTCTCCTATATATAGTCTTCAAATCAGGGTTTGCCTTAGTTACATAGCAATCAATATTCACCGTTAAATGAAAACCTGATTTAGATTCAAGATAATATTTCTCAACCGTTAGATCAAAAACTTAGCTTGTCACACACAGTTGAGATATACGTTTACTGGGTTTGTGAATACCGTGCCCAAACGTGTACGTGTATGTTGGTTCGACATAGTAACCCAAAAGGTCAACCATATGAGCATTTCATATTAAACTTGTTCTTCTTTACCATAACTAGTTCAATTGACTCAAATGAACTAGTTAGAGAGTTGTTAAATTTCTATGAGATCTTATGTAATTACACAAGACACAATTGAAACAAAGATGATTCGATTCGATTGAATCAGCTCATGAACTTTATAGCCACGGTTTGCATACTGCATTCCTTAGTAATTTAAGTTTCATGTTCAGAGCACATCTTTAGATCATAACCTACTCAAGTACGCAAACAAGTTCGCGGACTTAAGACAACCGACAGAGTTTTCCTAACTCAGCAGAAAATATCGGCAAAGAGACTTCCGCCAGTTCGCGGACTAGGTTCGCGGACTGAGTTTGCGGACTAAACAAGTAAACGAGTTTTTGAAAAATTCAGCAGAAATTCTTTGCAAGAGAAATTCCGTCAGTTCGTGGACTGAGTTCGCAAACTGAGTTCACGGACTTGGCAAAGCCAATTCCTCCGGTTTCTCTCAATCAACAAAGTTCGCAAACTTCGGATTAAGGAATAGGACTTATGCACATATGTGTTTCCACACAATGCTTATATCCATCATTGGTTATATAGACCTAAACTCTCATTCCAACCATTGAAACATTCTTAGAGGATGTTATATAGTTGTTACATTATTTCTCGTCAAAGCGATTTTCAAAGTGATTGAAACATTATGACTTTCGTCATTAGGTGAAGATAAACCCGATCAAAGCGAAACGCTTTACCAACACATGATTTTGAGATATAGATAGGCGAGATATACTCGGCTCGAAATATCAAATGTGTATGATCCAGTCTATATAGCATACGACTTTTGTCTCATAAGAAGTAGGAGATAGAAGAGATATATTTTTGTTTGATAGATAAGTTCAAGTCTCCACATACCTTTTTGTTGATGAAGTTCCACGGTTCCTTGAGTAGATCTTCGCCGTTGTATGATGAATCGCCATGAAGTCCTTGAGCTCAACTACACTTTTCTATCCTAGTCCGAGACTTAGCTATGTAGACTAGAAATCAAGACTCATAGTTTTGATCACTAACATTGACAAACATGCTTGATATAGCAACGCATGCGAGGTCGACCGAGCTATGCTCTAACACATGATAACATTATCAAATGAATACCTGCATTCTTGGCAGCACTCCTAATCCACACATTTTTTCCAAATCATAGTGTTACTCATATATTATGTGTTATGTACTATTGTCTCCATCAATTAGGTGATTGTAAGCATATTTTACAACGAGCTTTTCGGAGTTTGGATCGGGAAAAATTAGATTATCAGGAAGAGCATTGCTATTTGAAATATTTATACTTAAAATTTTTTCGGCGACTATAGCAACTGGGAAACCTAATCCCCACACCTCCTATGTGATACTAGTTGCGACTAGAGTCGATTTCCCTTTAACCTTAAGTTTTTTCCAAAACCCTATAGGTTAACGACTTAAAGACTTCATTGGGATTATCAAGCTAGATCCAACTATTTTCTCTATAGTTACATATTCTGACCTTACTTATTCTATCGTATTGAGTACTATGTTCTCTATGATTTGCTCGAGATTTATCTCCGATAGGTAAGATATAAAAAGTAATCGCAAAGCTCTTCGTCTTATTCTTTGTGATTCCAAAGTAACATGTTCGACAACCATATTAATTGTTAGGTTATTGTGAGGTGATTGATATTTCTAGGCTGTTCTTTGGGAATATAAGTCCGGATTAACAATTGGTTTATGTGCACCTTGATTTATCATAAGACGGAACAAAACTTCATAGGTATTTCTGTGGGAGACAAATTTATTTACCTGAATAGACTTTTATGTGGGAGACAGATTGGTTTATAAGTCTTCGACTTTGGGTCGTAACAACTCTTGGTTATGGGTGAGATTAGCTAAGGGAATCAAGTGCGTAGAGTCCTGCTAGGATTCAGAGGCGTAAGGAACGCGACTGTACCTTGATCAGTGGGAGATTGGTTAGGGTTGTACATTCTAGTCTGAGGTTAATCTTGTAGTAGGCTAGTGTCTGTAATGACTTAATATAGTGTGGTGTTCAATTTGGATTAGGTCCCAGGGTTTTTATACATTTGCGGTTTCCTGGTTAACAAATTTTCTTTAGTATGTGTTTTTCTTTTCCGCATTATATTTTATATAATTGAAATATCACAGGTTGTGTGTAGAGCAATCGATTAGTAAATCCAAACTTTGGTTGTTGATTGAAATTGATCGACACTTGGGTATTGGTTTTTGGTACCATCCAAGTTATTTCTTATAATCAATCAGGCTCACAAATTCCTATCTGTTTGGTTGAAGATTGATTTGAGAACTGGAGATATAACTCTTGAATTCTTTTTCGTGATTGAGTTTGACTGTCTAATTGACTCTATTGGAATTGTGTTGGAGTTGTCCATACAAATTGCCTAACGAAATATTGGATGCGGTTGTAGACGCCTGCGTATTCAAATGTTTTGGGATATTTAGAGGAAGCCAGTAGTGAGAAAAAAATTGTATGTCTTTTCCATCCCCTATGTTCCGAACTCCTACTAGTTGAACCAATTGGATACCAATATATAAACTTTTCCATAGCCAAGAACTATTATGATTAGCTTTAGAGAGTCTTAGAGGAGATACTCTTGGAAATATTTAGCTCTAAAGATTTCAGACTAAGGTTGGTGTGAGTTCATGATCGTTCTCCAAGCTAAGCGATCTAACATGTCAATTTTTGTTTGAAACCTAATTATCCTTCCCATTTATGCAGACCCCATGTTGTCATCTTTGGTGTGTATCAAAAAACGACCTGTTTGGATATCCATTTTCTTAGCTATGGTTTTAGGAATAGTAAAACAAACCATGGCCAAGGAATCTGACGCATGTTTTATCATGGCACATTCCTGACGAGGATATAAATTTACTAATCCACCAACTTAGTCAAGCTTTTGGACATGGTTTGTTTTATTATTCTTATCAACAGCCGGCAGTGTATTTGTTTGTCGACCTTGCCGACTTTTCATCTCTGAAATTAGCATTTACAGGGTCGGCACGGTATTCATCCTTATACCTTGCCGACTAATCATGCATTTGTAACACCTTTCTCTGTATGTCAAATAGCCTATAGTCGGCATGATATTTTTTTGTCAACCTTGTCGACTATAAGTTAGCCGACAAGGTAAGAAACCAATAAGCATGCCGACCAAAGTTAGTCAGCATCTTCTTCATTCGTCAACCCTGCCGACTTTTTATATTTTCAGAACTGAAAGTATTGATTAAATTCTTTAATTTCGAGTATGATTTTATACAACAACTTTGCAATCCCCTTTTTAGAAGTGTTTGGGTAGTGTGCTTTCATTTCCGTTGCAAAAAAAAATTCTCAAAACAAATTTTTTTCATCAAAAATCTTCCCACATAAGTTCAATCAAAAACAAAATTTCATAACTTAAATTCATAAGTTTTAATCTACTCAACTAATTAATCTAAACTCAATTAATTAACCTAATCAGATTTTTTTAGTGTTAATTAAACAAGGATATATTAGCCATTTAGAAAAAACATGGTTAAGGGGTTGTCTATTTTACTTCTAAATGTCTTGGGTTTTGTCTCATTAGATATACCCCGATTAATCTCGGTATATCCCAATCTCGCGAGGAATTTTTAGGCCCTCCGATCAACCTTTAACCATGTCAATTTTTAGGCCCATCCATCAACCAATCAACCAAGTAGTTTGCGACGCTGCTACAGACCCCGGCCTATCTCCCCCAACCTTCTTCCCCCACTAGCTGGCTTGATCTCCACCATAGATTTTATTTTTTGCGGGCCGCTGGAGCTAGCAGGGGGCCTTCACAATTGTGATGTGAGTAGGGGTGTAAATTCGGGCAGGCCGGGCCGCCCGAACCAAAAACTAAGACGGGCCAGGCAGGCCAGACTTAATATTTGTGAGCCCGTAAACAAATTCAGGCCGGACAGGCCGGGCACAAGTAGATAATTTGCTACCCAAAGACCGCCCAAAGCCCGCTTTTTATACGGGCAGGCCAGATCGGGCCGGACAGGCCACTATTTTGATTTTTTTTTTAAAGTTTAAATTTTCAAATGAACGGTATTAAATACAATATCCTTTCCTTTCCAACATCGCATATCGTACACTGACAAATTTTTAATCTTAGCCTATAATAAATAATTAATTAGAATACAATAAACTTTCTAATAAGAAAATTTATTACCATTAATGTTTTGAAAAGGTTAATTATAAGTAAAAAAAAATTATATATTTTATTTTTCTTGACACAAAATTGACAATTATAAAATTGTAACTTTTAAGTCTTTTTAAGAGGATATTAAATGATTAATGGCACATAGAAGGCTTTCAGGCCGGGCACCAGGCCGGGTATCATGCCGGGCATCATAATTAATCGCAAAGCCCGATACCGTCCAATAAATTAATCCAGGCCAGGCCGGGTGGTCCATGACGGGTCATAACAGGTTTTGGGCTACTTCGGGTACAGGTGGGCTCGGGCGGATACAGACAGAGTATTTTCGGGTATTATTTACACCCCTAGATGTGAGTGTGGGGAGGGCTGGGGGAGGGCCGCGGGGGTACAAATCATTTTCGTGTAGTTTGATACCGGGCGATATTCAAGTTCTGACTTCTGAGTACCGAACCATAAATTAAAGACACAAATCTACAATCCTCTTGTCAGTACTTTCTCGAGCATTGGTCGTTCCCCCCAAACCTGTAAGGTGAGATACTAAAACCCTAATGGGTTCACTAAACCAGACATCTCCTAGCTCACAAAACTTGATCATCTCAGTCGATCTGTTAAACCCTAGTGAATCAATCAACTTTCTTGTTTACGGTGTCTATGCCTCTCTTCTTTTAGGTATTTATTTATTTTGTTATTGTTTCTAGATTTTGATCACATCGAAGTTACTTTCTCTGCAATTGATTCTTTTTTTTTTTCCTTTTCTTCTTTCAATTATGTGATTTATTTCTGGGTGTTATTTTCCTTTCGATAATCAGATCTGGACAACACTTGTGCATTGTTGTTGTTAGAATTGCCTTATTCCTTAAGGGCACTTGAGATAGACAGACAGCATCAATGATGGACAAAAACCTTGTAATCATCCTTGCACTTGAATTTTTATAGTGAAGAGAACTAATGGGGAAATATGAGTCTGAGATGCTTCTTTGCTTTCTTTTTGGCCTTGTGATTTTTGTATGAAAATGATTTTGTTTTTCAATTTGTAAACTTTTTAGTGGATCAATGATGTTTAAATACTGCGTTATCTTCCTGAAAAAATTTCTCCAATGAGAAATTTTGTTAGATGACAAAATGCCTACCGAGGTCCTTTCTTCCAAAAACAGTTTTTTGCTTTTGGTTTGATTTCATGATTTTATTTAGAGTTTCCTTAATTTTTGTGTTCTCAGTTTGGAGTTTGGCTGATTTTGAATTGTCTATTTTGTTGTTTTACTTAATTATAAGTTGCCAAACAACTTTGTATGGATTTGAATCTGATAATAGGTATTGTCGCCCCAGTCTTACATGCATCTGCAAGATGGTGATTGACTTCAAGTTCTATTCTAATAATTACATAAGATATTATCTAGACTTGATTATTTCAGTTCATATTTAGACTTTAACTTGTCATGATATTATCTACTAGCCCTCACGTTCTAGAAAGAAGTTTAGAAAACCGTATCATTCGTTTTTTCAATTTCATCAAGAACATTGTTGCTACTAAGCAATACACATTTTTCGTTTTCCGATGCCGTTAGATTTGAATGAAAGATTGATGTACAGGTTTTGACGAATGAAGGTGTCCCTCTTATGCTTGTTTTGACTAGGTGAATTGCGGTGGAAATTGGCAGCTTAACTTAGAACCACATTGGATCATTCTCGCGGGTCATCCTCCACTTTTTTGCTAGTCTTCTTAACAACCTTCTTCAATGCCTAACACTTCGGCTTTCTTCAATGCCCAACAAGGATGGAGAATTGAAGAAAGCCAAAATGCCCAAGAAGTTTTGAAGAAGTCAAGCAAAAAAGTGGAGGAAGTGTGCAAAGTAGCGTGGCGACCATGGTTTTTAAAAGCGTACGCTTCACGCTTCGGAGCGTACGCTTCGCTTCAAATTTCATCATTTCGTTTCAAAGCGGTCATGTGAAGCGCATCTTTCATGAAGCGTATGCTTCACGCTTACACTTCGCTTCAAATTTCAGCATTTCGCTGCGAAGCAGTCATGTGAAGCTCATGTTTTAAGGGGAATTGAACACCCCGCCTCCCACTCGTCTGGAGTAGGTTGAACTGGTGTACACACGCTTTGTTTTTGATAAAAATTAGACTTATATAAAATTTATATAGATATTATCTTCCTAATAAATTTATAATTACTAGTTATGACTAATTTATTTATAAGAAAGGATCCACTTCGAACATAAACCATGAAGCAACGCTTCACGCTTCGACATACGCATCGCTTCCTAAAAATGAGAAACGCTTCACGCTTTCAATACCTTGGTGGCGACCAAGTGTGATATAGAAGCTCCTGAGCTGTTGCAGGTATATCATAGTTCACTATTGTGATATTTACATAGTCTTTACTTGGCCCTTTTGTTTACTCCTGTTTTTCCTTGCAGTGTTAGATGTTAGTTGTATGTATGCTTTTTTATTCTCTCCCAAAAGAAAATTATGTGTCCACCAGCCACTCGCCTCATACATGTTGACAAGAAGAAGAATACAGAGTGTAGTTAGTTAGTGTTTAGCAACTATGATTAGTACATGTGTACAGAGGCATTCGTAATATCACATTCACCTGCAGCAGAATGGTAAAATTCTTTATGTAAAGTTCCAAGTACCGACCAATAAAGACACAAATTTACGCTCTTCCAGTCAGTAATTTGCCGAATCCCGAGCATTGGCATTTCCCTCCAAACCGCAAGGTGAGACGTTAAAACCCTAATGTTGGGTTCATTAAACCGACATCTCCAAACTCACAAAACCTTTAAACCCGAACTTGATTATTTCAGTCAATCTGTTAAAACCCTAGGGAATCAGCTTTCTTGCTTACGGTGTCTATGTCTCTCTTCTTTTAGGGTTTTAAGCAAACTTGTAAATCTATTTTGTTATTGTTTCTAGACATTGATTGCATCGAAGTTACTTTCTCTGCATAGGATTTTTCTTTTCTTTTTTTGCTTTCAATTATTAGATTTATTCTGTTGTTTTTCTTGTTCTTTCAATTTTTTCCCCTTCCGATTATTAGATCTAAACAACACCTGTGTATTGTGGTTGTTAGAATTTGTTATTCCTTATGGAAAGGAAGCTACACAGACAGCATCATGATGGACAAATTCCTTGTAATTCTCATAGTGAAGAAAACTAATAGGGAAATATGAGTCTGAGATGCTTGCTTTTTTTTTTTTGGCCTTGTGATTTTTGTACGAAATTGAATTTTTTTCAGTCTGTAAATTTTTTGCGTTGTCAGGATCAGTGATGTTTAGATACTCCTAAAGTAGTTTTCGCTTTTGGTTCTATTTTCATGATCTGTTTAGAGTTTCTTTAATTTATGAGTACTCTGGTTGGAGTTTGGCTGATTTTGGATCTGTCTATTATGTTGTTTCACTTAATTTGAATATGATGATAGGTATTGTCGCCCCAGTCTTACATGAATATGGTGATTGACTTCCGTTTCTGATTCAGATAATTACATAAGTTCATTATCTAGACTTGATTAATTCAATTTCATGTGTAGACTTATCAAGTTATTATCTACTAGCCCACACATTCTAGAGAGAAGTTTAGAAAACTTTGTCATTCGGTTTTTCGATTTTATCAAGAAAATTGTTGGTAGTGACCCAATACACATTTTTTGGTTTCCAACTCCTTAGGGTTTAAACCTGTATGTAGATTTAAATGAAAGATTGATATTCAATATACAGGTTTTGAGAAATGAAGGTGCCCCTCAATCAAGTATTGTCATATTCTAAGTTAACCAACCATGGTTGCTTTCTATCAGCACTGATAAATTCACGGAGAGATAGTAGAAGATATTAAGGGTATGGGTTTCTGTCCTTACAAATTTAATTTCTTAGTGGTGTTCATGCATTGACAGCGATGAATAAATCGACTTGTTGAAACTAAGGTCAGAAGATCTAATTCAAAATTAGATCTTATAGACTTATAGTCTATTTATCCCATCCATATGAAGCTATCCGTGAAGAAAATCATGTCTATATAGGAAATGTGCTGTAGATTATCTGAATTTTTGCAACTTAAGTTTACAGTTTTTACTTGGCCCTTTTGTTTATTCTGACTTCTATATAGCATGTTAGCTATATTTATGCTTGTTTTATTTTATCCAAAATGAAAAATACGGCTTTACCAGTCACTTGTATACGGGCTTGTTTGAAAACTTATCTTTTGTTTGCTATGAAACTTTTATGCTTCCACTTGGTAAATTGTTGAGGAACATAGCAGACTAACTTAAAGCTACATGAGCATTCTCTACGCTACAGATTTCTTCCATGGATTGGTAGTTCCCTGATGCTTAGCCACTATGTTTGTGTCCATGGAACACTTTAATTGATAAGCAAACATTTATCTTAACTACTTCTGCAAGATTATCCGATTGCTTACATAAATGAGGGCTCTGGTCCACTCAGCTGAAGTGGACTCCTCATTTTTTTAGATACATCTAACCTTGCCATCCAACTTATGACTGCGGGCTCTGGACCACTCAGCTGAAGTGGACTCCTCATTTTTTTAGATGCATTTAACCTTGACATCCATCTTATGACTGCTTAACTCCTTTTGAAGTTAGATTTATAAATTATAATGAGGCATCCATTCAGCGTGTCTCGGAAGACTCCCAAAGTGATGAGTTGATCTTTGCTGCCAAGCAAGTCGACACCTAGCTACTGGGCTCGCTGAAATATATGTGGGTGCATCTCAAAATAAGTACATATAAATCGGACATTCCCTCCCTTTGGTTGGGGAGAATTGACGAAGAGGGCATCAAGTAATGAAAAATGTTTGTTGCAAATTTTTGCGTTTCTTCTTGTCTATATTCACCTATTTGTATTAGACAATGAGACGTAGAATCTGCCTCCAGTATCCCCTTCCTTACTTTGGACTGCCATATGCCTTAACGAATTGAACTTTAGAATCTGATAACCACGTATGTCATTGTCTTGGTATGTCTTTACTTAAATCTTGCTGTCTATGAGTTCTATCATAGCATATCAGAAGACATGTATTAGGCAGATAAGTGCAAACGAGTTGAATGCTGCATTAAGTATCAAAATTACAGGGGAACCGAATCAAATTTTCTCTCTAAATTACGAAGATTTAATACTTACTAATGCTGACATGCTGTATGTTTTCCTCTTGAACAGGTCTTTTTGGCTTTCGGCAACTGTCATGGACCGCGAAAAGTAACACGCTGCAGGAGAAGGGTTGTACATTTTTGGCTGATTCCAAAATCGATCCTACAACCCAACACAATGAGTAAGATTGCCGCCAACAGATAAATTCTTCATTTTGCGGATATCCAAATACAACGGTGAGTTGGCCATGAAGTTGTCACACGAGATATTCCTGCCTTCTTTAGAAACCCCATTAAGGGTATGTCACTGCGTCTAAAATGTTTGGACCACTTTTACTACCCTACCACCTGGGTAATGTATTCTGATTTCTGGACTTTCCGAATGCAGTAATTTGGTACATGAAGCTATCTATCGAGGTTGCAAAGAGCAGTTCCACATGTTCTGGACCTTCTCAGATGATTCGCTTTGGTGCACATTTAGTGCTTGTTCTTCTTAGATATGTCTTGGCTGGTGAAATGAGAGATACTTGCAGACAGAAGCTTAAGAGTGTTGGTGACATCATTCTCCAGATGTGAGTATTCATGGGTCGACAGTTTGGGTAGCCCTTCATTCATGGGTAGATGGCAGATGGTTCAGGGATTGGATTATTAGCATTGGTCTTCAAGTATCGGTTGTGTGTCCTTAGTATGCTACAAAGACAATGGCTACAGGACCAAAAAGTCTGAAATTCAAAAACATTTTTGATTGTGGACATACATATAAGCAGCTAGAATGAGTAACGGCTTCTGTAATGTAGTAGTCACAACACTATTTTTCGATATATAAGAATAAATAAGAAGCCTTCAGTTATGCTTCATTGCCATATGAAACTTTGGTAATAACTTTGTAATAATAAAAAAAGAAGTATGTTTAAGGGGTCCTGCTGTGCATATTGGTGAATTTAGTCAATTGCTGTTAAAGCTTAAAAAGAGACAGAAATCGGCTTGGCCAGCAAAGTTTGGTAATTAATTACCATTTCTTCTAGCACCCAGCAGAATGGTAACTCGGAAATTTCCAACCCATATGCTAGTTCATGAATTTGCTCAATTCCCATTTTGTACCGGTCCTACCGGAAACTCTACATTGACCGAAAACGAAATCCCGAAATTTCCACACCAAGTAACAAACGCTGGCCCCACATGCTACTTTTACGTATCCAAATGCTGAGAATTTTTGTAGGGTCCGTTCGATCCCCTATCGGGAGAAATCATGGTGTAGAGTTCGGTTTTGTACTTGCTTCCAAATGACGCATAGGCAACAGTTTGAGGTTGTTGCTTGTCCAGCCAAATAGCCAATGGAACAGTTCAGAGTTCGAACTGTTGCTTGAGTTAATAGAGTCGCTCCTTACTGATGAACCATGCATAGGAGGTGGTAGTAAACCAATCGTAATAACCGGTTTCCGGTAGAGATCTGCGAGGAGATTCAAACATTGCGGTAAATCCAGGGTCGGACCTAGGATTCTCCCTTGGGTAGGGGCTGGATTGTAACAGTCGATAATGCGGGCGAAGGACGCGGCAAATTTTTTGGAATATATCACATAATTAGTGGCCAAATACTAATAGTGATCCACCCGTACAATACTAAATTAGGTAGGGAAATAAAAGTTAAAACGAACACAAATAACTGAAAAACAAAGTGATTACCAAAAGAGAAGAAAGTAGGAGTAGAAAAATAGTGAGTGGAAGAAGATTATTTACTTTAAACATGACTTAAATTTTGATCACCTCATAGTATGGACTAAAAATCACATACAATTAGCTAAATACAACTAATATGTAGGCTAAACATAAAATTACACCTAAGTTTCTATATTAAATTTTCTTTACCGAAAAATTAGGGACGGGCTATAACCTCCTTTAACCCCTTGCTAGGCCCGTCCCTGGATAAATCGTGGGTGCATATTTTCAGGTTACTGGTAAAATGTTAGACAAGGTCATGGCAGTAAAAGTTTGTACATAATGCCGGTGAAGAAATCATTTATTGAACCCTGAACCTTCTCTTAAGTGCTTTTTCCTCTTTAGTTAGGTAGCTAGTGCCCAGTGGAGTACACTTCGAAACTCTCTAAAGTGCCCATTCATAGTAATACTACACATGGGGTTCCCTCCCTCGCTGAAAATACCAGCTGCCTTCCAAACTCTCAAGGATTATGTCTTCAATATGTATAGTCGTACGAATTTTAGATGGCCACTCTTTGGTCATCTAGATGCTGCCAAGTCAGTGTTGCATGAGACTTAACTTGGGTGCATCAAGTGAACATGAGAAAGACTTGGTCTAATTTTCCAACCGGCAAATCCCTCATTATGACGTTGCTTTAGTGGTGGATCGGTCAGGGGATTCTTTAGGGAACGAGAGTAATAATAAAATTCTCTTTCAATTTTCATTTCTCTTGTTTTACTTTCTGTTCTTATTACCTCCCTAATCAATATTAGTTGATCCTAGTAAATAGTACATTTACTAGTGCATTAGACATTTTCTGGTAGAAACCCATCGTGTTGAAAACCATTTGACAACAAACGCCTTACTCCATTAACTGGTAGGCTTTCATCAATCTATTATTGCGGTAAAATCATTAATGCATATTTCAAGTCATTGGTAAAATGTTCATGGCAGTAAATGCTAGTATATAATGCCAGTGAAAAAAATCATTTATTGAAGAGTTGCATACCCACGGTCACTCCCACCGCCTGATGAAAAATTAAATCAGTTTTTGACATGGCTGTAGTTGCAGGAAATTCTACAACCACACCCAAGTAAAATACTCCCTCCGTCCCACTATTAAGTGATCTAGTTTAAGTTTGCACATTCCAGTCGTGATTTGGCGACGTCATCTAGTTCGTCATCTTGGATATGTTGTAAGCGTTCGTGTTCGCTTGATACTAAACGGACTATTTCGCATGCCTAATGAGTATGCGGTATTTTGCATCCACAATGGCAAAGCTGGGTCCGATCCGCTGGAGTCTGAACAAACTAAACAAACCTAACTATTGATGCCTTTCTCCTCTTATAAGTAAAAGTAAAGTAAATTAATAGTGTGAATGAGGTTACAATTAGGCAATGTAGGTGGACATTTGTTGAAGCCTTTTATAATCCCTTTTGATATTAAGATGGCTCAAGGTGAGCAACTCCCAATAGGTAGTTTATTCCTGGGTTCCTTGTATTCTAACTTAGACTCCTTGGTGTTAGATTCCAGCGTGTCGAATGGCTTCATGAAGATTGAGTGTTATGTTAACACGATGTTTCTTCAAGATTTGATGTGGGAGCAATTCAAGAATTATGCGCCTATCCCACGTAATATCCTGCAAGGACCAAATACTGATGCCCGTCACATCTTCGCCGAGAAAGATAATGCATGAATCATGCGTTGGTCTATAAAGAAGCCTCGGTCTAAAGCACGCCTCATTGATGTGTTGGATGAAGAATCGGAGTTCGACTTTCGTCCGTAGGTGTCGGTTCCTGATTATGTTTCCCAACCAACGACTTTCAATACTGGAGAGAGCACGACTCTAAAATCTGGTGTGAACCCGAATGATGGTGAGAGATCCTTCATGTTGAGCTGTACTCCTGGTCACTTTTTATCCGTTATGCATGGAGAGTGGGCCGTAGAAGAATAAAACATTGATAGGGCGGCTCGATAAATGGGTATGGATCAATGTGTTCCAACTATCCGGAGAAGGAAACCATCAGTTGATCAGCTTGCGTCTCGTTTAGATCACACTCACGTGGAAGGGAGTAGTTACTTGTTTCTTGGTTATGATAGATTTGCATACGTAACCCCAGGTTATATAGAATTCTGGCATCAACAATTCAAGAGATTGCATGAATTCGTGACAGTTAGTCAGCCTCCAGTGAAGATTCCTCCATCTGCTGAGATGATCTCTGGTCGACCAAGACTGAATTACCTTTCTGGTGATAAACGAAAATTATCTCCAGGATGTTCTCAAGTAAGGTTATTCACATGTATTTTATGAAACCATGGTAACTGTATTATGATGATGTTATTGAATTCTTTACAGAATGGTCGTAGCGTAAGACCTCGAATCCATGCAGACTTTTCAGATATTGGAGAAGTTGTTCACGGCAGAGAAGGAAGGAACAAAAGTTATAAGCTGTTACCTAATACCGTGAAGTCCCCAGTTCGTTCTTTGGTGAGTTCCTAATATTTCTCACCGTGACTTTCATTGCTATTAACATTAGAATCATGAAGCCAATGTTGTTAATTTTGTTGCAGAATTTTACTCCATCAAGTCTTGAAGGTCTTCAATTTTCTGCTACTGAACAAGCAATCGCTGATTTGAGTGACGAAGAAACTGTAAGTATTTCTTCACATGTTCAAATGTGGTGCTTCATAGATGAAAATATTGATTGTAAAGGACGTGTACAGGAGGATGTCGTCATGGAGATGGAGAATTCTGGAACTCAATCATCCTCTGGGAATGGGAATGGAGGTAATTCCCAAGATTCGGAGCCGGATGGAAGTGATGTTCCTCTTGTCGTTGATGTGGACAATTCCAACCCCTTGGACACTTTGGAGACTCCTCAAGTAAGTATATATCCTGTATATTCTTCATAGAAGTATAAAAGTGCTGACTTGTGAATGAATGAATGAGAACCCATGTGAATATATGAAAACTTAGTCGAATTTCGTCGTCAGAAAATTCAGAACCCAGCTTTTTAGTAGAAACGCTGTAGAATCTTCGTCCGGAGTCGGATTTTGATGATCTGCATGTGCAAATTCAAGCCCGGAAAATTTCCAAGCTTTAAAAAGCTTTTTAAGTTTTGAGCACGTTCAGAGCCTGAAAAAGGCGAAATAGTAAACTTCCAGGAGACTTCCAGAACTTTTTCAGATTGCGCATCACTTGATATTTTGGCCACATCTACTCGCTCGTTCATCGGATTGTCATGAAATTTTGACATGTCATAGAGGACATCCATACGAAGAGAATGGATATGACCCATCCTCAGATTCCTTGTAGATTGCTCCCAGTTCGTCTCTTAGTACAGGGAAGAGTTCAGTTTCTTCAGACGGACTCATCGTAAAATGTGTTTTCATGACTTTCATGTTATTTGCTCGTGCCTTGAATGTAGTATGATGAACTTTGATGATATTTCCTTGCGGTATACTGTGTTTCATAATCTCTTTGGCTTCGTGACTCTAACCTCATGTAATCTTCGTATTAGGTGCTAAATACCGAAGTTGAGGATACTGGAGCCAATGATGAAACTCTAACCCTTAAGTTATTGATGAAGAGACACCATCCCTGCACTTCGAGGCCATGAGAAGGTCGCTGCTGATGTTATGGAAAACCAGATGGTTGTTGCCTCAGTGATAGAAGAAACCGAGATAGCAGCGGAGAATACCGAAGGAACTGTTGCTTTGGTCGTGGAAGCCGCTCCAGTGACTGAGAACCGTATAATAGTGTATGAATATCCAACTGCAGGGGTTGCTTTCGATCCTCCCTTTAACACTTCACTCCCTATCATGATCATGAACTGGTCGGTGGATTCAGCGTTCCCATTGGATATGCACGCTTGTACGAGACGATATGGAAGAAGTTTGGCCACATGATCGTTGACAGGAACCCTGGGCGTGCTTATGCTTTAACCATGCAAGTAGGCGTTATCTTGCGTGTCGTGAGTGATATGCATACGAGACCCAGGAATACCGTGACTCCAGATATACTCTTTGATTGGGAGTTTAACTTGGAGAATTCAGAAAGACTTGGCCTCAACGTGAAATGGCTTCGTAAGCAAATAAACGTTATCAAGGATTCATGTGAGAAGAACATACCCTTTCCCAATGATGCTGTGAAGGAGAAGGAGGACAAGATTGCCAAGCTGACCGAGGAGTTGAACAAGGAGAGGGCGGCTTTGCAAATCTTGAAGGATGCTGATGAGCGAAAGCCTTTTCTTGCTGATCTCTTGAACTTCTGAACTTCTGAGAGATGAGGTTTATACTTGGGTTTTGATATTTAGATGGTTTTGGATTGACTGATGGTTAAGGATTTTCTTGTAGATTTGATAGAGATTTTCTTTTACGAAATATGAACTGAATTTTGATAAATTGCTGAATTCAAATACTGATTGCAAGTATTGCAAATGTTTTGGAGGAATTGAAATACAAATGAAAGAAAATCCTAAATGTTAAATCCAACGCCATGAATGCTTCGAACGCCCAATACCTTAAATGTCCAATAATTTCAGATAAACGCCTTGAGCCAATTTTCGTGAATTACTGGTAGGGTTCTGCCATCTGTGTTGATCAATTTGTAGTATCCTCCGGCCACGGACTTAGCGACCATGAATGGTCCTTCCCAATTGGAGTTCCTTGTAGAATGAAGACCGCGCTGAACTGCTTTGAGAACCAGGTCCCCTTCATGAAACTTGTTAGGCTTGGTCGATCGTGCCTTGAATATCTTCCGCTGATTCGGAATTCCCTGTTTGACGGAATTCCACGATTGTGGCACATATGGACACTCGCGCGGAAGAGAGTATCCAGCATAGTGTTGATCATGCTTAGCCAGGTCTTCAGCAATAAACCTCTCGATGGAGTGACCGATTTGAAGAAGTTCTGAACCCAACCATTGAGTGTAATATGAGGTGAAGTTACCCACTCATAGCTTTTGATGACTGCTAAATTGTTCATGGGGAGAAGTCCCTGGACCATAGTAGCGTATTTGAACATTGGTAATATTGGAGCATAGAGGAATAAGACTTGCCTGAGCTCGAAACCTTCTGACAAAGGTGTGCGGATTTTCTCCAAGTTCCTGCGTAAGTCCCATCAGAGTTTTTACTTCTTCCAGATGCTCAAACGGTGGTGCGTCCTCTGCTTCGTCTTCCGACTCGGAATCCTTGTCGATGACAGGATGTGTTGAAGGCATCGTTATCCTTCCGGCATGAATCCAAGTTCTTCCAAGGACCATGTCGTATCCAGGGTCTTCCCGGATTATGAAAAACTTGGCCTCAGTGCAGATCAATCTTTCCGTAACTTTGAGAGTGATGAAGCCGTATGCGTCTCTGGAGATTCCTTCGTGGTCCCTAATTGCTATGGGAGCGTGGGTGGCTTCCTGTCGAGTAATACCGGCAGCTCTGAGAGTTTTCAAAGGGATGATGTTGACAGCGGTACCAACATCGACGAACGCCCTTTTGAACGCATTTCCTTTAATGTGCAATGTGGTGAGCAGTCCCCAGTCATACATTTCTTTTCCGATGGCTGAAGGTTCGGTGGTGGTTTCTTGGATCAGCAGACATTTTCCGGACACGATGTGGTTCAGTGCAGCAAACATGTCTTTCCTTTGAGATTTCGAAAGATACAACAACTCGCAGACATGTATGATCAGAGATTGGACCGTTTCCTTGACAGGAGGTTCAGAGATGGTAAAAGTTCTGACTGGGAGGGGTTTTTTGTGCACTCCCTTAGTCCCCAGGTTGAGCTATCCTGATTCGACCTTTTTTTTGAATATGCGCTTCAAGATTTTGCAATCACTTGTGGGATGGCTGACGTATCTATAGAAGCGGCAATACCGAGGATTTTCCATGGCCTTTTCAGTTGGCTTCTTCTTGACATAAGGCAATTTGATTGCACCATCTTGGATCCAGGCATCGAGTAGTTCATTAACTTCTTCCATTGAACAGGAAAAATCAGGTACTTCTGGATCTTCCGTATGCTGAGGAGGGATTTTCGAATTCTCCTTCTTGTGTTCCTTTGAAGGGGTGGAGGAAGTATGCTTGTGCTGTGGTTCTGCTTTTCGCTTATTCCTTTTTGCGACAGCATTTGTTGAAGGTTGCAGGTTGTACTGCTTGTTGATCAAACGCCCGCTTCCTCGAGTGTCTTTTGAATCCTCAGTCCTTGTAGACTTTGCTCTTTCCAAAAGAGCGGGTGCAGTGGTTGCCGACCTCTTCGCAACTTCGTGAAGCTCTGAGAAAGTCTAAAATCGAAGGTTTTCTAGCAACGCCCTGTAGACCGGAAGCATGCCATTGATGCACAAGTCCACCAGTTGTTGCTCCGTGACGTTTGGGTCATGACAATCCAAGGCTTGGACTCTGAACCTTTTCACATAACCATTGGGATTTTCACTGACCCTCTGAAACATACTTCCAAGGTCGAAGAGGGTGACTTTTTTTGACACGAAGAAGTATTTCCTGTAGAATGCGTTAACCATTTCTCCCCAATTGTTGATAGTCCCTGGTGCGATGTTGTTATACCAGGTGTATGCTCTGCCTTTCAGAGATTTTGAGAATTCCTTGAGATGAACAACATGATTATGTTCATGTTATCCCAGGGATTCGAGAAAACGAGAGACACGTTCCCTAGCATTGCCAGTTCCATCATATAAGGTGAAGGTTGGAGAAACGTAACCTTTGGGGAGTGGAATCCTCTGCGTAGCGGCAGGATAAGGAGGTTGATGACGATGGACATGCGATGTTTTGTCTTTTCCACGGTTCTCCAAAAGGTGCTCCAGATCCTCGCGAGTGATGAAATTCGATGATCCCTTCGCTGATGAGTTGTCTGCAGCAGTTTTGTGGACTTCGTCGTCTTCTACTATATGGATTGGAATTACTTCAGGATCGTCGTCTGAGGATTTATCCTTATCCTTTCCCTTCTCTTGAGTCTTCTCTGACATCTTGTCAGTAAGATTTTTGAGATAATTACACAGCTCCTTCTGCGTAGCAGCCATGTCGGTCTGATTCTTTGCAAGAGTCTCCTGCGCTTTGATAAGATCAGCAATGGTAGGTGGTGGATATCCTCTGACTTCTTTAGGGTGTCGTCCGGACAGTGGATGACCTTCGGCGTGAGGAGGAGTAATGTCACCACCATCAGTGTTGGAGGTCGGAATTATCTCCAGGATATTCTGATTGTTGTTGTTGCTAGTGCTAGCACGGTTTGTGTTAGGATTCGTAACTGAACCCGACCTGAGATCAACCATCTTGTGAAATTGTGAGATTGCAACTGAGAGAATGATCTCCCACTGTGGTCTCCAATCTGTAGATGGGGAAAACGATTTGCTGATTTCTAAGGAATTGAGGAGACGACCGTACGGAGGAGACTCCTCGAACCGAGCGAAATGTTAAACCTCACACAGATGCACCGCTGCAAAGGGGGTGTTTTAGATTCGAGAGATCAATCTGTAGTACTACGGCCTAAATCAAGACAATGATCGTTCCACAGTAAATTCAGTCACAAGAGAGGATGGGTTGATCTGTAGGAGGGAAGCTGGGAAATGTGTGGAATCAATGGTAATCGAAGATTGTGGGTGTGTAAATTCTGAATATGATAAGCTCTGAATGATTGAAATTGCACAATTGAGAGTATTTGCTCAATTGATGAGTTGATGATCTCGTGTCGATGAGACGTGAGATTGATGATATTGTTGATGCTGATGATTCAATCATGATTTAGAGACTTATTTATATTGCTGGAATTTTAGACACCATGATTTCATGAAGTGTGACAGTTGATGGAATCAAGGAGTGGGGAAGTGGAGATCATGTTTGAAACCAGTTGCTCAACGTGTGGAGACTTGGTCGATTTTCCACCCACTACCTCGTGAATTCCTTCAACTGATTGCACGACTTTCTCACATTCCATCGTGTGTTTGAACACACGTGCCGTAGACCGCCAGACCAAAACCCTAAGTGATATCCCCCCAAGTGACACGATTGACGTCTCGTGGTATGTTAGTCAATTGATGACTTCGCGGTTTGATGGGACGACGAGTCCATGTAGTTGCTGAGTTGAACATGATGTTCTAAAACTCATGAATTGAACATGTCATGAGACAGAGGTATAGTTCTTACGATGAAGTGAGCAAGTATTTCTCATTCGATGGATCGTTGAATATTGATTGTTGAACCAATATTCCTTGGTTTGAGAAAATATTTATCATCTGAGCAAGTGTTGCTCATGTGATGAATTGTTGAATATTTGATCGTATGAGCATGTGTTGCTCATCTGATGGATTATTGGTACCAAAAATATTAATTAGAATACTGGTCGTTGAACTGAGCATAATTAATAAAATTAATGACCATGAGGTCGTCGTAAAATTATTAAGGTTGGAATCTTGAATGATGATCCTTGGATTCAGAAACCCTAATTTGATCAATTGATGATCAATTCATGGTTCGTCAGAAGTTTAACCATGGGACGAAGGAGGGAGCGACTACATGGGACCGTGGATCAACCATGTAGTGTCCATATGCTCACGTGAGAAAATACAAAGAACTCCTGAAGAGTTGACGATTTGTTGGTGGAAGAATGATTAAATGCTGGCTTAATCATTTATTCAAAATACTCGTCTGAGCCTTAGGTGAGAAAACCTAATTAATTACGACGAGGAGAGGGACCGACCATGGGGTCATGAAACCAGCCCTGGGTTGTCACGTAACCTCCTGACGATCGCTTCATGAAAATCCAAAGTGTTTGGAAGAGTTTTGGACCTAATACGAACAATTGTGCAAATTAGGTCAAAACTGTGAAAATTGATGGGACCGGCTTTCGTGAGCCAAAGAGCCAATCTTGGTCGGTCAAGATAGCGTGCTCGTGTCCCTAAGGCATCCGCGTCTCAGTCCTGAGAATTTTGATATTTTCTGGCGTGCAATTGAGCATCCATTCGAGAAAATATGCCAAAATTAGGGTTTCGACGAAACTGAGGAAAACACCATGAGATGATGAAAAATAATATAAAATAAGGAATGAGGAGGTGTGGGACCGCCGTGGTCAAGGCATGGTCGTCCGGTCGTGACCACGGTCCCGTGGTGCCTTTTCCTTAATTTTATAATATTTTGATGATTTTATGAAAAATTCATGAATTTTGAGAAATTTTATGAATTTAGGGAGTTTTCATGAGTTCATGGAAGCAAAATATTAAAATAATAAAAACACGAGCGTGTGGGACCATGGTGGCATGGCCAGCCGGCTATGGACCGGCCCCACAAGTTTTTCATAATTTTTTAATATTTTTTAGGTATTTTTGATGATTTGAGGGAATTTTTCCTAATTTGAGAGAAATACCATAAAATCAAGGAATTTGATGAATTCAAAGAAAAATAGGGTAAATAATAATAAAATAATAAAGCAGAGGACGTGTGGGACCGGCTAGGGCATGGCCGTCCGGCTAGTGGCCCGGTCCCGCAAGTTTTTCATAATTTTACTTTATTTATTATTATATGATGATTTGTGCAAAAATACCATGAAATCAAGGAGTTTTTTTCATGAAATTAGAGAAATAATAATAATAATAATAAAATAATAATGAACAATGGAGTGTGGGGCCGGTTGGGACCAAGGCATGGTCGGTTGGTCAATGGTCACGCCCCACACTCCTTTCCTTAATTTTATATTATTTTTTATGGATTTATGGAAGTACTATGAAACCGAGGAGTTTCCTCGAGACGAAGGAGATTTGATAAAATGAGAGAATTTCCATCAAATCATGGAAAATAATAAAATGCATTAAAAATATAAAACTGGCGTGGGATTGACCACGACACGGTCGGTCGGTCATGTGTCCACGCTCCCAGCACCCTGGTCAATATTTTTAATTATTTATTATTTTCAACTCTATTTTGCATAGGTTCATCGTTTCGTTGTATTTTTGAAATACTCGTTCGTGCGGTGACTGTTAGTGTATCGTCGTTGAATACGCCTTCACCATTTGAATCGGGGCTTACTTAGAGGTAGCTCAGACGCCCGATTGTTGATTATCTATTACTAATTGTGGAATTCGGTGGAAAATAATTCACAAAACTGAGCAATAAGATGTTTATTATTAATTCATAAGATCAGCTGAGGATTCGACTACGAATTCAGAATAATAAAGTGAGCATTACCATTCCATGAAATCGTAGATTCGACCATAGAATCAGAGTAATTAAGATTTATCTATTACCATTTATGAGACCAGTTGTGGATTCGATCATGAAATCGGAATGAGATAATATAGTTATTGCTGTGGATTTGATCATAGAATCAGAATAATTTTTTATTGCCATTCCATGGGACCAGTGGTGGATTCGACCATGGAATATGAGCAATTGTTATTGCCATTCCATGGGACCAGTCGTGGATTCGACCATGGAATAGGAGCAATAATAGATTATTATGGGAATTCAGTAGTGAATGTCACGGCAGAATTAATCTTAATTAGGAATAATTAACTTTGTGGCTCTATACTAGCAGAGCAAGTTGTCTACGAGAAATAATTATCCCGATATGAGCTTGTCGGTAAGTCATATCCTTTATATAGTCAGGGTAAACTTGTTGTTTTTTCCTGAAGACGTTATCACTCTGTACTAGCAGAGAAAGATGTCTAGGAGCCGTCCATCTCGTGATACTATATAGAAATAATCACTGAAAGTATTCAGTATTCATGAGATATGTCGTTGTCCAGTCATGAGACTACATATCTACATGTACTCTGAGAGAAAGTACTCTCCGTTGAGAATTCGATGAGAGGCCCGTGTCTTGATTGTGAGAGAAAGTTAGGTTTTTGTCTCATAGGTCTAAACGAAAAGGTTGGTGGTGTATTTCGGTACCCTACGTGTTTCACCTTCGACATTACAACGACACAAAAGATTATCAACATACATCTGCCAAAACACCAACACCAGGATTCATACATCTGGCGGTACTCAAAGGGTGGAAACTATACAACAAAACCTGGATATGCAATCATTAACAACCAACCAACCAACCAACACACTCACCCCATCAACAACCTTTAACACCCAACACCATCAGCAATGTGGACCTCAAGAAAATCTGGCAGCTCCAACGTCCACCAAAAATCAGTCTTTTCTTGTGGAAAGTCGCGCAAAAAGGATTACCAACCTTCAACAAACTTCACCACATCAGCATCACACTAACAAACACATGTCCAATATGTAACACTCATCGGGAAACAGAACAACACATATTCTTCGAATGTACTCAAGTGGTCCAACTCTGGAACATCATCATCACTCATCTCCCAAGAAGTCCAAACAACAACAACAACACCCCCAAAAAACAAAATAACTTGAAGGAAGTTGATGGGATTATGCCGCAAGTGCACGGCTGTCGATAGGACAATATACAAATGTGGTTCGTTCCACGGGGACTAAATTCGTTACCTTTAATTTCTAATTAAATCAAGTGAGACAAAGAATAATATAAGATAAAAATTAATGAAAGTTAATAAAATAAATAAATAAATAAGACACCAGGCCTTTGATTCCGCCACTATGTTTCCTACTAGATTATTCAGCCATTTTCTATAAAATTCTTCAACACTGCTTCAAGGCGATTTAGGACACGAATATTTAGTCTTGTAAGGTAAAACATTATAACCCACTGTATTGAAGTTATCAAAAATACTAATAATTTATCTCCACTTAAAGTGTTGTTCTCTATGAACAAAATATAAAACTTAATAAAATAAGCACGAGGACATGCGAAGAAATTTATTATCATTATGAAACGAGAACAATGACCAATTGAATTGTTATAGAAAAATAGTGGAAATCCTCTTGCATACATCATAGGGCTTCATCTAGCCCTAGTACAGAGTTATTCCATTACAAAAGCATAAAGAAAAATCCTAAAACTATGATATTTCTCTGGGCTAGGAACCCCGGACCTCCCCTTTTTCCATCTGCTTCAACCAGTATTTATAGTTTTCAAAGGAAACTACATTTCTTTAGCATATCCATTACCACATCATTGCCCCTATGAGAATGCGCCATGTGTCAGGACAACACAAAATCCTCAAATAAGAATGTGCCACGTGTCAAATAATATCTCATCATGAAGTCACCATTTTCTTTATTTGGAAAATATATTATCCTTTATCTCCTTATTTATTTTTTTTATTTTCTTTATTAAACAAAATAGATTCAAATATCTTTTATCATAATTGATCTCTTATAATGGTCTCCGCACTTCTATACACGCCGTGGCACACTTTTACTTGGATGCTTACCACACTTCCATATTCAAATAATCGACCCAATAAATTTTCATGTTTCCTTTTGGGATTAACACATAAATCACTTCATTTCTCCAACAGAATTCCGTGTTTTAGTCCATAGAGCTTTATTTTCTAAAAAATGCAAAAATAAATAAAATCATCAAATATGTACAAAATAAAGAACTAAATAAATATAAATTTGAGTAGTAAATATGTAAGAATTAAGCACTTATGACACCCCCAAACCTACATTTTCTAGTCCTCGAGCAAAATAAAAATAAGAATCCTAACTCACTGTCGCAGGCATCGTGATTGCACTTAGCGTGTGCAACAAGCCTTTAAACCCCTAGGTGGCCCTAGTGGCCGAGTTATAGTCTCGGGAGGGTTTACAAGAGGTGTACCCACAAAACCTTTACTCCAAATTGGTCACAAGTATTCAAAGAGCTATGAGGATATACTTATTCTCAACCTATCGCCAAGTAACTAGAATGCAAGGGAAATCAAAGGTATCCGCTCTACAGCTGAATAAATAATTGGGGAGATACATCCGCTCTACAACTAGATAAACAGATATATGCTCTACATCTGGATAAACATTGTGAGACGTATCCACTTTACAACTGGATAAGATTAGGAGAGAGATAAAAATGAGAAGGACATCCGCTCTACAACTACATAAGTTACGTGTGATGAGTTGAACCAGTGCTAGAAAGATCTTGTGTTAGATGAAAAGCGGACTAACAAAGAAACCAATATGCATTTCTCCTCGGCTCTCTCATAATGCTCAGTAGAAACAACGTCTTCTTTGGCTTCAACTGTTGATGATAAACTCTCGAACCTCTTAGAACCTTGACAATTAACTCTTTTCCTGAACTTTTTCTTACTTAAAACTTCTTTATAGATTTCTCTTCTTCCCCATGGCCTTATTGAACAAAAAGGGCTTTTTTTTTCGAAACACAATAATAACAAGATTAATATTTACAAGGCGATGAGAGAATCACTTGGATCTTCGCAGCTTGTAATGTCTTGGTATCATGAACTTCAACAACTTACATCGTTTTCTCTGCTTTTGTAACTTCTTGTACCTAAGTCTTCAACTTTGATTTTGAATTTTTCTTTTCTTTCTATTATTGCTTATAAACCTTAAACCTGTTCAACTTTCTTCATAGATTTTGATGTCGCTTCGCTTTTTGATGATAAATTTCTCCTGAGAGAGAATAGTAATCCAGTAACTAAGACTACATGGGAGGTTGCTTTGTTTTTCTGGCATTTACTTCTGACCTAATTGTCTTTCCATCATGGATGGTTAGGTCCATCACGATTACCCTCTAAAAGGTAAATATTCTTTCCTGAGTGTCAATGATCTCAATGTCTTTTTCTCTAATGTCTCACTAGAATGATATCCCCAGCAATTCGAATTTCCATCTTTTCGGTGAGAAACAATATGTAAACTTAGCTAACCGAATACTATGTGACACTAAAAGTTTAATAATGCAAATAAAAAGTTTCTCTCATACCCCCAAACTTAAATCTAACATTGTCCTCAATGTTCTAAAGATAAAATTAAAAGCATGAATAAGGAGAAATTGTTACCACTTTCAAGGAAATAAGGAGATAAGGAAAGATATTACCTTGTTGAATGAGCATGGGTTACCTCCCAAGAAGTGCTAATTTTAAAGTCTTCAGCCAAGCATGGGATAAATTAGTCACCATATAAAATCATATAGTAGTAGCCGGAACAACTGTGGGTCGTCTGAATTGAAAAGTGCTATCACAAATAGAAGAAAACTGCAACAGAAGAAAGTGAACCAACCAAACACACCCTTAACAAGTTTTCTATTTAAGACATCTATGTCTAGGTTTGGTTCGGTTTCAGGCTCTATAAAAGGGTCTAAGTAAAATATTTTCACCGGCCGAGTTTCCTCATAGGCAGGATCCGGAGTGTCAGGTTGTAGAGTCTGGAACAACTCAAATAAAAACTTAGAAGCACATAATAATAACCTGAATAATTGTGGATCCTCAAAGTCAGTTAGATTTGACTTATACAGTTGACCACAATGAAAGTGGTGGTCATTCTTAAGGAAATGTGTCGACGATTCTAATTTCCTAAAATAATTAGGTTTAGTTCTAAAAACTATATAATGACACATTTCAAATTGAGATACTCCCACATTTGGTAAATAAAATCTTGGTGGGACGACAAAGTTAATTACGGTATCATGGACCGGATTAACCACATCAACCAGAGGATGGGTTTGTATCAACTGAGTTTCTTTGTGGACATAACTAGGTTCAGGAAAACATGTATGAAGATAGTCTCTTATGATGGTAGAGGCACATACGTCAAGCCCCAAGTTAGGGACCTTTACAAGAGTCAAGGGTAAACCACGGGGAGAATGATATTCACCCCCAAACCTAGAGTTGTCAATATCCTTGGATAAACTTATCACAATTTCCTTAATTTCTAAATTATCAGATTTAGGAAAATGGTCTTTTATTTCTTCTAGCTTGTAATCAGGTGGTTCTACACTTTTACAATCCTCAGCAGAGACTATTGTTTCCGAATCGCTGGACTCTAAAACACTAGTCTCAGGATAAACTCGTTCCTCTAAACCATCATCACAATCATATAAAAGAGTATCATAGAAATTTTCTAGCAAAGGCTCATCAACTAAGGTGTTAATCATAGTTACTTCCTCTGATTCAATGAAATGTTCATCATATAATGGATTGTCAAACATATTGTAGGCCAAAGGATCACGAACTAATATTTCATCGTCTAAAACAGTGATATCTCTAGTCAAATCCTCATCCTTTTGAATTGGTGAGTAATCATTAAAGTTATTAGGATTTGAATCATAGATAATATTTTCATCATGAAGCTCAATTGGAGTGATAAATTCTTGATCACTATGCCTACATGTTTCATATTCTTCATCAGCACTATCTTTATCATCATCATAATAACATGAAGATGATCGAACCTTATCCAAATAAGTAGTGTTTCCAATTCAAACTTGTCATCTTGATTAGGTGAATAATAACTATCCTCATTTTCAAGGGTGGTATTGGGAACACTATATTGGAAATTAAGATTATATCGAGCAATTCTTTCTTTAGTCTCTAACGTGAACCTATCTGTGTTTTCAGCTATTATATTGAGAGACTTTTCTAAAGGAAGAATATGACAACCATGATCAGCTAATATCTAGAGAGACTCTTCTAGAGGAAGAATTGGAACAAACGGATCATAATAAGGACTAGTTTGTAACTGTTTAATTAAGTCATCCAAAGACGATTAACTAGTGCTATGATATTTTTTATTTTCTTGCTCGTATGACCGGTACGCATGCGAATAGTAATTTGACTCACCATGGTATGAACCATAACCTTGAAAAGGTTGGTGTTCCCAACCACTATACACATTATGGTCAAAGTAGTGATGTTCATTTTGAAACTCTGTCGGAGATTCATTGTATTTGTGTTTATAATAACAGCTCGACATTTTATGTGCACATGAAAATGCAGGTGTAGATGGTGGACTTTCGACAAGGGATAAAATTGTAAAACCATAATTATATGTGCTCCTGATCCATCAAGCAGATGAGTATTGAGGCTCATGTATCTCATCGAAGCATGAAAGCTCATGCCACAAGAATCTCTGACAGAGAATACGGTCTCTCAGAGTGTATGTTGATATGTAGTCTCTCAGTTGAGGCAACGACATATCTCATGAATACTGAGCAATTTCGGTAATTACTTCTATATAGAATCGAAAGATTGGACGGCTCCTAGACAGCTTGCCTACTAGTATAGAGCAATAACGTCTTCAGGATGTAACAATGTTTTCCCTGACTATATAAAAGAAATATGACGCTTCAACAAGCTCATATCACTCAATTCCTGGATAATTAATGCTCCTAGACGATCGTACTAGTATAGAGCCCTCAATTAACTATTCCTAAATCATTAGATTCATTAACTGAATCCCTGTAAAATATTCTACGTTTTTCATAATATTTCGTTACTTCAATCCATAGTTCTTCCCATCAGAATTCCATTGGTTAGTAATAAATATTCAACACACGGGCATCTGAGAAACTATCGAGTAAGCCCCGACCAAAATGGTGCAAGTGTACTCAACAATAATGCACTAACGAGCACCTGAATGCACGAACGAGCATTCCAAAATACGAAGGAACGATGAACCTATGCAAAATAGAAACAAAATAATAAATAATAAAATATTAATCAAGGCGCTGGGTACTTGGCCCACCGGCCGGCTGGTCGTGCCGTGGCCAGTCCCACGCCCAATTCTATATTTTATCATATTTTATTATTTTTCTTGATCTCATGACAATCCCTTCATTTGAACAAATATCTTTCGTTTTAAGGAAACTCCTCAGTTTCATGGTGTTTCCTTCGTATCAAGGAAGTAATATAAAATTGGGAAAGGTGTCGTGGGATCGTATCTACTAGTCGGCCAGCTATGCCCTAGTCATGTCCGGTCCCACACCTCATGATTTCTCATTATTTTATTATTATATCCCTCATCTCATGAAAACTCCTTAATTTCATGATATTTCCTTCAAGTCATGAAAAATAATATAAAATTAGGGAAACTCGTGGGACCGGGCCCTAACCGGTCCACACGCCCTTATTTTAATATTATTATTTTTTATGTTTCCTTCATTCCATGAAATTCCTTGATTTCATGATGTTTCCTTCAAATTATGAAAATTCCTTCAAATCATGAAATAATACATAAAATTAGGGAAAGCTCATGGGGCCGGGCCCTAGCAGGCCGACCATGCCCAAGCCGGTCCCACACTCTCATATTTTATTATTATTAATATTATTTGTTTCCTTCATCTCATGGAAACTCCTTCACTTCAAGGAAACTCCTTGATTTCAACAAAACTCCTTGGTTTTAACAAACTCCTTGATTTCATGATATTTCTCTAAAATCATGAAAATAATATAAAATTAGAAAACGTGGCACGGGACCAGGCTCTTTGGCCGGCCGGCCATGGCTTGGCCATAGCCGGTTCCACACTTCATGATTCCTTAATTTATTATTATTATTATTATTTCCTTCATCTTATGAATTTTCCTCAGTTTCAGCAAAATCCTTGATTTCTTCATATTTTCTCAAAATGTTGCTCAAACGCGCATCAGAAAATATCAAAATTCTCAGGAATGAGACCCAGAAACTTTGACGACGCGAGCATACTACCTTGACCAACTAAGGTTGGGTCTTTGGCTTTCAAGAGGCCGGTCCCACATACTTTCATCATTTGACCTAATTTATTCACATTAGGTTCAAATGCTTCCAAACAATTTTGGAATTTCATAAAACGATACCAACCAGGGCCGGTTTTCATGACCCCTTGGTCGGTCCTTCATCTCTTCATAATTTATTAGGTTTTATCACCTAAGGTTCAGACGAACATTTGTTTGAATAAATGATTAAACCAGCATTTGATCATCTTTTCACCAACTGGTCTTCAAGAGATTTTGGTATTTTGTTCACTCAAGCACCTGGGCGCTACATGGTCGATCCATCATCCCATGTAGCCGGTCCCTCCTTCACTCCGTGGTTGATTTTCAATAAATCATCAATTGATCTGCAATTGATCAAAATTAGGGTATCGAATCCAAAGCTCTGCAAAACATAATTCTGAGCAGATTCAAACACTAACAGTTTTACGTTGATCCCGTGATAAACATTCTAATACTCGGTTCCAGTATTTTAAATTAATATTTTATTTGGTCCTGCTACCAATAATTCATCAAACGAGCAACATTTTCTCAAATGAGCAATATTTGCTCAGACTAAGGAATATTGGTTCAATTATCAATATTCAACAATCCATCGAATGAGCAATATTTGCTCACCTTAACTATCCACATTTACTTGAGAATCATACCTCCGTCTCAACAGATTCAATTCATGATTCTCAAAACATTTGAAAATCACGTTCGACTCAGCAACACAAGGATTCATCGTCCCACAAAGTCAGCAACTGACTAACTAAATACACGTCTGCCTTGCAGGCTCCACAATCACGAGACATTAATCGTGTTACATGGGGGGATATTAACTAGGGTTTTGGTCTGGAAGTCTACGGCACGTGTGTTCATACACACGATGAGAATGTGAGCAAGTCGTGCAATCAGTTGAAGGAGTTAACAAAGTAGTGGGTAGAAAATCAACCAAGTCTCCGCACGATGAGCAACTGGTTTTAACACGATTTCCACTTCCCCACTCTTTGACTCCAGCAACTGTCACACTTCATGGGATCAAGGTGTTTACAATTCTAGCAATATAAATAAGTCTTTTAATCATGATTGAAAGACAAGAGAATCTTTTCGTCAAACAGACAACACGAGATTAACAACTCAACGTCTGAGCAATTACTCCCAACAGAGCAAATTCAATCAATCAAAGCTTATCTTATTTCTTTACGAAGAATATACAACACACCTACAATCTTCGATCACCATTGATCTCACACATTTCTTAGTTTCCCTCCTACAAATCGACCCATCCTCTCTTGTGACCGAATTGACTCTAGAACGACCATTGTCTTGGTTTAGGACGGAGTCCTACAGATTGATCTCTCGAACTTAAAGCGCTCCCTTCTTGCAGTGCATCTGTGTGAGGTTAAACATTTTTCTCGGTTCAAGGAGTCTTCTCCGTACGGTTGTCTCCTCAATTTCGTAAAAACCATCAAATCGTTTTTCCTCATCTACAACAGGCGACTAAAATAGGTAGGCTCAGGTTACCTTAAGCAAAATATACCTACAGTCAAAGACTGGTCAACGGTACTAGGTTAAGTTTTGTGGTGTTTCAGATGATAATGCCCAGAGGGTTCACCTTACTAAACCACGTGTTTTCCTAGAATCGGTGTCGGAAGATGCAATTGGTGTGTGCACGTGTATTTAAAAAGAAGGCGTTTTTTCCGTAGGGGCGTCTCCCGACGATGAGAGGTGATTTCTAGGTTAGTGGTTTTCAATTGATCAAACCATATCCTGTTAATCTCTTCTTCTTGTCGTCGTCTCCTCATTCTTTTCCCCTCCTTTTGTTGTTCTTTTTGACACCACTCTTGACTTGTGATCTCCCGTAGCATCTCTAACAGAAGTTCTTCTAGGGTTTTAGGGTTTTATGGTGTTTCTGATGCCGAGAACTCCCAACTCTATGAGCCCTACACCATCCATTGTTTCTGCTACCCTCTGTGATGATTCTGGCGGCAAAGTTGATCTTTATCAATGCCCCTTTACGGGTTTTGATGGGTGCAAAAATGGAGTTGGAAGGAAAGGGTTACTGAAGGTGTCTCTGTTCAATCATCTTAAGAATCTTCATTACAAGAAAGAGGGAGGGACTGACAGATGCAGGGAGAGAGTGTGCAACAATTGTAATGTTTACCAAGCTTGGGAGTTCACTCTACAACAGCTAGAGAGCTGGTTCTGCATTCGTTGGATGCACATTTATGCTTTGGGAAAGAGATGTACTCATCTGCATTCCAATGAGCTTGCTCCCTCTTTACCTTCAATTCATGGCGTTACTGCTCCTACCAACATTGATGTCCCAGTTGCAGCTGAAGGTGAGGTTGTTGCACCAACATTGTGTCTTGATTTATTCAACAGGGTTTTTTCAGCTCAAAAATACGTATCGTCGCGAGCATTCCAGCTAAGTGTAGACTACACTTTGCGCAGACTTTCAAGGTTGTGCTGCAGAGAGTAGTGAACTTGCATGGTGAATTGGCCCCATGGATCCAGCTCCTACACTTTCCAGTGTGTACTCTCCATGTCGCTGAGTCCTGTCAAGAAGTGAAAGCTAGCACTCAGAAAAAGTTACAGATTAAATCTGTTAACCGTACTTTGCGTTTATGGACCGAGCCCAATGGATGTGTTGTGCTAGTTCAAGAAGTTCTTGACAGACATGACGAGTGAAAGAAGGAGCTTGAGAAGATAAAGAAGAATCCAAAAATGAGGGACAGGAAGCCACCAACCTGAGACTGTGTAGGGGTAAGCTTAGGAATGGTTTATATGCAGCCGCAATCTGTACTCTTACTTCTAGTAGTGTCGCCCCCAATAACGAGGCCACTGTAGCTGAACTGCGGCACAAGCATCCCCCCGATGTCTTGCTGGAAATTCCATCTACTCCACCTTCCCAAGGTTCTATGATAGCTTCAACTGATTTGGTGCTAGGAAGATTGAAGAGTTTCCCCAAAGGGACATCATGTGGAAGAGACGGACTTCGTGCGCAACATCTCCTTAATGTTATCAATGGAGATGTTGTTGTTTTATCGGATGAATTAATTGCATCTATCATGGATGTAGTTAACTTATGGTTGGCAGGCTCTTGCCCTTCTGTTTTGGGGTCCTTTGTGGCTAGTGCTCCTCTCACACCACTTACTAAGCCTGGTGGTGGTTTGCGCCCGATTGCAGTTGGCACAATTTGGAGAAGACTCGTTTCTAAATGTGATGCTTCCTTCGTTGTGCCAGGAGATGAGTTCTTACCTGGGTGATTTCCAGTTCGGTGTGGGAGCTAAGTGTGGTGGAGAGGCGATTTTACATGCTGTAAATCGTATGCTGGAAGAGAAAGGGGATCGTGATAATTTTTCCATGTTTCTGGTGGATTTATCTAATGCGTTCAACCTTATTGATAGAACTGAAATGATTCCTGAGGTACGTAATTTATGTCCCTCTATATCCCGTTGGGTTGAGTTTTGCTATGCTTCGCCGGCACGACTATACTACATGGATCATGTACTTTCTTCAGCTCAGGGGGTGCAACATGGTGATCCTTTGGGACCGCTTTTATTCGCTCTTACTCTCCACCCCTTAATTTTGAGTATCTCCCAACGATGTGAGTTGGAACTTCAGGCCTGGTACCTTGATGATGGTACGGTGATTGGTGATACTTTGATGGTGAAAAGGCGAGGTTACCCAAATATACCACAAGCTAAAACTTTTCCTACCTATAAGTCCTTTCTCCGAAAGTGATTGTCTATGGACTGAGTCGAGACAATACAACTAATCGGTTCACACTTCGTGTGGTCGTCTATGGATACGAGATCGAGACAATACAACTACGAAGTGTGTTTACTTGATACAAATATTCAGACTTAACCAAACACAATAGGATTGCTTATCAAGTAAGTAGGAATTAACGTTTGTGTAATTTACTTTAATTATAATAAAACAATTATGATGCGGAAATATAAAGTAAATGACACAACAAGGTTTTGTTAACGCGGAAACCGCAAATGCTGGAAAAATCCCGGGACCTTGTCCAAAAATTGAATACTCTTAGGGTTAAGCCGCTACAAAAAATTACACCAACTTCATATAGTTGAGACCAAGCAACTAAACCTATAGTTCACCTAGTTCCGTCTGTATTCCCACGCCTCCAACTTATAAATAAGTCATGTACTTGGAACAATTCCTTTGGTTCGTATTCCAAACAGTAAAGGAACAACAAATCTGTTTGGTATCAACTCTATTCAACCAAGTGATATGAGTCAGACAAAGGCTCTTCTGTTTATTTTAACATAAACTCCTTCGTCAGGTTCTTAGATCTATCTTATGTTCAATTACCAAAGGTAATCGTTAATATTTTTCAATCAATACTTTTAATCACAAAGAATTGTATTGATGCCGATCTACACAACTAATCAATCCAATCTACCACAAGGATAAACCAATTATAATTGGATCCTCTTATACCGAAACAAGTATTGTGCACACCAAATATTATAAACCCAAGTCAGAAATCTTCAACCTCTTCTTTGTCTTCAAATCTTCTTAGATCTTCAATAAACACCTGCACACAACAACTTGAATCTCTTATGATCAATCACGCACAGAACGGAGTCTGTTAACAACGGATTATCACAAGATCATCTTTAGCACTAACAACAGTCTAAAGTTCCCTGTCGAAACTTCGATCTAGTTTGAGTGAATCTTATATCAGAAGACAAGATTCTCAAGCATAAACAAACTAGGTGCAATAAAAGTTCAACCACCGTTAGTCAATCGAAAACACAAGATAAACCACAATTATCTAGTTTCCCGCCAACGGTACTCGTAGAGCTTCTCAATCCCAAAGAAGACTTTAAACTGAGCGGCCATAAGAGATTTCGCCTAATTAGGTTACTCTCCTCTCCGAATAAGCGACTACACCTGTAACAACACAACCAAGGAAGTTTGCTGTCACGAAGGATTAGTTTGCTAGAAATACAAAGTTCAATTATTTATAGACAAGGAAGTTTGGACACCAAGGAATTTCCAAAACCGAATATATTCTCAAAGATATTCCATACATTCCAAATTCGGTTTTCATAATTCCTGGAAATGCTCTGTCCAAAATAATGACCGAAAATCTCCTTGGAAAATCTTTAACTAGTAAATGCACATTACTAATTCTTATTTTCCATATATAAAATTAACAACATTAATTAAAAGATTCTTAACTTATTTAATTTCGGTCCTGGGGTTTTCTTCCGGTATCTATTAAGGAATAACTTTGAACCATAAAAGATAAACAATACTGCATGTGTTCAAAGTGTGTCGACATCCTTTCTTTGTAAGTCCTCTTTCATACTTACACCCTTGAAACCGATTTGTCACACTTCCAAACAAGTTTAAAATTGGTTCATCTGAATTTCAAGAACTATGTGATTGATTAAGAAACACTCAATCACAAATCATGGGCTTAACGGTTCTACCAAAACAAGTTTTGGTTCTACCTCCATGTGAGTACTGTGCATAGTCACACTAGCTTTCTAAAATTCGGTTGACTAGGTACTAGGATCGGTTCCCCACATATATATGGTATCTAACTTATATGTGTTGCACATGTCCATAGGATCGGTTCCCCTTTGCCTAGAAACATGTTGCACATGTTCATAGGATTGGTTCCCCTTTCTGCTATAAACCTTGATGCACCTCATACAAGGATCGATTCCCCTTTGTGATGTACTGCACCTCTTCATAGGATCGGTTCCCCTTTACCTAGATTTAGTCCAGTCAATCACATACTCGATCATACCTCACAGGTGATTACTTAAGATCGGTTTCACTAATAAAAGTCATACCAATACATAAGTCAGTCCTTTGTGAATAGTTCTACCAAGAACAAAAGCAAGTTGTGAGCGGTTATACTAAATCACACATATTGGATGTTCACAAGATATGCAATGAATAACAATCCCAATAACGCCTAGCGATTTCCTTTTTGATTCATAAACAAGTTTATGAACTTACTTCCTTAAAACATATGTAAAAACATTGTTTCCTAGGATGAAATCCTCACCTCATCCCCATACATAATCACAATAACATTTAAACGATTATGTCGATGTCTTATCTACAAAGTTTAATGGTTACGCAATAAACATCATATTGTATTCCTTAATACTATGTCTATCTAGAGTTCAAACATGCTTCACAGTTTTGTTTTCAATATGCACGACTTGAAAGATACGTTAGGGAATGAAACAGTTCAAGTCAAATATCACTAACCTCAAGTGGAAGGATGATGTTGTCGTTGTAGCTTCTTACTTCTTCACTTCTTCAAGTCTTCGCAATACTTGTAATGTCTCATATCCTAATACTTTCAAGCTAACCTATACGAAGTTGACTCTAGTACATAATGAAACGACTCTTAAATGAGTTTTGATTCACTAAAATATGACAACCAAACTTGACATACCAACGCTTGGTGGGTTCAACCGAGCTATGCTCTAACAATCTCCCCCTTTGTCAATTTTAGTGACAAAACTCTTACAATCATATGGATAAACAAATTACAAGAATTCATTACACATACGCTTAATTCCCGAATTCAACAGCACAATAACTTGCATTCATTCAATCCTTAAAATGCCGTTGTTGACATTATAATAACAAAGCTAATACTCCCCCTAAAGGTGAGATAGGTAGATTTCATAAATCTGTACGTCTTTGTTATACCAATTAATATGATATGCTACTCCCCCTTAATCTACGCTTTCACTCTTTCGTTAGATGAACGTTTAAGCACAATTGTTCTTTTCCTTAGTGATACCAATCAATATTAAATCAATACCAGTATCACTTGTTTACTCCATATATTTCTCCCCCTTTTTGTCATAAAATGACAAAGAAAAGAAAAAAAAATAAAGGACAACACGAAAAGAATCTTACGAATCTCAAAAATAGACTCGCAAACCTATAGAGTTAAGCACGAGGGTTCCACACACCATTTTTGATAACCAATATCAAAACCGAAACTACAAAGTAATTTTTTTTGATACGTTATCAAGGAAACAATTGCCCGAAGCAATTTTCCCAATTCAGTTTAGCAAACTAAAAATCAACTAAGCAGCTTAGTCCCTTTGCTAAACCGATTGTACAAATACAATCGCTTCATTCGATAACACCAAAATAAAGATAACTCTATTTTTCTCATCAGGTTCTAATTATCCATATAACTGAGACCTTTCAATTTTAAACAAGCCAAATACTAGGTTAGTTAACTAGCATTTCTTGTTAAGGCATTCGATTAGACTTGAATAACCGAAACCTCCACTTTGATAAGTCTAACTAAGATAAACTTAGTTTCTCTTATCCGGAATCGAATTGGACTAAAAAACTCATCCCGTAAACCTTTTCTTTCGTTAATCCATAAATAATTCATACAAACCAAGTAAATCAACTTGCAAAATTATTCACCTCAATCGGAAGCAATTGAATCAACATAAGCATTAATGATGCGTGTCGTAACCACAACAAATTAATCAATATATTTCCCACTAATTAACTGGTAATATAACGGTAGTAAGGATCGTTCCCACAGAGAGCTGTGCAATTAGTATGTTATTTGAGTCAGCAAAATAAAGTAAAAGACGATGGGGGGGTTGGATTATGGAATAAAATGAATAAAAAGAAACAAATAAGAAAGGAAAGATATGATCAAAGAATCCTTCGCCGTTACCAATCGATAACTGGATTAGTATACTTATTTATCTTTGTTAGAACCATTCATCACCAACCGTAGAATAGCAGCTAGCTCAGCGCTATCCCAAAAACTCCTTTTACCACAGATACAGAAGCTCTCCAATATCAGATTCTATTCAACCGAACTACCAAGCAGTAGCTCACTCAAGGTGTAATCCAATCGAACGCTTAGGCTTTGTCAATTAGGTTGATCCTAGTAGTTAAACTCTTATCTCAAGGTTCACTTGCTGATGTTGTCTTCACTCGCAATTGCTCCACAGAATCCCTCTGCAAGGTCTTGCGATTTCTACTTGTGTATGAATTATTCGACGATTACTTATCTCTTAACTCAACACTAGCAATATAATGATCAAAAGATTAATCTAGCGTGCACTCCAAACAATCTAATTAATCAATCATAAACCCTAAAAATAGTGAAAACAAACGATAAGATAATTAAAACTCATGACAAACTTGTATAAAAATAAGGAAATTTTGCTGTTTGGTCCTAAGCCCACAAAGTTAGTTATAGTAGGGTCCAACCGGATTTTTTTTTATTTAGAGGTCCAAAATTAATTAAAACATGAAAATGACCATAATACCCATTGTTACCAAACGTGTGTGTTTACACATTCATTATATTGAGTACATATCTATTACACTGATTATACATTCGAGTACATATCTGCTACACTGCTTATAAATTCGAGTACATATCTGCTACACTACTTACAAATCTGAGTACATATCTGTCGCGCTGCTTACAAATAGAACACTTATCCGCTAAACTGCTTACAAATTCGAGTATATATCTGCTGCTTACGAATTCGAGTATGTATCTGTTGAACTGCTTACAGGAATATTTGGAGTTTATGACCAGTAAATCAAAAATGTCCGCAAGCAAACCTCTATTGTCTTCTTCTTGTAGAGAGCTTGATAACCATGTTTGTCCAACTCAGGGGCGAAAAACTCATCAAAATGATCACTTTGAACCTGAAACAAGAAATGATTAGCTTTGTTGCAACTAAATCCTCTGTTGTCTTCTTCGAAGTTGCTTCCTTGTGAAGATCTACAAGTGTGCGCTTTATTTGGCCAGGCAGTCCAGACCACATTGTAAGAAGCGGCATTCGATTAATTTCCAAGCAAGAGACACGACCCATTATTGAAGATGTATTGAAATATAGTGGAGACATGGGGTTCGGAGGAGAAACAAGCTTAGCACTCCTTTGGTCTTAAACATCCCAACCAGTTGTTGAAAGAAATACTCTGCAGCACCAGGACTTGTTCTTTGAGATAAGTTCAGGAATGCCCAATGATCAATCCTACCACCATTTACCATCCGCTGCCATCATTTATTAAAATGGTTATTTCGACACTCATCATGGTACAGTCAACCAGATAAAAAAAATATTTTCTGGAAGTAAAGAATAATCAACAATAAATATAAGAATGCATCAAAACAACTTAGACTTAATAATGAAGAACGGTATAGGCTATTGCATCAAACCAGTTAACAAATTATTGCACCTGGTTGTTGGAATTAAAATGACTATTTCAAACTATATTAACATGTAGCAGTGACTTCGGTTTTGAAGGGAAAGGAATTGCCTCACAGGTTCACATAACACAGACTCTCATAAATGCATCAAATAAACTAGCAAGTCGAGATATACAACCGAACAATTATAATTAATAGATTTAACGTTAGGGTTAAGCTTACCGCATTTATCATATTCCACTTCCCAACGCGAGGTTGAATTCTTGCTTCCCGACCTTCTTCATGGTACTTCAGCTGAAACAACAGCAATCAGATGTTAGCAGTTAAATAGTTATGAAGTTTTGTTTCAAAAAGAATAGCTATGAAGTAAATAATTAACGTTAAGCATAGGCACAGAGATATTTACCACAGGGGGTGGCAAAACTCGAGCACTGTGGATTGATGCCATCATGTCTGAAACATTTATTCCAAACTCCTTGGCAAATGTATCTTCCTTGTGATGGTTCCCTCTTGCGATCTGGCACCACATGGGTTTTCCAAGCATAAGAAATGTTTACAAATACAGAAAGACAAGTACAATAAGTAATTTTTACCGCTGCAATGTTATCTTCTCTCTCTGGGGCACTGGCAAGCAGCTCTTAACATGGCGGTTACTTGCTTCTCGTTCAACTTCTTCGAGTATTTTTGCCCTTCAGAAATTGCACATACCTGTCGTTCAAAATAAAATAAACAAATCTAATTAGATAAGGTAACCAAAATGATTGGACGGAATTGTGATAATACGGCATAATCAGAAGGGAATTACCTCCATAGGCAAGTATGCAGGCCGTGCATCACTGCCAGCTTGAAGGCATGGCCAATGAGGAAACTGCAAACTGATGCCTTGCTTCTATTGAAAGTACCCAACTACGGATTCATTTGTGCCATCCCCAACAGGAAACCTGATGCATAGAAAGAGAAGATAAGTACAAAGATACATCAATGGAATACACCTTCTAGATTTCATTCTCATCTTCACAACATCTCATTTTCGTCCCACACGATGCACTAATGGACACAACAGAAAAGATTTATTCACGGGTATATGATAAATCCTTCAAATTTAATGCATTCTCAATACCAAATACATTATACTCACATTAGCTGGTCCGTAGGCTGAGAAGTTATGCCTGCAATTTTTTGACAGTTGCCTTTCCTATGAGTCAGCTCAACTCGAACACCTTTCAAGGCTCTTCTAATCTATTAAGGTAACAGAAGAGGAATAGAATAAGGACTAAGAAAATACAGAATATTGGGGAAAGTATGAGCTTAAAACAAGATTCCAACAATTGAGCAACAATTGGCTATGTGGACATAATCTTGAATCCAAGCTAATACAACAATTTCATATCTAAATAACTAATATGAGACAAGAATAGTCTTTTTCTTATTTAGTATTCCAGTTCATTATACATGCACTGGAATACCATGAAAAGGAAAAACCAGAATGGCTTCTGTCAAAATTATTTGATGTAAGAGAGAAGTTTGTAACAGTACGTCATATATGTACTGCATATTCATGAACTAAAAAATCAATTGCATGTCAAGAAGAAGTGATGAATCCATGCATATAACTGAATCAAAGCACATACTTCAGTATTACACATACGTACTCATGGATCAAACCCAAAAACAATAGAAAAACTCAGAAATATAAACGAATAAAAGCACATATTTCAGTATTACACATACTTACTCATGGATCGAACCCAAAAACAGTGGAAAATTTTTGAATATAACTGAATCAAAGCACATACTTCAGTATTACACATACGTACTCATGGATCGAACCCAAAAACAATGGAAAAACTCTGAATATAACCGAATCAAAGCACATATTTCAGTACTACACATACGTACTCATAGATCGAACCAAAAAAAATGGCAAAAATTTGAATATAACCGAATCATAAAAATTTTGTATCAGTACGTCGTATACGTACTGTCAATTCATACACAAAAGCAAACTGTATCAAACCTAAAAACATAATAGCATCATGAAAATCGATTTGATCTGCATAATACAATCGGAAATAAAATCAAATGAAGAAAAACAAACAAAATAATCAAAAAATATGATTAAAAAACATACCCGGAAACACAAACAAATCTTCTCGTCGTAAATCATAACGATGCATCATCATCATCATCTTCTTCTTCTTAATAAATTGAGTTTCTGTCAGTACGGGATATACGTACTGTTGCTTCATATACAAAAACAAACTGAAACACATCTAAAACCAACAAAATGGAAGTGGTATAAGTAAATCTAACAATGAAATGAACAAAAAAAATATGATTATTCATCTAGATCTGGTAAATAATCAACAAATCAAACATGGAGATAGAAAAGCGTAATCAAACACAACAACGATTCGATCATGAAACCCTAAAATAAACATTGATTTGATAGAAACGAGAAAGATTGAAGAATTTTTTTTGGATCTGTACAGAATCCATTTGCAGCAGCAGTGAGAAGAAAGAGAAGAAGAAAACGAATATGAAAGGTTAATTTTCTTCTCGTGCTTATAATCCCTGTTAAATAGGGAGGGTTATTTGTGGTATTTTTAAATTTCGCATTAGTTATCCCGCACGTGTAAGGACCTGGGATTAAAAAATTAGATCCATTTTTATGTTTTCTCTTAATTATGGACCTCTGTTTACTGGGCTTTAGTGGGTGGACCTGCCACTAACTAAGAACACTATAATAGGATCTATAGGTAATTCCTACTAAAAATAAAGCTTCACGGTAGAACATTGAATTCATCCTTAATCAATGAAATTTAGTTACACATGAATTTACTAAAATCCATAAAATTGAATATAAGAAAAAGAAGAAAATAGCTAGGTTTCCCCCTAAAGGGGTAAATCCTAAAATATGGATGAAGAACCTTCCCCCTCTCTTTATTTTTTTCTCCCCGGAAGTGTGTCCTTAAAAGCTGCGGCTACAAAGGCTTCATATAGGCCTTCACCCAAACCTAGTGCGCGTGAAATTCTGTTACATAAAGATGGGTAGTCGGTGGAGAAGAGTTTTCCTGTTTAGCAGATTAAGTGAGTCTGATACACTGCAGCACGCAGTAACTTAATCGTGTGAGTCATGAACTCGGATTGGTTGTAACAACTGCCTAACCCACGTGACCGCTCAAGAACTGATCTAACATAAAACTCGATGTACGTATTCTGCACCAGATTCCATTTTCTCTATGTTCTTCTCAACCTCCTCTGTCGACGGCGAGTTTATCCTCTCCCTCTGAACTCTCGGCCAAGTTTGAGAATCCACAATCATATCAATCTCGTCATTGCCACATATGGCTATGAATGTCAGCACTCCACTGTCGACTACGTACCCAAGTCTCATAACAGACTCGACAAACTGATACCTATTCGAACTCAGACTCACTCTAAACCAAATCATCACTGCCTACTCGAGCATGGCATTACCAGTATTACTGCCTTCTCGACTTCCATGACTACAGCTCCATCGCTGGCAATCCTTCATTCACCGAAAATCATCAGCACGTACTGCCAATACTCCCATGCTCGAGTTCTTCTCGATTTCTTCTCTGTTTTGCTGCTCGATCCCATCCTTATTTTCTGTTATCGACTTCATCAGCTCGACTTCCATCAGTCTGTTCGTGCTCGCCTCAACCCGTTGAATATGGCAGCGTCAGTTTCCCACTGCCAAGCTTGATACCACCGGTATAGCGAAATCGAGCTAATACCCAAGTTTGCTACCACTTTCAATGACCGAGCGGTGTTCTTGGACTCGTGAATTATTTCAGATTGATAACCATCACTAACATGATCAATCATGATCATCACCGCCTGTTCTTCATGTTGGATGAGAAGAGAAGGAGGAGGTGCCCTGAGTAAATAGGCCGGGTGCCTTCAATAGCTTTTGAATTCCGGCTTCCCCCAGTAAATGACTCGACTGCCTTTAGCAGTTCCTTTGGAACAGTCCACCCTTAACAGGATGATTACCCCTTAACGTACAGTGGGGTTGCTAATAGCACTTCTCAAAATTACCCTTTTGCCCTTGTAGTCTTCTAAGTTATTGTTTTGCTCGTAACTTCTTTATACGAACTCAGAATGACTCCGTTCTTTCACCGTCGGATTTATCTTTTCGTCCTCTACATAATGCTGACTAGAAATCCTCCATTTGAACATGTTCTACTGGGTCTTTGCACTTCTTCACTTGTGAACTTCATTTTTGTAGTTATTTTCACTTCTTTTTAAACGATTCACCTAATGAAAGATAAATACAAGAAAACAAGCGTAGTACAATAATTTTCAAGAATATAAGCAATTACTAGCATGGAATTTACACCAAATATATGTGAAATATGCACTTATCAAATTCCCCCACACTTAGCTTTTGCTCCTCGAGCAAACTACCTAAAGTACAACAACTCCATGTCGTCGAGGATACGGTTGCACTTAGCATGTTCAACAGGCCTTTAAACCCCTAGGTGTCCCTAGTGGACGAGTTATAGTCTCGTGAGGGTTTACCAGAGATATACCCACAAAACCTACTCCAACTTCAAAGCTTTCCAGCGTCCCAAGCATCCAAAGAGCTATGATGACATAGAGTTTCTGCATGCTAGTAATAAGAAGTTAGAAATACTAAAGAACATATTCTCATTCTTAAATGTTGAGTGAGAAATAATCATACCATAATGAGAGAACACATGTTTGAGAGCAATCAATAAGCATTTTGCCTCGACTTCTGCCTCACTTAAAAGGATTTTATGATAATTGCACTCAAAAAGACGGCTTTTTTATGGGTCTCACATGTGTGCAGGTAGGAATGAAGAGAGAAATCCTACACACGTTGAATGGTGGGAAGGAAACCTTCCGAATAATTTCTAGAGACCCCACAATATCGTGGAAAATAAAAGACTTTTTCTGATGATCCCTAAGAAAGGAAATCAACCGTTATTGCGAGGATGAGAGTACTTACCACCTTCACATCCGATTGCAATGATGATAACACCACTCTCACAACATCCAATAGAAACGTAGTCTTTCGGCTCGTCTTCGGTCTTCAACTATTGATGATAAACTCTTGAACTTCATAAAAATTTGACAATTTGTAACTCTTTTCCTCTATTCCTTAGTGCTTGAAACTTCTTTATATATTTTTCTTCCCATGGCCTTATTGAACAAATAACAACCTAAATGCAAATATTTTTGTATTTTCTATTTTTTTTTCTTCTTTTTTTTCCATTTTTTTTCCATTTTTTTTAAAAGATTGCAACTACAAAAATAAAAAACGAAATTAAAATTAACATGGCCATGAAAGAAGTACTTTACCACTTTTGTTCTTCACAACTTGTATTGTCTTTGTATCATAAACTTCAATAACTCTCATCTTTTAATTTTCTTCTCTCTTGTAAATAAGTCTTCAACTTGGATATAGAATTCCGCTCCTTATTTGTAAGTCTTCAACATATATAAAAATATGCTCATTGTATGTTGCTTTACTTGGATATGAAATTCGCTCTTCCTTGTATTGTTTCTTGTAAACCTCAAACTTCTTCAACTTTCCTTGTAGATTTTGATGTTGCTCCGCTTGTTGTTGATGATGGTGTTTCTATGGATCTGTTGTTGGCGAGAGAAAGAGATGATGGTGCTAACTGCAAATCAAACTACAAGAAGGTGGTTTTCATCTATAAACGCCACCCTCATGATTGACAAAATTAGCACTCAAGAGATCAAAAATAGTGCTTCTATTTGTGGTAGGTTGGGTAGCTCACCATTCTACCCGGAATTAACGTACGGTGACACACACTCAAAAGAAAGCTCTTTAGTCAGCTACAAAGAAATTTGGTCTGGTGCCTCTGTTGATTTGAAAATAGGTAGTCTCCACTAATGATTGATCAACAACTCTAACAATGCATTTCTCCCTGCTCCTAATTTGCATCATCGACATGATTAAATCCATTATTTAACACTCTAACATGTAAGAAATCCGAACGTAGTTCCCTAACACTTCCAAGTTCAGTTATGTCGGTCAGAATCTCTATGTAAACATACCTAGAAGTATGCTAGTGACTCTAAAATCTCTACAAGTTGGAGTTTTTATTCAAATATATACACAGAAATTGAAAATTTTGACTCAAAAAGGCTAAAAACTCTATATGAAAAAGACTCCCCCACACTTGAACTTCACATTGTCCTCAATGTGTAAAACTGAAAATTCTGAATTCTGATGTAACAACAGATAAAACGCAAAAACTGTACAAATTGGTAATAAATTTGGAAAAACTCCATTCACAAAAGTTGTTCATCTACGTGTTTTCTACAAAGTGTCAAAAGGGCACAGTGTTTCGATAAACGGTCTGACAGTTATGGTCTCTGGACTGAACTACGTGCAGTCTGAAGTTTTCTGACGAAAAGGTATTCGTCATAATTATCCTCTAAAATAGATTATGGACTCTATGAAATTAAACATAGGGACGCAAATATGATATGAAAACAATAAAAACAAAAAATAAAAGGATTTAAGATACAAAACCTATGGGTTGCCTCCCATTTAGCGCTTGGTTTAAAGTCGTCAGCCCGACTCTCTTGTTATCGTCCATATACCAACAATCTGAAAATCTGGTAGTCTGCCCAGAAAAACAATCTGCAATTCTAATAACAACTTCACAAAAACATTAGCATAAGATATAAATAATGAAATTTTTATTGCTTGGAAGTTTCCCCACACTTAGTCCTTTCTACACTCGGAAGTGGATAGAGAACATAAAATAAGGGAACTTTTATAGGTTCCTCTTGTTGAACCTACATTGTGCTAGAATCAAACACATCAAGTGGTGGATAATTAGAAGTAAAATAATCCTTAAGAATTTTAGAAGCACAAATACTCAATCCTAAGTGATGTGAATCAAAAGATTTAGAGATATGCAAAGGATTCGACAAACCTTCCACAATCTCTTGTTTTACAGGATCCTCATCATTCTTAAAGAATTGCAATGAATTATTTACCTCGTTTATATCGTGGTCCTCTATCAAACTATTTAACCATTCTTCGTCAGTTTCTGCTTCAATCAAAATCTCAGCATCATTATAATCCTTGGCTAGCTCAATTGGGTCTTCCACAACTTCAACCAATTTGGTTTCATTCTCAATCTCTATCTCTTCAACAACCTCTTCATCGGAATCAGAATCATCTCTTAGAAAGTCTAGTTCATTGGTGCAAATCCTAAAACCATTGTTTGAGTACGTTACACCATTTATAACAATGGTTATGTCATATCCATTCTCCTCCCTTTGAATGGGACAATGATCATTATAATGATCCGGAGTTGAAATAACATTACCATTATTGCAAGGATTTTCCAAAGGTTGCTCATCTTCATCAGAGTCTTCGTAAACCTCATAATCTTCAATATCCCAACGACGTTGAAGTTCCGTTCGTATTACCTTGTTAATTTCTTCGAGAGTCTTTTCTGGTGCTCCAGCTTCTTCTAACTGATCATATTGCTTAGAAAGTTTCCTGATATTAATACGTTTTCCGTCGTTATTCACGATGGAATTTTCAGACCGTATCTCTTCTTTTGACATAAATGAAGAAAGAACATGATAAAGAGGAGTAGGTCTTTCCAAACTCTCTGTCATCTGCATATTACTAGAAAACAACTGATCAGAAGTATAACTATCCTCCCATCCATGTGATTGCTCACTTACATACCCGTCATAAGGTTGTTGATATGTATGAGAGTATCCATAAAGCTCTGTAGGGTATGGTTGGTAGTTGTTATATGAAAGAGATTGAAATCCATATTGATTACCACTATTATATGTTGATTGGTCTTGTACTTCGTACATGTTATGTCTGTAATGAAACACGACGACTCACAAGAACAAAAGAAAAAATTGAAAAACAAAAACAAGCTAAACAAATAACAAATCAATTAGCAACCGCTCCCCGGCAGCGGCGCCAAAATTTGATGCGTGTCGTAACCACAACAAATTAATCAATATATTTCCCACTAATTAACTGGTAATATAGCGGTAGTAAGGACCGTTCCCACACAGAGCTGTGTAATTGGTATGTTATATGAGTCAACAAAATAAAGTAAAAGACGACGGGGGGTTGGATTATGGAATAAAATGAATAAAAAGAAACAAATAAGAAAGGAAAGAGATGATCAAAGAATCCTTCGCCGTTACCAAACGATAACTGGGTTAGTATACTTATCTATCTTCGTTAGAACCATTCATCACCAACCGTTGAATAGCAACTAGCTCAGTGCTATCCCCAAAACTCTTTTTACCACGGATACGGAAGCTCTCCAATATCAGATTCTATTCAACCGAACCACCAAGTAGTAGCTCACTCAAGGTGTAATCCGATTGGACGCTTAGGCTTTGTGAAGTGGGTTGATCCCAGTAGTTAAACTCTTAGCTCAAGGTTCACTTGCTGATGTTGTCTTCACTCGCAATTGCTCCACAGAATCCCTCTGCAAGGTCTTGTGATTTCTACTTGTGTATGAATTATTCGACGATTGCTTATCTCCTAACTCAATACTAGCAATAGAATGATCAAAAGATTAATCTAGCGTGCACTCCAAACAATCTAATTAATTAATCATAAACCCAAAAAATAGTGAAAACAAACGATAAGATGATTAAAACTCATGACAACTTGTATAAAAATAAAACTTCACGCTAGAACATTGAATTCATCCTTAATCAATGGAATTTAGTTACACATGAATCTACTAAAATCCATAAAATTGAATATAAGAAGAAGAAAATAGTTAAGTTTCCCCTTAAAAGGAGTAAACCCTAAGATATGGATTAAGAACCTTTCCCCTCTTTTTATTTTTTTCTCTCGGAAGTGTGTCCTTAAAAGCTGCGGCTACAAAGGCTTCATATAGGCCTTCACCCAAACCTAGTGCGCGTGAAATTCTCTGTTAGATAAAGATAGGTAGTCAGTGGAAAAGAGTTTTCCTATTTAACAAATTAAGTGAGTCTGATACACTGCAGCACGCAGTAACTTAATCGTGTGAGTCATGAACTCGGATTGGTTGTAACAACTGCCTAACCCACGTGACCGCTCAAGAACTGATCTAACATAGAACCCGATGTACGTATTCTGCACCAGATTCCATTTTCACCTTCACGCGTGAGAAAACTTCTCCAACAGATAACTCTCTCTCTGTTCTTCTCAACCTCCTCTGTCGACGGCGGGTTTATCCTCTCCCACTGAACTCTCGACCAAGTTTGAGAATCCACAATCATATCAATTTCGTCATTGCCATATATGGCTATGAATGTCAGCACTCCACTGTCGACTACGTACCCAAGTCTCATAACAGACTCGACAAACTGATACATATTCGAACTCAGACTCACTCTAAACGAAATCATCACTGCCTACTCGAGTATGGCATTACCAGTATTACTGCCTTCTCCATGTGATCACGATAGCTCCCTATCCTCCACTTCCATGACTACTGTTGGATATGAAGTACTGAATATGAATGCAACAATCAATAACCGTAATTTCTATAATGATCTCTGACTTTTATTTAGTCAATTATACAAACAGTTTGTGTTCAACAACAGTTTTACCAATACTTTGAGATTGAAAGTTACAATTGCAAAGATACAGCAAAAGAATTAAGGAAATAAAACAACAAAAATCCAATAAATCGAAAAACTCACAGGTAATTTTGCACTGAGGCGAGTTAGACTCTTTCCTTAAAGCGTTTACATCCCATACACCGGTGCTGTTATGAAAATGGATGAATGCTTACCAAGATATACAACAGTGCCTTGAAGATAAACCCAGCACTTGAATATCTTCAATCAGTCGAATGCAATCACGTAGGCCAAACTCTCAAACAAAGTAACTAATCTTGCTAAGGTTTTTTCTGAATGCTAGAACTCTGGTTTTTGGGTATGTTTTTTCTGTCTCTAACTGGAAGAAGAGATGGGTTTTTATTCTTGTTGAAACAACGCAACGGTTGGGTGTATCCAATTGAAACCAGTGGTGTCGTTTCAAACCATTGGACACAACTGTTTATATCAAAGTATAATCAACCCATTCGTCGCGACTGTTAACTCTCAACTGAATTACAACCGTTAATCCAGTATTGTTCGCAAACTGAAACTCTTAGTTTGTTTCATGTAACCCAATACTCATTCATCCCAGGAAATAAGCTTAATTGGCCAACTCAAACGCTTATTTCCTACAATCCCCCACATGAATGAAATTGTACGACAGAATTGCAGAATGATGATCCTAATCTCTAATGCAGACACTAGAGAGTTTGAGCGCGGAACGTCACTGCATTAGAAAAGATAGCTTTTGGCTTTGAATCTTCCTTAGTGAGTACTTACCGGGTTTACCAGTCGCTCAGTGAACGCGATGTCTTGAACTGGTTAACTTTATAATGTAAACCGATGCAGTAAATATCACACAACTTATTTCCTTACGTGATTGATTCTCGGTTTTGTCCTTTTCGGCCCTGAAAAATCTTGGTATTCATGAGTGCTCTAGATTAACATAGCCTTATAGTTATCAACGAAGCGGACACACTTCACACTCATATAGGTGATCTCCTATTTGAAAGTATTCTGCCATACTTTTCTTAGTTAGACTAAGCTATAGGAATCATTAAGAGAAATTCTCAACCTCTCACTTGACAGGGGAACACTGTTTCATCATAGAAATGGGAAAGAGAGTAATCTCTCTCAGTGTTTTCCGTTGAGTATAAATTTACAACTAGGTTGTCCATTTTGAACCTAGATAACCATGAGATCTCCAATCGCTAGGTTGGGTTTCCGCTGTAAAACTACTCTATATTAGTCAATAATCCCATTCCCCTCGAAGACGCAATTACGGACTCTCTAGATAACCCTTTTGTTAACGGATCCTCTAGGTTATCTTTAGACCTTATATAACTCACTGTTATAATTCCACTAGATCGTAATTGCTGAACGGTTTCATGTCTAAGACGAAAATGTCTAGACTTACCATTGTACATTTTACTATGAGCCTTCGATATTGCCGCTTGATTGTCGCAATGAATGTTTATTTCCGACACCGGTTTAGGCCATATTGGTATATCTTCAAGGAAATTTCGAAGCCATTCAGCTTCTTCCGCTGCTTTATCCAAAGCAACAAAAATCATCTTCCATATTTGATCTAGAAATCAACGTTTGTCTGGATGATTTCCATGAGATAGCAGCCCCACCCATAGTAAACACATAGCCACTAGTAGCCTTAGCATCATTAGTGTCTGAGATCCAATTTGCATCAACCTATCCCTCAAGAACTGTCGGGTATGTTGTATAATGTAGACCATACTCCTTTGTATGTCTTAAATATCTCAAAACTCTAACTATGGCTTGCCAATGAGTTTTGTTAGGATTACTTGTAAATCTACTCAACCTACTCACTGCACATGCTATGTCTGGCCTCATACAACTCATTAAATACATTAGACTTCCGATTACTCGAGATTATTCTAATTGATATACTCCTTTATCCAAATTCTTTTTAAGATGGATGGTCGGATCTAATGGCGTTCCAACGACTTTGTTGTCACTCTTGTTAAATCTCTCTAAAATTTTCTCAACATAGTGTTCTTGAGATAATTTAATTCCTTCATTCGTTCTAGAGATTTTTATTCCAAGAATAACATCCGCCTTGCCTAAATCTTTCATATCGAAATTTTTAGACAACATTTTCTTTGTGGATTTTATAATTTCTGGGTTGTTTCCCATTATTAACATAACATACCATGTTGTGGTGGTTTTAGTGTAGACGCATTTGTCACACTTGTTTTCCTTAAACCCATTGGATAATACTGTTTTGTCAAATTTTTCATGCCATTGTTAAGGTGCTTGCTTTAACCCGTAAAGCGATTTCACCAACTTACAAACTTTCTTTTTCTTTCCGGGTACCACATACCCTTCAGGTTGTTCCATGTAGATTTCTTCTTCTAAATCTCCATTTAAGAAAGCAGTTTTAACATCCATTTGATGTATATCCAGATTATAAAATGCCGCAATTGCAATAAGCAACCTTATGGATGTAATCCTAGTAACAAGAGAATAAGTGTCGAAGTAATCTAAACCTTCTTTTTGTCTAAAGCCCTTGACAACAAGTCTTGCTTTATACTTGTCTATCGTTCCATCAGTTTTCAATTTCCGTTTGAAAACCCATTTATTACCTAAAGGTTTACAATCTAGAGGTAAATACACTATCTCATATGTGTGGTTTTGCATTATGGAATCTATTTCACTATCAGTGGCTTCTTTCCAGCACAGATCTTCTCGTGTAGCCATAGCTTGCTTAAATGTTTGAGGTTCATCCTTTAACAAAAAAGTTACAAAATCTTTACCAAAAGACTTAGCAATTCTTCCTCTTTTGCTTCTTCGAGGTTCTTCAACAATTTCCTCTACCTATTGTAATGGTAATTGTGAACAACTAGCGTTTTCACTTTCTTGTGCATCTATTGCCTTCCTCTTTAAAGTATTTACACTATTTTCTGGTTTCCAAGGAAATATATTTTCAAAGAATGATATATTTCTTGATTCCATAACAGTGTTTACATGTATGTTGTCTATATTTGACTTATGCACAAGAAACCTATAGAACTTCTATGTTCAGCATAGCCTATGAAAACACAATCAACTGTTTTTGGCCCAATCTTAACTTGTTTAGGAGGAGGCACCGCCACTTTCTCCAAACACCCCCACACTTTTATGTGGTTATAAGAAGGCTTCCTACCTTTCCACAACTCATAAGGAGTTTTGTTTTTCTTCTTGTGGGGTAACTTATTAAGAAGAAAGTTTGTTGTCAGTACAACTTCCCCCCACAAGTTGTCAGGTGCTCCAGCATTGATCAAAAGTGCATTCATCATATATTTTAGAGTACGATTTTTCCATTCTGCAATGCCATTTGACTGTGGAGAGTATGGCGGCGTCACTTGGTGAATGATACCATTCTTTTTTGCAAAATTCTGCAAAAGGTATTTCATACTCTCCGCCCCTGTCACTCTTTAAAACTTTAATCTTTCGATTAAGTTGAGTTTCAACTTCATTTTTATAAAGTTCAAACTTTTCAAGGGCTTCATCTTTAGTCCTTAACAAGTAAATCTGTCAATAGCGTGTATTATCGTCAACAAAAGTGACAAAATATCTCTTACTACCTCTTGTTTGAACCATTTTCAAGTCACACAAATCTGTGTGTACTCAGTCTAGGGGTCCTGTTTCCCTTTCAACAGAATGATAGGGAGGTTTGGTGATTTTAGCCTCAACACATATTTCACATTTCCTAGTTGAGTCTATGTCAAACTGAGGTAACAACTGCATTCCCATTATTTTTCTCATGGAATTGTAATTCACATGACCTAACCTTTCATGCCAAAGAGAGCAAGATTCTACAATGTGGGCAGAAGAAGCAACTGTGTTGATCTCAGGCATAACAGTTGTTACATTAGCATTGAAGAACCCTTTACTGAGATAACTCTTTCCTATGAACACATCATTCTTAGAAATTACTAAATGATTTGAAACAAACATTAGTTTGAAACCATTCTTTACAAGGAGACCAACTGAAATCAAATTCATTTTGATATCAGGAACATGCAAGACATTAGGTAAGGTGAGTCTCTTACCGGTTGTGCACTTGAGCACCACTGTTCTCATTCCTTGAACTTCAGTCATCGCTGCGTTTCTCATGAAAACAGGCTCCGCATTCTTTGTCTCCTCATTGGATGTGAACATGTTGTAGTCTACACAGATATGTTGCACCCGAGTCAGCCCACCAATCATTTAGATTGTTTACCAAATTACTGTCAGAAACAATGGAAACCATTGTTTACACTTTTGGTATATTAAAGTTTAGAACTTTACTGACCAAAGCAACTTTGTTAGTTTCTGGTTCATAATCAGAAACTTGGGTTATTTCCAAGGGCTTGCAATCAGTTGTACAATGAACCCTTTTACCCCAACTACAACACACACCATCTATGTTGCCATTGTCATTCGTCATTGTTTCTCAAGAACAAGACACAACAATTCAGTAATATCCAAAATTGGGTAGTACCCAATGTAATAAACGCTTTAAGATTGTTGGATATAAAGTACTGAATATGAATGCAACAATCAATAACCGTAATTTCTATAATGATCTCTGACTTTTACTTAGTCAATTATAAAAACAGTTTGTGTTCAACAACAGTGTTACCAATACTTTGAGATTGAAAGTTACAATTGCAAAGATACAACAAAAGAATTAAGGAAATAAAACAACAACAATCAAATAAATCGAAAAACTCACAGGTAATTTTGCACTGAGGCGAGTTAGACTCTTTCCTTAAAGTGTTTACATCCCATACACCGGTGCTGTTATGAAAATGGATGAATGCTTACCAAGAGATACAACAGTGCCTTGAAGATAACCCAGCACTTGAATATCTTCAATCAGTCGAATCCAATCACGTATCCCTAACTCTCAAACAAATTAACTAAGAGCTTCTCCAATGGAATGTGTGTGTGGGAAAAAGTCTTCATCCACATAGGATACAAATCCATGTTTCCTAAAATCTTTCTCCAACCCTAACCTCTTCAACAAACATGGAGATGACATGTCATATTTTTCCATAAACATCCTCTAGCTCGACCTCTTGTTTCAAGAGGTTCACCAAGAGGATGTGTATCAATCCTAATCAGCATTTTTATTATTATAAAAAATTATTCATCATAAAATAGATTAACGATATTTATATATCCTTTCTCATTCCTTTCCTGAACGAAGCTTTTTTTCCCCTTTTCTTTCTTTCTCCCTTGTTTTTTCAACCAAAGCCAGGAAACCATCTCGTTCGTACTGTGTATCAATCGGGTAAATATGTTTTCTTATTTTTATCAATAACTCTTCTTTTATAGATTAATTGAATCTCCATAATGATATCCAAATCAATATTACAGCTTGTTACAGTATTCTATATTTCTTTGAAAAATTAGAGTTACCGATTTTCGTTGTTACCGACTTTGTCTTTTAGAGAAAAAATTATTCCGATTTGATTTGTATGTTTGATGTTTCTTTATAACAGTAGAATAATAAGTCCATGATGTCACATACTTTAACGTTGATATGTAATATGTTTGTTATTGATTTCAAGTTGTATAGTATTTATTGATATTTGAGCATATACAACATTTTTTAGGTTGAATATCCATGATGGCATCATCAAAACTTTCATACGACAGTGATAGTTCGTCTTCTGGTAGTGAATCGGATGGGGATGATTCATTATATGTTTTCCAGAGCTTTAGAAAGAAACAACGGTTTGGCGACAACTTAGATGGTACTACTGCAATGAAGAAATCAACTGGAATTATCACCTCTATTGTTCCAGCCATGGTTGCAACTACGATGATAAACGTCAAGGGGCCTCATGGTGGATCAGTTTTGGGTAGAAGATACATTGAACGTGATAGAAAGTTTCGTCATAATTTGATTATCAAAGAGTATTTCAGTGGCAGGGAGTCGAAATATCCACCAAGTTATTTTCGTCGTCGCTATCAGATGGATATTGATCTATTCAAGCGTATTTACATGGAATTCATGACCATGACGACTACTTTACACAAAAGGTTGATGCTGCTAAGAAGTATGGTTTGAGTCCTCTGCAAAAGATGATGGCCTCAGTGAAAATGCTTGCATATGGTTGTCCAGCTGATTCTGTTGACGAGTACATTCAGATTGGTGAAAGTACGGAAATTGAATGCCTGAAACGCTTTTGTGATGCTATAATTGGTGTTTTCGAGGAGCAATACTTGAGAAAACCAAATGAAGATGACATCAAAAAGTTGTTTAAAGAAGGAGAAGATCGTGGTTTTCCCGGAATGCTTGGAAGTCTTGATTGTATGCATTGGCCTTGGAGGAATTGCCCTGTGGCATGGCATGGTACACACACAAAAGTGGAATCCGAAAGTCTGTGGATATGGCATGCATTCTTTGGCATGGCTGGTTCAAATAATGATCTTTCTTTTTTAGACAGATCTTCCTTGTTTGATGACATAGTTAATGGTGTTTCTCCACCGTGTAACTTTGTTGTTCAAGGCCATCAATATGATATATGATATTATTTATCCGATGGAATTTACCCTCAGTATGCAACTCTAATCCAAACCATCTCAAGTCCTAATACCGCCAAAGAGAAGTTTTTTGCCAAACGCCAAGAAGCTGTACGTAAAGATGTGGAGCGGGCATTCGGCGTACTGCAAGCAAGGTGGCACATTGTTAAGGGGCCGGCACGTATGTGGAATGTAAAAGATATAGGGAAGATTATGAAGACTTGTATCATTTTGAATAATATGATCATTGAGCATGAGCGTCAACAAGGAGTCGACCCTGAAAGTTGGAGGCCACTTCCGGATGAAAATGTTGAACATGTTGTTCCACAGCATGACTGCGCATTTTTAGTCGATAACATGATTAATCGAATAAGGCAGGTTCGAGACAAGGAAGTGCACAACGAGCTTAAGATTGATCTCATTAACCAATTATGGGATCAATTTGGAGATTCAGAAAATTAATTGCGGGGTTCCCTTATTTGCAGCATAGGAGTTGCTGGTGTTTTAATTGTTTTGAATAAAGATGTTGGTTACATCCCATGTTAGAGTTATCATTGAGAGACCCTTATTAGTATTTGATATTGCAGTTTTGCCTTTATTTTATTTATGGATGATCACTACTGTTTTGAATGGGTGCAATTATGTTTTTTAAAATTTAATGCAGAAATGGTGATTTCTTACCGTATACAGGGTGTTGAAATTTTATACTGTGACATTTATATGATTCATGTGATTATCAAGGTTCCTATTCAAGTTTTTTTACTGTCAGCATTTGCTGCAGAATTGCTAGTTCTATTTGCAGGACTGAATTTTTTTCGCAGGACTGAAATTCCAAGTAACCGGTTTATTTGTTTGCCAGTGACTGAATTTGTTGCAGGAAAAGAAGATACGGTTGCACTGGCACTTCATAATAATATGCTGGAGGATATGAAATATGCTTCTGCCTTAGTACGGGTACCTGTTCCTTACAAATCCTTGTGTCGTTCTAGTTTCCGGTGTACCTGGACATGGATTTAATCAAAGCAAGATTTACAAGTCTTACAGAATGCTTAGCTATACAAAGATCAGCTGCATACGGAGAGGGTTTTGGTCATCAGAATCGTGAACTAATGACCTAACTGTATCTTTCAAAGCTTAGAAAAAAGCTCGCGTAGTTAGTTTTTTAATACTTCAGTTTGTAAACATTATGAGTATATTGTTTTTATTTGATCTCATGCTTTTGTAATCTACAGAAAAATCTATCGTCAGTTCACTATACTGATATTACTTTGTCCATTAATGATTAATGGAATCACCATTAGCTTGGATTACTGTGTAGTCCTTATTAAATGATTAATTTTGAATAATTCACTTATGAACTTATAATCACTATAAGTACCATACTACAACTTGCTATTTTTGAAGTTATAATCCTTCTTAGCCTTGCAATGCGTGAGAATAGTCAGTACACCACCATACTACATCTTTCTAGAGTTCAGGTAACAGCCTTGAATGGAAACAACATTTGTGGTTTATTTTCCTTGGAGTGTCATGTAGCTAGCTAGAGGGTGAATTAGACAAGTTGCAGAGAGCATAAACTATCACTTAGACAATCCCACCAAGCGTGCATATATAGAAAATAAAAAACAACATTGAAAGCATTGATTAATGAAACTCAATTTTATTAAAGATCAGCTAGAAAACATTAAGTTTCGACACCAAATGGAATGTTAAGGATCACCACAACAGTGACCTTACTGCAGGTACTAAATCATAAAATGCTAATCTAAGACTCAATCAATCAAAGAAAACAACTTACTAAAAGAAATGGTAACCTAAGACTAACTCAATCTAAGGAAACAACTAAACAAGAAATAAACTAGCACCTGCATACTAAAATTTAAATCATCAACCAGTCATCTCCCAAAAGACCTTCCTCTTCCCATTCCTTTATAATTTTCGCCTGCATTTGTTCATAAACCTTCCGTATGGCGGGTTGAAGAGGAGTAAGATCAGTTGTCATAATGCGCTCGCATTCCTTTCGCTTCCCTAATTTTTGTTTCTGCCTTTGAGCTTCTTCCTTTAATTGTTGATCCTTTTCTTTCAGTTCCAATTCCTTTTTCATCAATATCTCCATCAGTTCATGGTCTTTTTTATCCTTTTCTTTCTTCAATTCCAGTTCTTGTTGATTAAGCAAGTGTTGCTTTTCAACTGTAGTCTGGAAACTACTCAGTATGCCTGCAATATTCTTCTGTTCATGCGCTTTTTGGAGTTTAGCTTTGATAGTGTTTTTACCCGGAGGTCGAGAAACTCCTTGTTCGGCATCAATGTTCTCATTATCCACATCCGCGACACCATCTGGCAGTGAAGAAGTAAGTGATGTCTGTGCTAAACTATCAACAAGACTTTCACCAGTCTTCTTTTCTTTCTTTGAAGTCCCAGTCCTAGTGAGTTGAAGTGAACACCACTTAGGATTTTCTTTCAGAATTTCCCAACAGTGTTCAAATTTGAATGCTGATCCATCCCCAGTCTCCTTGTAAATTCTCAGTTCATCTCGTTTCTGCAAATGCGGAAGCAACAACAATAAATTATCTCGATTAAAATACGTTATCATCGAATCCATAGACTTTCTATGCAATAGGTAACTACCGTCCTGAAGTACACATGTTTATATGACAAAGCTTTGCTATGTAAGTTACAATGCATTATATTAAATGGAAAATTATCTTTATGCCATACTTTCAACGGAGAAACTTAAGAGTTATGCCTAGCAAACACCTTGATAACATACTTTACTCTTGCATAATCTTAAAACTGCAAATTATAAAAGAACAGTATAAAAGAAAAAGAATAAATATCTTACCACGTTCTCAATCGAGACTCCACTTTTTGGAGCTCTCTCTACAGATTCATATGCAGCATGAAACTTGGTTACAGCAGCTTGGATCAGACCCCAACGGCATGATAAGCCATTGGCTTTCCGAGACTCATCGTAAGTGCCCATGTTTTCCCTCCAAGCACCCAAAATACGATTCCACATCCTTTCACTGGTCTGATCCTTCCCTACAATCGAATCGACGGAGACGTATAGATAAGCCTTTGTCATTGCGATGTCTTCAGCTGTCGTCCAAAGTCGACGAGGAGGATTGGAAGATTAGATTGGTGAAGGATTCTTTCCCTTTCCTTTCTTCTTTGTTACTGAAGTTCTTAACGATTGAGTTTCGAAAGGGGGGAATGGGGCATTCATATGACTTTGGAAGGAATACCCAACCCCGTATGGTTGTTCAACAGTCGATGAAAACGGACCACTGAATTGATTCATAGGAAAAGGAGGGTATTGTATAGGAAACTGTGGTTGTTGAATGGAATGATGATGGTGGGTTTGTGGGGTTACAAACACAGCAGCCGGATCCGGAAAAGTTGCAGGAACATGAACATTTTCATCTTGTTGACACTCGATCGACATAGGGTCTGACATACTTCACCAACAACTACGCAAAAATTGAAATATTAGATTCATGCATAGTACAGAGAAACCCCAACATACAAACAATCAATATATCAATCAAATAATTATATTTTATTAACCATATGATTACTCTAGATCATGATATAAGCCTTGATATTAGAAATCAACCAGGAAAACAAACTAAAAACTAAAAATATTATGAAAAATATATTCAGATGTACAACTTTGTTACTTTGAATAAAAGTAACAAAACTTTAATCAATATAGGTTGATTACATCTCATCCAAGGCAACTGGATGATAATTAAATCTACCTGATCTTAAGAAAAAAAAATGATAATCAGAAAGAAAAAGAACCGAAGAAAAACAAAAGATTGAACCTCACCAAACTTTTCTCTATATCTTAGTTTCTATCAAGCGATTGAATAAACAAGAATAGATGAAATATGGTTTGTATATTCTCATCTATTTACAGGCAAATCAAGATAACTCATGACCTAGTTTTTTGAGGGAATTCTATTTACCAAATTTATTATGCCGCCAAAATAATGGAGGAGTTTTCCCGCGGCAGCAAAAGGTTCGGAAAGCTATACGGTTGGAGAAAGATTTTTTCCACTCCTTATATTTAGGGAAAATTATTAAAATATAGGATAAATGATGTCTTCCCACAATGCCACATATGCAGCTGACCACATGATCATTGGAGAAGCTCTAATCTTGCTAAGGTTTTTTCTTAATGCTAGAACTCTGGTTTTTGGGTATGTTTTTTCTGTCTCTAACTGGAAGAAGAGATGGGTTTTTATTCTTGTTGAAACAACGCAACGGTTGGGTGCGTCCAATTGAAACCAGTGGTGTCGTTTTAAACCATTGGACACAACTGTTTATATCAAAGTATAATCAACCCATTCGTTGCGACTGTTAACTCTCAACTGAATTACAACCGTTAATTCAGTATTGTTCGCAAACTGAAACTCTTAGTTTGTTTCATGTAACCCAATACTCATTTATCCCAGGAAATAGGCTTAAGTGGCCAACTCAAGCGCTTATTTCCTACAACTACAACTCCATCGCTGGCAATCCTTCATTCACCGAAAATCATCAGCACGTACTTCCAATACTCCCATGCTCGAGTTCTTCTCGATCTCTTCTCTGTTTTGATGCTCGATCCCATCCTTCTTTGCTGTTATCGACTTCATCAGCTCGACTTCCATCATTCTGTTCGTGCTCGCCTCAACCCGTTGAATATGGCAGCGTCAGTTTCCCACTGCCAAGCTTGATACCACCGGTATAGCGAAATCGAGCTAATACCCAAGTTAGCTACCACTTTCAATGACCGAGCGGTGTTCTTGGACTCGTGAATTATTTCAGATTAATAACCATCACTAACATGATCAATCATGATCATCAGCGCCTGTTCTTCATTTAGATGCGAATAGGTCGGGTGCCTTCAATAGCTTTTGAATTCCGGCTTCCCCCAGTAAATGACTCGACTGCCTTTAGCACTTCCTTTGAAACAGTCCACCCCTTAACAGGATGATTACCCCTTAACGTGCAGTGGGGTTGCCAATAACACTTGTCCTTTAAAATTACCCTTTTTCCCTTGTAGTCTTCTAAGTTCTTGTTTTGCTCGTAACTTCTTTATACGAACTCATAATGACTCCGTTCTTTCGCCGTTGGCTTTATCTTTTCGTCCTCTACAAAATGTTGACTAGAAATCCTCCATTTAAACGAGTTCCACTGGGTCTTTGGCACTTCTTCACTTGTGAACTTCACTTTTGTAGCTATTTCCACTTCTTTTTAGACGATTCACCTAATGAAAAACAAATACAAGAAAACAAGCGTAATATACAATAATTTGCAAGAATATAAACAATTACTAACATGGAATTGACATCAAATATATGTGAAATATGCACTTATCAATTAAAACACCGTAATTGCACCAAAATTTTGTAAGCCTAAACAATTGATACCACACAATAAAGCAAGATAACAATACTTTTTCTTAACCGGAACCAATTGAATCACATACACATCCACACGCACATCATGGAATAAAACATCAATTGTACCGAAATTTTGGTTAAGCAAAAGAAAAATATATAGAAATAAAAATCAGGCTTTTCTTAAACAGGAAAACAATTAACTAACAAGATTGTTACCTCAAATTTCGCATCCACTTCTCCAATATGTTTGCATCTTCTTTCAGGGAGAATTGATATCGAAATATCCTGATGTTGTCATCCTTATGCAAAACAAAAGAATAGAAACAACCCTCAACCTTTACCAGAGAAAGGTTGAAAACCGGTTTTAACAATTGCAAGCAAAAGTTAAAAACCGTTGAGACACATATGCTTTTATGCTAAACCAAAACTGATTCAACATATTGTGATTTTTTCACATATTGCTTCTACCAAAACCCCTCATGATCCTTTGATAAAGCCTACCAACATGGGCTAGAACTTAATCCTGCTAAATCAAAAAGTCACCCAAACCATAAGTGTTCACAACATTATGAGATCGAATATCAAGGTAGTAAAATCGAAAATAAACATCCCATAAACACAAATGCAATACACCATAAATATTCAATAAACAATAAAGTATTGCAATTACCTCTATCTTGTAGGGAATTGAATTGCGAAAACAACGCAAAAAAGATGAGGTCATTCCGAGTTCAGACGAATAAGTTATGGGCAAAACAGTTTCACACTTCTTCGTATGGGGACCTCTCACTAGGATCGGTTCCCCATATTTCACCTATCACTAGGATCGGTACCACAAGTGTTACTTGTGACGGATCACAACAGTAAACTATTTTTGACATAACTTTTGCATACAATGTCCGAAATCAGTGTTTTTTGGCTCGTTTTGACCACAAAAGCAAGAGCTACACATATATGATCAGTAGATATCAACATCATCAACTAAAAATTATTGTTTCTATCAAAAGCTCAAAAATAGATAGAGAAGGTATGAGTATAGAATATAAATCTCCCTAAAGATGTTAATTAGTCATAAAATAATCGAGAGATCATGTGCTCAATTTTTCATGTGCTTCCTCACCTTTAAAAAGATTGAGCACTAAGGTGATTATGCACATTCTAACACAACTAGGTTGCGTTGAGTTGATCCTTGTCTTGTTCGTCACGAGTGACTAAGACAACATCATCATTCTTGACCTCTTGCTTGGTTTTTTTTCTCTTGTTCCATCTCTTGTTTTTCTTCTTTGACTTGTGATGAAGAGTGTCATTATCACAATGTTCACTAGTACAAGAGATTTCAAAAATGATGTATTTCTTTAGTCTTTCAAGAAGACTCTTATAATGATTGTCACCAACCATTAACAGCTGAGAGTCATTCTTGTGACTAACTTTTGGTTCCTTCTTGGCAATGGAGGACTTCGGGACCCATTTAGAGATGGGTTTCGAATGAGTGGCTTTCTCATTCATATCATTAGGACGATTGTCTTTTTGAATACTTTGCGAAACATCCTTCTCCAATTTGAAACATCATATCTTGTCTTTGCATTTGAAACATCATCTCTCTTTCTATAATTGGGTATTTTATGAGATGACCTTGTCGAGTGATATGCAAAATTTGAACTATCATTATAATAATTATTTTGCCTAAACTTAGGACAATAACGATCTGAGTTCTTATGAGGAGAAAACTTAGCCAATTCGTTTGATACAAAAGAAAGTGCATCTTGCATCTTACGAACTTTGCATCCCCATTGCAAGTGTCTTACCACAATAATAACAATGCTTAGTATAAATATACGAAGTATAAGTTTTGATGTTACCTTTTTGTGGATCCTCTTGCATTGGAGTTCGATGAGTTTTCTTCTTCTTGTCTTTGTTCAACGTTGTTGGTTTCTTGACATTAGCATAAATGCCTTATTTGATTACTGCTGGTTGAACACTATTCTTAGACTTGACAGACTTTTTTTCTTTGCAAGAAATATGAGCATCTTTGTCATCAGTGGAAGCCTATGGTTTAGAAGAATTTTTAGCTTTAACAAATTTTACCTCTTTGCTAATATTTGAAGCATCTATTCCCTTATAGCCCAATCCTCGTGTATCACGATGATTTCTATTTGCTTCTAACATTGAGGTTAAATTGTTTGAGCTAACATTGAACTTGTTAAGGTCCAAAATTTCTTATTCCAACGTCTTGATTTTATCAAGAGCACCAGCTAGATCAGCCTTAAAGTGTTTTTCTCGTGAGAGATATACACCTTCTTTCTCTACAAAACTCTCTGGTTGAGAATTAACCATTGCTTCAGATTCAACAAGTTTCTTTTTCGACAAAAAGAGATCTCTTTGAAGTTTTTCATATTCTAATTTCTTAGAATTTAGCTCGTCTGTACGATCTTTAAGAAGATAATCACCCGTCCGGTCAATATCCATGAAAAACCCTCCTCAGTTTCTTGTTCTCACGACAAAGAGGAGTCATAAAACCAAGAAAATTCGAAGTTCTTAGGTTTTCATTTTTCAAAGGTTCCAGCAGTTTAGAGTATTCTGAGATATCCTCTTCTACTTCTTGTTCAAAATATGAGTTTTCATCATCGGAAATTTCATACAACCTTTCTTGTAGACGTATTTTCCAGTCGTCATCGTTTTCTACATTATTAACAAGATTAACTTGTCTCGTAGAATCTCTAGAGATGATTTCTTCAGATATTGAATCGTAGATACCATCATCAAGTGTTAATTCAAAACTTTTGATGTCTTGATTTACATTAACTGAATCATTCGTTAGATTCAATTCGTATAGGTTGGATGCACCAAACACAGATTGTTAGATCTTTTCGTGTTTGCCTGCTCTAATACCAATTGAAAAGGCGAGGGTACCCAAATATACCACAAGATAAAACTTTTCCTACCTATAAGTTCTTTCTCCGAAAGTGATTGTCTATGGACTGTGTCGAGACAATACAACTAATCGGTGCACACTTCGTGTGATCAACTATGGATACAAGATCGAGACAATGCAACAACGAAGTATGTTAACTTGATACAAAGGTTCGGACTTAACCAAACACAACATGATTGCTTATCAAGTAAGTAGGAATTAACGTTTGTGTAATTTATTTTAATTATAATAAAACAATTATAATGCGGAAATATAAAGTAAATGACACAGCAAGATTTTGTTAACGAGGAAACCAAAAATGCAGAAAAACCCCGGGACCTTGTCCAGAATTGAATACTCTCAGGATTAAGCCGCTACACAAAATTACACCAACTTCGTATAGTTGAGACCAAGAAACTAAACCTATAGTTCACCTAGTTCCGTCTGTATTCCCACGCCTCCAACTTATAAATAAGTCACGTACTTGGAACAATTCCTTTGGTTCGTATTCCAAACAGTAAAGGAACAACAAATCTGTTTGGTATCAACTCTATTCAACCAAGTGATATGAGTCGGACAAAGGCTCTTCTGTTTATCTTAACATAAACTCTTTCGTCAGGTTCTTAGATCTATCTTATGTTCAATTACCAAAGGTAATCGTTAAAATTTTGCAATCAATAATTTTAATCACAAAGAATTATATTGATGCCGATCTACACAACTAATCAATCCAATCTACCATAAGTATAAACCGATTATAGTTGGATCCTCTTATACCGAAACAAGTATTATGCACACCAAAGATTATAAACCCAAGTCAGAAACTTTCTATCTCTTCTTTGTCTTCAAATCTTCTTAGATCTTCAATAAACACCTGCACACAACAACTTGAACCTCTTGTGATCAATCACGCACAGAACGGAGTCTGTTAACAATGGATTATCACAAGATCGTCTTTAGCACTAACAACAGTCTAAATATCCCTGTCGAAACTTCGATCTAGTTTGAATGAATCTTATATCAGAAGAGAATATTCTCAAGCATAAACAAACTAGGTGCAATCAATGTTCAACCACCGTTAGTCAATCAAATCAATCGAAAACACAAGATAAACCACAATTATCTAGTTTCCCACCAACGGTACTCGTAGAGATTCTCAATCCCAAAGAAGACTTTAAACTACGCGGCCGTAAGAGATTTCTCCTAATTAGGTTACTCTCCTCTCCGAATAGGAGGCTACACCAGTAACAACACAACCGAGGAAGTTTGCTGTCACGAAGGATTAGTTTGCTAGAAATGCAAAATTCAAGTATTTATAGACAAGGAAGTTTGGAAACCAAGGAATTTCCAAAACCGAAAATATTCTCAAAGATAATCCATACATTCCAAATTCGGTTTTCATAATTCCTTGAAATGCTCTGTCCAAAATAATGACCGAAAATATCCTTGGAAAATCTTTAACTAGTAAATGCACATTACTAATTCTTATTTTCCATATATAAAATTAACAACCTTAATTAAAAGATTCTTAACTTATTTAATTTCGATCCTGGGATTTTCTTCCTGTAGCTATTAAGGAATAACTTTGAATAGTAAAAGATAAAAAATACTGCATGTGTTCAAAGTGTGTCGACATCCTTACTTTGTAAGTCCTCCTTCATACTTACACCCTTGAAATCGATTTGCCACACTTCCAAACAAGTTTAAAATTGGTTCATCTGACTTTGAAGAACTATGCGATTGATTAAGAAACACTCAATCACAAATCATGGGTTTAGCGGTTCTACAAAAACAAGTTTTGGTTCTACTTCCATGTGAAAACTGTGCATACTCACACTAGCTTTCCAAAGTTCGGTTGACTAGGTACTAGGATCGGTTCCCCATATATATATGGTATCTAACTTATATGTGTTGCACATGTCCATAGGATCGGTTCCCCTTTGCCTAGAAACGTGTTGCAAATGTTCATAAGATCGGTTCCCCTTTCTGCTATAAACCTTGATGCACCTCATACAAGGATCAATTCCCCTTTGTGATGTAGTGCACCTCTTCATAGGATTGGTTCCCCTTTACCTAGATTCGGTCCAGTCAATCAAAAACTCGATCATACCTCACAGGTGATTACTTAAGATCGGTTTTACTAATAAAAGTCATACCAATACATAAGTCAGGCCCTTGTGAATAGTTCTACCAAGAACACAAACAAATCGTGAGCGGTTATACTAAATCACACATGTTGGATGTTCACAAGATATGCAATGAATAACAATCCCAATAACGCCTGGCGATTTCCTTTACGATTCATAAACAAGTTTATGAACTTACTTCCTTAAAACATATGTAAAAACATTGTTTCCTAAGATGAAATCCTCACCTCATACCCATACATAATCACAATAGAATTTAAACGATTATGTCGATGTCTTATCTACAAAGTTTAATGGTTACGCAATAAACTTCATATTGAATTCCTTAATACTATGTCTATCTAGAGTTCAAACATGCTTCACAGTTTTGTTTTCAATATGCACGACTTGAAAGATATGTTAGGGAATGTAACAGTTCAAGTAAAATATCACTAACCTCAAGTGGAAGGATGATGTTGTCGTTGTATCTTATTACTTCTTCACTTCTTCAAGTCTTCGCAATACTTGTAATGTCTCATATCCTAATACTTTCAAGCTAACCTATACGAAGTTTACTCTGGTACATAATCATGCGACTCTTAAATGAGTTTTGATTCACTAAAATATGAAAACCAAACTTGACATACCAAAGCTTGGTGGGTTCAACCGATCTATGCTCTGACAGATGGTGGAAAAGGAACTCTAGATTATATAGGAGGAAGGTGTTGATAGGGGATATTTCTGAACATTAAGAAGACAAAATTATTCTGTCCTTCTCCGGATTCCAGAGCAGCCAATGTAGGTGTTTTCCCGCGGGACATTAACAGGACAGAGAAAGGGGTTAAGCTACTAGGATATCCCGTCAGTATTGATGCCCAGTTAAATGCCGATTTGGTTGTGAAAAGAGTCCATAAAACTGTGGAACTTATTGATGCAATTGAGAAACTTGAAGATCCACAATGTGAACTTCTTTTGTTTAGGAATTTTGCTGGAGTTTCTCGTTTATACTTTTCTCTTCGAACCACCATGCCAGATTACATGTATGAGGCTCAGGATCTATTCTACTCTCGACTTTATAATTTTCTGCGTCATGTGATCACTGGAGATGGCCCTGGTTTTGGTCCCCTGCAACAGAGGCTTTCCACCTTTCCACTCAGGTTGGGCGGTTTGGAAGTTTATTTGATGCAAGATACCGTGCATTATTTTTATTTAGCATCGTGTCTACAGACTCTTGAACTTTAGTCTGTTATCTTGAGACGCACTGGCATCAGTGGTTTCAGCACCCACCTCGTACGAGCTGCCGCTTGTGCATCAAAGAAGAATTTGACTACCAATTTCAAGTTATCTGAACATGATTCGGTACTTTGGCAGAGTAATCAAGTGAAGCATGCTTTAGATTTTGCATTAGCCATTCCTATAGTTGGCTTAAATCAGACAATTGGTGCAAGGCAGTTCAGTGCGGTGCTATGTTACAGATTTGGAATCCCCCTTTTTGAGTTGGACAACACATGCCCCTTTTGCAAGAGGTAGATGAATGTTTTTGGTGATCATGTTGTGCATTGCGCGAATGAAGTAGGCCTTAAATTTCGACATGATTTGGCGCGTGATACGACTGCAGACATATGCTACCGTGCTTGAGTTCTGGCACGTAAGGAGGGTAGACTTGGGACTTCTTGGTAATAATGACACTTCTCTGAGACCATCGGACATTTTGGTACATAATTGGGATAACGGTCGCGATGTTTTTTTGGATGTGACGATTGTTTCTCCCTTTGCAGGTTGTAATGGTCGTTCTTTGGAGTTGGGACAAGCTCTCAAGGATGTTGTTGTTCGTAAGAACACCAAGTATTTGGAAAAATGCACATCACAGGGATATGTGTTTGAGGCTTTGGATTTTACTACTCTTGGAGAGCTTGGAGTTGATACGACCAATTTTATTAAACGTCTTCGCAACTACATGGGTAGCCATGATGCTAATGTGCGGGTAGGAGATTTCCTTTTTCATAGGTTAAGTGTGGTAGTACAAAAAGGGGTTGGATCCCAGCTTGTTGATAGGCTCCCGACAAGTTTCTTGTCTGATGAGAATCCTTTTGAATAATCCTTTTGTATTAGAAGAAAAAAAAAGTTTCCTTAATAAAGAAAATAAGATAAAAATAAATATCTAACTACAAGAAAAATTATGTACAATAAAATAAAAATATAGAGAATACGAATTTTTCCTAATCTGAATATTTACAAAATAAATGAATATCTAATAAATAAAAATAAAATATTAGGTTATCTTACTTACCTTTTTGGCAGAAAATTTTTATCTTCCACTTTTATACCAAATTATCCTGCCCACCAAAAGTAAAAATATATGCAAGTAAATCTAGAAAAAAGAAATAAAAGAAAAGAAAAAAATTAATTCTGTTGTAGGGCTTTAGCCCAAGGATGCGCGGCCCAATATAGTAACTAAGGATTTATTCTTATTATATATAAAGGACTATATCTATGTAACACATACTCACATTAATGAAATGGAATATCCTTTTCTCTGTGTCTCTTTCCCTATTACCTACTGCAATACGTTATCAAGCACCAGCTCTTTCCTATCACAAGATTTTTTTTTTGGTTGCACCAGATCTCACGAATGCAATTTCAGAAATCTCGATCGTCATTGGATCTGTACTTTTGTTTATGGATTGAATAGTTAAAGCTCCACCTCCTTCGCAATAGTACGATTCTGCCGATAACGATTCCATCCGTCTTCGTTCGTGTTTTCGATCCAAATGACTAGAGGAAGCGTTGTTGTTTTTGGATCCGTATTTCTGTTTCCTATCTCAAGAGATTTTCCATTTTTTGGTTTACTTTGTTTGGATTCTCAACCAATCACTGAATATTGAATACGCCTCGGGGGAGTTTTGATTCTGGTACTCCTATTTTTCATTTTCAATCATACATTTACAAGGTAAACCAAATCCCTGAATTCTTTGTTTTTTCTTTTTCTTTCCGTTTGTCATATGTGCCCTAGTGTCTGCTATATTTCTTGTCCATCTCTTGGTTCTCCTATTCGATTTTGATTGATGATTGATACACATGCTGTCTATTAATTACCCTAAATGTGTATGTTGCTGTAATCTTTATCACGTGAATATCTATGATCGAGCCATTGACAAAAATGTTGTTTGTTTTTCTTGTTTCAAAATTTTGAATTGCCATAAAACTTTATTGCTTTGCCATTGTCCTCACAAGTATGAACTGTTGAACTCTATGCACATTCCATAATTTTTGAGTGGAAGAATTGATGATATTATTTGTCTTTTTATGTGTTTTTTTTTTTTTTTTGAAGCATGTTATTTATTAAAGCACTAAAAGACTATTACACAGAGGGATATAATACCCCTAAATTCATCGGTTACAAGATCTTGGAGCAGAAAAACAATCTTCTGATCGGAGTTGCGTCGGTGGGGGATATTGGAGTCGAAGGTCAGAAGGCCTTCGGTCAATGCTTTCCACAAGAAAAGTTGTATTTTTGATGGACACGACAGTGCCCAGGGTAACTTAGATGGTGGTTGAGGTGTCCGATGCAATTGATTGAACTTTCTAGTCATGCCTTCGTATCTTGTTGTTGCAGTGAACTGTCCGACTGATATATGTCTACTCCTTCGATTTTCAGTTTGATCCTTCACTTCAATTGAGTCTTTAGCTTTGTTTGTGTCTTGAAGTAGAATCTCATCCCAGTTCTTGAAGGAGAAGGTCTAATAGTGATAGTAATCTTATTATAAGGCTACTAAAACTAAAATACAGATACAAGAGGAGTTACAAACTGATCTACTAGATTAAACTAGGGTACTCCAACTCACTATTACTAGTAACTACTAGTATAATTACCAAAACTGAAATTATAAGAGGGATATAGACTTGGTTACAGAAGTAAAGAAATAAAAGATTACAAATTGCTTGAACAGAAAAAGACAACTAAACTGAGAAAAGACTAGTCAAGTAAGGTGTCAGATTCACCGGCCTAATCGCATACCAATTAGGATTAAGGCTTGCTGATGAGAAAATGAGCAAAGTTGAAGAAGTGATACATTCCAAGATTTGAGTAAATAAATTTTCAACATGTGAAAATGTTGAAATATGCCACTTTCTATGAAGGATATGTCACTTTGATCAAGACTGATACTAAAATTCTTATAGAGGACCAAAGTGAGAGTCACCGTGTATGGCTCGCCACTGGTTTCACTAATAATGCACTAAGGCTGGAAGTTATTCAAACATGAACGAAGGAGGTTAATTGTGAAACAGTAGATAGGTACTGCCAGTCTAGCAAAGAGGGAGATGAAATCTTTGGGAGAGTATCCTGATTATTGGCGCAGAGGTGATAATATGCAGAAGCAAGAAATCAATGATGTTGTTTTTTATGGAGCAAAGGTTAAACTCAATTCTGTTAGCCCAGAGACTAAATAAGTTAAACCCAAAACATGAACGACCTCCAGAAGACAAAATCTCCAACAAAAAACAAATTGCAAGGAAAGAACCAGACCTACCCATACAAACCTGAGCACCAAAAACACAATTGCATCAACAAAACTAACAACCAAAATCAACCAAACCTACACAAACAACCTGAGCTCCAAAAACACATTTGCATCAACAAAGCAAAGGATCCATGCATTAACAAGAGACACCACCAACAAAACTAAACACACACTTTGAATTTACTCTGGTGGATTGAAAAATTCCTTCAACCTCTTTTTTTTTCTTTTTTCAGACAATAAGTTCAAACCAAAGCAAGCAGGGGATTTTCACTAGCTCAGGAAAAGCTATGAAGGAAAAACAGGAATCTTAAAAAACTAAATAGGTTCACAACCTACACACAATAGACCAAAAGGTAAATGCAAAAACAGAGATCGATTGTAAGAAAAACTTAGATATCAAGGTTTAATGAAATTAAGCATAAACTTTTGGTTGTTCGGTTAAATTAGCAAGGAAAATACAAGGTCTCACAGAGATAAAGATATCAGAAAGTTTTAAAAAGAAGAAAAAGTCTATGGGCATAACAGTGAACCGTTGAGGCTTAACGAGAAGATCAAACATCATGATATGAATTAAAGGCATATGGATAATAGCCAAGATACGTTCCTTTTACTTATTCGAAGATGAAATCGATTAGGTACCCATCTAAAATTACCTCGTATTTGAATAATGAAAGATGTTATTGCAGCTGGAAAAACCAGGGCCGGAAAGGTCGAAGTAGACCGGAGCCGATAAAAAATTAAGATGAAAACCCATATCACATCTAGCAGCATCAGTTTGAATTCGGTTAAAATCTCTAGGAATAAGATGGGTATCACACATGTTGGATGTTCACAAGATATGCAATGAATAACAATCCCAATAACGCCTGACGATTTTCTTTTCGATTCATAAACAAGTTTATGAACTTACTTCCTTAAAACATATGTAAAAACATTGTTTCGTAAGATGAAATCCTCACCTCATACCCATACATAATCACAATAGCATTTAAACGATTATGTCGATGTCTTATCTACAAAGTTTAATGGTTACGCAATAAACTTCATATTGAATTCCTTAATACTATGTCTATCTAGAGTTCAAACATGCTTCACAGTTTTGTTTTCAATATGCACGACTTGAAAGATATGTTAGGGAATGTAACAGTTCAAGTCAAATATCACTAACCTCAAGTGGAAGGATGATGTTGTCGTTGTAGCTTCTTACTTCTTCACTTCTTCAAGTCTTCGCAATACTTGTAATGTCTCATATCCTAATACTTTCAAGCTAACCTATACGAAGTTGACTATAGTACATAATCAAGCGACTCTTAAATGATTTTTGATTCACTAAAATATGAAAACCAAACTTGACATACCAAAGCTTGGTGGGTTCAACCGATCTATGCTCTGACAGATGGTGGAAAAGGCACTCTAGATTATACAGGAGGAAGGTGTTGATAGAGGGCTATTTCTGAACATTAAGAAGACAAAATTATTCTGGCCTTTTCCGGATTCCAGAGCAGCCAATGTAGGTGTTTTCCCGCGGGACATTAACAGGCCAGAGAAAGGGGTTAAGCTACTAGGAGCTCCCGTCAGTCTTGATGCCCAGTTAAATGCCGATTTGGTTGTGAAAAGAGTCCATAAAACTGTGGAACTTATTGATGCAATTGAGAAACTTGAAGATCCACAATGTGAACTTCTTTTGTTTAGGAATTTTGCTGGAGTTTCTCGTTTATACTTTTCTCTTCGAACCACCATGCCAGATTACATGTATGAGGCTCAGGATCTATTCTACTCTCGACTTTATAATTTTCTGCGTCATGTGATCACTGGAGATGGCCCTGGTTTTGGTCCCCTGCAACAGAGGCTTTCCACCTTTCCACTCAGGTTGGGCGGTTTGGAAGTTTATTTGATGCAAGATACCGTGCATTATTTTTATTTAGCATCGTGTCTACAGACTCTTGAACTTTAGTCTGTTATCTTGAGACGCACTGGCATCAGTGGTTTCAGCACCCACCTCGTACGAGCTGCCGCTTGTGCATCAAAGAAGAATTTGACTACCAATTTCAAGTTATCTGAACATGATTCGGTACTTTGGCAGAGTAATCAAGTGAAGCATGCTTTAGATTTTGCATTAGCCATTCCTATAGTTGGCTTAAATCAGACAATTGGTGCAAGGCAGTTCAGTGCGGTGCTATGTTACAGATTTGGAATCCCCCTTTTTGAGTTGGACAACACATGCCCCTTTTGCAAGAGGTAGATGAATGTTTTTGGTGATCATGTTGTGCATTGCGCGAATGAAGTAGGCCTTAAATTTCGACATGATTTGGCGCGTGATACGACTGCAGACATATGCTACCGTGCTTGAGTTCTGGCACGTAAGGAGGTAGACTTGGGACTTCTTGGTAATAATGACACTTCTCTGAGACCATCGGACATTTTGGTACATAATTGGGATAACGGTCGCGATGTTTTTTTGGATGTGACGATTGTTTCTCCCTTTGCAGGTTGTAATGGTCGTTCTTTGGAGTTGGGACAAGCTCTCAAGGATGTTGTTGTTCGTAAGAACACCAAGTATTTGGAAAAATGCACATCACAGGGATATGTGTTTGAGGCTTTGGATTTTACTACTCTTGGAGAGCTTGGAGTTGATACGACCAATTTTATTAAACGTCTTCGCAACTACATGGGTAGCCATGATGCTAATGTGCGGGTAGGAGATTTCCTTTTTCATAGGTTAAGTGTGGTAGTACAAAAAGGGGTTGGATCCCAGCTTGTTGATAGGCTCCCGACAAGTTTCTTGTCTGATGAGAATCCTTTTGAATAATCCTTTTGTATTAGAAGAAAAAAAAAGTTTCCTTAATAAAGAAAATAAGATAAAAATAAATATCTAACTACAAGAAAAATTATGTACAATAAAATAAAAATATAGAGAATACGAATTTTTCCTAATCTGAATATTTACAAAATAAATGAATATCTAATAAATAAAAATAAAATATTAGGTTATCTTACTTACCTTTTTGGCAGAAAATTTTTATCTTCCACTTTTATACCAAATTATCCTGCCCACCAAAAGTAAAAATATATGCAAGTAAATCTAGAAAAAAGAAATAAAAGAAAAGAAAAAAATTAATTCTGTTGTAGGGCTTTAGCCCAAGGATGCGCGGCCCAATATAGTAACTAAGGATTTATTCTTATTATATATAAAGGACTATATCTATGTAACACATACTCACATTAATGAAATGGAATATCCTTTTCTCTGTGTCTCTTTCCCTATTACCTACTGCAATACGTTATCAAGCACCAGCTCTTTCCTATCACAAGATTTTTTTTTTGGTTGCACCAGATCTCACGAATGCAATTTCAGAAATCTCGATCGTCATTGGATCTGTACTTTTGTTTATGGATTGAATAGTTAAAGCTCCACCTCCTTCGCAATAGTACGATTCTGCCGATAACGATTCCATCCGTCTTCGTTCGTGTTTTCGATCCAAATGACTAGAGGAAGCGTTGTTGTTTTTGGATCCGTATTTCTGTTTCCTATCTCAAGAGATTTTCCATTTTTTGGTTTACTTTGTTTGGATTCTCAACCAATCACTGAATATTGAATACGCCTCGGGGGAGTTTTGATTCTGGTACTCCTATTTTTCATTTTCAATCATACATTTACAAGGTAAACCAAATCCCTGAATTCTTTGTTTTTTCTTTTTCTTTCCGTTTGTCATATGTGCCCTAGTGTCTGCTATATTTCTTGTCCATCTCTTGGTTCTCCTATTCGATTTTGATTGATGATTGATACACATGCTGTCTATTAATTACCCTAAATGTGTATGTTGCTGTAATCTTTATCACGTGAATATCTATGATCGAGCCATTGACAAAAATGTTGTTTGTTTTTCTTGTTTCAAAATTTTGAATTGCCATAAAACTTTATTGCTTTGCCATTGTCCTCACAAGTATGAACTGTTGAACTCTATGCACATTCCATAATTTTTGAGTGGAAGAATTGATGATATTATTTGTCTTTTTATGTGTTTTTTTTTTTTTTTGAAGCATGTTATTTATTAAAGCACTAAAAGACTATTACACAGAGGGATATAATACCCCTAAATTCATCGGTTACAAGATCTTGGAGCAGAAAAACAATCTTCTGATCGGAGTTGCGTCGGTGGGGGATATTGGAGTCGAAGGTCAGAAGGCCTTCGGTCAATGCTTTCCACAAGAAAAGTTGTATTTTTGATGGACACGACAGTGCCCAGGGTAACTTAGATGGTGGTTGAGGTGTCCGATGCAATTGATTGAACTTTCTAGTCATGCCTTCGTATCTTGTTGTTGCAGTGAACTGTCCGACTGATATATGTCTACTCCTTCGATTTTCAGCTTGATCCTTCACTTCAATTGAGTCTTTAGCTTTGTTTGTGTCTTGAAGTAGAATCTCATCCCAGTTCTTGAAGGAGAAGGTCTAATAGTGATAGTAATCTTATTATAAGGCTACTAAAACTAAAATACAGATACAAGAGGAGTTACAAACTGATCTACTAGATTAAACTAGGGTACTCCAACTCACTATTACTAGTAACTACTAGTATAATTACCAAAACTGAAATTATAAGAGGGATATAGACTTGGTTACAGAAGTAAAGAAATAAAAGATTACAAATTGCTTGAACAGAAAAAGACAACTAAACTGAGAAAAGACTAGTCAAGTAAGGTGTCAGATTCACCGGCCTAATCGCATACCAATTAGGATTAAGGCTTGCTGATGAGAAAATGAGCAAAGTTGAAGAAGTGATACATTCCAAGATTTGAGTAAATAAATTTTCAACATGTGAAAATGTTGAAATATGCCACTTTCTATGAAGGATATGTCACTTTGATCAAGACTGATACTAAAATTCTTATAGAGGACCAAAGTGAGAGTCACCGTGTATGGCTCGCCACTGGTTTCACTAATAATGCACTAAGGCTGGAAGTTATTCAAACATGAACGAAGGAGGTTAATTGTGAAACAGTAGATAGGTACTGCCAGTCTAGCAAAGAGGGAGATGAAATCTTTTGGGAGAGTATCCTGATTATTGGCGCAGAGGTGATAATATGCAGAAGCAAGAAATCAATGATGTTGTTTTTTATGGAGCAAAGGTTAAACTCAATTCTGTTAGCCCAGAGACTAAATAAGTTAAACCCAAAACATGAACGACCTCCAGAAGACAAAATCTCCAACAAAAAACAAATTGCAAGGAAAGAACCAGACCTACCCATACAAACCTGAGCACCAAAAACACAATTGCATCAACAAAACTAACAACCAAAATCAACCAAACCTACACAAACAACCTGAGCTCCAAAAACACATTTGCATCAACAAAGCAAAGGATCCATGCATTAACAAGAGACACCACCAACAAAACTAACACACACTTTGAATTTACTCTGGTGGATTGAAAAATTCCTTCAACCTCTTTTTTTTTCTTTTTTCAGACAATAAGTTCAAACCAAAGCAAGCAGGGGATTTTCACTAGCTCAGGAAAAGCTATGAAGGAAAAACAGGAATCTTAAAAAACTAAATAGGTTCACAACCTACACACAATAGACCAAAAGGTAAATGCAAAAACAGAGATCGATTGTAAGAAAAACTTAGATATCAAGGTTTAATGAAATTAAGCATAAACTTTTGGTTGTTCGGTTAAATTAGCAAGGAAAATACAAGGTCTCACAGAGATAAAGATATCAGAAAGTTTTAAAAAGAAGAAAAAGTCTATGGGCATAACAGTGAACCGTTGAGGCTTAACGAGAAGATCAAACATCATGATATGAATTAAAGGCATATGGATAATAGCCAAGATACGTTCCTTTTACTTATTCGAAGATGAAATCGATTAGGTACCCATCTAAAATTACCTCGTATTTGAATAATGAAAGATGTTATTGCAGCTGGAAAAACCAGGGCCGGAAAGGTCGAAGTAGACCGGAGCCGATAAAAAATTAAGATGAAAACCCATATCACATCTAGCAGCATCAGTTTGAATTCGGTTAAAATCTCTAGGAATAAGATGGGTATCACACATGTTGGATGTTCACAAGATATGCAATGAATAACAATCCCAATAACGCCTGACGATTTTCTTTTCGATTCATAAACAAGTTTATGAACTTACTTCCTTAAAACATATGTAAAAACATTGTTTCGTAAGATGAAATCCTCACCTCATACCCATACATAATCACAATAGCATTTAAACGATTATGTCGATGTCTTATCTACAAAGTTTAATGGTTACGCAATAAACTTCATATTGAATTCCTTAATACTATGTCTATCTAGAGTTCAAACATGCTTCACAGTTTTGTTTTCAATATGCACGACTTGAAAGATATGTTAGGGAATGTAACAGTTCAAGTCAAATATCACTAACCTCAAGTGGAAGGATGATGTTGTCGTTGTAGCTTCTTACTTCTTCACTTCTTCAAGTCTTCGCAATACTTGTAATGTCTCATATCCTAATACTTTCAAGCTAACCTATACGAAGTTGACTATAGTACATAATCAAGCGACTCTTAAATGATTTTTGATTCACTAAAATATGAAAACCAAACTTGACATACCAAAGCTTGGTGGGTTCAACCGATCTATGCTCTGACAGATGGTGGAAAAGGCACTCTAGATTATACAGGAGGAAGGTGTTGATAGAGGGCTATTTCTGAACATTAAGAAGACAAAATTATTCTGGCCTTTTCCGGATTCCAGAGCAGCCAATGTAGGTGTTTTCCCGCGGGACATTAACAGGCCAGAGAAAGGGGTTAAGCTACTAGGAGCTCCCGTCAGTCTTGATGCCCAGTTCAATGCCGATTTGGTTGTGAAAAGAGTCCATAAAACTGTGGAACTTATTGATGCAATTGAGAAACTTGAAGATCCAAAATGTGAACTTCTTTTGTTTAGGAATTGTGCTGGAGTTTTTCGTTTATACTTTTCTCTTCGAACCACCATGCCAGATTACATGTATGAGGCTCAGGATCTGTTCTACTCTCGACTTTATAATTTTCTGCGTCATGTGATCACTGGAGATGGCCCTGGTTTTGGTCCCCTGCAACAGAGGCTTTCCACCTTGCCACTCAGGTTGGGCGGTTTGGAAGTTTATTTGATGCAAGATACCGTGCATTATTTTTATTTAGCATCGTGTCTACAGACTCTTGAACTTTAGTCTGTTATCTTGAGACGCACTGGCATCAGTGGTTTCAGCACCCACCTCGTACGAGCTGCCGCTTGTGCATCAAAGAAGAATTTGACTACCAATTTCAAGTTATCTGAACATGATTCGGTACTTTGGCAGAGTAATCAAGTGAAGCATGCTTTAGATTTTGTATTAACCATTCCTATAGTTGGCATAAATCAGACAATTGGTGCAAGGCAGTTCAATGCGGTGCTATGTTACAGATTTGGAATCCCCCTTTTTGAGTTGGACAGCACATGCCCCTTTTGCAAGAGGGAGATGAATGTTTTTGTTGATCATGTTGTGCATTGCGCGAATGAAGTAGGCCTTAAATTTCGACATGATTTGGCGCGTGATACGACTGCAGACATATGCTACCGTGATGGAGTTCTGGCACGTAAGGAGGTAGACTTGGGACTTCTTGCTAATAATGACACTTCTCTGAGACCAGCGGACATTTTGGTACATAATTGGGATAACGGTCGCGATGTTATTTTGGATGTGACGATTGTTTCTTGGCAGGTCCGGAAAGGCGTATAAATTTGGTGCAATGGAAACGGGCCTACAGTAATACCGCAAGTGCACGGTCGTCAGTTGTAGCTCGTGCAAGTACGGGTCGATCCACAGAGATCGGGTGTGTTTCGGAAGTGTTTTAGCTAATTGGGTTCCTAGATTTGCTTTGGGCTTAGAAGCCCTTTGGAAGTGTTGGGCTTAATGTACTATTGGGTTTGAATGCCCTTTGAATGGATTGGGCTTAGTGGGTTTGTTAAACATAAAATGAACTGAGCTTGGGCTCAGTTATCTTTAAAGTGCAAATGGGCTGTGGTTCTAGAAACTGGTCTGAGCTTTGGGCTCAACAGTTCAACTAGGAGTTGGGCTTAACAGTCCACTTGCAAGTTGGGCTTAGTAGTGAACTAGGCTTTTGCCTTAACTGGGCCTTAGTGAACTAGACCTTGGTTTTGGTCTTACAGTTAAGAATCTGGGCCTTTGGGCTTCACTGAGTTGAACTTGGGCTCAAGAATGAAGTGAGCTTTGGGCTGTAGGAACTGTGGACTATGGACTTTGGAGCAGCAGCAGCTGCAGAAAGGCAGCAGCAGCACTTTGGCAAAGCAGCAGGCAAAGAAGTGGCAAAACAGCACAAGGCCAAGAAGATGGAAAAAACAGTGCAGCAGCACAAGTGCTGCAGCAGCAGTTGCAGTAATAGAAGAAATGCAGCAGGGAAAGCAAGTAAGCAGTGAAAATGCAAAACAGAAATGCAGGTAAACCAAACAAGTGGAAGGAAACAAGACTAACAGTTGAAGATGGATTTATGGATGGGAACTAGGGGTTGAATTCACTCTAACTTTTACTGTGTATTCTCCTATAGGAAGTTAAACACAACTATGGTATTATTTCCAAAGCACTAATTGTCTTTCTACAGCACAACTAGTCAAGGGATTATGACTTCAGCTTGAGTTGCAGCTTATCAGCAGCTCATGAACCTAACTACAAAGCATACTTGGCATACATTGTGAAAGTGAGGTGATGATGAGCTAAGTTCAGTATTGTCCTAAACTTGTTTAGCCTTCTAGAACAATGTGATCAATGTACTACACAATAAGACAATAGAGCTTCATCTAGTCCCTAGCAAGGTGATTTAGAACATGACAAATATTATACTAAACATAGCATTCACAGTGACACAACAATGAGTCTAACTAACAACAGGAGCATCACACATTAACATTAACAGTGCATTAACAAGAACACATTTAACAGTAACAAGAGAGTCTAACATGAACACACACAAACAAACATTTAACAATGGCAAACTAACATGACAACAAATGCAACTAAGGGTGAAAATGCAACTAACAGTTGAAACTGAAATTTAACAGGACAATTAACAGTGCAAGAACAATTGAAATTAGGCTAACCCAAATTGGGTGGAAACTTGGCTAGTCCAAGAACAAGTTTTAACATCTCATACACATCCCCTTTTATACCCAAATTAGCAAATTAGGGTTTACACCCATTTTCCCCAAATCAGAAAATTAGGGCAATTTTAAATTACATAAAATTTGCTTACAATCTCCCAAAATTGGCTCGACCCATGCTTCTTGATGTCCCTCTGATGCTCTTCCTGCTCCTATTGTCCCCTAATTTCTAGCTATTTTACTCACCCCAAAACCTAGGGTTTCAGAGGTTGTGAGATGAAGAAAATAGCTAGGCTAGGGTGTTGTCGGGTGTTGGAGATGGTGGTGTCAGTGATGGAACTGGTGGTGGTGAGGGAATGGTTGGGTGGAGAAGATGAGTTCGATGTTTTGGGAAGGAGGGAGTGTTTGGGTGGTAGTATAAGGTTTGGTGCTAGGGTGTGAAGCAGAGACTTCAAGTTCGATATTTGCGAAGCTTAGATGTTGGATCATTGGATCTGAGTGGAATCGAACGGATAGATGGAAGGATGTGTGAAGCGACCGTCGGATTCTGAGGTGCAACGAAGTTAACGGCACCAGATGGAGTTAGGTACTGTAGTGTAAGGCGGAATCATCGGGAGTTGATGCACAGGCATAGGAGCGACCGTTGGATTCAACTACCATCTAATCTGAAGGCTTGGAATTTCAGCGCTGTGGTGCTTGGCAGAGACATCAGATTTGATGCTCTATGAAGGAGCGACCGTCGGATGCTTCCGAGAACTGATCTGATGGCTGAGAACGGAGGCGCTTTTGTGTGTAGAAAATGAGGTTGTGCGCACCATTCTTCGCGGCTTCCTTGCGTAATTTCTCCCGGCTTTTCACTACTTTTCTGCTCTTTTCGCTCCACGACTCATCCGAACTTTATTTATTACCTAAAAATGCAAAATTAATTAATAAATATTTATTCTTGAAAACAATGAAAATACAGAATATGGGATAAATGTAGAATTAATGCGCAAAAGATGAGTTAAATGCCAACAAAAAGGGATAAATATACAATATTTGGCACTCATCAAATACCCCCAAACCTGAATTTTACTTGTCCTCAAGTAAAAACAAACTAAGGAAATCCTAACTATACCACTGTCGCTGGTCTCTCGAATGCATTTAGCGTATGCACTAAGCCTTTTAAACCACTAAGTGTCCCTAGTGGACGAGTTGAAGTCTCGTGAAGGTTTACCAGAGGTGTGCCTACAAAACCTAAGGACAAAATATAAGCTCAGATTCCATCAAATGTGACATGTGCAAAACAGTTAAGCTCACAGCAAAATGGAGATGTCAATCTAGCTATCGAAGGCACAATCCTAGCACTGATAACAAATAAGGACATGTGATAAGAGTGTAAAGTGTATCTACACATGTGTAAAGAAAGATCTGAAGTTATGACTACTAATCACCAAGAGATAGTTTCTCAGGCTAAGAACTGAGGTCGAAATCTAGCTAGCTGTCCGGACTTTACGAGAATTGTGAATGAGTTGGAGGTATTTCACAATTACTCGCGTTGTACATCAATGGCATACACCCTCCTTGCTTATTACAAGAAACAACAAAAGACTATTTACATGACTCTTATTTACATTGACTATCTCTTTTATTTTTGGAACAAGAGATGATGGAATTGATAAATACTTGATTTTTTTTTTGTATTTTTCTGATTTTTTTTTTTTTTTTTTTTTTTTTTTTTCTGAATATATACATCGTTTTTTTTTTTTTTTTTTTTTTTTTTTTTTTTTTTTTTTTTTTTTTTTTTGAACAAGGAAACACTTTTGATACATACAAAAGAAACAAAAATTACATGACACTTTGCAAGAGGTAGCCCTTTTTGATGCACCCAGTTAAATTCGATGGTTGTCTTTCTTAATGTAACCTCCACCTTCTATCCCAACCAACCAAAGAACAAGCTAGTCAAGTTTCGTTCAGTATTCTAAAGTGATTGGCAATCGTAACTTCCTATCCAACACCTTGAAGATCGAGGCCATACATGTATTGGTAGATCGTGCGCGTGCAAATTTCTTATCACTATGTGAATTGTGCTAGAATCAGGGTGCCTAAATATCTAGACTAAGACTCCTAATAATAATACATATTTGCACAAGAGTCAACATTTCAAGGTAAATGAGCTCCATTTTTATGATTTTATTTTTTTAATTTTTTTTTTTTTGATTTTGATTTTTAATTTTTTTGGAATTTTTCATTTTTTCAAAAGAAGAAGGAGTTCGTTTTAATTATAGCATATTATCGTGGCATCTACTCTATACCCCCAAACCTAAACTAAACATTGTCCTCAATGTTTCAAAATATGGAAAGAATTAAAATGCAACATATGGAAAGGGACATGCTGAGTAGAGTAAAAGGAGAGAGAATACCCGATTTCGGCGAAAGCAGAATTAAAACTCCGTTATTCAAGGCAAAAATCCAACATATTTCAGCCGAGATCATATTGGATTAGCAAAATATATACAAAAGGAACAAAAGGGTTTTTAAAATTTTATCTACTGGATTATATACAAAAAATTCACCATACACTAACAATCTAAAGAGTTGAGGATCAACCCAAAAGACAAAGTGTAAAGTTTCAACAGCTTCACACAATAATAACAGGAAAGAAACGCAAGTGAAACTGTGAAACAAAATGAGCTACCCCCAAACCTGGATTTTACAGAAGATATAGTTTTGAAAACAAAATCGCGCAGTTTCGGGGGTTCATCATGCAAAGGTCTAGCTCGAAATGAACTGTGCTAGGGACGGGCAAACATGCAATTTCCAACTGTGGTTCCTCAAATGTATTATATTTGGAAGCAAAATAGTCCAAGAGGACTTGGGAAGCACACAGTTCCAAACCTAGGTTGGGAATTTCAGAAAATTGGTTTTACAATATTGGTACAAACCAAATCTAGGTTGGGTGGAAGGCCATCAGATTGTGACTTAGGTAGAAGAATAGGCATATCATTATCAATCAAATCAAAATCTCCTAAATCATCTACACATGTCACATCATGCTCACAATCATCACTCACATTGGCAAGTTCACACTTAGAATCATCAACATCATCAACAGATTCATTCTCATGCATCGGCAAATCAGGAGAAATATCACAATGTGACCTAGGTAGAGAATCAGACACATCAAATATATTTTCATGCATATTAGTGTCTACAGAAGATTCAACTATTCCTATGTCATGCTCATCTTCACAGAATAATTGTACGAATCCCATGTCAATATCAAAATCATATGAATTACAATGAGTATTAGAAAAAACAACATTCATGAAGGTCGAGGGCGAGAAGCCATATGTTATTGAACCAACAGGTTCCACAATATTTTCATGTTCTTCTAACACATCATCATAATCATCATAATCATCATCATGGTAGCATGCATATTGGTCCTCATTAAAAGTGGTGGTGTCGTTAGTCGATTCATGTTCCTCTAAATTAGGTTCATATTCAACATCATTTACATGAATGGGACTAGACACTTCATTAGGGACAACATACATTTCCTCATGAATTTCCTCCTTTTGTAGGTGAAGCAAAATCTGATCTAAATATGCCTGAATTCGTGATGTAGATCTATCGAAGTTTTGCTCACTAAGTCTGAAAGCTTCTGTGGTGGAGTCTAAATTCATGGGAGTACAAAATTCTTCATGTTCAAATTGTGGTGAATGGTACATGTGCATGGTCATTAGGGTCTACAAAATATTGATCGCAACCCTCAAAGGATTGATTATGGTCCCAATGACTACCATTCTCACAATTCATGGGCATTTCATACCTTGGATTTTCTCTAGATTGCCTAAAATTATGCAAAATATGACAATTCTCAACAGGGTGGTCTAAACTACCACATGCGGGACATGCATAGATTTTAGGTTGCCTAAGAAAATTAGATGTGACAGATTCCTCATGTGATTGCATTTCTAAAGCTGCGATTCGAGCTTCTAATTGATCCATCAGTGATGATTGTGTGAGTGAGGCACTAGCAAAATGTTCATTTTCACGTTGTGGCGAATGATGCATGTATGAATAGTCATTAGGGTTCATGTATTGCGGCTCGGGACTTTGAAAATGTCCATAATAATTCCTATGACTATTGACATCATGGTCTATGGGAGGTGCATAACGTGAAGTTTGTCCACACGCAAGTTCTCTAAGGGATTTGTTGTATTCCCCAACTGTAGAAAAAGATCTATACATGATTGGGCTCAAAGGCTAAGTAAAGAATGTACAAAGCTCAGAATTTGGTTTTTAATGGGTTTGGATTTTTGGGAAGAATTTGGTTTTGGTGGGAGACATTTGAAAATTTGGTTTAAAATGGGAGTAAAAATAAAAATTTGGTTTAAGATGGGAGCAAGTAAAAATTTGGTTTTAAAATTGGGAGCAAAGTAGAAATATTTTTTTTTTTTTTTTTTTTTTTTAAAGAAAAATAAAATTAAAAAAAATAAAATTTGGTTTTTGAATGGGAGCAAGCCCACTGTGCAAGCCTCTAATGAAATGGAAGGAAGGCTGCGGCCCACAATCGGTTATCAGCTGGGTTTAAACCCAGAGTCCAAAATACAAGTCCAATGGAAAAATTTAAACAAGCCCACACAAAATAAATACAAGCCCACAAATAAATTATTACAAACCCAAAATAGAAAAATAAAAAGCCCAAAAAATTGGGTTAATTATTACAAGCCCACAAATAAAAAAATTGGAAGCCCACAGGTTGGGTTCTCTCAATGAAATGGGTTTAGGCTTACCTTTGTAGCACAGCCCAGCTGCTCTGATATTGTTGCAAAAACCCAGTTGGGTTTTGGTTCTTTTCCTTGGTGGCGTCCCAGCAGAGGAAGAACAGGTTCAGAACAGCAGGTCCAACAGCAAATGAAGTGAAGCAGATGCAGATGCAAATGCTATGAAATGAAATACATAATAGCTAAGAAAAAACACAGATAAAACACAGCACCAATCCCCGGCAACGGCGCCAAAAACTTGGCAGGTCCGGAAAGGCGTATAAATTTGGTGCAATGGAAACGGGCCTACAGTAATACCGCAAGTGCACGGTCGTCAGTTGTAGCTCGTGCAAGTACGGGTCGATCCACAGAGATCGGGTGTGTTTCGGAAGTGTTTTAGCTAATTGGGTTCCTAGATTTGCTTTGGGCTTAGAAGCCCTTTGGAAGTGTTGGGCTTAATGTACTATTGGGTTTGAATGCCCTTTGAATGGATTGGGCTTAGTGGGTTTGTTAAACATAAAATGAACTGAGCTTGGGCTCAGTTATCTTTAAAGTGCAAATGGGCTGTGGTTCTAGAAACTGGTCTGAGCTTTGGGCTCAACAGTTCAACTAGGAGTTGGGCTTAACAGTCCACTTGCAAGTTGGGCTTAGTAGTGAACTAGGCTTTTGCCTTAACTGGGCCTTAGTGAACTAGACCTTGGTTTTGGTCTTACAGTTAAGAATCTGGGCCTTTGGGCTTCACTGAGTTGAACTTGGGCTCAAGAATGAAGTGAGCTTTGGGCTGTAGGAACTGTGGACTATGGACTTTGGAGCAGCAGCAGCTGCAGAAAGGCAGCAGCAGCACTTTGGCAAAGCAGCAGGCAAAGAAGTGGCAAAACAGCACAAGGCCAAGAAGATGGAAAAAACAGTGCAGCAGCACAAGTGCTGCAGCAGCAGTTGCAGTAATAGAAGAAATGCAGCAGGGAAAGCAAGTAAGCAGTGAAAATGCAAAACAGAAATGCAGGTAAACCAAACAAGTGGAAGGAAACAAGACTAACAGTTGAAGATGGATTTATGGATGGGAACTAGGGGTTGAATTCACTCTAACTTTTACTGTGTATTCTCCTATAGGAAGTTAAACACAACTATGGTATTATTTCCAAAGCACTAATTGTCTTTCTACAGCACAACTAGTCAAGGGATTATGACTTCAGCTTGAGTTGCAGCTTATCAGCAGCTCATGAACCTAACTACAAAGCATACTTGGCATACATTGTGAAAGTGAGGTGATGATGAGCTAAGTTCAGTATTGTCCTAAACTTGTTTAGCCTTCTAGAACAATGTGATCAATGTACTACACAATAAGACAATAGAGCTTCATCTAGTCCCTAGCAAGGTGATTTAGAACATGACAAATATTATACTAAACATAGCATTCACAGTGACACAACAATGAGTCTAACTAACAACAGGAGCATCACACATTAACATTAACAGTGCATTAACAAGAACACATTTAACAGTAACAAGAGAGTCTAACATGAACACACACAAACAAACATTTAACAATGGCGAACTAACATGACAACAAATGCAACTAAGGGTGAAAATGCAACTAACAGTTGAAACTGAAATTTAACAGGACAATTAACAGTGCAAGAACAATTGAAATTAGGCTAACCCAAATTGGGTGGAAACTTGGCTAGTCCAAGAACAAGTTTTAACATCTCATACACATCCCCTTTTATACCCAAATTAGCAAATTAGGGTTTACACCCATTTTCCCCAAATCAGAAAATTAGGGCAATTTTAAATTACATAAAATTTGCTTACAATCTCCCAAAATTGGCTCGACCCATGCTTCTTGATGTCCCTCTGATGCTCTTCCTGCTCCTATTGTCCCCTAATTTCTAGCTATTTTACTCACCCCAAAACCTAGGGTTTCAGAGGTTGTGAGATGAAGAAAATAGCTAGGCTAGGGTGTTGTCGGGTGTTGGAGATGGTGGTGTCAGTGATGGAACTGGTGGTGGTGAGGGAATGGTTGGGTGGAGAAGATGAGTTCGATGTTTTGGGAAGGAGGGAGTGTTTGGGTGGTAGTATAGGGTTTGGTGCTAGGGTGTGAAGCAGAGACTTCAAGTTCGATATTTGCGAAGCTTAGATGTTGGATCATTGGATCTGAGTGGAATCGAACGGATAGATGGAAGGATGTGTGAAGCGACCGTCGGATTCTGAGGTGCAACGAAGTTAACGGCACCAGATGGAGTTAGGTACTGTAGTGTAAGGCGGAATCATCGGGAGTTGATGCACAGGCATAGGAGCGACCGTTGGATTCAACTACCATCTAATCTGAAGGCTTGGAATTTCAGCGCTGTGGTGCTTGGCAGAGACATCAGATTCTGATGCTCTATGAAGGAGCGACCGTCGGATGCTTCCGAGAACTGATCTGATGGCTGAGAACGGAGGCGCTTTTGTGTGTAGAAAATGAGGTTGTGCGCACCATTCTTCGCGGCTTCCTTGCGTAATTTCTCCCGGCTTTTCACTACTTTTCTGCTCTTTTCGCTCCACGACTCATCCGAACTTTATTTATTACCTAAAAATGCAAAATTAATTAATAAAAATATTTATTCTTGAAAACAATGAAAATACAGAATATGGGATAATATGTAGAATTAATGCGCAAAAGATGAGTTAAATGCCAACAAAAAGGGATAAATATATACAATATTTGGCACTCATCATTTCTCCCTTTGCAGGTTGTAATGGTCGTTCTTTGGAGTTGGGACAAGCTCTAAAGGATGTTGTTGTTCGTAAGAACACCAAGTATTTGGAAAAATGCACATCACAGGGATATGTGTTTGAGGCTTTGAATTTTACTACTCTTGGAGAGCTTGGAGTTGATACGACCAATTTTATTAAACGTCTTCGCAATGGGTAGCCATGATGCTAATGTGCGGGTAGGAGATTTCCTTTTTCATAGGTTAAGTGTGGTAGTACAAAAAGGGGTTGGATCCCAGCTTGTTGATAGGCTCCCGACAAGTTTCTTGTCTGATGAGAATCCTTTTGAATAATCCTTTTGTATTAGAAGAAAAAAAGTTTCCTTAATAAAGAAAATAAGATAAAAATAAATATCTAACTACAAGAAAAATTACATACAATAAAATAAAAATATAGAGAATACGAATTTTTCCTAATCTGAATATTTACAAAATAAATGAATATCTAACAAATAAAAATAAAATATTAGGTTATCTTACTTACCTTTTTGGCAGAAAATTTTTATCTTCCACTTTTATACCAAGTTATCTTGCTCACCAAAAATAAAAATATATGCAAGAAAATCTAGAAAAAATAAAAAAAATAAAAGAAAAAAATTAATTTTGTTGTAGGGCTTTAGCCCAAGGATGCGCGGCCCAATATAGTAACTAGGGCTTTATTCCTATTATATATAAAGGACTATATCTGTGTAACACATACTCACACTAATGAAATGGAATATCCTTTTCTCTATGTCTATTTCTCTATTACCTAATGCAATACGTTATCAAGCACGAGCCCTTTCCTATCACAAGATTTTTTTTTCGGTTGCACCAGATCTCACGAATGCAATTTCAGAAATCTCGATCGTCATTGGATCCGTACTTTTGTTTATGGATTGAATAGTTAAAGCTCCACCTCCTTCGCAATAGTACGATTCTGCCGATAACGATTCCATCCGTCTTCGTTCGTGTTTTCGATCCAAATGACTAGAGGAAGCGTTGTTGTTTTTGGATCCGTATTTCTGTTTCCTATCTCAAGAGATTTTCCATCTCTTGGTTCTCCTATTCGATTATGATTGATGATTGATACACATGCTATCTATTAATTACCCTAAATGTGTATGTTGCTGTAATCTTTATCACGTGAATATCTATGATCGAGCCATTGACAAAAATGTTGTTTGTTTTTCTTGTTTCAAAATTTTGAATTGCCATAAAACTTTATTGCTTTGCCATTGTCCTCACAAGTGTGAACTGTTGAACTCTATGCACATTCCATAATTTTTGAGTGGAAGAATTGATGATATTATTTGTCCTTTTATGTGTCTTTTTTTTTTTTTTTTTTTTTTTTTTTTTTTTTTTTTTTTTAAAGCATGTTATTTATTAAAACACTAAAAGACTATTACACGGAGGGATATAATACCCCTGGATTCATCGGTTACAAGATCTTGGAGAAGAAAAACAATTTTCTGATCGGAGTTGCATCGGTGGGGGATATTGGAGTCGAAGGTCAGAAGACCTTCGGTCAATGCTTTCCACAAGAAAAGTTGTATTTTTGATGGACACGACAGTGTCCAGGGTAACTTAGATGGTGGTTGAGGTGTCCGATGCAATTGATTGAACTTGCTAGTCATGCCTTCGTACCTTGCTGTTGCAGTGAACTGTCCGACTGATATATGTCTACTCCTTCAATTCAATTGAGTCTTTAGCTTTGTTTGTGTCTTGAAGTAGAATCCCATCCCAGTTCTTGAAGGAGAAGGTCTAATAGTGATAGTAATGTTATTATAAGGCTACTAAAACTAAAATACAGATACAAGAGGAGTTACAAACTGATCTACTAGATTAAACTAGGGTACTCCAACTCACTATTACTAGTAACTACTAGTATAATTACCAAAACTGAAATTATAAGAGGGACACAGACTTGGTTACAGAAGTAAAGAAATAAAAGATTACAAATTGCTTGAACAGAAAAAGACAACTAAACTGAGAAAAGACTAGTCAAGTAAGGTGTCAGATTCACCGGCCTAATCGCATACCAATTAGGATTAAAGCTTGCTGATGAGAAAATGAGCAAAGTTGAAGTAGTGATACATTCCAGGATTTGAGTAAATAAATTTTCAACATGTGAAAATGTTGAAATATGCCGCTTTCTATGAAGGATATGTCACTTTGATCAAAACTGATACTAAAATTCTTATAGAGACCAAAATGAGAGTCACCGTGTATGGCTCGCCACTGGTTTCACTAATAATGCACTAAGGATGGAAGTTATTCAAACATGAACGAAGGAGGTTAATTGTGAAACAGTAGATAGGTACTGCCAGTCTAGCAAAGAGGGAGCTGAAATCTTTTGGGAGAGTATCCTGATTATTGGCGCAGAGGTGATAATATGCAGAAGCAAGAAATCAATGATGTTGTTTTTTATGGAGCAAAGGTTAAGCTCAATTCTGTTAGCCCAGAGACTAAATAAGTTAAACCCAAAACATGAACGACCTCCAGAAGACAAAATCTCCAACAAAAAACAAATTGCAAGGAAAGAACCAGACCTACCCAAACAAACCTGAGCACCAAAAACACAATTGCATCAACAAAACTAACAACCAAAATCAACCAAACCTACACAAACAACCTGAGCTCCAAAAACACATTTGCATCAACAAAGCAAAGGACACATGCATTAACAAGAGACACCACCAACAAAACTAAACACACACTTTGAATTTAATCTGGTGGATTGAAAAATGCCTTCAACCTCTTTTTTTTTTTTTCTTTTTTCAGACAATAAGTTAAACCAAAGCAATCAGGGGATTTTTCACTAGCTCAGGAAAAGCTATGAAGGAAAAACAGGAATCTTAAAAAACTAAATAGGTTCACAACCTACACACAATATACCAAAAGGAAAATGCAAAAACAAAGATCGATTGTAAGAAAAACTTAGATATCAAGGTTTAATGAGATTAAGCATAAACTTTTGGTTGTTCTGTGAAATTAGCAAGGAAAATACAAGGTCTCACAGAGATAAAGAAATCTGAAAGTTTTAAAAAGAAGAATAAATCTCTGGGCATAACAGTGAACCGTTGAGGCTTAACGAGAAGATCAAACATCATGATATGAATTAAAGGCATATGGATAATAGCCAAGATACGTTCCTTTTACTTATCCGAAGATGAAATCGATTAGGTACCCATCTAAAATTACCTCGTATTTGAATAATGAAAGATGTTATTGCAGCTGGAAAAACCGGGACCAGAAAGGTCGAAGTAGACCGGAGCCGATAAAAAGTTAAGATGAAAACCCATATCACATCTAGCAGCATCAGTTTGAATTAGGTTAAAATCTCTAGGAATAAGATGGGTATCACAACAATTAGCAAGCAAGCAATCCAATTGACATTGAAGGGCCGGTGAATCGAGGATTCAGCCGATGAAATCTGCTAAATCCATGGGGGATGATTTAGGATTTTGAAGATGACAGTGAAGATAGAGTAAAGGATTGGGGGTTTATTTTCTTAATTTCCTTCTAAAAATCTAATACTATGAAGATTAAGATTGGTACTGCCCAGATCCAAGAAGATCTGAACAGTTAAAGGTTGACGAAAATTTTTCTCTCTGCCGGAAATCGCTATCAAGAGAGGAGAGAAGTCTATTTAGCTCTACTCTTTTCTGAATTCTTTATGTGTCTTAAAGAAATGTTTGTTTCCAAAAAAAAAAAAAAAAAAAAAAAAACGTAAATTGGTTGCACATGCTTGATTGCCGCACCCGATTCTGTCATCATAATGACGCTTGTTTTCATTTTGTTTTTTGACTCTATGATAATTACGCCAAACAGTTATCCTTTCTTCTTTATTATGCTATATGCTATGATGATTACTTCAAATTCTTTAGACATATTTGTCTGCTTAGGATCCTTTCCCATATTCAGCTTATACTCGATTTCTTTCTTGTATTTTCTTTCTTTTAATTATTATTTTTTTCCTTAGATTTTCCTTGTGTGTTATGTTCGCATGTTTCGTGTTATTATGCAAACTTTTGTAACGCTTGTACCCATATGACGGGTTATGAAAACGGAAAATGGGTCATTTGTCCAAATATTTTTAAAACATGGTTCAAATGGACGAGTAAAAATTATTATGGGTGAAATGGACACCAAGAAAATAGCAAGGATGAAATTGGATTCATCCTGACTTAAACTTAAAAAATAGCAAGGATGAAACTGGATGCATCCTGATGTAAATTAAAAATAAGAAAAAGTATTTGAAAATGGGTAGGATGAAACTGTTTACATCCTGGATATTTTTACATTTTTGTCCATTTAAACAGTATCAAAATCTAAATGTCCTTTTCACCCAGAAATTGTGGATTTTGGTCTTTTTAACCAATTTTGTGTTATGAAAATGATGCTCATATTGGGGATCGACTAAGTAGCGTCCGAACGTGAAAGGATTATGGTCATTGATTATTGAAAATGACGCTCATTTAGACTCTGAAGTACTTGACCACGGTTACTATCTATTTGATGTGGAAACAATATTTTAGTGGAAAATGTAAGTCTCATATAAAACCTTCTACCAATGACGATGTACTGTCCAATAGGTGAAGCCATGTGCCCCTATGTTTTTAAGGAAACATTTTTTGCTCAATTAAAACCTTTGTTGAAATAAGGAAATTTAAATATTCATGTTGTTTTTTCACGAGCACGAATGTCTAGTGGGATGTAATTCACTGGTTAGACTATTGAATTAGAATCAGTAGCTTCAACAAAGTTGTGTTGTAGTCAAAGCAGATGAATCTCAATTTTTGCGGAAAGACTCACAAAAAATGATATATTCAGATTTATTTTTCTTCCATTTTTCTACTTCATTCATAATACTAATACTAATGAACCAGTATATGCTTAAGTATGCAAACAACAGATCCACTATCTTTAGAAGCTATATTCAACCTAAAGTAATTGGTTTCCGTGTGTAGTGAGATTCTCTTAGCCTGTTGAGATAAAGAAATTTCTCAAATTAAGCTAAATGTAGCAAAATTGAAAATGGAAAGAACCCCCGAAGTAATAAGGGTTAGACAAGGGATACATATATATATATGTGTGTGTGTCATGAGACAAAGATGTATTTTTTCCCCAGTAATAATGACACCAAAGTACAGGTATCAGCTGAATGGGATGAAGCTAAGATGTAATTCTAGCTCCCATCATAAATGAAAGAGTTGGAAATGCACTGGTCATAGGTATTGATATATACAATATAATGTGTGTATCATAGTAGCAACCAATTTTCACATCAACTTTAATGGCAACAAGAACTTTGTCGGGTCAATTGACTATCTATTTAGTTGAACTAGATCCAATATCTGCACCTCACACACGAGACATAAATTCTCTAAAGCACTTGAGATATATTGGGTGAAACGTAATATATATTCAGTCTAAAGTACTTGAGTTGAATCCCACTTTTATTACGTAATAAGACCACACCACTTATTAAAACTCTCAATACCCAAATGTCTAACTCATAATTATTTTTCTTCCACTACCTTAAGGAATTTAAACTATTTGTTGAACTATTTCCTTATAATGTGACTACGAGGATTGGATCATCGAGCGCAACACTGCTCAAAAAAAATAAAATTGTTTTCAAGATAGAACAAAGACGTCACCAAAATCTCTATATGTACCGAGAGATAATCACGCCTTGTTAAATTCCAAAGAAACTCATGCAAATGGATATCATGTGAAACCTGACTGTGATGATAATGTAATTGATTGCATCTTTTATAGTCAGTAATGTATTTGGAAGGAAACATACTTTAGAGAGACTAATGACATAATGCGAAGTAACGGCATATCTCTAAATAAGTGTTTTCTAAAGTACCAGATACACAACCACCTCCTCCCTCCCATTATGCTTTTAAGTAAGAGAGCATATCACTCATTTTACAAAGTCTTCAGTAAAACAGGATCGAGACCATCCTAAGATGCAAATGGTAAACAATCCATATTACAAAGATAACAAGGTGAAATTTAAAAAAAAAATTCATGCAGAATGCGGACCATTAAAGTGACTTATGGCTCTGGTGAATGTTTTGACATTTTGGACTAGTTATAGTTCCCAAGAAATTTGCGTTTAAAAATTCCAAGCACATATTACACAAATCAAAGTGCAAAGGCTCACCACCCTTATTAATGCTAGAGAATCTACATCAAAAGGACTTGATGAATATTGCATGTTTAATAAGATCAATATAGAGCATCTTATACCCAATGGTCTTGCAGAGGCTACCATCAAAGGTTACAGATGGTGCCTAAGGAATAGGTTATGCGTACCAACCTATCTTTTATCGCTTTGGGGATATGAAATATTACACGCATCTTTCTTAATTTTTTTTAGAACCCAATATTATTCAACCTTTTATGCGCACCAGTTGGTAACTGGATTTAAGCCTGACATTCGTGTTCGTACGCATTTTTGGGTTGCATTATATATATGCCATTACGACTCCACATCGTACGATGATGAGTTTTCAAAACTGTTAAGTAGTTATGTTGGAAATGAGTTCCCAACAATTATCCGCAGTTTAAACCTTTTTGCGGGAGGTCTCTTACCGCTAGATTTGCGGGTTATCGCTTTAGTGAGACAGTCTTCCCGTCGATAGGGGGAGATAAGAAAAAGTATTTTCTAGGGGACGACAGGCATTGTCGTGGTGTGTTCCCACTGTGTCTCATATTGATTCTTGTACTACACAAAAGTAAATGTGAAGTGACAAAGAATAATCGATTTTCAGAATATACACTGATGTCGCTAAAGTGACAAGATCACACATACCAGCTGCAAATATTTCTGCAAGGTTATAAATCCTCAGTATGGGGTACACCATATACTAAGGTGTTGCAACTATACTTGGTGGAAGTGTAGTTGAGGCCGTGGCTCCATAAAGGAAGATGGAGATACCACCAGGTTCAATCAATGCTCACCTAGAAAGGAAGTAGGTGAGTAAGTCACAAATTATTTATATCATCAGAAATCATCTCATAAGATTCAAACTGGAGGACGCTCCAAAGTTTAATTATTCCAGAGAACAATGACATCCCAAGTGAATTATGAGAATGCGCACGAGTCACTGGAAAGATCATGCGAGCATATTGCTGATTAATTTCATATACATTTGCTTAAGGAAATAAAGCAAGATGAGATAGAACCAAGCTCCTTGTTGCTTAATTTCAACGAAGAGCGTATTTGGCCTATACAATCCAAGTAGAACTTGGTTCTTTGACAAATATACAGGTATTTGGTGTGGTAGTGCTAACCAACCAAGTGTAAAGCCCATTGGAAATACATGATTAATTTGTCACAAAGCATAATGAGAAGAAAGCAGTCTTATACTATAAAGACTCGCCTTGTGGCGCGAGGTTTCTCACAAAGCCCTGGAATTGTCCTCTTCTAATGAAAGTTATATTGTTCCTCTACTTAGTTAGCATGGTAATTTCAAAAGGACTTGAAATGCAACATATTTATGTGGTTATTATGTATCTCTAAAAGAATCAAGAGATAGAAGATATTTGAAAAAGTGCATGATGGCCTTTTGCTTCCCAAGTCGAATGACTCTAAACCATGGAGTGTGTTTGCAGTTACACTGGAACACTCACTTATTGATTTAAACAATCAGGCGGATGTGGTATACCCGACTAAGTGACTATTTGATTGGGAAGGGATAAACAATTAAGGTTTCGTGCCATGCGTATTAAATATGTTCCTGATTCAGAATTATAGCTATTTATGTCGACGGTATGGACATGATAAATACTCTTAATGGAATAAGAGATCTTACAAGCTATTTAAAATCTGAATTTGAGATGAAAATCCTGGGAAATCTCGATCTTATCTATGTTCTGAACTAGAAGACCGAGCTTGTGGTATATTATTCCACCAGTTTGCATATGTCCATTGTCAGGCAATTTAACAAAGAAATGCATCCTGATAGCACTCCCATGATTATTCGAGGTTAAAATGTAAGTAAGTGACCATTTCGTCTAAAGGAAGATGACGAAGATGTGTTGGGAGATGAAATTCCCATATCTAAGTAAAATAGACGCATTTTTGTACTTAGTATAATAATGTACTCGATAAAATTTTGCATCCTCAGGGAACTTGTTAGCTAGATATAGCTCAGCGCCAACGCAACGTCTTTGGAATGGTACAATGAATTTAATCATGTACTTAAAGTAACCATTGACATGAGTTTGTTTTATCCCTCCAAAGATATAAAAATGAATGCTAAAGGTACTGCAATCCAAAGGTTGTTGATTATGAAGGAACAATAATCTCTTCTTCAACGAAAGTGATCAGAGGGAGATATGGTAGATTATTTTCTCAGTCATTACCAATATTCAGTTTTGAAAAATACATGACTAAAGGAAATGTCTGGAAAAACTGTGAAAGTAATCAGGGGGGATGCTGACATCAGGGGGAGGATCCAAGGATATGATGTCGACATATTTTACTTCGAAATTGAAGTTGTGTTGTACTCTTTTTCCCTTCGATCGATAATAGTTTTTCCCAAAGGGTTTTGTTACTCGACAAGGTTTTTAGAGAGACTACACTAAAAACATCAATTATGTTGAACGTTGAAGACATCAACATCGTGTTGATATTACTGAAAATATCTGAATCAAAGAAATGAAATGTGATAGTCTGTTAAGCAATGTAACTTCCAGAATCAACAACAGGGTTTTATAAACGTTCAAGTCACCAAAGTAAAGTGTGATAAACTCCTTTTGACTGCATTAGACTATCGAAAATTGTCTGACATCAGGGGGAGCATCTAATGGTGTGTTGAACTATTTTCCTTCACCGGGGTTATTTTTTCCCACAGGGTTTTGTTACTCGGTAAGGTTTTTAATGAGACAACAACAAACACCGGGAATGTAATTTCCCAACTAAAGCTATTGTCTTTCCCACGAGAATTTTCTGCCTGAAGAGTTGTGAAGCAACTAGTCAACTTCAATGGAGCAAAGTGATCATATGCAACGGATCACCTTTACTTGCATCTATCACGTTGTACTCTTTTTCCTACGTCAAGGTTTTATCCCACTGGGTTTTTCCTTGTCAAGGTTTTAGTGAGGCAACATATTGGAGTCAAACTAGGTTCTAAGTTTTCTTAATATTGTACTCTTTTTCTTTAGTTCAGGTTTTGTCCCTCTGGGTTTTCCTGGAAAAGTTTTAACGAGGAAATTAGTCGGTCCTTAAAGATCGTACAACATGTGAAGTACTATATGTGAAGAGTTGTACCAAGGTTTTGTCCCACGTTTTTTTTTCCTTGTCAAAGTTTAAATGAAGGATTGCGTAGCCACAATAATCATCAAGGAGAGAATTACATTTGAAGACCTGCATCCGAAGCATTGTATGAGAAGTACTGACGGAGTTCTATTGGACCGCACAAGGGGGAGTGTTGTAGGGATTTAGCCCAAGGATGCGCGGCCCAATATAGTAACTAGGGATTTATTCCTATTATATATAAAGGACTATATCTGTGTAACACATACTCACACTAATGAAATGAAATATCCTTTTCTCTGTGTCTCTTTCCCTATTACCTACTGCAATAAATTCTAAATTATCCTAATATTTACAAATTTAATAGAAACTAAAAATAACAACTTGTTTTTTAGTCCCCGGCAGCGGCGCCAAAAACTTGATGGGATTATGCCGCAAGTGCACGGCTGTCGATAGGACAGTATACAAATGCGGTTCGTTCCGCAGGGACTAAATTTGTTACCTTTAATTTATAATTAAATCAAGTGAGACAAAAAATAATATAAGATAAAAATTAATGAAAGTTAATAAAATAAATAAATAAATAAGACATCAGGGCTTTGATTCCACCACTATGTTGCGTACTAGATTATTCAACCATTTTCTATAAAATTCTTCAACACTGCTTCAAAGCGATTTAGGACACGAATATTTACGTCTTGGAAGGTAAAACATTATAACCCACTATATTGAAGTTCTCAAAAATACTAATAATTTATCTCCAATTAACGTGATGTTCTCATGAACAGAATATAAAACTCAATAAAATAAGCACGAGGACATGCGAAGAAAATTATTATCATTATGAAACGAGAACAAGGACCAAATTGAATTTTTATAGAAAAATAGTGGAAATCCTCTTGCATGCATCATAGGCTTCATCTAGCCCTAGTACAGAGTTATTCCATTACAAAAGCATAAAGAAAAATCATAAAACTATAATATTTCTCTAGACTAGGAACCCCGGACATCTCCTTTTTCCATCTGCTTCGACCAGTATTTATAGTTTTCAAAGGAAACTACTTTCCTTTAGCATATCCATTACCACATCATTTTCCCTATGAGAATGCGCCATGTGTCAGGACAACACAAAATCTTCAAATAAGAATGTGCCACGTGTCAAATAATATCTCATCATGAAGTCACCATTTTCTTTATTTGGAAAATATATTATCCTTTATCTCCTTCTTTATTTTGTTTATTTTCTTCATTAAACAAAATATATTCAAATATCTTTTATCATAATTAATCTCTAATAATGGTCTCCACACTTCTACACACGTCGTGGCACACTTTTATTCAAATAATTGGCCCAATAATTCTTCATGTTTCCTTCTGGGCTTAACACATAAATCACTTCATTTCTCCAGCAGAATTCCTCATTTTAGTCCATAGAGCTTTATTTTCTAAAAACTACAAAAATAAATAAAATCATCAAATATGTATAAAATAAAGAACTAAATAAATGTAAATTTTAGTAGTAAAATATTAAGAATTAAGCACTTATCAGAAGTGTTGAACACAACATCAACACTATTCAGTTTCACCTTATGGCATCTATGGCCGGCAAGAAACTCACAAGTATTCAAGAATATCAAGCAATCAGTCCAACAACTCAGGACCATAGTTTTCACAATGTGTGAAGAATATAGGTGGGCACAACAACATTTTATTCCATTCTCTCGTGACCGTAATCCACAACCAAGACTTACACAGCGGTATAAGGATACCGCCATACTTGTAGGAAGGCAACCACCAACATAATATTGGATCAAGATCAACTCAGACGGATCAGCGAGAAGCAGTCTGGGACAAGAAAGAACATGACGTATTTGTAGGACCTACACATGGTAGGTTTTAATGGCGATGGAAACACCGTTAGGAATAACGACAACATTGACGGCGAAGACATGGGGACTCTTATTAGCAACAACACTCGCGAAGCAGCAGTTATGGAAAGTGGCGTGGTTCAACGTAGACTCAAAAGCACTTATTCATATAATTCACAATTAATTACACACCATTCCATGGTATCTGCAGGAAATGATAACTGAAATCAAGATGTTAATGGATCGTATACCTCGCGTGAAGATTATACATGCATACAGGGAAGCAAACCAAGCAGCCGACATATTAACAAATGAAGCGGTGGACCATCAACGACAAAACCCAACCACGACATCAACAAGAATTTGGAACTTCCCATCTTTTATCTCAAACATTGTACTTGATGTTCGTAACGGGATGTCCTATACTCGAACTGTCAGAATTGTAATTTCTTAAGTTAAATAAATTTTCAGTTCAAAAATAAAATAAAAAAATCTCTAGTTTGCATAAGAAATAATGACTATTTATATGGTGAACATTGAATACTCTGCACCACTATAATGTGATGCAGTCAATACCGGAAGTGTTAGGATTCCTGTCTATATCCCACTGAGCAGTGCTATCCCGCACGGTCACGTGGGATAGATTAATAAGGTAGCGAGGTTGTGACCATTGGATGCTAATACATTTGGTTTTATAGTCGTTGATTATGACTGTGTAACTGTTAATTGAGAAAAAGTTCGTAACTTTATTGTAACAAAATTATATCACCCTAATGGATTTCATTATCTTTCTTACAATGACTTCTCCTTTCTTGTCGTTGGAAGGTAGGAAAATCATCGGCTTATCTTCAACCTCCCAAATATAAACCCATAACCACCGCCTAGTCCCATTGGAATCCTACAGCCCCACCATCTCCGCTAAAACTCAAAATTTGTTCTTAGTTTTACCATCTACAATACCAACCATGAGGATGCCCACTACATCAACTAACAACTTCCTCCACTTGAAGCACCACTACCTCCCCAATGTCTGTGGGTGTAAATTCAAACCAAAAACAAATATGTATAATTTGATTTTCAACCACAAATTCATATCATTCAAATTCATATCATCCAAAAATTAGAAAAACACAGAATAATGTATATGGATCAACAGAAAAAAGAGACTAAAATTAGAATTAAGGAAAATTTCCTTTTAGGATGAACTGTTGTTAAAAATTATTTTTCATAAAGAAATGATGGTGATTGGTGAATTTCTAAGATGAATTTTCCAAATAAATAACACTAACAAGATTCGTAATTATCTTCTGATATAATCTTCCAATCTGTTCCACTGGGAGGATTTTGTAAATGCTGTAACCTGAATTAATTTCCTTCATGGGATCTGTATTGATATCCTTTTTATTCAAAAAAAAAAAAAAATCTGATATAATCAATCAATGGATTAGCTTTATTTTGTTTTAAACTAGAAATAACTCATGCCTTAATGACACGTCATGAGACGGAATAATTTTTGGTCATAATGATTTAAATAAATATTACAAACTATGATAACACTTATTTTCAACCCATGAGAACTTGTAGCTATGAAAATCTTAGGTATTTATCATCCAAATAATTATAAATTTGGTCACACTTATAATTGACTAAAATGATAATTCTGATAAAAATGGAACGCGCGATTGGGGGATATTGAAACTAATTGGGGGATATAGGAAAAAAAAAACGGGATCCAAATATCCAAACAGGGTCACCCCTTATCTAAGTATTTTAAGTAATTCCTAATCTACCCCTCACTAATCGGGTTTAGTGATTAATAATAATTAGTAAAATCATAAGATTATTTGATAAATGATTAGTGTGTATTATTATTTGTGTTTGGGTGAGTGAGTTGAGTAGAAGGAGGGAAAGAAAATTTGAGAGGGAAATTCTTTTGGTGAAAATGGAGGATGATTGTGAAGAGAGAATTGTTGCTGCTGAATCTTTGGCTCAACTACAACAAAAAGCATATCTTGAATCTTCATCCAATGCCAACAACTCACAATTGCAAGTTTTTATGGAACCAACACCTTTGAATCATGATTTTTATGAGCATGAAGTGTTTCGTGAAGAACCCAAGAGAGTAAACTAGTTCAACATATAAGCACTCCCAATACTCAGGTAAAGCTGCGAATAGGTTGAAAATTTGATTTTTTTTCTTTGAATCCACCGTTTCTGCTGCTGAAAAAACTCGGTACCGGCATGGTCGCGGTATGAATACAATGCCGGAACCTTCAATACCGGCATAGAATTCATACTACTTCCCTGCTGGAAGCTCTATATCCCCCATTTTGAAACTAAAACCGGCATAGTACGCAACCCAAAAAAAATGTCGGTACAAAAGTTACTTTTTACCTACCACGGAATATGATACCGGCATGGTTAAATTCTAAGGTTACCATGCCGATACTGCATGAAAAACATACAGGAAACAGTGTCTTCCAAAGCCAAATTACGACATGGTATTATATTATTAACTACCAAGCCGTAACTTGGTACCGGCGTGTAACCTTAGATAAAGGGAATGCCGGTACTTCCAACGACATTGTACAGTTATAACATTACCATGCTGGTACATACAAAAAACATACAGGAAGGAGTGTTTTCCAAAGCAAAAAACCGGCATAGTATATTAATTAAGGGTTACGCCGGAACAGTGCACCGGCGTGGTCACTTAGATTACGAGCATGTCGGCACCAGTGTTTCCGGCTTTGATTTCAAATAAAATGGTGATGCCGTAAGCGTCTCAAAAATTAGTTTTCAGTTTCGGTGCAGTTCGACTCTTCCGGGACTGTGATCGAGCATGCCGGAACTTCTTACCGACATAATATTTAATTTTCTTTTTTGGACCTAATTTATTTTATTTTCGTTCGATCCTTAGGTTGTGACATATATTGATCCAACAAATGCAAAACCACTCGGTCGGGATACGTCGGAATACTATAAAATTCCTCTGGTATGTTACCAAACAATTCTTTTCACCTAGTATCTTGAACTTTACTAATGGATTGCTTGTAATGAACCTTATAATCTCCCATTGTTGTCCTTATGTAGGGAATAAAATATCCAAAGGAAGCAATCGCTTGGGCTAAAGAGACGGCTCTTAAGAACATGTGTGTGTTGGTGAGGAATACCCAAGGTTCAAATACCCGTTTTGAGATGGTTTGCGAGAGAAGTGGGAAATACAAGGAGAAGAATAACCACAAGAGAAAGGATTATGTATATCCAAATAAGACTAATAGTTGCTGATGGTGGATTTTATTTCAGGGCTAAAATTTTAAAACCAAATTTAATGCGCTGACATCCTGCAAAGGGTAAAGTCGTTTGATAAGTGATGAGTGCAGAAAACCTCTTCACTTTATTTATTCGAAGCAATTTAATAAATACAAAAAATTCACCCAGAATGGTGCGTGCAACAGCAATCCCAAATATTCCATGAATTTTATTAGCATTATTAATCAATGCATAATTTGCCTAGTATTTCCCATGTTATGTTCTCAGCCGAACTCTCTTTATTGACATGACATGACGACTGGGTGTTCACTCTCAGCAGATTAGCATGAATCTCCAATATTGATACATGCCTGAAATACTCACACAGGCTACATCACTCTCTGACAAAGAGAATTTCGAATCGACACGCTTTGATTAAAGACAACTCGATCGAATGTATTTAATTCCTTTAAGGAAAATCTGGACTGTCCATATCAGTCTCAGAAACGATCGTGGCCACGCAAGTTGGCCGCACAATTTAACAAGCCTAGCCAAACCCTGGCAAAAAATAGGCAATTGTTGTGATGACCACCGACGAGCCCACTTATGCCCTAGCCGGTCGAACAATCACCATACTCCCACAGCGCCATCAAACGCCAACCCAAAGTTGAGTGATCGCGCTGTTTTGGGAGAAGCTCGACGAGCATAGACTGTTCAGGGCAGTCTTAAAACCATCACAAGTGTCCAACTTCGCCAGCCTGGTTGGACGGATTAGATCATCCCATGAATGATCAGGGAAGCGCTAACGCACACGTTGGTGGGCCCACTTCTCCTTCACCCGACCGGTTTTCTCATAGAGAGGCCATGGAGCAATGAAACGGTTTCTCAAACCATGGAAAGCGTGATGCTTCTAAGGGTCTCCGAATTTCACTAGTGTCTTAAATCGATCACAACCATCAAACTTAGCCAACCTATTTGGATGGCTTAGATCGCATTTAGGACCATCAGAAAGGTGCACGCAAGTTCACCGTTGACCCAACATGGGCCCCACGTGATCGATCTCCCCAAAGGAGGTCACGACTTGCCAAACCGTTTGGCCAAAGTCACGTGTGCGTGACTGATTCAAAACCCTAATTAGGGTTTGCGGCAATGCACATCTGTCGTAGTTCGATCATGACCATCCATCCTCGCCAGCCTAAATGGAGGGTGTAGATATAGGCTCAAGAGATCCCAAGGATGTCAACATGATCACCATGGGCCACCTTTGCGTGTCACCGTCCGGCCTATGCAGACTAGGGCTCGGTGCCTTGAAACGCACGCCCAAAAGGTGGCATGCCACACGGCTTTTAAACCTTTGCGGCAATGTATTTCTATCGCAAATCGATCACGACCACTCATCTTTGCCGGTCAAATTGAGTGGCCTAGATCGAATCTTTGTGGGATCGAGAGGTATAGGCATGCACGCCGGCGGAACGTCTCCACGCATGCCTGGTCGGTCCCACCAAAATTAGTGCCCATGCTTAGATTCGGTCAAGCCAAAGAGGGGATGTTGCGCACCTCTAAATCCATCAACGACACCAAATATGTGCCGTAAATCATCTCTTCCGTCCAACTTTTCCAGCTTGGTCGGACGACTTGGATTAAAAATTAGGCGATCAATGAAGCGCCTCAATGATCACCGTCTGCCACTCTGTCAAAAGGAGTGATCGACCAAATGGTGGCCCGCCCATGCGGCTTCCAAACGATCACTCGAAGATGGTTGGACGTGCTGCCATTTTAAGATGCTTAATCCGCGACTTATTCAATCAAGCTTTAAAACAACGATGATTTACGCATATCGATTGTTTTGAGATGCTTCTTTAAAGCGATGCACTACATGCATCGAGCATACACGATATTTCATGAATATCAATTCCATAAATAACTTAGTTATTTAACTTAATAGCACCGTATGCTATTTCCTGCGGTGGATCCCACGACATGACCCACTCATTCGAGACATCAAACATGTCACAAACTGGGGGATACTTACTGGGATATTGGTCTGGCGGTTTACAACGTGCGGCGTGCAACGCTCCCATTACGAGAACGTGTTAGGAGGCATGGAAGGTTAACGATGATGAGGGAAGTGGGCAAAGGCTTGATCGTGTGATAATCACCTACATGACCCAACTACTCCATCAGTCAACTTCCTCAACTTCCTACGAGATGAGGATTACGCTCAAATGACTTGTATAAATAGGTTCTTTAAACCTATCTTCAAACAACACATAAAAATCAAGTGTTGTCACAGTACTGATAGCTATCATTGTGCAAGCCAGTTCATCATTCTGATACAAGTCATAAACATCCAACACCTTCACAATCTCAACACCTTCTTCGCTTGCCTCCCTAAGATCAACCCCATCTCCTTCACTTTGTGACCGAAGCAAGTCTGGAACGACCATTTCTTGGTTTAGGCCAGAATTGTATAGATTGATCTCTCGAATCAAAAAGCACTCCCGTGCAGTGCATTTGTTTAGGGTTTAGATTTTTTTCTGATCCACACACCCCCAAATTTACCAAAACCAGTAGAAACAGTTTTCACCCATAAACAAGGGTATACAAGACTCGTACGAGGAAGGATAATTGCCCCTTTAAGCTTGTATTCCATCTAAACAACAAGAACAATGAATGGGATTGTACGATTTTGTTTGGCCATCATAACCACCGGGATCCGAAAGATTTTGTTGGTCACTCCCTAGTTGCGAAGCTAAAACCTCATGAATTGGAGGATGTAAAGAGAATGACCAAAGCATTTATCAAACCGAGGCAAATCCTCAGAGGGTTCGAGGAAAAGGATAAGACCAATGTGTCTTCTATAAGTACAATTTATAGCGCACAAGCAACTATTAGAAGGGTGGAACGGGAAGGGAGGACCGTTACGCAAGAATTTGAGAAGATAGTTTCGGATCACAACTACACGCGTATCATTAAAAGAGGGCCGGACAACAAGCCCCTTCAAATATTCATTTCGCATCATTTGCTTTCACAATTTTCTAATACATGTTGTGGTGTTATTTTGATGGATTGCACCTACAAGACTAACAAATATAATATGTCGTTGTTCAACATCGTGGGGCTAACATCGGACAAGGTGTCATTCACATTGGCTTGGTGTTTAATGGAAAATGAGAGGGACTATAATTATCATTGGGCATTGCGCCAATTGAAATTATTCTTCCGGGAAAATCAACTTCCGAGGGTCATCATAACCGATCAAGATGACGGATTATTGAATGCAATATCCGACGTCTTTCCGGACGCACAAAATTTCCTATGTAAATATCATATACGTCAAAATATCATAAAAACTTGACATTCCTTGTTTGAAACCACTAAGGCGGATATTAAGAAGAGAATGATTGTTCAACTAGAGGAAGATGTTCGCAAGAACAAACTATCACCTGAAAAAGAAGAAGATGAGAGAGGCAAGATAAAAGAGCGAGTGACAAAGAACATGCAGAAAATCATAAAAAGTGGTTGCAATTTCTAAGAGATTGGGAGAAATTTTATTGGTCTCTTACCGAGGATATGTACGAAAAGAGATTGGACAAGTTTATTGTCGTTCGGAACGAGGTTTATCCGACTGCCGTCTGGTATTGTCGGACTCAATGGTTGGATAAGTTCAAGGAAAAATTTGTGCGTGCATGGACAAACCGGTATAGACACTACAAGAATGAAGCAACTAGTTTAGCGGAGTCCGCTCATGAGATATTTAAAGATCTCATCCAGTCCGACCAAGGAAACGTGGTTACGGTCACCGAGGCAATGGATACTTTAAGAGTGATATCGATAGGATCAAGAAGGCCTTTGAGAAAAGCTCAATGGAAAGGATGACTTCATATTTACAATATGGTAAGTTTCTCCAGGGAATAGAGTTCAACGTCTCTCATTGGGCAATCAAACATATGATGAGACAAATGCAAATGGAGATAAACTACGGCAAACCGGGTGATGTGTGTATTTGTCCCGACATGTCTCCATTGGGGCTTCCGTGTCGTCATATGCTTGTGAAGTATGCAGAAGTGATACCTATTGAGGTTATTGATCCATTTTGGAAGAAACTATCTTTCACCCCCCCCTCCCCCCACGAAAAATCCCGGACAATCACCATGGGATACGAACGAAGCAAAGGAATTCTTCGAAGCTTACTCACGTGGCACCTCGGTTAGGCGACAAGTCTTTTTGAGCCAACTAAGGCTAATTACACGGCCATGGATAGCATAAAGTGAATAGCCAACAAAGGGAGATCCTCCCGGAAGACCAAAAACTAAAACGGCAAGGAGAAAACAAAGGAAAGAATTGAAAAAAATGACTCAACGAGAAGAAGAACTCGCGACAAGTAAGAAAATAGATCTGACCGGATGTGAGATTTCGGAAGCAAGGTTCGCGGAAGCGCTGGTTCCAAAGAAAAGGGGTAGTCCGAGGAAGGAACCGATATCAAGTCAACAACAAACGGCGGATTCTGTATCTACACCAAAAGCCGATGGATCGGAGGTTCCAAAGAAAAGGGGTAGGCCGAAGAAGGTAAACACATCGATTGAACAAGAACAAAAAGATGAGCATTCTGAAGACTCACCCGTAGTCGATCTAGTGGAGGTTACAAAGAAAAGGGGTATGCCTACAAAGGTACCAACATCAATCTACCAAGAACAACAAGGTGAGCATTCTGAAGCCACACCCATAGTCGATATAGGGAGGTTCCAAATAAAAGGGGTAGGTCGCCAAAGGTACCAACATCAAGCGACCAAGAAAAATGTGACGAGGCGGCGGTGCCAAACAAAAAGGGAAGGGCGAATAAGGAACCTACATCAAGTCAAGCACATCAAGGTGAAAATTACGAAGCCATACCAAGGATAAGTGATAGCAAAGGTAAGCGACCCATGTCTAGTCAACAACAACATAATGGTGACAACTCCGTAGGCACGCCCAAAGTTGATCTAGTTTCAGTTAAAAGGCGAAGGGGTAGGCCAAGGAAGTAAGGACTCCCATCACATATTGAAAACATTGGAAATGTAGATATTGCAGAGTATGGAATGGATATAATTAAGCTAAAAGTTGGTAATATGAAGATGTTTAAGGATTCCAAAACAGGTAAGACTTATAGACATTACCATGCCAAAATACAGTCTTATGTAGAGCAACTTCCTGAGGTTATTCGCGAGTATATTGTGTATTCAGATAATGTCGATGGAGATGGAAATTGTGGCTATCATGCTGTTACCGAACAATTAGGAATCTTTGAGATGGCGGTTAGTAAAGGGATGACACCATGCCGATACGCTAGAAAGAGGATGGCCGAAAAACTTGTGAAAAAGCAGAGCTTTTATGAGCAATTGGTTGGTGAAGGTGAGGGGTTTGATAATATGTATGCTCAAGTATTAGGTCCCTACCATTAAATGGAGTTCATTCCTTCTCAATATTGGATGAGAATGCCGCTTTGTGGGCATCTAGTGGCGGATACATTTAATTGTGTTGTTCATTATTTTACTCCCACCTTAGAAGTAACATTCACACCAAAATGACAAAAAATGCGAAGGATCCCTTAAGAAGAGAAGAGTTGCTTTGGCGTTCGTGAACGGTAATCATTTCATTATTCTAAAAAATCAAGGAAAATTGTCCATTTCCACATGTTTGTGGTATGATTAAAAGCAAGGATATATTTTCCAATATCTGGAAGGGATAGATGGCATTGTATGAGGAGAATCACCAAATTTGGGATGCGTTGTCCTTATCAAAGAAACCTCTCCAAGTGGAGAAGATGCAACTGAAAAGGCGAGGGTACCCAAATATACCTCAAGCTAAAACTTTTCCTACCTATAAGTCATTTCTCCGAAAGTGATTGTCAATGGACTAAGTCAAGATAATGCAACTAATCGGTTCACACTTCGTGTAATCGTCTATGGATACGAGATCGAGACAATACAACAACGAAATATGTTTACTTGATAAAAAGGTTCGGACTTAACCAAACACAATAGGATTGCTTATCAAGTAAATAGGAATTAGCGTTTGTGTAATTTACTTTAATTATAATAAAACAATTATAATGCGGAAATATAAAGTAAATGACACAACAAGAATTTGTTAATGAGGAAACCGCAAATGCAGAAAAACCCCGGGACCTTTTCCAGAATTGAATACTCTCAGGATTAAGCCGCTACACAAAATTAGACCTAACTTCATATAGTTGAGACCAGGCAACTAAACCTATAGTTCACCTAGTTCCGTCTGTATTCCCACGCCTCCAACTTATGAATAGGTCACGTACTTGGAACAATTCCTTTGGTTCGTATTCCAAACAGTAAAGGAACAACACATCTGTTTGGTATCAACTCTATTCCACCAAGTGATGTGAGTCGGACAAAGGCTCTTCTGTTTATCTTAACATAAACTCTTTCGTCAAGTTCTTAGATCTATCTTATTCTCAACTACCGAAGTAATTGTTAAGATTTTGCAATAAATATTTTTAATCACGAAAAATTGTATTGATGCCGATCTACACAACTAATCAATACAATCTACCACAAGGATAAACCGATTATAGTTGGATCCTCTTATACCGAAACAAGTATTGTGCACACCAAAGATTATGAACCTCAAATCAGAAATATTCAATATCTTCTTTGTCTTCAAATCTTCTTAGATCTTCAATAAACACCTGCACACAACAACTTGAATCTCTTTTGATCAATCACGCACAGAACGGAGTCTGTTAACAATGGATTATCACAAGATCGTCTTTAGAACTAACAACAGTCTAAAGATCCCTGTCGAAACTTCGATCTAGTTTGAGTAAATCTTATATCAGAAGAGAAGATTCTCAAGCATAAACAAACTAGGTGCAATCAAAGTTCAACCACCGTTAGTCAATCAAATCAATCGAAAACACAAGATAAACCACAATTATCTAGTTTCCCACCAACGGTACTTGTAGAGCTTCTCAATCCCAAAGAAGACTTTAAACTGAGCGGCCGTAAGAGATTTCGCCTAATTAGGTTACTTTCCTCTCCGAATAGGCGGTTTCACCGGTAACAACACAACCGAGGAAGCTTTCTGTCACGAAGGATTAGTTTGCTAGAAATGCAAACTTCAAGTATTTATAGACAAGTAAGTTTGGACACCAAGAAGTTTCCAAAACCGAAAATATTCTCAAAGATATTCAATATATTCCAAATTCGGTTTCCATAATTCCTGGAAATGCTCTGTCCAAAATAATGACCGTAAATCTCTTCGGAAAATCTCAACTAGTAAATGCATATTACTAATTCTCATTTTCCTAAAATAAAATTAACAACCTTAATTAAAATATTCTTAACTTATTTATATTTCGATCCTGGGATTTTCTTCCTATAAATATTAAGGAATAACTTTGAACAATAAAAGATAAACATTATTGTACGTATTCAAAGTATGCCGACATCCTTACTTTGTAAGTTCTCTTTCATACTTACAACCTTGAAACCGATTTTCCACACTTCTAAACTAGTTTATTATTGGTTCATCTGACTTTCAAGAACTATGTGATTGATTAAGAAACACTCAATCACAAATTATGGGTTTAACGGTTCTACCAAAACAAGTTTCGGTTCTACCTCAATCTGAATATTGTGCATAGTTACACTAGAATTCCAAAATTCGGTTGAATAGGTACTAGGATCGGTTCTCCATATATATATGGTATCTAACTCATATGTGTTGCACATGTCCATTGGATCGGTTCCCCTTTGCCTAAAAACGTGTTGCACATGTCCATAGGATCGGTTCCCCTTTCTGCTACAAATGTGATGCACCTCATACAAGGATCGATTCCCCTTTGTGATGTGTTGCACCTCTTCATAGTATCGGTTCCCCTTTACCCAGATTCGGTTCAACAAAACAGAAACTCGATTATACCATCTCGGGTGATTACTTAAGATCGGTTTCACTAATAAAAGTCATACCAATACATAATTCAGGCCTTTGTGAATAGTTTTACAAAGAACACAAACAAGTCGTGAGTGGTTATACTAAATCACACATATTGAATGTTCACAAGATATGCAATGAATAACAATCCCAATAACGCCTGGCGATTTCCTTTTCGGTTCATATATAAGTTTATGAACTTACTTCCTTAAAACACATGTAAAACATTGTTTCCTAGGATGAAATCCTCACTTCATACCCATACATAATCACAATAGCATTTAAACGATTATGTCAATGTCTTATATACAAAGTTTAATGGTTAAGCAATAAACTTAATATTGTATTCCTTAATACTATGTCTATCTAGAGTGTTCATGCTTCACAGTTTTGTTTTCAATATGCACGACTTGAAAGATACGTTAGGGAATGAAACAGTTCAAGTCAAATATCGCTAAACTCAAGTGGAAGGATGATGTTGTCGTTGTAGCTTCTTACTTCTTTACTTCTTCAAGTCTTCGCAATACTTGTAATGTCTCATATCCTAATACTTTCAAGATAACCTATACAAAGTTGACTCTAGTACATAATCAAGCGACTCTTAAAATGAGTTTTGATTCACCAAAATATGACAACCAAAGTTGACATACCAACGCTTGGTGGGTTCAACCGAGCTATGCTCTAACAATATCCCCCTTTGTCAATTTTAGTGACAAAACTCTTATAATCATATAGATAAACAAATTACAAGAATCATTAAACATACACTTGATTCCCGAATTCAACATTACAATAACCTGGATTCATTCAATCCTTAAATGCCGTTGTTGACATTATAATAACAAAGCTAATACCCTCCCTAAAGGAGAGATAGGTAGATTTCATCAATCCGCACGTCTTTCTTATACCAATTAATATGATATGTTACTCCCCCTTAGTCTATGCTTTCACTCTTTCGTTAGATAAACGTTTAAGCACAAATGTTCTTTTTCTTAGTGATACCAATCAATATAAAATCAATACCAGTATCACTTGTTTACTCCATATATTTCTCCCCCTTTTTGTCCCAAAATGACAAAGGAACGAAAAAAAATAAAGGACAACACGAAAAGAATCTTACAAATATCAAAATAGACTTGCAAACCTATAGAGTTAAGCACGAGGGTTCCACACGCCATTTTTGATAACCAATATCAAAACCGATACAACAAAGTAATTTGTTTTCATATGTTATCAAGGAAACAATTGCCCGAAGCAATTTTTCCAATTTAGTTTAGCAAACCAAAAATAAACTAAGCAACTTAGTCCCTTTGCTAAACCGATTTTACAAATACAACCGCTTCATTCGATAAGACCAAAATAAAGATAACTCTATTTTTGTCATCAGGTTCTAATTATCCATATAACTTAGACCTTTAAATTTTAAACAACACAAGTATTAGGTTATTTAACTAGCATTTCTTGTTAAGGAATTCGATTAGACTTGAATAACCGAAACCTCCACTTTGATAAGTTTAACTAAGATAAACTTAGCTTATCTTATCCGGAATCGAAATGGACTAAACAATCAATCCCGTAAACCTTTTCTTCCGTTAAGCCATAAATAATTCATACAAACCAAATAAATCAACTTGCAAAATTATTCACCTCAATCGGAAGCAATTGAATCAACATAAGCATTAAAACACCGCAATTGCACCGAAATTTTGTAAGCCTAAACAATTGATACCACACAATAAACCAAGATAACAATAGTTTTTCTTAACCGGAAGCAATTGAATCACACACACGTACATACACACATAATGGAATAAAACATCAATTGTACCGAAATTTTGTTAAGCAAAAGCAAAATATATATGAAATAAAATTAGGCTTTTCTTAAACAGGAAAACAATTAACTAACAAGATTGTTACCTCAAATTTCGCATCCACTTCTCCAATATGTTTGCATCTTCTTCCAGGTAGAATTGATATCGAGATATCACTATGTTGTCATCCTTATGCAAAACAAAAGAATAACAACAACCAACCTTTACTAGAGAAAGGTTGAAAATCGGTTTTAACAAAATCAAGCAAAAGTTGAAGACCGTCGAAACACATATTCTTTTATGCTAAACCAAAACCGATTCAACATACAGTGACTTTTTCACATATTGTTTCTACCAGAACCCCTCATGATCCTTTGATAAAGCCTACCAACATGGGCTAGAACTTAACCTGCTAAATCAAAAAGTCAGCCAAACCATACAATATTATGAGATCGAATATCAAGGTAATAAAACCAAAATCAAACATCCCATAAATATCCACAAAAATAATAAAGCATGCAAGCACAGGCTATGTAAATCAAAAACCATCACAAAAAAAATTATAAAATAATTTTATTCATAATAGTTTTTTATTCGTAATAGACTTAATACAATCATTGAAAGAAATCAAAAATTGATGTATATTTTCTTAGATTAAGTATTACAGCATATAACTTAATCTCTAGTGGTGTACTTATTGTTAAATGAAGTTCCATCAGTATTCATACTATTAAAGTATGTCTCAAGGATTTTGTTGGCAACCACTTTCTGTAGTCCAATATTTTCAATTTGAAGCTTCAAATCGACTATCTCACTTTTTGCTTCATCCATTCTATCTTTCAGACTGTCTCGATCTTGTATTAAAGAAAAGAGATTTCCTATGAGTTTTTCAAACCCATGTATAGCATCATGCATACCATCTGTGGGAAACCGCTTGGTAGAATCTGAGTCATCGATCGCAAAGAGACTAACTTCATCTTGAGATCTATCAGAGTTGTGATCAGAAACGATTCTTGAGACAATTTTCCTAGTTCTTCGTTTTGAGAGACAACCTGGATAGTTTCTAACAATTCGAGCTTCCCTTTTATTACTCCCGGTAATGCTTCGAGTTATAGGAGACATGATTTAGTTCAATACCTTTTAGGGAAGATCTAATTCTCAAGAGAAGATATTTATTATAAAATAATAATATATTCGGTTTACGAAAACAGGGTTTCCGACAATAGACTATTTTACCGAACTTCTCTCTTTATTCAAGGAAAATATCCCTTATTACCGATCAAACAAATCAGTACCCACCTGTGCTCTTGATTTTTATGTGCTTTTCTCATCCAGGGTTACGAGCACAAAAACAAATGAGTTAGCACACTCTCCCTTCAACTATGTTGAAAAGGAGTAAGCCTTTTCTGGCTTGCATTGAATACCAGAGACATAGTTCATGTTTCTCTTTGAGAATTTCTTCCTAAAATATTTCTCCCAAGACGATGATCTTTTCTAACTCTAGAGATATGATCATATGGAGAAACTGTACTGGCGTGAGAATTTTCGGAGATGGATAAATCTCTCTTAATTCTTTCAATGAGATTTTCATAATACTTTCTCATTCTAAGGACTTCCTTATGATTCACATCAGTGTGATTATCTGAAACAATTATTGGAAACTCCTTATTGTTTCTTTTGGCAGAGATTCTCTCTTTCCCTTTCTTCTGGAGTCGTTCTTCATCAAAACAAGGATTGTTTCGATACGGGTGAGGAGGAACCTTCTTCCAGAAGTGATTATCAACTCTTTCCTCAGATTCTTTTGAGTTGATCTTATCGGGTAGTGGTATAATCTGTCTTTCTACTGAGGAATGGTCTTTCAGTTTTTTAAGACAAGAAACTTCCTTCAATATTTTTACCACCGTATGTTGAAGAAGTATAAGTTTCCTGTCAAGTGACTGAAAATTGTATTCCTTAAGATCACCTTCACGGAATCGGTTCAAAGTTTCCTTTGCATAAGATTTCATTTGATCATCAGTAGATCTAGAAGCTTGGTTTTCATCCTCTTCTGACTTGATGTAGTTAGGAAAACTACCATTATCTTGATCTGTGTCAGATGTGATTAAACCGGTTTTATCACAGTCTGTAAAAGTTGAGCAAGGACTTTTAGTTTCCTCAGCATCAGAAGAAATTACAACAGAATCATTTGTCAGAGTCATAGGATGTGTTTCTTTAACAGTAAAAGATTTACCAAGAGCTTCTAGTTTGACAGTGAGATCCATATTCTCTTTGGCCAGACAATTCAGTTGAATTTATTTATCTATGATCTCCTGTTTAAGAAGATTTGTCTCTGTCTTTAATAACACCACTTTAGAAGACAAAGATTTTATAGGTTTTAGGAGTTTTACCAACTCTTTATCAGCATCTTCCTTTCCATCAGAGATGAACACAGATGTTTTCGCAACTCCTGGATCATGAGTCAACGAAGTAGTAACATCTTCAACTTTTGAGTATTCAAACTCTTGCATAACGTTAACTGAATCATATATAGATTCACTTTCTTATAGATTGGATCGCACCAAACACATATTGCTAGATATTTTCGTGTTTTCCTGCTCTGATACCAATTGAAAAGGCGAGGGTACCCAAATATACCTCAAGCTAAAACTTTTCCTATCTATAAGTCCTTTCTCCGAAAGTGATTGTCTATGGACTGAGTCAAGACAATGCAACTAATCGGTTCACACTTCGTGTTATCGTCTATGGATACGAGATCGAGACAATACAACAACGAAGTATGTTTACTTGATAAAAAGGTTCGGACTTAACCAAACACAATAGGATTGTGATCAAGTAAATATGAATTAACGTTTGTGTAATTTACTTTAATTATAATAAAACAATTATAATGCGGAAATATAAAGTAAATGACACAACAAGATTTTGTTAACGAGGAAACTGCAAATGTAGAAAAACCCCGGGACCTTGTCCATAATTGAATACTCTCAGGATTAAGCCGCTACACAAAATTATACCTAATTTCGTATAGTTGAGACCAAGCAACTAAACCTATAGTTCACCTAGTTCCGTCTGTATTCCACGACTCCAACTTATGAATAAGTCACGTACTTGGAACAATTCCTTTGGTTTGTATTCCAAACAGTAAAGGAACAACAAATATGTTTGGTATCAACTCTATTCAACCAAGTGATGTGAGTCGGACAAAGGCTCTTCTGTTTATCTTAACATAAACTCCTTCCTCAAGTTCTTAGATCTATCTTATTCTCAACTATCGATGTAATTGTTAAGATTTTGCAATCAATACTTTGAATCACAAAGAATTGTATTGATCTACACAACTAATCAATCCAATCTACCACAAGGATAAACCGATTATAGTTGGATCCTCATATACCAAAACAAGTATTGTGCACACCAAAGATTATGAATCCCAAATCAGAAATCTTAAATATCTTCTTTGTTTTCAATTCTTCTTAGATCTTCAATAAACACCTGTACACAACAACTTGAATCTCTTGTGATCAATCACTCACATAACAAAGTCTATTAATAATATATTATCACAAGATCGTCTTTAGCACTAACAACAGTCTAAAGATCCCTGTCGAAACTTCGATCTAGTTTGAGTGAATCTTGTATCAGAAAAGAAGATTCTCAAGCATAAAGAAACTAGGTGCAATCAAAGTTCAACCACCGTTAGTCAATCAAATCAATCAAAAACACAAGATAAACCGCAATTATCTAGTTTCCCACCAACGGTACTCGTAGAGCTTCTCAATCCCAAGGAAGACTTTAAGATGAGCGGTCGTAAGAGATTTCTCCAAATTAGGTTACTCTCCTCTCTGAATAGGCGGCTTCACCAGTAACAACACAACCGAGGAAGTTTGCTGTCATGGAGGATTAGTTTGCTAGAAATGCAAACTTCAAGTATTTATAGACAAGGAAGTTTGGACACCAAGGAATTTCCAAAACCGAAAATATTCTCAAAGATATTCAAAATATTCCAAATTCGGTTTCCATAATTCTTGGAAATACTCTGTCCAAAATAATGACCGAAAATCTCTTTGGAAAATATCAACTACTAAATGCACATTACTAATTCTCATTTTCCTAAAATAAAATTAACAACCTTAATTAAAAGATTCTTAACTTATTTATATTTCGATCCTGGGATTTTCTTCCTGTAGCTATTAAGGAATAACTTTGAACAATAAAAGATAAACATTATTGTACGCGTTCAAAGTATGCCGACATCCTTACTTTGTAAGTCCTCTTTCATACTTACAACCTTGAAACCGATTTCCACACTTCCAAACAAGTTTAGAATTAGTTCATATGACTTTCAAGAACTAAGAGATCGATTAAGAAACACTCAATCACAAATCATGGGTTTAACGGCTCTACCAAAATGAGTTTCGGTTCTACCTCCATGTGAGTATTGCGCATAGTTACACTAGCTTTCCAGAATTCGGTTGACTAGGTACTAGGACCCCACATATATATGGTATCTAACTCATATGTGTTGCACATGTCCATAGAATCGGTTCCCCCTTGCCTAAAAACGTGTTGCACATGTCCATAGGATCGGTTCCCCTTTCTCCTATAAACTTGTTGCACCTCATACAAGGATCGATTCCCCTTTGTGATGTGTTCCACCTCTTCGTATGATCGGTTCCCCTTTACCCAGATTCGGTTCAACAAATCACAAACTCGATCATACCATCTCAGGTGATTACGTAAGATCCATTTCACTAATAAAAGTCATACAAATACATAAGTCGGGTGTTTGTGAATAGTCTTACCAAGAACACAAACAACTCGTGAGCGGTTATACTAAAATCACACATATTGGATGTTCACAAGATATCCAATGAATAACAATCCTAATAACGCCTGGCAATTTCCTTTTCGATTCATAAACAAGTTTATGAACTTACTTCCTTAAAACACATGTAAAACATTGTTTCCTAGGATGAAATCCTCACCTCATAACCATACATAATCACAATTGCATTTAAATGATTATGTCGATGTCTTATCTACAAATTTTAATGGTTAAGCAATAAAATTCATATTGTATTCCTTAATACTATGTATATCTAGAGTGTTCATGCTTCGCAGTTTTGTTTTCAATATGCACGACTTGAAAGATACGTTAGGGAATGAAACAGTTCAAATCAAATATCACTAACCTTAAGTGGAAGGATGATGTTGTCGTTGTAGCTTCTTGCTTATTCACTTCTTCAAGTCTTTGCAATACTTGTAATGTCTCATATACTAATACTTTCAAGCTAACCTATACGAAGTTGACTCTAATACATAATCAAGCGAATCTTAAAATGAGTTTTGATTCACTAAAATATGACAACCAAATTTGAATCCAAACGCTTGGTGGGTTCAACCGAGCTATGCTCTAACATCAACTTCATACGTGTGGAAGCGATGATGAGTAATTTGGATATATGTGGTTCTTCATTAATACGCAACATTTTTTTTTGAAGTGTGATTTGTAAACATTAAAATCATATTTTTGATGCCAATGCCGGCATGAATGTTTTTCAATATTACAACGTTGTAAACGTGTGTCGGCGTAAAACTTAATTTTTGAAACAGTGTCGGGAGTTGAGTAAAACTATTCAGAGAAATCAGTAAATGTGCCCGCTTTGAAATTAAAATACAATACGTGCCGGTACTCTAACAAAAACAAATTGCGCCTGGAAAGTGCAGTATACCGGCATGGTATCACAAAAATCTTCAATGTCGGTACTCTGTAATTTCTTTGATTTTGAACATTTAGATTTCCGGCATGGACTTTACGCTTTTCGACCATGCCGGTTCTGCAAGAAAAACCCTGTAATTTATTTGATCTTGGCACATTCAAACTATTTAAGGGAAGAGAGGTAATTTGACACTGGTTTATCAACATAATAAATCAAATAACAACAATAGATTGTTTAAAATAACAAACTCCAAAGTTAAGAGGTCCCAAACCGAAAAAAAATCAAACATAAACCAAAAAACAAGCAAAGAGTTTAGCAAACACACACAAACAAACACATTGTTCGAGAAATAAACACAAACAAACATAAACCAACACTAGATTGCTCAAGACCTAACTAGTACTATAGAAGAAACACACAATCACTCTGTCCTTGGATTCTTGTGCACCCTCTACTTCCTTTCGCCCCACAAGTCTTTTGCCTCCGGATCTTCAATTTTGTCTATCTTTTGCTCGACTTTCTCCATTTCTTTCTGAGTCAAAAATGCTCCTTTCTTATTCTTTTTCTTAAAGAACTTTGACAAATTTCCTATCCGTTGACGCTGTGGTCATATTTTAAACATGTACTTAGTATGTACACTTGTATAAGTTCATAGATATAGATTAAAAGAATATGAAATGAAAAAGAAGTACGTACCAACAACGTAAGGATATTTTGTAGTTCGGGAACAATATTTTCAGCCGGAGTAGTGGAGGGAGGATCTGGTTGTGGAGGAACTTCTACAGTAGTCGAGAGTACAATATAAGGATGCGAGTACTTCCGATGACCTCTCATAAAGGTTGGTTCGATCTCGTAACCGTTTTCCGCCAATTCCCAACCAACCCTATCCAACACAAGTCCTTGTTCTTCCCTTTCCCTCCAATGTGCAAGAATGGGATTTGGGTTGTAAACTACCAGAGTATGGTTCTCATTTGCCTGGCATTGAGGAAAGTCATGAGAGAATTTCTGATAAGATGTATCTGTAATATCTTTCTGCTTGTACCCAAGTTGGCGCATTACACGACGAGGGTTGTGCATAACAAATCCTTTTGGATGAAATAACGGTCCGTTTTAAAATGAAACATTGTCGCTCCTTGCAAAGTAAACTCCTCCGGCATTCCTATACGGGTTAAACACAACATCTTGGGCATCCACGGGGTCCAAAGCCAATCTCATTTTGAATAACTGTTTCCTGTTATTGGGCTTCGGGGTAATTTTTAAGTAGTATTTCTGAGCTAAAACCTGATGTTGTTGATAATCATGCATTAACTTCAACCCTTTGTACTGAGTGAACAATGTTGGGAAGTGTCCATAAGCCCACACCTATGCCAATAAAATATCATTCCAATGAAATGTATAAGAAAAGAAATAATTGGAAACTAACAAAATTAATGACAAAGATGACAAAATAAATAGTTCACTATACCTGAATTAAAGTGAAATAACCATTAAATTGACGGGCGTTCACTTTAGAAGCTCTACGCATTTCCGCCAAAAAATGTGCCAAGAAAGCAGTGCCCCATGAATATTCATGGACCCTATCCAAGGGATCCAAGTATAATAGATTGTTCATATGCACCCTGTTACCATTAGCGTCAGGGAATATAATGGTGCCGAAAGTGAACAACAGATAAGCAGCGACAGTTTGCTGAACTTGTACATGATTCAATTCCTTGTCCTTCGTATTCCCAAACAATTGAACGAGATTGAAAAATGTGATAGTGTTTGTCCGGGAATGGATTGTCTTGTACATATTTTCCATAGTCGTTTCCTTGTCCCATCCAAACAACTTTTTAGTCATCTCATAGATCTTGTCCTATCCTAGGTCCTTACAGTGATCTCCTTCCTTAACGGCTTTTCCAAGAACCTCTAGACCTAGTATTCTTTGGACATCTTCAGGGATAATGGTCATCTCGGAAAAAGGAAAATGCATGGTATCAGTTTCTCCAAAAAACCTCTCCAAAAAGCAGTTCGCCGTAACGGGATCAGTGGCCACGTAATTTTCCACCGCGGGATACAACCCGGATTCTCTGACTATTGATTGAACTTCGGGGCACTCTATCTCTAAAGGCCATATATCACTTGATTGATGGCGGCTAACACGGAAGGCTTTCTCGTGGTCCTATAAAAACACACCAAACTAAATTAAATTCACTTGATCACAGATACATAATGTAATAACAAGATGCAAACATCTTACATAAGTTTGATAAATCCAACGATCCCAAGAGTGCTTGTAATCAAATAAGAGTTGCGGGTTTATCGGCTGACCCTACTGTTTGCCACCATCGCGGTCTGGAATCATATCATATCTTGTAGGAAGGTGGGAAGGGGGTCCCTTTTCCTTTTTTTGATGGGCTTCATCTCCGACATCAGGTTGTCCTAAGCCACCTTCTTGTGCGGATGAGCCACCTGCTCTGGCCGGTTCAGGAAATTTTTCCCACTCATCATCATCATCACTGCTAGTTGTGTCCCTCATAGGCTCCCGAATGACGACCTTAGCACGATCCGGATCAGAACGACTACGTCGAGGCCGAGAAGACTTTGGTTTTGCTTCTTCAACAACTTTGCCCTTTCCTTTATTGATTTGTTCTGCTTTAGATATACGTCCCAACATGTCAAATGAGTTATGTACATAAATCCGGCATAGATGGTAAACATAAAAGAAGTGCCGGCATAAGTGCCAGGCTAGTAAACAACTAAACGCTATGTCGGTAATATAGGAAACCGAAACCGACATGGATATTAAACAAAACGACACTGCCGGTACCAGCGCCGGCATTGTGAATCACAGATAAACCATGCCGGTATTATGTGAAACATAGACAGAGATTGAACTAAAGTAGGAATTCAAAACCGGAATGGAATTTATGAAACATATAAATCTGGCACACGCTACCGGCATTGTATTCAATTCAATTTTAATGCCGGTAGTTTCATGCAATAAAAGGGAGATACAAGACATATAATCTGACATGGTTTTCAAATTGAATTCTACGGCGAAACAAACATGTAACTGAATTTCAATTAACTATATTGCAATTCAAAATTTTCTTTTAGTGTAGTTGAAAGACTAAACAACCAAGTTTCAATTTGTGTTTTCTAGTATGGGATAAACCCTAAAAATACTTCAATTCAACATATACATCACTTACCACATCAAATTTGTTATTTCCTCCTCACCAACAGACTCTTCAGACACTTGTTGCGCTTTTGATTTCGATTTACCACCATCATCAACAGATTCTTCAGGATTGGGTTTGGGTTTGGGTTTGCGACGACCCATTGTCTTTGGTATAGAAGATGAAAAAAAAAGGGAGATTGAATACAAAGAGAGATTGAATACTTTCCTTTCTATTACCTTCACTTAAATATAATTAAGGAGTTTGAAACTGATGCATAAATAATATTAAGGAATTTGTAACCGTCACATAAGTGGGATAAAGGAGTTTGTAACCGTCACATAGGTGGAATTAAGGAGTTTGTAACTGCCACATAACTTGAGTTTGTAACCATCAGAATGCCGGCATAGAAATATGGTAAACTGCAATGCAGGAAATCTAACAAAAAGTTTGAGTCCAGTATACCGGCATTGTATGTTGATCACAATCAACGCCGCCACAGATGCCAAATTGTCCTTCGTTATTATACGATGCCAGATTCGTTAAATTGAGTCCAAAGGTTTAAGCAAGCAAACTGACCCAAACTGGCCTTCATATTAATCTTATGGAAATAAACTTAAAAACATTAACCAAATAAACAACGTTCCACATAAAGTGAAAAATATTAAGCTAATTGTAACTAACATCATTTCTTGTAATGAGATTCAACAAACAAAGTGGCTTCGAAATGCCTAAAAGGCTCTTTTTTCCACTTGGTATATGCGTCCTGAACTTGCCACCTATTCCTTCTGTATTTTACGAGAAACTCGTTGTATTTCTGACATAATTTTATGAGGGAAATTGTTCGATTCGCTACAAACTCATCCCCGTAATCCATTTTGCGTTTTTTTCACTTACCGTCCTCAAACCTCGACATATAAGGACCATCCGTAACAAGACCCCAAAAAAGGTTTAATGGGAGGTGATCTTCCGGAAAATCCGATACTATGAAGAAATTTTTAATCCATTCGGTTTCTTCCTCAACATCCACTTTTATCTTCGCTTGTTTTACACGTTCGTATATTTCCTTAGTTTTTTTGCGATATTTTGCTTCTATTGCTGCTTTTTCTTCTTCTCTTTTCCTTTTAAGTATCTCTTCTTCCATTGCGGCAATTGACTTGGTGGTTTCTTCCTTCCTTCTAAGTTTTTGTTGTATAATGGAAATTGAGTTGGTGGTGGATGATGATTGATTTCCTATCAGAGTGGATAATTTGTTCTTCTTAAACTTGCCAAGACGACGCCGCTAGTTTCATGCATCCAACACATAATTAGTATATTGTTGATGGTGGTTTTTCGAATATGGCTAAAATTGTAAAACCCTGTATTTAATGCGCTGAAGCCCTGCAAAGGGTATAAAGCCATTTAAGAAGTGATGAGTGCAAAAAAACCTCTTCACTCATTGAGCAATTCAATATGTATGGAATTCATTCAGAATGGTGCAACAATCCCGAATATTCTATGAATTTTCCTAGTAGCATTATCCATTTAATGCATTGTGTTCCTTGTATTTTCCTACGCTATGTTCCGCAAGAGAACCCTTAATGTTGGCATAATATGACGATTAATGTTCACTCTCAGCAGAGTAGCATGAATCTCCCGAAGTGTCAATATTGAAGTCTGCATGAAAGTAATCACACAGGCTGCATCGTTCTCTGACAAAGAGATCTTTGTATCGACGCGCTTTTAAGAAGCTAGCTCGATCGAACTCGTTTAAATTCCTCAAAGGAAAATCCAGACTGTCTATATCTGTAGTTGCAGGAAATCCTATACTACACCCCTCATATGATTTCATTGTTGATCAACTCATTTTTTAGGTTTATATTCTTAATTTTATTGATTCACTTTTGAATGTTCTTACAATAAAGATAAAGAAGTCAAGAATGATCTCTGCTCTGAACTTTCTCTCTCTTATTTACTTGTTTCTTCCTCAAAAAAGATATCTCCCTCCTTTACAACTCGAATGACTATTCATAAGGAAATACATAGTGGATGACAGCTAATCTGTCCTTTATTTTCGGATATGGTTTGCGACATTCTCGCAACCTTACAAATGTTAATTTCGCAAGCTCTCTAATTTTCGCAAGACTGACACATCTTTCTCGTGACTTTAAATGACGTCATTTATTCTATCATTTCTGAAACTGTTTTGCGACGCTATTGTGCTGTACCATTGATAATTCGCTGAGACATAATTGTTACGAGATTCTGATCCTACATCTTGCCTCTTCTCATATATTCTCTGCAAAGTAGATAATGATGTGAGAAATTCCGCAGCTTCTTATCTTTTCATATTCCACATTTATCACACGTACTCTCTCTTCTATTTATTTCTTGACACGTCTTCTGTAACCGCTACTTTTCAACCGCTCACGTCTCTTCGTCTTAATGGTGTTTATTTCTTCGAGTAAAAAATTTTCTTTATATACTCTTCCCCCCTTTTTTCCACTTTTCTTTTTACTTTCTCTTCTATTTTTATTCTCTCATCTCTGCAACTCTACTATTCTTCTGCAAATTCTGCTGCTGTAATTTTTTCTTCCTTCAATCCTTTTACTTTCCATACATTCCCATACTCTATATTCAAACATGGCTCCAAGTGGTCATATATATGAGAAGAATTTACAAGTTGTCCAAAAAGATCTTGCTGATAAAGGTTTTACACTCTCCACCATTGCTGGTGAGAATGCCAAATCAATTATTTCTGTCAAGCTTTTCTCTAATCAAAATTGTGATGATCAATCAATCATAATTTTGCTAGGTCAGATTCTCGCAGGTCTCCCTATTCCTCTTTATAACCCAGATCTTCCTTTATTTTATGAAATTCTCGCTCATCCGGGATTTTCGCGAGCCATCTTCCAACTAAGTGGGGACTGCGTCCGTATGATGCTAGAGTTCGCTAATCGTGGTGCTGGTAGAGGATCTATTTACTCCAAAGAACTTAGGGATCCAAAATTCGCAAACCTGGAAATAGTTGCTGAGAAGTATACAGTGGCGAATTTCTTTGAAAACTACGAACTTATCTCCATGAAGAAAGATAATACTCACTGGGGTATTCGATAAGAAGGAAAGATAACATTGATAAAGCCAAAATTCTTATGCAAGATATTGACTGGCATTCTGGTAAAAACACAACTCCTCGCCAATCCAAAGACGATAAATGGTGTGTTTTTCCTTTAATGCTAAAGGGACCCTACATTGCTGGATCAAACGTTCTTTCTGCGAATCTCGCTACATACCAACCTTGGGTTTTCTCTTGGCCCGAGAAGGAGAAAGAGGTATATTTTTCCCCTTTAACTCATTTTATACTTCTTTATTGATTTTTACTATTCTGTTCGCTAACTCTTGTGACATTCCGCAGATCAAAAAACTAAAGGATAGTTATAACAGGACTGGGAAATCTAGTACTTTGTTAGCTCTTCGCTCATACACAGATGAGGTAAGAAATTTTCTCTTATGACTTTAAATAGTACTGTTACTTCCATGCTTCCATTTCTTATTTCTATCTGTGTGTGAAGATTATTGCTGAAGTAGAAGAATCTGCTGATGCTGCGAAGATTGGTGATAAAGGTAAAGGTGCTCTTCGCAGGGAAAAATCAACTGGTCCTCCTTCAAAGAAAAGAAAAGTTCGTTCTTCTTCTCCTTCGAATGTTCTTCCTAACGAAAATTCCGAAAATGACAAGGATGATGAGGATAACGATGATCTTGCTGCAACTGAAGATTCTCCACCTGAATCTTCTATGGCTAAGCTTTCTGGCCTCTTTTCTGATTCTCTACAAGGAATGGGAGAGAGACAATTCACAAATACCTGCAAATCTCTTGATACCCTTTGTGATGTCCCTTTACTAGATGGTGATAGCTCTCTTCGTGGAGTTTCTAGATCAGTGATTCCCGACTTCTTGCATTCTCTCAATAGTCTGGTATACTTTTATTTCTTGTACTTCTTCATTGTTATAACTTAAAATCTCTTTCTATATTAATATTTTTTATTTCTTTTCGCAGGCTGGAAAAGCTTCTTTTGCGGTTGCCTCAGATCTATAGAGAAGACGCGAAAATCTTGAAAAGAAGAATCTTCAATTTTGCAAAAAGAATGAAGAATTGGAAGCTGAAGTTAAAGGTCTTCGCGAGAAGAATAGACAATTATAAATTGATTCTTCCTCTTATAAGAACAAAATTTCTAGTCTTCAACAAGCTAATAATCAGCTTTACGGTATGTTACTTTTCTCCTTTCTCTTTATTCATTCATCTTATTGTTTTATCTTATTTAAATGATCATTTTTGCAGACATTTAGGGTCTTTCTCATGAAGCTACCCTTCTTCGTTCATTTCCTAATGCCTTGGATAATGATACCCTTCTTGAACGTCTTAACAATTCTTTAAATAGCTTCTCAAATGATAAAATTTCATCTCTTTCTCTAAATGAACTTAGATCGAAATTTCGACTCTTAGAAATTGATCATAGATCCAGTTTAGGCTTAGCCAACATATTTAAGCATCTCCTTATTTATTCCAAAGAGAAAACCAACGAGTTAAGAACCAAGATTAGCGGTCTCATAGATGATAAGGATCGTATCTCTGATCAAGGTGCCAAGGCTTTGGCGAAATTACAAGAGGCTCTCCTTGAAGTTCAACTTGAGCGAGATGAAGCTAACCGCAAGAATATTGAACTCTGCGAAAGGGAAAATCAAATTCGTTCTCGTCTTCTCATAAGTAGTGAAGATGAATTTTTCTGGGCTGCAAAAATTTTAGATGATGCTAGAAAAGATTTAGGCGTAAATGTTAGTCTCCAAGTTGAACATACAACCTTGATTAGAGACATGATTTCTGACAGAGAAGGTTGCTAATTGCTCTTCTTTACTAATCTTTTGCTTCTTATGAATTTTCATCAAGTTAATAATTGATTGTCTTTTGTTCGCAGATTCTGAAAATAGATATCATGAAAAGATTGAATAACTTGAAGCTGAAAAGGAGGAACTCGCAAAGAATCTTTCTTCTCGCAATGACAAGTATTCTAGATTGAAGAATCAAATCAAAATCACCGTTGAGAATTTTAAGAATGACGCTATGCATTTTCGCAATCAAACCATCCAGATGGCTTGTGATGATCATAATATCCCACATTCTGATTATCCTTGTCTTTTAGAAGAAATCCCACAGAATACTCCCAGTTTGATTATCTCTGATAGCGAAGCTGACGATGAAGAATCTGATAGTGATGGAAGTTCTGATGGTGATGAAGATTCTGACGAAGATGAAGAAGGAAACAAGTCTGATGAAGATAATGAAGGATTAACCAAGAAATAGTCTTTACTTCTTTCTTTGACTCTTTGTAATACTTGTATAATTATTCTTTCTTTCTGTATATTTGTGTTTCTTCCATTTTAACCTGCGTAAATGAAAACAATTCTTCTTTGCAATACAGTTAATCAATACAATCATTAATTCTTGAATTTTTGAGTAAATCTCTCATATGGAGATAAATAACATTTTCTAATTTCATACATTCCCATACTTGCCTTTGTTATTTGAATCCAAATGAGAGATTTCATAAAAAAATTCTTATTGTATAATTTCGCAATCTTTTGCGAAGTGAATTTTGTTTCTTTTCAAAATCTCATTCCTGTGTGGTCTTATTTTGCCTTCCTAATTAAAGGTCTTATTATTGCACCTCTTGTCATTGCGACAAAATCGCAGGACGTCATTGCATTTTCATGCAAAAACCCATTGATCTTGCCTTAAATTTTTCTTTTGTATTATGGCCTCTTTAGGATTGTTGCGAAAATATGACAAGCCTAAATATTCTTGCGAAAATAAATCCCCATGACATTGCCGTCTTGCGACGAAATCGCAGGACGTCTTCGCACTTTCATGCGAAAATCCATTGATCTCGTCTTATCTTTTTCTTTTGTATTATTGCCTCTTCAGGATTGTTGCACAAATATGACAAGCCTTAATATCCTTGCGAATAAAAAGCCTTATGACATCTGCGTCTTAAGACACTTATCATCTCCCTAATGGAGGGTGCCGCCCTTATCTGCCCCCTGGTTGCCCCTTCAAGGAGGCGTACTTCTACCTACAAGGTTAGATCCTCCCATCCAGTCTTAACAAAAACCAGTTGTTTTCGCAGCCTCTTATCCCTTTTACCTATAGGGTTTATGGTTACAAGACTGCACCCTAAGTGGGATTTTCTTCAGGCCGAGTGCAGTATGAGCCAAGACTTGTCAAGAATGGCAAGGACACTTCAAACGCCCCCGGCACTATTGACTCAACCGTGTACCTCGGCGCCTTGATCAGATTCTGCACTCCTTGGGTGAGTCCTTATTACCTTAGTCGCACAACCTAAGTCATATGCTTAAGTTGAGAATCCAAGGTGTCTCTCCCGGATGGGCTTCATTGAACCCAAATCTCCATGACTCAGGTTCTGGTGGCGGTGTAGCCTTTCCCTGAATCATGCAATAGGTACCCCCTTATATGATGTACTTTAGGTCTTACATTTGCCTCTTGCGAAATTGTATTCGCGAACTAAGGTGTACTCCATAAAGGTTCGCCTCTTTCTCTTTTGTCATTCTTCTCTGATTATTTTCTGTAAAATTCATTATCTCTGTGAGAGTCTCGCAAATCATTATATTGTATCTGAACTTCGCAATCTCAATTTTGTTGTTCAATCAAATGTATTTTTGAGAATTTTACTTATTGCGAGATTATCGCAACAACTTAATCATTCATACATTTCTTGTTTTTATTACCTTTGCCATCCTCTGCTTCTTTATTATTTTCTGCTACTGCTTCCTTAGTAGTGGTATGTTTGATGTAGTTTTGTAGTGGTAAGTAAAGTGTTCATTTCTCGGACTTGTTGAGATTCAATTTTAGACTTAATATAATATGTACAAGGAAAGCTGTCACAGTATCGAGAGGTACTGAGATTCAGGATTCCACCAAATTCCATTCATGTGACTCAATTTATAACTCCAATCAATTATAGCTCAAATATTAAAAATATGGACTCTTATTCTTTGCCAAAAATAGATTTTTAAAAATTTAGATGTAAATCACAAGCATGGTGTATCAAAAGCTCTTACGTCTAAGCATACACCATCAAACGAAATCACAACTAATTAGTGAAAATCATGAATCAATTAAAATAAGTGCAAAAAGTCATAAAGAATTATTAAAATTACCACATGCGTGAAATAAGGTTTCCTCTGTCATCCCAGTGTTGGGGTTTAGCTCCACATATTAATCATGATCTCAAAATACATGTATAAATCTCAAAAGTTGATTAAAAGGGAGTAAAACAACTGAACAGAAAAATCGCAACAGAAATAACTGTTGCAAAGGCGTTGTTCACTGTTACAAGAAGAACGATATATATGAAGTGCTGTTGAGACTGCAGCTGCGACCCCCACAACTTTGTCGTAAACACTGTTGAAGAACGACTGTCTTCGGACGTCCGTTCTTCGTGTTCTTCAGCAGCAGCAGCAGCAGAAACAGAGTTTGATCGAACTCTGATTTCTTCTTCTCTGGCCCTCCTTAGGTTCCCAAACTCTGGACACCCCTTCTATATCACCCAACCAATCTATTTATATCAAAAAGGCCGATTAAATCTCTCCAAAATCTTCTCGAAATCTCTTCTTTTCTTTTCTTGGCAGTTACGGCAATAATCTTTTCTCTAAATTGTTCCACGCGTTTCTGAGCTTTCCCGATTGTCTCAAACTCTTCCTTAGATAGATATGTATCTTTGGAAATATTTTTAGGTCTTTAGTCTCTCTAGAACTTTTAAAAATAATCTCAATAGGGTCCGTGTAAAAACACTTTCCCTGTTTAGCTCCAACTCGGTTTCTAGCCCAATTCGATCTAAACAAACGAGTATACCAGGCTTGTTTAGTTGAATCACGTCCAGCCCAATCAATTCTGGCGATTGAATCTCACTAAAACACCTTCTAAATCAATCCCCAACTCTGCCAGTTGCATGCACAAAATTTCCCGCCAATTTCAGTTTTTAAAACGATGAAGATGACCTCCCCCTATCCTGTGCTGGTCTCCCTTTAGCAGATGCCTGGAAATGGGTCACCCCTTAGTAATTAGGTTACCCCTTATCCAAAGTGATAGTCCGTATAGTAATTTTCTCCCACGAGCGCAAAAACCACTAGCCAATTTCGCCGCAAAAGCTTATTTCTCCAAAAATACCTACAGGGACATAAAAAGCCATAATAAATATAAAATCGAGCACTAATAATATATACAATTGAGATTATATAAGACACAAAAATGTGCCTATGAAATACCCCCAAACTTATTATTTGCTAGTCCTCGAGCAAATCAAATAGAAAATAAAATCCTAACTCATTGTCGCAGGCATCGTCGATTGCATTTAGCGTATGCGATAAGCCTTTAAACCCCTAGGTGGCCCTAGTGGCCAATATATAGTCTCGGGAGGGCTTACAAGAGATATACCCACAAAACCTGTACTCCAGACCTTCGCTATCTACACAGAACTTTGGAAGGCACTAAAGAATCTCCTTGGTTGGCATACTTATTGACTACAGGAGGAAGTACCCTGATGCGAAATTCCAATTTCTGTAGACGAGTTTGCACTCAAGCATACTAAAATTCATATAAAGTGACAGAGCTCTACTCAGATAGTTGCACTATGGACATCAATATTCGGAGTCAAACCAATCAGATGGATAGATTAAGAGATGGATATAGAAAAACATAGATGGTTTTGATGTTTACTAAGTGAACGGCGTTTCCCATATCTGTCTGAAGGCCTCCGCCAAAATGAACCTATCCTAATGGATTGAGATACTAGTCTGACTAATATCAACACACTGGCATATACAAGGGTACCAGTGGTCGATAACCTAACTCTAGGTCAACACAACTGGCATATACAAGGGTACCAGTGGTCGACTTTATTGAATTTTCCTTTTGGTCAAATGGTCCGGCCTCAATTTTTTTTTTTCATCTCTTTTTTTTCAACTTTTTTTTTTTCAACTTTTTTTTTTCAACTTTTTTTTTTGGTATCTCAATCACTCTAATTCACCCTAGCATTGGTAACAACTTGAATCGTGGGCCCCACCTAATCACTTAGAGAAACATAGTTTAAAAACAAAACAAAATAAAAATAGAAGTGAAAAGGACTCAACGAGATATGGTGAAACTATCATGTTATTTCTAACACCTGAGCATTGTGCTTTTATGAATAGACTCTTTAGATGTTGCCATCTAATCAGATTGGTTCCTCAACTCCTACAACCAACATGCTTCCATCCACTTAGATTAGTTAGTGCAATCCTAAATAGGCATAAATTTCTAAGTTCTGGAGTATATTTATTGCAACTAAAAAGTTTCTCCCATACCCCCAAACTTAAATCTAACATTGTCCTCAATGTTCTAAAGATAAAATTAAAAGCATGAACAAGGACAAACTGTTACCATTTGAAGCAAAAGAGATAAGGAAAGATATTACCGTGTCGCATGAATGTTGAATTACCTCCCAAGAAGTGCTAAGTTTAACGTCTTCAGCCAGACATAAGAAAGGATTAATCACCTCGTATCATAAAGTAATAGCCGAAATATCTGTGGGTCATCAAAACCAAATAGAGATATCACAAGTAAAAGGAATCTGCAACATGCTAAGAAAATTAACAAATAAAGTGCACCCTTGTCTAGTTTCCTGTTTAAGACAACTACATCTAGCTGTGGTTCAGGTTCAGGCTCTATGAAAGGGTCTAGATAAAATATTTTCATGCGCTGGAATTCCTCAAAGCTAAGGTCCGGTTCAGGTATTAGAGTCTGGAAAAACTCAAGTAAAAACTTAGAAGCACAGAATAATAACCTGAATAATTGTGGATCCTTAAAGTCAATCAGTTTTGGCTCACACAGCTGACCACAATGAGAGTGGCGGTCTATCTTAAGCAAATGTGTCAGTTCTATTTTCCTAAAGTACTTAGGCTTAGTCTCAAAACTTAATATTATACACATTTGAAAATCATACATTCCCACATTTGGAAGAAAAGTATTTGGTGGGAAAACAAAGTCAATCTGGGTATCATAGCCTGGTTCAACCACATCAACCAGAGGATGGGTTTCTAATAACTGAACTTCGTTATGGACATCACTAGGTTCAGAAAAACGTGTATGAAGATAATCTTGTAAAATGGTTGAGGAAGATATGTCAAGACCCAAGTGAGGGACCTTTCTAAGAGTTAAATCACATGGAGAATGATAATCACCCCCAAACTTGGAGTTTTGGGTGTCTCTAGATAGACTAGCTACAATTTCCCTAATTTCTAGATCATCAGAATCATGAAAATGGTCAATTGCTTCTTCTAGGGTATACTCAGGTGATGCCTCCTCACACATGTTTAAATGCTCTACGAGTTCATCTTCTTCGTCTCGGACTATTGTTTCTAAATCGCTATACTCTAAAATATTTTTCTCAGAATAAACTCGTTCCTCTAAACCATTATCGGCTTCGTAATCAAAAGGAAATACTACATCGTCTAAAACGGGGGTATCTCTAGTCAAATCCTCGTCCTTTTGAATAGGTGAATAATTATTAAAATTATTTGAATTTGAACTAGAAATAATATTATTATTAAGCTCAATTGGAGTAACAAATTCTTGATCGCTATGCATACTTATTTCAAATTCTTCTTCAACACTATCCTCATCATAATCATCATTATAATAACATGAAAATGGTTGAACCTCATCTAAACAAGTAGTGTTACCAATTTTATCCTCGTCATCTTGATTATAAAAATTACTATCCTCAGTGTCAAAGGTACTATTGGAAACACTATATTGGAAATTAAGAGCAGTTATGTTCTGGGCCTCTAACAAAATATTTTGAGTCGACTCACATGACTTCCTGATTGAATCTAGGAAATAAAGTTCACTCGTTGCATTGCTTTCGTCCATAACTAAGTTATTCATTTCTGCTAACTTACATGTCGACTCAGCTAACTTACGTGTTGACTCTAGTAGAGAGGAATTTTTCTCGGATGACCGGTTGGCGTGTGGATAGTAATTGGGCTCACCATGGTATGGACCATAACCTTCAAAAGACTGATGTTCCCAACCATTATTCACACTATGGTCAAAGTAGTAACGTCCATTTTGAAACTCAGTCTGATATTCGTTGTATTGGCTATTGTAAAACCAGTTCGACATTCTATTGCAGGGGTGTGAGTTGTCACACAAAATAAAACCCACTGACAGGGGATTCGTGGGTGGATAGAGTCTTACCTCCCGTACCAGACGGGCGATGAACCGTTGAAGTCAACTCAGGCCACCGACTCCGATGTCAGTGTACGAACCCGAGGGGCCGAGACAGTATCGTAACTGTCGTCCTTCCCTGCAAACAGTTGATATTTAATTTTAACCCTTCCGTAGGGTTTTAAAAAATAATGTCCAGTCAAAAAAAAAAGTCCAAAAAGTGTCCAAAAATAAAAAGAAAAATTACAGAAACTAAAACCCTATTTACAGTTTCTAAAAATAAAACAAAATAACTATATACAAAATATTCTTCTTCACTCCTTTCGGATTCCTCTCTTCTTTCCTTCTTTGGCGATGCTTTCCTTTTATAGTACTTTTTTCTTTCCTTATAGCTTCGCACGAAATCTGAAAAGAATCAAAAAATACCAAAGGCGTAAAAAAGAACAAAAATAAAAATAAATCTAAAACCTAATACAAATCCGCGTCGGCGGCGCCAAAAATTGATGTAGTTTTGTAGTGGTAAGTAAAGTGTTCGTTTCTCGGACTTGTTGAGATTCGATTTTAGACTTAATATAATATGTACAAGGAAAGCTGTCACAGTATCGAGAGGTACTGAGATTCAGGATTCCACCAAATTCCATTCATGTGACTCAATTAATAACTCCAATCAATTATAACTCAAATATTAAAAATATGGACTCTTATTCTTTGCCAAAAATAGATTTTTAAAACTTTAGATGTAAATCACAAGCATGGTGTATCAAAAGCTCTTACGTCTAAGCATACACCATCAAACGAAATCACAACTAATTAGTGAAAATCATGAATCAATTAAAATAAGTGCAAAAAGTCATAAAGAATTATTAAAATTACCACATGCGTGAAATAGGGTTTCCTCCGTCATCCAAGTGTTGGGGTTTAGCTCCTCATATTAATCATGATCTCAAAATACATGTATCAAGCTCAAAAGTTGATTAAAAGGGAGTAAAACAATTGAACAGAAAAATCGCAACAGAAATAACTGTTGCAAAGGCGTTGTTCACTGTTACAAGAAGAACGATATATATGAAGTGCTGTTGAGACTGCAGCTGCGACCCCCACAACTTTGTCGTAAACACTGTTGAAGAACGACTGTCTTCGGACGTCCGTTCTTCGTGTTCTTCAGCAGCAGCAGCAGCAGCAGAAACAGAGTTTGATCGAACTCTGATTTCTTCTTCTCTGGCCCTCCTCAGGTTCCCAAACTCTCGACACCCCTTCTATATGACCCAACCAATCTATTTATATCAAAAAGGCCGATTAAATCTCTCTAAAATCTTCTCGAAATCTCTTCTTTTCTTTTCTTGGCAGTTATGGCAATAATCTTTTCTCTAAATTGTTCCACGCGTTTCTGAGCTTTCTCGATTGTCTCAAACTCTTCCTTAGATAGATATGTATCTTTGGAAAGATTTTTAGGTCTTTAGTCTCTCTAAAACTTCTAAAAATAATCTCAATAGGGTCAGTGTAAAAACACTTTCCCTGTTTAGCTCCAACTCGGTTTCTAGCCCAATTCGATCTAAACAAACGACTATACCAGTCTTGTTTAGTTGAATCACGTCCATCCCAATCAATTCTGGCGATTGAATCTCACTAAAACACCTTCGAAATCAATCCCCAACTCTGCCAGTTGCATGCACAAAATTTCCCGCCAATTTCAGTTTTTAAAACGATGAAGATGACCTCCCCCTATCCTGTGCTGGTCTCCCTTTAGCAGATGCCTGGAAATGGGTCACCCCTTAGTAATTAGGTTACCCCTTATCCAAAGTGAGAGTCCGTATAGTAATTTTCTCCCACGAGCGCAAAAACCACTTTTTTAGCCAATTTCGCCGCGAAAGCTTATTTCTCCAAAAATACCTACAGGGACATAAAAATCCATAATAAATATAAAATCGAGCACTAATAATATATACAATTGAGATTATATAAGACACAAAAATGTGCCTATCAATGTTCATCCTTTTTATTCTGAGCTAGCATTAATTTCGCAACATCTCTTCTCCTTTCTTTTGGATTGTATCCACCATCAACCTCTCACTTCTTTGTACGTCTTTGATTTTGTGTCGCCAATTTTCCTTCTTGTTTGCTCTTCCTTCGCAAGATTCTATCTCAGTTTCGTAACATCTCTTTCCTTCAACCCAATCTCCCTTTATGATTCCTACACCATTGGGGTGAGGGAATTTGATGCATTGGTGGAAAGTTGAAGCTACACCTAGAATCCCATGTAGCCAAGGTCGACCAATTTATGCATTGTAGGGTGATTCTACGTCAACGACACAGAATGAGATTTCAGAAGATATTCCCTTCAATGGAATTTGCATAGTAACCTCCCCTTTAGGCTTGTTAGAAGTACCATTAAAACCATAAATCTTATATGTTGATGGTATAAGATCATCATCTCTTCCACCCATGGTTTTATAAGTATGATAAAATAAGATGTTCACAGAGCTTCCAGTATCGACTAGAATTCTATTGATTGCCCATGAATCTTCAGCTTCATCATCCTCAACTTATTTCGGTTTTGGATTAATTTCTAATTTTATTACCAATGGATTGTCATGCACCTCTTCTCCTTCGGGAATTTCTTTTGCGGTAAAAGAAATGTTCTGTTTCTGCCATTCCTCTAATCGCGAGATTTTCACAATATTCGTAATTTGTCTTCCATTATTATCTCTTGTGAACACTCTACTCAAAACATTATCATGAAAATCTTCAATTGTCTTATATGAATGTACGATAGAGTGACAGAATAGATTTTTCTGCTTTTGCACCAACTTCTATGAAGAATGTTTCTTTCTTTTTCATCGTATTCACTTTGTAATGTTCTGGCGGTAGTGGTAATGGTTGAGATTGCGGATGCCCTATCAGAAATTCGTTTAGTTTTCCTTGATCTATCATTCTCAAAATAATTCTCTTTACATTTCTGCAATCGTTTGTGGTTTGTCCATGAAAATGATGATAAGAACAAAATTCATGACTTCTGTGGTTTGGGGGTGGTTCCGTTTCCATGTTCCATGGTGTTGGTATATTATCCATCAAAATTATAGCTTCTCATATCTTATCCACACTTGCATTTAGAGGTGGCATCTTGATTTCTTCCCATATTACCTTGTGACCTCCTTGTCCTCTATTAAAGTTTGATCTTTGACCTCCATAAGTTTCTTGTGGTTGATCGAGTCTTTGAATCTTGTTATTTCCTCCACGATTGTAGAAATTTCTTTCTCTTTCATACTATTCTTGATCTCGACTTCCCATAGCTACCAACTTCTGTTGATTGTCACCTGTCACCTTTTCTTGTTGTACTTGCGAAGTATTCGCCATTGTGTTTATTATATTGGGTAATAAACTTACATTCACTGTTTGTGAGCTAGTTTTCGCAACTAGATATGATTCCATTTCATTTTTTCTTTCCTCTAAAGCAATGTATTCTTCTTGAAGTTCTCGCAATTCAGTCATTGTAATCGTATTCTTGACTCTGAAAATTTGGACATACAACAAGTTTGTTGCAAACATAGCATTGATGAATGATAATATGAGATATCTCTCATCTACACGGACAGCCATTTCGCTACACATAGTTCTCCATCTTTTAGTCAAGTGTTTCAAACTTTCGCCAATCCTTTGTTTTAATCCAAACACATCTTCTATACCAGGTCGTGAACAATTATTACTTATATATGCTCTCAAGAATGTGGTCTGCAAATGATTGAAGGAGGTTATTGTATTCTTTGGTAAACCTTCAAACCATTTTAACGCTTCTCCTGTTAAGCTGGATGCGAAATATTTGCACAATACCGTATCATGATTTTCCCATTGTAACATGCACCTCACATAAGCTTTAATGTGTTGAATTGCACAAGTTGTTCCATCGAAAATGCTGGTTAATGCAGGCAAATTGCATTTCGGTGGTATTCCTCCTAATTGTACTTCCCTTGTAAATGGAGTTTTCGCAGCTTCTTCTATTTATTCATCCAATTGTATTCTACCTACTTCTCCTCTGTTATTTAGCATTCCTCTCATTTCTTCTAATTCTTTCAAGATTTGTTTATTTACACCTGAATCTTGACCCACTGGTCTCTTTAATTTTGCTTCTCTTCTTCTGCGTTCACGTCTATCTTCTCTTGCGAAATTTTGTATCTCTTCTTCATTATCCTCATCTCGTCTTTTTCTGCGATTCTCTTCCTCATCCCTATCTTGAATTCGCAAATGATGATGTCGTTCATTTTCCCCTCCATAATTTTGTTCATTTCTTATCAATTCAATTTGCTATCTTTCAGCTATTCTCTTTATTCTATCATACTCTTCATTGAGATTATCGTTATTCCGGTTTTATATACGCCTTCTTTATCGATTGTCATGATTGTTCTGGCGAATTGTCTTCTGAAGCTCTTGTTCTTCCATTTCCGCTATCAATCTTTCACGTTCGCAGATTAAACGTGCTTGTTCATCATTATGTCTTTCAATTTCTTCTTCAATTGTCTGTTGATTTCTTTGAGTTTCTCTCACATGTAAAATTCTTCTTCCTTCCTCTTGATTTTCTTCGCCCTCTTGGTTATTTTGTCTCTGATTTTTCCCGTTCTCTTGATTTCCTCCGATTTTCCCATCATCAAAAGTTTCATTTTGTGGAATGTAACGATCATCAGTTCTTTCTCTATTTTCGCGATATTCTTCATTAGGATTTGATATTTCTTCTTGAATATTGTTTCCAGCATTGATTGTGGGTGAATTGTGCCTCATTTCTCTTCTAGTCGATCTGGAATATGATTTTGTAATACTTCTCCATCTTCTATTCTGCAATCTGATATTCTCCATCCTTAATACGTGATTTTGCCTTGTTAAATTCGCACGTTCTTCTGCCTCAGCTCTTTTTTCTTCATGTATTTTTCGTCTCAATGTTTCTAACGCTCCAATTTCCTCACTTCCATGAATTATTCCTTCATATGCTTCTTGACTTCTCTCTTCCTGTCTATAATTTCTATTTTGTTGCTCTTCTTCTATTTCTTCTGCTGAATTTGATCGCCAAGTGTGTGATCTCACTCTGTCATAATCTGTATTCCTCTCTTGAACTATTATTTGTTGAATTGGCGATTGAATTAGATTTTCTCTATTATTTATCATTCTAGTAGATTCTCCCATTTCACTTCTTTCTCTTCCGGCAATTCTTTTGCTTCTTCTAATAGTAGTCGGTTGTTCGGATGTATTTCTTCTTCTAGCCATTTCTTCAACGATAACAGCGTTGCAAGAAATTATGAAAAATTCTTAATCAATCACTTTAAATTTTCACAAATCTCAACATCAATCTTTAGCTTTTTCTAGAATAATCTTCAACTCTTCCCTGTTTCTAGCGCTATTATGTAGTTGCAGGAAATGTACACTACACCCCTCATATGATTTCATTGTTGATCAACTCATTTTTTAGGTTTATATTCTTAATTTTATTGATTCACTTTTGAATGTTCTTACAAGAAAGATAAAGAATTCAAGAATGATCTCTGCTATGAACTTTCTCTCTCCTATTTACTTGTTTCTTCCTCAAAAAAGATCTTTCCCTTCTTTACAACTCGAATGACTATTTATAAGGAAATACATAGTGGATGACAGCTAATATGTCCTTTATTTTCGGATATGGTTTGCGACATTCTCGCAACCTTACAAATGTTAATTTCGCAAGATCTCTAATTTTCGCAAGACTGTCACATCTTTCTCGTGAATTTAAATGACGTCATTTATTCTATCATTTCTGAAACTGTTCTGCGACGCTATTGTGCTGTATCATTGATAATTTCACTGAGACATAATTGTTGCGAGATTCTGATCCTACAATATCAATCTCAAAAATCGATCACGGCCACGCAATTTGGCCGCATGATCCAACAAGTGTAGCCTACTCCTAACAGAGCTAGTAAATCACCGTGGTGACCACCAGCGGGCCCACTAGTACCCTAGTTGATCGAGTCCCACTAGGTGAATTCCTAAGCAATACGAACGCCAACCCTTATGGGTGTTTGCGCTGTTAAGAAACTAGCTCAAACGAGCTAAGACCGTTAAAAAAGGTCTTTAATGCATCATGACCGTCCAACTTAGCCAGCCTAGCTGGACGGCTAAGATCTTCCCTGGAATGATCAAAGAGGCGCCTACATGCACATTGGCGGCCCGACTTCCCCCTTCTCAATCGACCTGCCCACGGCAAGTTCATAGAGCAGCAAATCGTTTGCCCAAATTAAGGTAAACGCGCTTGTTTCCGAAACCCTAATTAGGGTGCGGCGGTAAGAAACTGTCGCAAATCGATCGTGTCCGTCCAACTTGGCTATCCTAATTGGACGACTTAGATCACATTTCGGACGATCAAGGAGGTGCACATAAGATCAACGTCGGCGAAACATTGTCCCCGTTCGATCGACTTACCTGTGGGAAGTCAATGAGGCAGAAAATCGCTTGATTGAGCTAGGGAGGACGCGGCTTTCCTGAAACCCTAATTCTTATTTGCAGTACTATGCTACTGTCGCAAATCGATCGTGACCACTCGTTTTCTCCAGCCAAATCGAGTGGCTTAGATATGATTTTAGATGACCCAGGAGATGTCAACACGCTCACTGGAATCTCTTCTTCACATATGGCCAATCGACCTACTCTAATCAGCGCACGACGCTTGGGTTCGATCATTTAAGATAGGGTGGCCGCGCGGCCACCAAACCCTAAATCAACGACAACTGATAGCTATCTCGAAGCCATCTCGTCCGTCCGTCTTCGCTGACTTGGCCGGACGGCTTAGATTGAGTATTAAGTGATCTATGGGGCGTGGCAATGATCACGGCCACCCCCATTCCGCAAGGAATAGTCGGCCAAGCTATGACTTGCTCGTGGGGCTGCCGATCGCCCAAAAAACCCTCGCGCTGCTTTAACAACAACCATTAACTGCCGCAAATTGTCTCGACCACTCAACTTGGCCATCCGATTTGAGCGATCCAGATCTAATTTAGATCGATCGGTAGGATTTTAGAATGGCTACCATATGCCACTCGCCTACAGGGAGCGATCGACTAAGTAATACCTCATCCTTGGAGCTACCAAACGATCGCCCAAACGTGTCCGATCACACTCTTCTTTTAAGACGATCGACTCACGACTAACTTAGACGAGCTTTAAAACAACGATGCTTCATCGACTATTTTGAGCTGCTTAAAAGCGATGCTTTACGTGCATCGAGTACATACAATATCTTATATCAGCTTCACAAACAACTTAGTTGTTTAACCTAATAGCGTCACATGATATTTTTTTCGGCAAGTCCCACGACTTGACCCACTTACTCGAGACATCAAACGTGTCACAAACTGGGGGATGCTCACTGGGGTATTGGTCTGGAGGTTTACAGCGTGCGGCGTGCAATGCGCCCATTACGAGAAAGTGTTAGGAAAAGACGGACGATCAGCAGTAATGAGAGTAGTGGGTGAAAGAGTGAATAATTTTCCCTCATAATGGAAACGTGACGATCACCACCACCTACACAACCCCACTACTTCATTACTCAATCTCCTCCACTTCCTACGAGATCAAAGGTTTGCGCTCAATGACTTGTATAAATAGGCTTTCAGCCTATTTCAACAACAACACGAACAACGCAAGTGTTAACAAAAGTATCTAGAAACCTTCAAGAGCTGATAACTTCCATTCTGCAAGCCAGTTCAACATTCTGATACAAGTCATAAACAACCACACCTTCATAATTCAACATTCTGATCTAAAACACCTTCTTCGCTTCCCTCCCTAAGATCAACCCTTCTCCTTCACTTTGTGACCGAATTGAATCTGGAACGGCCATTTCTTGGTTTAGGACAGAGTCTTACAGATTGATCTCTCGAGTATAAAGTACTCCCGTGCAGTGCATTGTTGAGGGTTTTAATTCATTTCTCATCAACACACCCAAAATTACCAAAAACAGCAGAACTAGTTTTTACCCTCAAATATATATATATATATATATGCTAATATAAGATTATGTGTACATTAAATGACTAAGAAATTAACAATACTTACTAGAAATCCAACGGTCTTATTAAGTTGGGCCATCGTAGGTGGTTCCTCTATAGGAGTTTGAACGGGAGGGTTTTTCTGGGGTGGAACTTGGACGTCGTCCGGGCGCACGACATAAGGGTGTGACCATTTCAGGTAATCAGACATGTATTCGGCATCAAATTCATCACTGTTTTCCGTAATCTCCCACTTACTAATATCTACCAAACGACGTGGTTCCCTATCCCTCCAATGTGTTGGATCAGCATTTGGGTCATACTTTACCTGCAACTTTGTGGGAGTTGAAATGCACCGAGAAAGGTCAAGAACATAAACTTGAGGAGAGGCCGTATCAAAAGGTGATAATTGCTTATATCCAAGTTTTCCGCATCACTCCTGAATAATGAGTCAACGAAGTAGTAACATCTTCAACTTTTGAGTATTCAAACTCTTGCATAACGTTAACTGAATCAGACATAGATTCAATTTCTTAAAGGTTGAATCGCACCAAACACAGATTGTTAGATCTTTTCGTGTTTGCCTGCTCTGATACCAATTGAAAAGGCGAGGGTACTATTTGAGGGTAAAAACTGATTCTGTTGTTTATGGTAAATTTGGGTGTGTTGATTAGAAACGAATTCAAACCCTAAACAAATGCACTGGACGGGAGTACTTTTGAGTTCGAGAGATCTGTAGTTGCAGGAAATCCTACACTACACCCCTCGTATTATTTTATTATTAATCAACTCATTTTAGGTTTAAACTCTTTATTTTATTGAACAATCTTTGAATATTTTTACAAGAAAAGATAAAGAAATCAAGAATGATCTATGTTCTAGACTTTCTCTCTCCTGTTTACTTGTTTCTTACTCAAAAAAGATCTCTCTCATCTTTACAACTTGAACGACTATTTATAGGGAAATACATAGTGGATGACAGCTAATCTGTCCTTTATTTTCGGATATGGCTTGCGACATTCTCGCAACCTTACAAATGTTAATTTCGCAAGATCTCTAATTTTCACAAGACTATCACATCTTTCTCATGATCCTAGATGACGTCGTTTGTTATATTCTTCCTAAAATTGTTTTGCGACGCTATTGTGCCGTGCCTTTGATAATTTCGCTGAGACATTATTGTTGCGAGATTCTGATCCTACATCTTGCCTCTTCTCATATCTTCTCTGCGAAGTAGAGAATGATGTGAGAAATGCCGCAGTTGTTCACCTCTTCATATTCTGCATTTATCACACGTATTCTTTCCTCCATTTATTTCTCGACACGTCTTTTGTAACCGTTGCTTTTTAACCGCTTATATCTTTCTGTATTAATCGTGTTTATTTTCTTGAGGAGAAATTCCCTATATATATATTCATTCCCACTCTCTTTTTCTTTCTTTTTATTTTCTCTGCAACTTCATCGTTCTTCTGCAAATTCCATTATTACAATTTTTCTTCTTTCTTCTTCAATCTTTTAAGTTCTTCTTCATCTTCATACTAGATCTTCATAGTTCGTAATTTTCTTTGAGACAATCTCCCTGCTATTATTTTTCATGGATTCATCAAGGTTAGTCTTCTCTTTTCTTCTTTATGAGTTTTGCTGAGATTGATATATTTGAAATTAATCTTGTTTATTGCCTTATTTGATGTTGTTTATGTGATTCCCATACTCTTGTTATTTCAGCAAAAGCGGCTCCAACACTTACAGTTCAGAACCCTAACATTCCCAAATCACAACATAAGGTTGTTGCACATAGAAGAAAGTCTGAGAATGAGAAGGTAGTAAGAAACACTATCTTTTTCTAATAACAATACTGTTGCCTCTGTTTCTTATCTGGATTGTAATTCTCAGGGTGATAAAGATCTTAATAAACCTCTCAAGAAATCTCTCCACCTTAAAACTGTTCCAACTTCTGTTCCCTTCCACCTACTCATTTCTTCCAAATCTCATGCGACATCTTCGCAAGATAAACCTTTATCTCCAATTCGCGAAAATGCTGCCTCTGACTACATTTCTTCAGCTGATCTTTCTATGATTGAAATCCCCCTTGTGGATCCTTCTGCAAATGAAACCTCTTCTCTTCCCATTGAGAATATTTCTCAACCTTCTATCTCTACTAGTTCTCTACCCAAATATCTTCCTCTTTCGAAAGAAATCGTGGAAGGGATACATATTGCTTTTAAAGTTTTATCTGAAATTCTGGATGATGGCAAGAAGTCTTCCACTGATCCTATCAAGTCTAATGTTTGCGAAATTCTGAGTAAGCATTTGGGTTCTGACAGAGCTGCTTCGCAGACAGCTTTAGAAAAAGAATGTAATGCTCTTCGTCTTGAAAATCAGAAGCTTCAGAATGTTTTGCTGGATCGTGAAAATCTTCGCAAGAAGAATGATGAATTGAGAGGTATGATTTTCTTATCTATGTCTTTAATTTGCCTTTTCGATGGTTTTATCCTTCCCATGTTTTATTATCCCTGAAATCCCTCTTTCGCATGTTAAGCATTGAACCAGAAACGAATAATGGAGAGATATCAATTTGAATCTGATGTTGAAGAAGCCCGTGTTGATAAAGAAATCTTGATGGATCAATATAACCAATTAGATAACCTCTATTCATATTCTCTTGATAAGATAAATAATCTTACCAATGAAAATACCCAATTAGTTCAAAGACAAGATTTATTAAGTAATGAAGTATCTCGTCTTTCTTATTCTTTAACTAAAGATAATTTAGGGATGGAAACTTTATAAGAAAGACGAGATACTTCATTACTAATTTAGGGATGGAAACTTTATCAGATGAGAATAAAACCTTATCTCAAGAGAAGCGAACTTATTTAAACAAGACGGCGATATCTTCGCAACAACTTAGTATTCTCCAAAAAGTATGTGCTGACCAAGAGCAATCTCTTCGCTCTTTGAGAAATGAACTTAAAGAAGTAACAGAGTCATCTATCGCTGAAAGAGATACACTCATTCAAGGTAGAATAACTTTAAGTGTAAAGGCGAATCAACTTAAAGAACAATATTCCAAATTAGAAGAATCTTATTCTTCTCTTGCGAAGAAAAATGTCTTTCTTATTTCTAAAGAGAAAAATCTTCAGTCTCGACTTAAAAGTTTAGTTGGAGATAAGTTTGATGATGCAATGGATCGTTGGGAGAATAGTTGTCTGTCTTTGATTCAACACCTTCTTTCACAAAAGGAAGGTAGTCATAATAGTTTGACTGCCTTAATTATCTTTTCTTTGTCATATCTCTCTGAACTCCTTATATTAATGAAATTTTGTATTCTATCTTTCGCAGAGTCTGAGAAGAATCTCCATTCTTCTATTTCTATTTTGAAGGCTAAATATTCCAAAATTCGCAAAGAAAATGCATTGCTTGTGTCTATTCTTACTGGTTCTCGCGATCGAGCGGAAAGAAGACTTGATTATCTTGCTTATTTTAAGGATATTCAAGATAGGAATCATCAGAGAGCACTTCTTCGCCAAGTTCATCTCCGGGATGAAGTCCTTGTAAATGACATTTTATTATCCAACTCTCTTCCTCCTACATAAATTGATCATTTAGAAGTATATAACAATGAAGTTCCTCGTCCTGCTGATAGTGATTATGATTACGAAAGCGGTGCAGAGGATAATTTCTTGGAAGATGAAAAAGAGGTTCCTTCTAAAGAAGTATCTGCATGTGTTAATCAGAATGAGAAAGAAATTTCTCCTGAAGAAGTAATTGATGGCGATAATCAAGATGCTAGTCATGGCGAAGATCAAAACCGAAATGAAGGAGAGGCTTGCGAGAATATTGGCGAAGAAATTTTGTCATCTCCTGCTAATGAAATTAATATTGAATCTAGAGCTCTCTATCTAGCTTTGTCTTCTTGAATTGTCTTATTTTTATCACTTTTGCGAATTACACTTTTCAACCAACTTTGGAATCAACTTTTCTTTTAATATTTTGTTGATGAGAAAGATAATGCTTCTTGTGTATTGATTCTCATACTTGCCTCTCATTATCTTTCTTGCAAAAAATAATTTGTTGCGAATACTTATAATTAATTTGTTTTATCATATGGTCTTATTTTTCCTTCCTAATTAAAGGTCTTATTATGCCACCTTTTGTCATTGCGACAAAATCGCAGGACGTCCTTGCACTTTCATGCAAAAACCCATTGATCTTGCCTTACCTTTTTCTTTTGTATTATGGCCTCTTCAGGAATGTTGTGACAATATGACAGGCCTAAATATTCTTGCGAAAATAAAGCCCCATGACATTGTCGTCTTGCGACGAAATCGCAGGACGTCTTCGCACTTTCATGTGAAAACCCATTGATCTCGTCTTATCTTTTCTTTTGTATTATTGCCTCTTCAGGATTGTTGCACAAATATGACAAGCCTTAATATCCTTGCGAATAAAAAGCCTCATGACATTTGCGTCTTAAGACACTTATCAGCTCCCTAATGGAGGGTGCCGCCCTTATCTCCCCCTGGTTGCCCCTTCAAGGAGGCGTACTTCTACCATACAAGGTTAGCTCCTCCCATCCAGTCTTAACAACAACCAGTTGTTTTCGCAGCCTCTTATCCCTTTTACCTATAGGGCTTATGGTTACGAGACTGCACCCTAAGTGGGGTTTTCTTCAGGCCGAGTGCAGTATAAGCCAAGACTTGTCAAGAATGGCAAGGACGCTTCAAACGCCCGGCACTCTTGACTCAACCGTGTACCTCGGCGCCTTGATCAGATTCTGCACTCCTTGGGAGAGTCCTTATTACCTTAGTCGCCCAACCTAAGTCATATGCTTAAGCTGAGAATCCAAGGTGCCTCTCCCGGATGGGCTTTATTGACCCCAAATCTCCATGACTCAGGTTCCGGTGGCGGTGTAGCCTTTCCCTGAGCCATGCAACAGGTACCCCCTAATATGACGTACTTTAGGTCTTACATTTGCCTCTTGCGAAATTTTATTCGCGAACTAGGGTGTACGCCATAAAGGTTCGCCCCTTTCTTTTATGTCATTGTTCTGTGATTATCTCTGCGAAAATTTCGCACATCATGATCTTGTTTTGATATGAGTAATCTTGCAATTATTCTTTCAGAATTCCATAACTTCTCAAAGCTTCTTACGGATAATATCTTTTTAAGTACAACCTGTTCCATGGTCTGTCTAATCTATGACCAACATCTCTTCCTTCTGGATCCATTAATCTATAAGCTCCTGTTCCAACTATCTCCTTAATGATGTAAGGTCCATCCCATTTTTTCGCTAATTTTCCACCATTTTCTCGCTGATATATTGGTGTTTCTCGCAGAACTAAATCTCCTGGTTGAAATTCGCGTATTTTGACACGTTTATTATATTCTCGAGCTAATCTTCGCTGATAATTCTCCATATGTTGTAAAGCTTTTTCTCTTCTTTCTTCTAATTCATCAAGTTTGTTTAAAATTAAGCCCGCACTAAGATTTTTCTCCCAAGCTTCTCTTTTTGTTGTCGGAATAACAACTTCTGTTGGTAACACCGCTTCAACTCCGTATGTTAAACAAAAAGGTGACATTCCAGTAGCTTCTCTTCTAGTTGTATTATAAGCCCATACTGCATTATGTACTTGTTCGCACCATGCTCTGTGATGTCCTTCCAATTTCTTCTTTAATATATCTGCAATTGTTTTTTTGTTGCTTCTACTTGCCCATTAGCTTGTGGATACAAAGGAGTTACTTTCCACATTTTATCTTGAATGCATTAAGTAACATTTCTATATTCTGCCCTCAAACTGTTTCCCATTATCAGATACCAACTGTGCAGGAATTCCAAATCTGCAAATGATATTTTCGAATATGAATGTAAAGATATCTTTGTCGCGAATATGTTGTACTGCCTTCACTTCTGTCCATTTTGTGAAATAATCTGTTGCGACTATTAAGTATCTTCTTTGTCCAGTTCCTGGTAAAAATGGCCCCACAATATCTAAGCCCCATTTTCCAAAGGCCACACTGGTTGAAGATGACAATGGTGCTCCTGGTGCATGTATTTTCTTTCCATGCCGCTGACAATCTTCGCAACGTCTTGATATTTGTTTTGCATCTTCATGCATGTATGGCCAGTAATAACCTTGCATTTTTGCTCTATGTGCCAAAGATCTTCCTCCACTATGATTGCCAGCATCCCACTATGTAACATTTTCAGCACCTTTTCTCCTTCCTCTCGTGTCAAACATCTGAGTGATGGTCCACTAAAGGATTTTCGGTATAGCAACCCATCTCTTAATTCATAATTCGTTGCTCGGCTTTTCTTGTGTGTTTCCAATCTATTTCTTGGTGTTTCTCCTTTCGCCAAATATGCATGAAGTTCCATTCTCCAGTCTGCGACATTGTTTATTTGTTCTTCTTTTTCATTATCTATTATCATCACATCCACATCTTCCTCTTCTTTATTGATTGATGGTGACAGAAGTGTTTGTATTTTTATGCATCTCGCAGTTGGATCTGTCATCATGCTTGAGATGAAAGCAAAAGCGTCTGCGAGTCTATTATCCTTTCTTGAAATGTGCCTCCATTTTATTTTGGGATTTTCGCTGATAATTCTTCAACCAGCTTCTTGTATTTCTTCAAGGATGGTTCATTTGTAGTATACTCTCCTTTTTTGGCGAATAACTAGCGAATCACTAGTGATCATTTTCTAGTTTCATTTCTATTGCGAATTTTAAGGCATGTATCACAGCTTCATATTCTGTTTCATTATTAGTGGATGCAAATTCCAATCTGAATGAAAAAGCCATCTTTATTCCTTCTGGCGAAATTAAAACAATTCCAACTCCATTTCCTTCTCCATTTGATGATCCATCTACCAATATTTCCCATCTATTTGGTTCTGTTAATAAATCTTTTGGATCTCCATGCTCTTCTTCTACATCCATCATTTCTTCTACTGCTTCATCTTCTTCTAAAGGAAATTCTGCCAAGAAATCCGCAACAACTTGTGATTTTGGTGAAGACAAAATTTCATATTTAATATCAAAGTGGCCTACTTGTGCATTCCATCTCTCCACCCTTCCTGATCTTTTAGAATTCTTCATCACTGATTCAATTGGTACTTTTGTTAATACCTTTATCTTGTGTGCTTGAAAGTATATGCGGAGCTTAAATGATGCATAAACTAATGCTAAGATTAACTTTTCAATCTTTGAGTAATTCTTCTCAGCAGTATTAAAAGTTTTGCTAATGTAATAAATGGGTTTCTCCACTCCTGCGTCTACTCGCAATAACACAACACTTAATGCATGCGACGTTGTCGCAAGGTAGATCAATAATTCTTCTCCTGGTTCTGCTTTTTGTAAAATAGTTGTATTCATAAGATGTTCTTTGATTCCTTGAAAAGCCTTTTCACATTCATCACTCCATTTAAATTTTGCACCCTTCTTGAGTATATCGAAAAAATATTTGCATTTGTCTGATGATCGCGAAATGAATCTCCCCAGCGAAGCTAGAAGCCCATTCAACTTCTGTACATCTTTTATTGTTGCTTGTTGGCATGTCACGAACTGCTTGCACTTTTTCTGGATCAACCTGTATTCCTTCCTTTGATACAATGTAGCCTAAAATTTTCCCGATGCAACTCCAATAGTACACTTCTCAGGATTCAATTTAATGTTATACTGCCGCATTTGTTCAAAAATCTCCCTCAATCTTGTACATGGTCTTTAGCTTCTTTACTCTTTACTAACATGTCATCCACGTATACTTCTAATGTTTGTGTATCCATTTTGCGAACACCTTCTCTACCATTCTTTGGTATGTCGCTCCCGCATTTCGCAAACCAAATGGCATTTTCGTGTAACAATATAAACCTCTAGGGGCAAAGAAAGCAGTATGTTCTTGATCTTCTTCAGCGAGAGGGATTTGGTTATACCCTTTGTACCATCTAAAGATGATACCCTATCATTTCCCGCTGCGGATTCCACCATTTGAGGAATATCTGGTAACGGAAAACTATCTTTGGGGCAAGCTTTGTTTAAATCAGTGAAATCTATGCAAATCCTGATTCCTTTGTTTTTCTTTGGGACAATGACCATATTCGCTATCCATTCTGGGTATTTAGCTTCTCTTATATTCCTGCATCAAGCATTTTCTGCGTTCTTCTGTATTTGGGAATGGTAAGTTGTTGCAATTTTCTTATTCTCTGTTTAAATGGTCTCATATTTTTGTTAATCTCCACTTGTGACATGCAAATTGATGGATCTATTCCTGGTATCTCATCCATGCGTCCTGTGAAAACATGTTTATATTCTCACAACAAGTTAACAGTTCTTTCTTCTTCTTCCTTATCTCCATTTTGGTTCCATTCTCAATATGAGGTTCCTCTATAGTCCCAACGTTTACTTCTTTTGTTGGTTCTGCGGCAGTGTACTGGGTTTTGGTTCTCCTATTGGTGTTGGTTCTTTTATTGTTTTCATAGCTCTTCTCCTTCTTCCGAATTTCGCTAGGTATTCCTTTACCCTTTTTTTCCCTTATCATATATACTCTAATTCTTCTCTTTCTTTGTTTCCTTTGCCAATTTTCTGCGAAATTGTTTCTTTTTTTGCTTGTCCTTCATAATGCTTTACTTCAATCTGATGACATAATTTCTCATTGTCAACATCTCCTCTGATTTCACTTATTCCATTGGAGTGGGGAATTTAATACATTGATGCACGTTGATACCACAACTTTTCGCATGTATCCATGATCTTCCTAATAACATATTATATGGTGATTCCATATCCACTACGCACAATGTTACATGTGTTTCGATTTCTCTCTCAGTGGAATTCGTACCACTAATCTCTCCTTTAGGTTTGTTGTGGATTTTCCGAAGCCGTGAACACATATGTTGAACTGGACATTTTTTCATCTTTAAAATCCCATTCCCTGAAATGCGTGATAAATATTATATCACTGAACTTCCTGTATCGATTAAGTTCTGTTCAACATCCATTCTCCTGTGGATTTTTTGTTGTCTCCTTCTTTTTCGTGTATAGGCCTGTGATGACCACGAATATGTTGGTTCAAATTTTCTTTTGGTATTTCTTCCGCCATGAATGCAATTTTTCTTTTCCCAATATTTCAAGGGTGTGTTTTTTCTAACTACCCCTACCGCCATAACTTTCCTTCCTTCAAAATTCGTTTATGTATTCTCCTTTGTTTTTCATTTCATGGAATTCATTAATCATCGTTTTTGTTATCATATTACACTCCAATCTTTTGCCATTTTCATTAGTTCTATTCATCTTTCTTCTAACTGATTCACTGATTTATTTAATCACTTTCTTGACTTGAATATTCTCAATCAACAATCTTCAACTTTCGATCTTCAATCTCCCTGTTTCTAGCGCCATTATGTAGTTGCAGGAAATCCTACACTACACCCCTCGTATGATTTTATTATTAATCAACTCATTTTAGGTTTAAACTCTTTATTTTATTGAACAATCTTTGAATATTTTTACAAGAAAAGATAAAGAAATCAAGAATGATCTCTGTTCTAGACTTTCTCTCTCATGTTTACTCGTTTCTTACTCAAAAATGATCTCTCTCATCTTTACAACTTGAACGACTATTTATAGGGAAATACATAGTGGATGACAGCTAATCTGTCCTTTATTTTCGGATATGGCTTGCGACATTCTCGCAACCTTACAAATGTTAATTTCGCAAGCTCTCTAATTTTTGCAGGACTATCACATCTTTCTCATGATCCTAGCTGACGTCATTTGTTATATTCTTCCTGAAATTGTTCTGCGACGCTATTGTGCTGTGCCTTTGATAATTTCGCTGAGACATTATTGTTGCGAGATTCTTATCCTACAAGATCAATCTGTAAGACTCTGGCCTAAACCAAGAAATGGTTGTTCCGGATTCAATTCGGTCACAAGGTGAAGGAAAAGGGTTGATCTTAGAGAGGGAAGCGAAGAAGGTGTTTGAGATCAGAGTGTTGAACTATGAAAATGTGGCTATTTATGACTTGCGTGTCAGAAACTGGTTTCTGGATACTTGTGTCGATAACTTGTGTTCTTCTTGAAATAAATTGAAAATCTATTTATACAAGTCATTGAGCGCACCCTGATCTCTTAGGAAGTGGAGGAAGTTGAGTATGGGAGAAGTGGGTTTGTTCGGAAGGTAGTGATCATCGTGTTTCCGTTATGAGGGGAGACTGATCACACGTTCGCCCACTACTCATTAATCATCCGCCTTTCCTGACACTTTCTCGTAATGGGCGCGTCGCACGCCGCACGCTGTAAACCGCCATACCAATACCCCAGTAAGTATCCCCCAGTTTGTGACGTGTTTGATGTCTCGAATGAGTGGGTCAAGTCGCGGGACTTGCCGCGGAGAGAATAGCATATGACTCTATTAAGTGAAACAACTAAGTTGTTTATAATGCCAAAATATGTATCTGATGCATGTGAAACATCGCTTTTAAGCAGCTCAAACTAATCGATGTGTATGAAGCATCGTTGTTTTGGATCTTAATTGAATAAGTCGCGGATAAGCGTATTAAAGGAGGAAGCATGGTCGACCACCTTTGGGTGATCGTTTGGTGTCTCTAGGGACAAGCCATTACTTGGCCGATCGCTGCTCGTGGAGGAGGGATGACCGATGATGGCCATATTAATTTGTTGGTTTGCCGGAAATAAATATATGTCGTCCAACCAGGCTAGCAAAGTTGGGTGGAAGAGATGAATTGCGGGAGTTATATGTTGCCGCTGATGTAATTCAGGGTTTGAAAGATGTGTGGCCCACTCCTCTTTGGACGTGCGTTTCGAGGCATTGAGCCTTAGGTCGAACAGGTCGATCGACCATGTGTGAAGGTGGCTTACTGGTGTGCACGTTGATATCTTATGGACCATCTAGAATTAGATCTAACCCATTCAAATAGGCCGACGAACACGGATGGTCATGATCGATTTGTGGCAGTGACATGCGGTCGCAAAAGCCAATTAGGGTTTCAAAGTTGTGCTTTCATACTACTTTGGGTGAACAATCCTATGCGTTCCAAGCTTGCTATGGGCAAGTCAATCGACCAACGATGGAGTTGGGTCGACGGTGAACACGTTACCATCTCGTTGGCTCCCTGAAATTGGATCTAGGCCGTCCAACTAGGCCGACGAAAATAGACAACCGTGATTTATTTTCGGCAGTAGTGTGTTGCCGCAAACGTAATTTTAGGGTTTTTAAAACAGCGCGTTCACCCTACTTTGGGTGAACGATTCGATACATTCTCGGCTTGCCGTGAGCAAGTTGATCAACCATGGGTGTAGCTGGGTCGCCGGTGGACACGCCAGCACTTATTTGCTCGCTCAAGATGCGATCTAAGCCGTCCAACTAGGCTGGCTAAGTTGGACGGTCGTGATGCGTTTTGAGACCGTCTTTGCCAGTCTCAATTCGTTTGAGCAGCGTGAACGCCCATGTTTAGGTAAGCGATTGAGCACTTTATAGGTTTACCGCATGCAAGTCGGTCGACTAGAGCACTAGTGGGCCCGCTGATGATCATGCTTGCGCTTCCTTAACTGTTTGTAGGAGGATCCAAGCCTTCCAATCAGGTTGGCAAAGTTGGACGTTCGTGATGCTTCTAAGACCGTTTTGAACAGTCTATCTCGTTTGAGCTTTCTTTCGACACCGTGATCATTCACACTCGGGGTTCGCGTTTGATAACGCTGGGATGTGTCTAGGCATGGTCCAATCAGTTGGAGAGTTGGTGGGCCCGCCAACGGTCATCATGATAGTTTTCTATTTCCGCCAGGGTTTCGTTAGGCTTGTTAAATTGTGCGGCCAAATTGCGTGGCTGTGATCGTTTCTGAGACTGGTATGGACAGTCTAGATTTCCCTTAAGGGAATTAAACATGTTCGATCGAGCTGTACTTTAATTAGAAGTGCGTCGATACGAGACTCTCTTTGTTAGAGAGTGATGTAGCCTGTGTGGGTATTTCATGCAGATCTCAATATTGGCACTTCGGGAGATTCATGCTACTCTGCTGAGAGTGAACACTTAATCGTCATGTCATGTCATGTCATGTCATGTCATGTCAATGATGAGAGTTCGGATGAGAACGTAGCACGGAAAATACTAGGAAAATCATACATTAACTAATAATGCTAACCGAATTCACAGAATATTTGGGATTGTTGTTGCACGTACCATTCTGAGTGAATTTCATGTATATGTACTGAATTGTTCAATACATGTGTAAATAAAGAGGTTTGAGCACTCGTTACTTTCAAGTGGCCTTTATTTATTTGCAGGATCATAGCGCTAAATATAGGGTTTTACGATTTTGACCCCGAACTAAAAACCACCATCAACATTAAGTCCCCTGCTTAGCACATAACAGTGGCATTCTTGCGGGGTAAGCACTAAATGGTGACAGACAAAGAAATTCACAAGACGAGGTCGATGCATATTACCAGGATAGAGGCTTGGCTTGGTTCTTGAGTAAAGCACGTTTCCTTTGCACGTCGGTTACCATTAGATAGATAAGTATCTACTCTATTGTTATCCCGTATCCGGAGCCTTTATACACGGCAAGCAGAGACTCCTTTTCTTCGCGGGATCTAGCTGATTTGCGGAATATAAAGAAGATGCTGAGCCTTTCTCCCATCGCAAAATTTCTTTTCTTCTTCGTTCCAGGTATTGCTCCATGTTCATTATGTAGTTTGGTTTTTGATTGATAATAACGATTTTTATTTACCAGCCACCAGTATGATCATAACGTCCCTTTTTGCAGTGAATGATGGGAACTGCTGGTGATGGTTACTCTTTTACTTCTCCAGAGAAGAGCTTTGAAGTCGACAAACCCGAGGCTAGTGCGCTTGAGGAGGTGATCGTCAAAATACATACTCCGTTTCGTGAAGCCGGTCATACTATACAGGGTATGTCTCTTCTGCAACTACGTTTCGTTCGGGAGCGTGCTCAGGCTTTCTTGACTTCGGTCGGCATGGAGGAAGAATGGAGGCGCAGCGAAGCGTCTCAGCTGCCGAGCGCGAGAGCTGAAATATTTGCGGCTCGGCTAAAGCGGCGAAGGATCGAGCATGAGCGTCCTTCCTGGGAAAACAAGTATGATTACCCTGTTTGTAACGGAATCATCATCCTCGATTCTGACATGGACGAACCAGAGTATCCTCAGAAGGCTGTTGGGGAAGTTCCTGAAGGAGAAATTGAAGTATCTTTCGTAGAAAGTGTTGGATCAACCGCCGGAGAAAATACTGAAATGTCTGCTGAAGAGATCATGGTAGCGGCATCCGGAAAAGATGTCGAAAAAGCTTCTAAGGATGATGTCGGTGTGTTAGTGCATTGATCGATCGAACTCGCATGCATTGCTATATCAAGCATGTTTGTCAATGTTAGTGATCAAAACTATAAGTCTTGATTTCTAGCCTACATAGATAAAGGTCTCGGACTATGATATAAAGTGTAGTTGAGCTCAAGACTCCATGGAAATCATCATACAAGACGAAGGACTACTCAAGGAACTGGTGGATCTTCATATACTAAAAGGTATGTGGAGACTTGAACTTATCTGTCACTCAAAAGTCTATCTATTTTATCTCCTACTCTTGAGACAAAAGTCGTTTTGATACATAGACTTTCATTATGCACATTTGCTATTTCGAGCCGAGTTTATCTCGCCTATCTATTTCTCAAAATATGTGTTGGTAAGCTTTCGCTTTAGCCGAATTCATCTTTACCTAGTGATGAAAGTCATGTTATGTTTCAATCACTTTGAAAATTGCTCTGACGAAAAATGGTCTGTGAATAACGGCTATATGCGTCCTCTGAGAATGTTTCAATGATTGAAATGAGAGTTTAGATTGCATAACCATTGGTAGGATATAAGCATTGTTGTGGAAACACATATATGTATAAGTCATTATTCCTTGAACTAAAGTTTGCGAACTTTGTTGATCAAGAGAAATGGAAGTGGCGTGAGCTAAGTCCGCGAACTGGCGGAAGTTCTCGACCCGAGAATTTCTGCTGGATTTTGTGAACTCCTTCCATGAGCTTAAGTCCGTGAACCCAGTCCGCGAACTTGAGCAGGTTATATCTAAAGTCGGTTGTTCTTGAACTAATGTTTAAATAAACTAAGGAATGCTTTTGCAAAACGTGGCTATAAAGTTCATGAAACGATTCGAGTGAATCAAACCTATTTTGCTTCGATTGTGTCTTGTGTAGTTACATAAGATTTAAGAAATTGAACAACTCTCTAACTAGTTCATTTGAGTCATTTGAACTAGTTATGGTGAACAAGAACATGGTTGATATGAAAGTAATCATATGGCTAACCATTTGGTTGACTTGTTGAACCCAAAAATTTTAATGTTTGGGTTCGGTTCATAAACCCAAAATTGGACATTTCATTTGTGTGTGACAAGCTAAGTTTTCGATCTAACGGTTGAGAGATATTAGCTTGAATCTAATCAGGTTTTCATCTAACTGTGAATATTGAATGCTTTGTTACTAAGCTAACATTGATTGCAAACCCTGATTTGAAAGTTTATATAAGGGAGAACTCTAGCAACTAGGAAACCTAATCCCCACACCTTATGTGTGATACTAGTTGCATAACTAGAGTCGATTCTCCTTTAACCTTTGGTTTCTTCTTCTAAACCAGGTTAACGAATTAAAGACTTCATTGGGATTGTGAAGCCAGACCGATACTACTTTTCTTGTAGTTGTGTGATCTGATCTTGCATGTTCTATCGTACGAGTACAATTGTAATAATTGGTTTGAGATTTTATATCTCCGATAGGCAAGATAAAAATTAATCACAAAAAAACTTCGTCTCATCGTTTGTGATTCCACAATATTTTTTTTCGCTGCATCGATTAAGATTATTGTGAGGTGATTGATAATACTAAGCTTTTCTTCGGGAATATAAGTTTGGTATTATTTATTGGTTCCTGTTCACCTTGATTTATCAAAAGACGGAACAAAACTCGTAGGTATATTCGAGGGAGACGAATTTATCTATTACCGTAGACTTTTTTGTATGATACAGATTTGTTTATTAAAGTCTTCGACTTTGGGTCGTAGCAACTATTAGTTGTGGGTGAGATTAGCTAAGGGAATCAAATGCGCAGTATCCTACTGGGATCAGAGAAGTAAGAGCATAACTGTACCTTGGATCATTGTGAGATTGATTGGGGTTCAAATACAGTCCAGACCGAAGTTAATTTGGAGTAGGCTAGTGTCTGTAGCGGCTTAATACAGTGTGTGTTCAATCTGGACTAGGTCCCGGGGTTTTGCATTTGCGGCTTCCTCGTTAAAAAAATTCTGGTGTCTGTGTTATTTTTTTTCCGCATTATATTTTGTTATATAATTGAAATATCACAGGTTGTGCGTTGTTCAATCAATTAGAATATCCGACCTTTTGGTTGTTGATTTAAATTGATTGACACTAGGATATTGGTCTTTGGTACCATCCAAGTTATCTCTCTAGTATTTGATAAAGACTCGCAGATTTCTATTTGCTTGAGTATATATCAAATCGATTGATTGAGATATAAACTCTTTGATATACTTTTAATCTAGATTGAGTCTGACTGTCTAGTTGATTCTCTAGAAAGTATATTGGAGTTTGTCCATACATATTGCTAAGCGAAATATTGGGTGTGGTTGTTAGACCCCCGCTTTTTCAATTGATATCAGAGAAGGCAAACACGTGTAAGACCTTACAAGCCTATGTTTGTGGCAATCTGAGTCTGTGGACAGAATCTCTTCTACGCATACCAAGATGTCTTCTAAAGCTTTTAACTATGCCAAATGTATTGGGAATACCTCAAAGGATTACTCCTTAGCTGATTCTTCCGAATCCCGAGGTAAGAATATTGTTTCATCCTGTGATGACATATATCTCTCCGATGAGACATTGAGCACTATGGGAAAAGCTGAAATGAAGCTCAACAGAATCTCAAAAAACACTGCTGAGATTATTGATTTTCAGGATCATGATCAGCTTATTGATGAATTTGACAAGTCTCTTGATCGAGAACATGAACTCTACGACATCATTGAGTCTTTCTCAAAGAATATTGAAAAACTTCTCCAAGAAACTACTCAACAACGTGAAAAGATTAGTGTTCTTGAAGATATTGTTAAAGAAGACTCAATTAGAGAGAAACGTTTGGTCGAGACTCATTCATCAGATCTTAACAAAATTCGTGTTGAAAAAGAGAAACTAGAAGCATCTCTTACTTTAGCTCATGAACAGTGTAAATCTTTGGAAAAGGAAAACTCTGTCTTAAAGAGATATTTTTCTGTACGTACTAACTCTCATGAGTTACAGTACATGACGAAATGTTCTCCAGAAGAAGATCGTGTCAAGAAAAGTTTGCATAACTTACAATCTTCTCACATCGCTATGAAGCTAAATCAGGTGCCAATTGTTGCTTCTCCTCCACGAACATGTACCTTATGTGGGAAAAAGAATCACTATGCTATCCATTGTTTTTCCAGAAAGAAACAAATTTCTAAACTTCATAATTTTCTTCTTTACACTGTCAATGGGATAAATAGTCCGTCGACTACTGCAGTAAATCGCATGCCCACAGAAAACCAGAAGTTTTATAAATATGATCTCTTTCCTAGAAATCATCACAAAGTTCAAATGCATTCTAGTCGTATAAATTCTTGTGCTGCCGTTAAAAGCATTCCATGTGTTTATAAGACTGTTTCTGGTAAATCCAAGTCTAGAAAATGGATTCCTATCCATTCTGATCCTATTGAACCAATTGCAAGAGGTCCTAGATTTAGTCCTCAGAAAAAGCCTTCTGACGGATATGTTAAACACATCGTGGCTTACTCTTCTGAGATGAAAGACAACCGAAGAAAGGCGAAGAACACGAAGATCAAACTGTCAGATGATATATACAACTCCTTTCTCGATGACCACAGTGGAACTAAATTCCACTCTACCACCTGACTCCTGGTATTCTTTTCCTTGTTTCTAACTTGAGAGGTGCAAGGAAATTTATTGAGAAATGCTCAAGTATGTTTTATATTATTTCAGTTTCGGTTTTTGTGCAAGTTTTCTTTTGTGCTAAAAGTCCACAAACGTCCGCGTCCTCCTCTTGAGAATTCTTAAGGTTTCCATAAACAAGATGAAAAAGCGGGGGTCTAACAACACCATCTAATATTTCGCTTAGCAATTTGTATGGACTAACTCCGAACACTTTCTAGAAAATCAACTAGACAGTCAGACTCAATCTAGGTAAAAGTATCTCAAGGATTTAATATATCTCTCTTGTTTTGATTCACTCAAGCTAATAGAAATCAGCGAGTCTATAATCAAACACAAGGAATAACTTGGACGGTACCAAAGACCAATGTACAAGGATCAATCAATATCAATCAACAACCAAAGGTCGGATTTCCAATTGATTGATTCAAACGCACAACCTGTATTATTTCAATTATATAAACAAATATAATGCGGAAATAGAAATAACACAGGCACCAGAATTTTGTTAACGAGGAAACCGCAAATACAGAAAAACCTCGGGACCTAGTCCAGATTGAATACACACTGTATTAAGCCGCTACAGACACTAGCCTACTCCAAGCTAACTTCGGACTGGACTATAGCTGAACCCCAATCAGTATCCCACTGATCCAAGGTACAGTTGTACTCCCTACTCCTATGATCCCAGCAGGATACTGCGCACTTGATTCCCTTAGCTGATCTCACCCACAACTAAGAGTTGCTACAACCCAAAATCGCAGGCTTTAACAATAAACAAATCTGTCTCACACAGACAAGTTTATCAAATGATCAATCTGTCTCCCACAGAAAAACCCTAAAAGTTTTTGTTCCGTCTTTTAATAATAATCAAGGTGAACAGGAACCAATTGATAATACGGTCTTATATTCCCGAAGAACAGCCTAGATTAATCAATCACCTCACAACAATCTTAATCGTATGGTAACGAAACAAGATGTCGTGGAATCACAAACGATGAGATGAAGGTGTTTCTGATTACTTTTTATATCTTTCCTATCGGAGAACTCTCACGATCTCAAGCCAATCAATATGATTGTACTGTTACGATAGAAGATGCAAGATCAGATCACACAACTACGATAAAAGTAGTATCGGTCTGGTTTCACAATCCCAGTGAACTATTTAAGTCGTTAACCCGGTTTTAGAAGAACAAAACCAAAGGTTAAAGGAGAAACGACTCTAGCACGTAAACTAGTATCACACGTAAGGTGTGGGGATTAGTTTTGCACAATACTAGATGTCTCTTTTATATAGCCTTTCAAATCAAGGTTTTGCCTTAGTTACAAAGCAATCAATATTCACCATTAGATAAAAACCTGATTTAGATTCAAGCTAATATTTCTCAACCGTTAGATCGAAAACTTATCTTGTCATACACAAATGACTGTACGCTTCTAGGTTTAAACCGCACCTAACATGTACATTGTTGGTTCAACAATAGTCTACCCAAAGAGGTTAACCATATGAGCGTTTCATACCAACCATGTTCTTCTTCGCCATAACTAGTTCAATTGACTCAAATGAACTAGTTAAGAGAGTTGTTCAATTGCAAGGAAATCTTATGTAACTACACAAGACACAATTCAAGCAAAGATGATTTGATTCACTCGAATCGGTTCATGAACTTTAATAGCCATGGTTTGCAAATGCATTCCTTAGTATTTTAAGATTAAGTTCAGAAATCATCTTTAGATATATAACCTTCTCAAGTTCGCAGACTAGGTTCGCGGACTTAAGACACCAGATAGAGTTTACAAACTCCAGCAGAAATTCTCGGGTTCGAGAACTATGCCGGTTCGCGGACTGGGTTCGCGGACTTGGCTCACGCAAGTAGTTTGTCAACTCCAGCAGAAATTCTCGGGTTTGAGAACTTCGGCAGTTCGCGGACTTGGCACTTGCCATACTTCCGGTTCTCTTGATCAACAAAGGTCGAAAACTTCGGTTCAAGGAATCCATTGGTTATGTAATCTAAACTGTCATTCCAATCATTGAAACATTCTTAGAGGACGTTATATAGTTGTCACACTATTTCTCGTCAAAGCAATTTTCAAAGTGATTGAAACACTCATGACTTTCGTCACTAGGTAAAGATAAACTTGGTCGAAGCGAAAAGCTTACCAACATTTATTTCGAGATATAGATAGGCGAGGTATACTCTGCTCGAAATACCAAATGTGTATGATCTAGTCTACATATATAGCATACGACTTTTGTCTCAAAGAGTAGGAGATAGAATATATAGACTTTTGAGTGACAAATAAGTTCAAGTCTCCACATACCTTTTTGTCGAGAAGTTCCACCGGTTCCTTGAGTAGATCTTCTTCTTGTATGATGAATCGCCATGAATTCCTTGAGCTCAACTAAACTTACTATCCTAGTCCGAGACTTAGATATTAGAGACTAGACATCAAGACTTATAGTTTTGATCACTAACATTGACAAACATGCTTGAGATAGCAACGCATGCGAGTTTGACCGAGCAGTGCTTTAATAATCTCCCCCTTTGTCAATTTTAGTGACAAAACTATCAATACATATGGAATACAAAAAAGATAATGAAACTTTAGTATCTCCTATTCCACATGTCTAATCTTCAACATTCCTCGAAATTTTCGTCACTTCCAAGTACTCCAATGATCCCAAAGGTTGTAAGTTTAGCATCACCGTTGTGGAAGATCCGTAGCTATAACAATGAGAAAGCATCGGTCTCGATCATTGTTATACAATGTCATAGTATTATTACATAGTGTCAAAGTCCAATTGTATCACAACTTCAACAATAATACTATGTTGATATGTATCACTCCCCCTTAGTCAATACTCCATTTCACATGAAAACCACTCCCCCTTACACAATGATCCGAAAACCAAATGTATTTGTAGTGTGAACTACATATTAATTCTCCCCTTTTTTGTCAATAAAATTGGCAAAGGTACAAGAACGGGATCATAATGAAATTTCCGTAAGAGACATTTGATGATTGAGAGAAAGAAACACACATCATCTTATTTAGATGCAATCATATAGCCGAAGCTAACAACATTCATCAAGGAGTTTAAATATACAAGATAACCCCTCTAAAATTCCACAGCCTCACACCCCTCAAGATATGACCATTAAGCACAAGTTCAAAAGAACTCTACCCCATTTGATGACATTCCCAAGGGAACAACAAAGAACGACCTTAATTTCAAGAGAAACGAAGGATTTTATTGGACACCAAAACCATGAGAATGATTTTTATATCCAAGACTCAATCAAATTATTCATAAGTAAACCCATGAATAATCTAATCGGAATACATAATCAAATTAAACACAAAAGTGATCAATTTAATTCATTGTGCTCAAAATAAGTAAACTTACGGAGCAACGACTAAGTTAACCATACAAGAGAGTAATTGGATTAATCGTTCATGTACTCAACACAAGAGAACTTGTGGAGTAATAACTAAATAACCAAGAAGATGATTAATTAAGTTCTAAATTCTCAACATAACGTACCTTACGGAACAACCAACAAAGCTAATCAAGAATAATCAACTTAGTTGTATCGTGCTCAACATAACACACATCACGGTTCCTCACAGTAATACAAAAAGATGGATCAATGAAGATCTATATCGTGGAATACACAAGGATTCATTCTTTTGCACAAGCATATACAATAGCAATAATCCTTGGATACAAAAGATTTTTTAACCTATCTTTCGTCAAGGGTTGACAATATAGACTTAACTTTTGTATATGTCAAAAGTCTATTTATTCTTAAACCAATACGTGAATACCAATCGTGAACGACTTTACTTTTGAAAAAAATATGGGACAACAAAGTTCACGGACGTAAACACAAATATCCCATAACAAGTTGCAATATAACAAAATCAAAAATATTGCAAAACATCATCCTCCAAATAATTTTAGAATTTTAAACCAAAAAACCTAAAAACAAGAAGATGAAAATAATAGCTATGTGTAGTCACAATCATCGCTATTCAAAGCACTAGTTATTCTTCTAACTAAGCCAAAAAGAAGACATACTAGGAAACTCAAAATTAGAGTCTTATGCCAGAACCAGACATTAACAACATCAGATGGACGGTTCTGGAGGTTTGTGATTATCGAGCTTATGAGTGATAGCAACCTCTGCAACCTTTGAGGGAATATCCTTTTCGGGAGGCTCCTTAACACGATTCTTCATGAGAGCAAGATTACAGTTAACATTTTTCAACTCAGTTGTTACAGCATTAAGACACTTTATAGTCCCTACAAGTTGCCGAGCATCAACAACCACCTTAGTTGGAATCTTCTCCCCAATATCTGAGTAGGAAATAGGAGATTGAGGAAATGATCTTTCAACTTCAACAAGAGTTCCCTTCTCTTTATCAAACTCAAAATATATATCGTTGTCAACGAAGTCTTCAGGCAAATCCCACGAACAAGAAGAAGACGCCATTGAGAAACCTAGAGTGGAATTATTCTACTCAATCGGAATGGTATATAAACGATTTGTGAGAATTAGGGTTTATAAGATATGTATATGAGACAAATCCCAAAACCGTGCATGTACCCTTACGAGAGCCCGTAACAAAACTTGAAGTTTTTGAAGGTCAAGAAGAAAAACAAGATAAAATAACAAAAAACTTAAAAAAAATGATAAAATACTCATGTAAAAGTATGTGACTGATTATCCATCTAAGAACGATAAGGAAATTAGATAGCTAATCAGAGTTACTTTACAAAGAGTATACCTATTCAATTATCACACAACTAGGATTTTTGGTGGGTGAGATATCAACCTTGTGATTAATATGCACAAGTATGAGCATTCATCTCATTAAATGAACGTTGTTTTTGTTTAGCCTTCCTTCTTTGATTATCACTCAGTCCAGAAAAATAAGACATAGCTTGTTCAGCATATCCTTCTGAAGGCTTTCTCTGAGGAATAAATGTAGGACCTCTTGCAATTGGTTCAAGGGGATAGGAATAGATGGGAATCCATTTTCTAGATTTAGATTTACCAAAAACATTCTTATAAATACAGGGAATACTTTCATCAGAATTATGAGAGTTTATTCGATTAGAATGTACATGTGCCCTGTGATGACTTCTAGAAAGAAAATCATGTTTATAAGGTTCTTGTTTTTCTGTGGGTATTCGATTCACTGCGGTATTCGACTGACTGTTTGTTCCATTGACAGAGGATAGAATAAAATTACGAAGTTTAGAAATATGTTTCTTTCTGGCAAAACAATGGATAACATAGTGATTATTTTTCCTACATAAGGTACAAGTTCGTGGAGGAGAAGCAACAACTGGTGATTGTTTAAACTTCATAGCCATCGGAGAAGATTGTAAGTTATGAACATTTTCCTTGACACAATCTTCATTTGGAGAAAATTTCATTATGTACATTAATTCATAAGAATTAGTTCGTGCAGAAGAATTTTTTCTTAAGACAGCGTTTTCCTTTTCCAAGGATTTGCACTGTCCATGGGCTAGAACAAGTGATGCTTCAAGTTTCTCTTTCTCAACACGAAGTCTGTCAAGATCGGATGAATGAGTCTTGATCAAACATTTTTCTCTAATTGAGCCTTCTTTGATAAGCTTTTCAAGATCACCAATATTTTCATGTTGTAGATTATTCTCTTGAAGAAGTTTCTCAATATCCTTAGAGAATGACTCTATGATGTTACAGAGTACATGTTCACGATCAATATACTTTTCAAATTCATCAATGATCTGTTCATGATTCTGAAGATCAACAAACACAGTTGAATTTTTGCAATTCTGGAGAGATCCATTTCAGCTTTTGCCAATGTGTCCAATGTCTCATTGGAGGAAGAGTGGCCAACACAAGATGGGACAATCTTCCTACCTCGGGATTCGGAAGAATCAACTAAGGAGTAATCCTTTGAGGTATTTCCGAGACACTTGACAGAGTTGAAAGCTTTAGGAGGCATTTTGGTATGCGTACGAGATTTCGTCCTGAGACTCAGATTGCTACAAACACAGACTTGTAAGGTTTTAAACGTGTTTGCATGCTCTAATACCAATTGAAAAAGCGGGGGTCTAACAAATCCACCCAATATTTCGCTTAGAAATCTGTATGGACTAACTCCGAAACACTTTCTAGAGAATCAACTAGACAGTCAGACTCAATCTAGGTAAAAGTATCTCAAGGAGTTAATATCTCTCTCTTGTTTTGATTCACTCAAGCTAATAGAAATCATCGAGTTTATAATCAAACACAAGGAATAACTTGGACGGTACCAAGGACCAATGTCCAAGGATCAATAAATATCAATCAACAACCAAAAGTCGGATTTCCAATTGATTGGTTCAAATGCACAACCTGTATTATTTCAATTATATAAACAAATATAATGCGGAAATAGAATTAACACAGACACCAGAATTTTGTTAACGAGGAAACCGAAAATGCAGAAAAACCCCGGTACCTAGTCCAGATTGAATATACATTGTATTAAGCCGCTACAGACACTAGCCTACTCCAAGCTAACTTCGGACTGGACTATAGTTGAATCCCAATCAGTCTCCCACTGATCCAAGGTATAGTTGTACTCCCTACACCTCTGATCTCAGCAGGATACTGCGCACTTGATTCTCTTAGCTGATCTCACCCACAACTAAGAGTTGGTACGACCCAAAATCGCAGGCTTTAACAATAAACAAATCTGTCTCACACAGACAAGTCTATCAAAGGATCAATCTATCTCCCACAAAAAACCCTAAAAGTTTGTGTTCCGTCTTTTGATAATAATCAAGTTGAACAGGAACCAATTTATAATCCGGTCCTATATTCCCGAAGAACAACCTAGATTAATCAATCACCTCACAACAATCTTAATCGTATGGTAGCGAAACATGATATCGTGGAATCACAAACGATGAGATGTAGGTGTTTGTGATTACTTTTTATATCTTGCTGATGGGTTGTCGTAGGCCTAAAAAATTAATAATCTTATTTCCACACAATTAACTGGTAATATAATGGAAGTAAGGATCGTTACCACGAAGAGCAGTGAGTTTTAGTTGTCAAAGTGTCACAAGGGGTTTTTTGTTTTAGATTGTGAAAAAAATAAATAATCAAAGCAAATAAAATTGTATTGTAATCAATAGAGAGAGATATGATCGAGGAATCCTTATTCGTATATTAACCGTCAATGAGTTATTATACTTTCCTACTTGTCGTTAATCATAGATTATCACCAGCCGTGGAATAACATCTAGCTCAGTGTTGTTCCCTAAATTCCTTTTATCACTAAATACGGAAGCTCTCGAATACCAGATTCTACTCTCCTAACCACCTAGTAGTATCTCACTCAAGGTGTAATTAGGTCGAATGCTTTATCTTTTGTGAATTTATAGGTTGATCCTAATAACTCTTAGCTCAAGGTCCACTTTTTAGTGTTGTTTATACACACAATCGCTCCACAGAATCCCTATCCAAGGTTTCATGTTCTCTACTTGTGTAAACTTTATTCGATGATTACTTATCTCCTCATTCAATACTAGCAATAGATTAAATCAATAAATCAATCCAGTTGGCCACCTAGACAATCTATCAATCAATCATAAATATTCAAATAGTATAAACAAATGATAATCATATGAAGAACTTCAAAGTAGATTAATATAATAACTCAAATATTGTTTACAACTTAGAATTCATCCTCAATCAATAGGTGTTTAGCTACTCATGGATGTAGAAACACCCATGATAAACATATGAGAAAAGTAAGAGATAACGTTACGATTGATAATCGCTCCATGTGATGTTTCTTCTCTCCAAACCCTAAAAATTTAGTGAACTGTTGATATGATATCATTTCACATAACCTAATACCTTTTTATAGGTTTTACATTGCTTGGCGTTCACCTATTGGGTTCGTTTCAAGAACCCGACCCAAAATAACGAATCAACGTTCCCAAACGTGCCCTTAGGCCTTACAAGGAGTAAATACACGTTTACCCTTTGCTAAGTGCGTGAACCTAGTCCGTAAACTTCAAAATCCAGCAGAAATTTTCGGAAATAAGTCTGCGAACCCCGTCCGCAAACCCAGTTCGGGGACTAAACTATCTTCGGTTTTCAACAAAATTGTTTTGTCCACAACTTCTTCATCCGAACTCGGAATGACCTCATTCTTTTTGAATTATTTTTATCTTTCAATTATCCTCAAGATGGTGATGAGACATCCTTAATTTGAATGAGTTAAGATTGGTCTTTGGCCCTTCTCTTGATTATGAGTGTTTTGCTCCTTTTCGTTGCTTTTCTTCCACTTCTCTTGGACTTTGACACTTGGATACTTGGAATACTTCTCTTATTAGATCTTTCCAGAACTTTGTAGCTCCTTTTTGGATGATTCACCTAATATAGGCAAACAAGAGAAAATAAGAGTAATAATACGAAAATATGCAAGAATAATAACTTAAAAAAGTATGGAATTGACACTAAAATCATATAATTATGCACTTATCAAATTACCCCACACTTAGCTTTTGTTAGTCCTCGAGAAAACTAAATAAAACTAATCCTAAATACAACAACTCCATGTCGTGAGGATACAGTTACTCTTAGCATGAATAACAGGCCTTTAAACCCCCTAGGTGACCCTAGTGGACGAGTTATAGTCTCGTGAGGGCTTACAAGAGGTATACCCACAAAACCTGCTCCAATTTCTCGCCTTGGAAGAACCACTAAGGATAGACACAAAGCAAAAAGCCAAATAATTAGCTTGCATAAGTTCTTTAGCTGCAAACATCCCACATACATTCCAATCCGCACACATAAGCAATTACTTACGTATGACATTCAACCTGATTGCAAAACTCTACTAAGATAGTCATCATACTTGTTGCAATGTTTGTCACAACACTTGCATACTGAAATCACATGGATAGATAAGAAAATGAAAACAAAATGGTGAAGTGTGCAAATTTTGACTTAAGTGAAAGGTGTTACCCACAATACTTGTATGAATGTCATCAAAGGATATATATTTATAGCGCACTAGTTGAGAGAAGCACCCATTTAACTCGACCACATGATTAGATACTCTAAGTGCATGTCCCTTTTCAGCAAGTACATGATAGTTGCCTTGGATCCTGCACTCCACGCTTGCTTAGGCGACGGAGACAGGGACAACGTTTCACACATACTGTTATCCAAGTGTCAAGAACCTCATCAATAGTCTCTTTGATTTGCTATATAATGATGACATGGTTTTTGTTTTCATCGACTATGATTAGTCCGAAATTCCGGACCTATCATTTATTGGTGTTGAGAAATGAAGAGGAGCCTTATTTATATATATATATAAATATATTTTTTTTCTATTTTTTTTTCCGGATCACTCTTTAATCTTTAAGAGTGTAAGACAAATTGTCTTATGAGGCTTTTATATGCTCAACCAATTGTAGTTGCAGGAAATCCTACAACACACCCCTTGTATTATCATGACTATAATTTCTAGATCTAAACTTATTTGATATGAAAATAAAGATAAAGATAATGAAAATAGAGAATAAGACACAAGATTTACGTGGTTCGATCAATTTGATCTACATCCACGGGGTTAGGTTTCACTATGATTATTGAATTACATATGAATTACATTGAGACTCCATTAATGAGTATTTGGAGATCTCTCTCTCTGATTTTTGGGGAAGAATAAGAAGATAATAATAATATCACTTCCTTTTCTCTCTCCTACCTTTCTCTTTATATAGGATGCTACCTAGTGGATGACAGCTCATATACAGCTAAGATTTCCCCTAATTTCGGATCTGGCTTGCGATGATATCGCAAGCTTACAAATGTTAATTTCACAGATCTTCTAATCTTCACAAAGTTATTACATTTTTCTTATGTTTAAGCTAATATCACCTATTGTGTCGTTTCTCAAAGTGCTCTGCGACATTTTTGTAATGCGTTGTTAAGAATTTCGCGAGCGTGTCGTTGTCGCGAAATTCTGATCCTACATCTTGCCTCTTTTTTCTTGAATATTGCTTGAAGAGCGATCTTCAGGAAAAAAAATCCATTGTTGTAGTTGTTGGAGAGAGATACGTGTTGTTGGAGTAGTCTTTGATCTTTGTTGATAAAGGAACGAGCGAAAGAATACTGGATTTGGAAAGTACGTGCTTGCCTCTATTCTTTTGTGAAGTTCCGGAGCGTTGCGAAGTAATAAGAAGTATCATCTCTTGAAGTATGCGAAGTATGAAGTATCCTTGAAGAAGTATAAGAAGTACTCAATCCTCGAAATATATAAGAAGTATGAAGTATCCTTTGAGAAGTATAAGAAGTACTTAATCCTCGAAATATATAAGAAGTATGAAGTATGAAGTATCCTTTGAGAAGTATAAGAAGTACTTAATCCTCGAAATATAAGAAGTATTCGTCCTTGAATGATAATAATAAGTATTTCCTCTATTCATGCGAAATTATTACTCCATTTTTGGAGATTCTTGCCGAGAAGATAAAGAACATAAAATGTTTTCTTGATAATCCATAGTTGCCTCTGTTCTTTATCTATAAGGGTAGAATCCTTGAGAAAATGTTGAATGTGCGAATTGTTTCTTCATTCTTATCTTGCCTCTGTCTCATGTTTTGTGCTCATGCGATAGTATAATCTCTTCAAGTTGCTTATAATTGTGTGAAATAATTGAGCGAGATAATCACATCATTCGAAATAATCACATTCTGCAAAATTCTGACACATTCTACGAAATTTCGAATCATTCTGCGAAGTTCTGAATCATTCTACGAAGTTCTGAATAATCTTGCGAAATTCTGAATAATCTTGTGAAATTATGAGTAATCCTGAATAATTCTGCTAAATTCTGCGATATTATTGCGAAATTCTGCAATATTATTTGGTACAGTTTTGTAAAGTACTTGTGCGAATATAATGCTTATGTGATGATTATGTTATGAAATGTGTATGCGATGTTTATGCTATGAAATGCTTATGCAATGCTTTTATGATGCGAGTATGATGCTTGTATGATGAGAATGCTTATCTATTGCAATGTATAGCTAATGTTTGTGTTACTTAGCTTATTTTGCACGCTAAAATTGATGTAGCTTTAAATTTCCTCCATTCTCCATTTCTCTGGCTTTTTATTTAGTGTATGCATTCCTCTTTGTGTAGTTATTGTTCCTCACAAGTTCTTACTTGTGTTTCATCTTTCCTTTTTCCTGCACTATTAGTATCTCATAACAGTATGATCATAGTATCAAGTCTGCGGCATTTTCACTGCCGCAGTTTCATTTCCATATACATATTCGCAAGATCATTTGCTTACATATAATCATCTTCGCAAGTTTATTTGCGTACCCTCTTCTGTGGTCTTATTTTGCCTTCCTAGTTAAAGGTCTTATTTTTCCACCTCTTGTCATTGCGACAAAATCGCAGGACGTCTTTGCACTTTCATGCAAAAACCCATTGATATTTCCTTAACTTTTTCTTTTGTATTATTGCCTCTTCAGGATTTTTGCGACAATATGACAGGCCTAAATATTCTTGCGAAAATAAAGCCCCATGACATTGTCGTCTTGTGACGAAATCGCAGGACGTCTTCACACTTTCATGTAATGACCCATTGATCTCGTCTTATCTTTTTCTCTAGTATTATTTCCTCTTTAGGATTGTCGCACAAATATGACAAGTCTTAATACTCTTGCGAGTAAAAAGCTTCATGACATTTGCGTATTAAGACACTTATCAGCTCCCTAATGGAGGGTGTCTCCTTATCTTCCCCCTGGTTTCCCTTTCAAGGAGGCGTACTTCTACTATACAAGGTTAGCTCCTCCCATCCGGTCTTAACAACAACCAGTTGTTTTCGCGGCCTCATGACCCTTTTACCTATAGGGCTTATGGTTACAAGACTGCAGCCTAAGTGGGGTTTTCTTCGGGCCGAGTGCAGTATAAGCCAAGACTTGTCAAGAATGGAAAGGTACGCTTCAGACGCCCCTGGCACTCTTGACTCAACCGTGTACCTCAGCGCCTTGATCAGATTCTGCACTCCTTAGGAGAGTCCTTATTACCTTAGTCGCCCAACCTAAGTTATAAGCTTAAGCTGAGAATCCAAGGTGCCTCTCCTGGATGGGCTTTATTGACCCCAAATCTCCATGACTCAGGTTCCGGTGGCAGTGTAGCCTTTCCCTGAGCCATGCAACAAGTACCCCCTTATATGACGTACTTTAGGTCTTACATTTTCCTCTTGAGAAATTGTATTTGCGAACTAGGGTGTACGCCATAAAGGTTCGCCCCTATCTGCGAAATTTTATTCGCGTTTCTGCGAAATTTTCGCGTCTCTTTGTTTCTGCGAAATGTTCGCGTTTCTTTATTCTATCATTCATCTTTTCATTTCTGTCATCTCTTTCATTCATTCTTTCATTTCTGTCATCTCTTTCATTCATTCTTTCATTCTCATAATATCATATCATCTGAATCAAAATAAATATTCAAGAGAAATTCTAATACATGGTAACTCTGAAATCTTTGTAATTCTGCGATTCTATCGCGTTTTGTAAATCAAATCAAAAATCTTTTTATTCTCTGCAAAAAAAATATTCTAGAGAAACATATAATTGAATTTTCTCAGTTTTCTGTAATTTTGAAATCTCGAAATCTCTGTAATTTTGAAGTCTTTGTAATCTTGAAATCTTAGTAATCTTTGAAATCTTGAAATCTTTGTAATCGTGCGATTGAATCGCTTTTTGTAAATCAAATCAAAAATCTTTAATTTTCTGTAAAAGTAAAATGTTCAAGGAAAGTGGTACTTAGCTTTTATGTGATTCGCTGTTGTCGTCAATCTCGCGCGAAAAATACGTTGCATGAAGTATAAATGTCGCTTAGAAAAAATAGATGCGAGAGGCAAGAATTGAACCCGCGAACTGCTACTTGCATATTCTCACACCATACCAACGGTGCTAGGCCTCTCTTGCGAAATAATCAAAGTTCTTGCGAAGTAATCAAATTCCAACTGTGTGAGAGACAATTCTGTATAAATTTCGTATAACAAAAATAAACATGCGAGAAGCAAGAATTGATCCCGCGACCTGCTGCTTGCATTCATGCCTCCTGACCAACTATGCAAGCTACTTCTTTGCGAAATATCTCTGCAAAATTATCATCAACTCTCTTCTGTGCAAAAAAAAAGCATGTGTTGGGACTTGATCACACGACCATGAACTCATTAACTTCGCAAATGACCAATTGTGCTGCCTCTTTTTTGCGAAATAATGAAACAATATTGTGAAATTATTCATTTTTCGCTATCTGTAAAAAAGAAGAAAACTATGTTCGCAGGCAAATTCGAACTTGCGACCACGAACACACATACTGCTCTCTGGACCAATTGTGCAAGAACCTCTCTGCGAAATTAACGCATAACTTTTTTCCTTATTCTTTTATTCTCCCATGCAAATGAGAAGAAAATGAAAAATATGTGTCTCTGCGAATTCGAACCCATGACCTATTTATTGTTCGCTCAGCCTTGAACCATCTGTGCGAATTTTCCGTTTGTGATTGAAATTGCAGCATCTGCCTCTTATCTTTTCATCGTCCTTCCTTAACTTCTTTCACATTTTCCTTATTCTCCTGAACATGAAAATCTTCCACTGAAACTTCCATTTTTTCCTTAAATTTCACCACAACAACTAATTTTTTTCTCTCCCTCTTTTCATGTCTTTGAATTGTTGATGATGTTTACCTGAAAGTGTGATTTCTTCCATAAAATTTCCATTTTTGAACCTAAACTTTGTAGATCTAGAAAAATATGAACAGTAGCTAATCTTCATGAAAATTTCTTGATCCAACAAGTTACAAGAAGGCTAAATCCTTTACTCCTCCTTGTTTCTAGCGCCAAAAATGTAGTTGCAGGAAATCCTACAACACACCCCTTGTATTATCATGACTATAATTTCTAGATCTAAACTTATTTGATATGAAAATAAAGATAAAGATAATGAAAATAGAGAATAAGACACAAGATTTACGTGGTTCGATCAATTTGATCTACATCCACGGGGTTAGGTTTCACTATTATCATTGAATTACATATGAATTACATTGAGACTCCATTAATGAGTATTTGGAGCTCTCTCTCTGGTTTTTGGGGAAGAATAAGAAGATAATAATAATACCACTTCCTTTTCTATCTCCTACCTTTCTCTTTATATAGGATGCTACCTAGTGGATGACAGCTCATATACAGCTAAGATTTCCCTTAATTTCAGATCTGGCTTGCGATGATATCGCAAGCTTACAAATGTTAATTTCGCAGATCTTCTAATCTTCGCAAAGTTATTACATTTTTCTTATGTTTAAGCTAAGATCACCTATTGTGTCGTTTCTCAAAGTGCTCTGCGACATTTTTGTAATGCATTGTTAAGAATTTCGCGAGCGTATCATTGTCGCGAAATTCTGATCCTACACCAATGATTACCTTGCTACAACATCCACGGCAGTACCAGGATCCCATCAAATCACTTTAGAGAAACATAAAACTGCAAAAATAAAAAGAAAGTGATTCAGTAATGATTAATTGCGAGGATGACTCTTTCAAATGACTACCATAGCTTAGTTTCGCATTCAATTATGAACGTATATTAATTAAGGATTGTGGAATGATAAAGTGGAACTCAATCTATAGCCGTAAGAACTGTTTCAACCTTAAAAGGTTTAGAGTGTCATCCTAAATAGCTCAATATTAACTCAAAAAGATGAAGTCTCAAGAATGCAAGAAATCAAAGAGTATGATTTTTTTTATGTGTATGCATAAGGTATGATACTAAATGCTCCCCCACACTTAAAGTCAACATTTTCCTCAATGTTTAGAACCGAAAATTCTGATTTCTGACATAACAGCCCTGAAAAAAACTCAAACACTGTACCAATGGTTAGGGAATTAGGAAAAACATCCTTAAAGAAATTTGTTCGCCTACGCATTTTCTGTAAGGTGTCGAAATTTCATAGTGTTTCGATAAACGGTCTGACTTTGATGGCTTCCGGACTGACTGACATGTAATCTGAAAAAGTTCTGGAAAAATTATGAAACTCAAATGTCCAGGCCTATCGCTCCAACTTAACAGACTCCAAGTTCAGATTTTCTTTTGGAAAATAAAGGTATGTTTGTCCTCTTTAAAAGTTGGGGTCAACCACTCAAATCAGACTCCGTATGAAGTCTCGAGAGCTATTTTCGTGACAACTGCGCAGTCATAATTTTCTGACGAGAATTTGTCAAAACTTTCATTATAGATATAGGACTTGTAAAATCTAAGATGGTAATGAAAGATATGATATGCAAAACTAATAAAATTAAAAACAAAAGGGATAGAGATACAAAACCGATGGGTTGCCTCCCATTTAGCGCTTAGTTTAATGTCCCCATCCCGACTTGGCTTTCTCCAAACTACTTCTCCAGAGGAAGTAAATCATGAAGCTCAATTTATTCCCTGTTCACATAAGCAATGCTTTCATAATATGGCTTCAATCTATGGACGTTCACTTTTAAATTTGTTCCATCTCTAAGACTAGAAATTTCAATTGCACCATAAGAGAAAACATTAGTAACAACAAACGGTCCAATCCATCTGAACCTTAGCTTCCCAGGAAATAGTCTAAGACGATAATTAAATAAAAGAACTTTTTGTCCCACAACAAAATTCTTTTGAGAAATCATTTTGTCATGGAAAAGCTTCGTCTTTTCCTTGTAGATATGAGAACTCTCGTATGCATCATTACGTATCTCCTCTAGCTCATTGAGTTGTAGCTTCATTTGTTTCCCCGCATTGTCATAATCCATGTTGCACATCTTTATCGCCCAATAAGCCTTGTGTTCAAGTTCAACCGAAAGATGACAAGCTTTGCCATAAACCAACCGATATGGAGACATACCAACCGTTGTCTTGTACGCCGTTCTATATGCCCATAATGCATAATTAAGCCTATAAATCCAATCTTTCCGTGTAGTGTTCACGGTTTTCTCAAGAATGGATTTAATCTCACGGTTTGAGATTTCAGCTTGCCCACTAGTTTGTGGGTGATACGGCGTACCAACCTTGTGTATTATGTTGTACTTCTTGAGTAGAGCATGGAAGTATTTCAGAAAATGCGAAGCTCCATCACTGTTAACCAATCTTGGTGTACCATGTCTAGAGAAAATATATTCCTTCACAAACTCACAAACAACTTGGGAATCATTAGTAGGGGTGGCTTTAGCTTCCACCCATTTCAAAACATAATCCACAACAAGAAGTATATAATATTTTCCATAAGAATTGACAAAAGGACCCATAAAATTAATTCCCCACACATCAAATACTTCAACAACAAGAATTGGTGTGAGTGGCATTTGATTTCGAGCACCTAGATTGCCCGTTCTTTGACATCTATCACAAGATTTGCAAAAATATATGCATCCTCAAATAAGGTAGGCCAATAAAATCCACTTTCAAGTACTTTGAAAGCGGTACGTTTAAAACCAAAGTGACCACCACATGCATAAGTATGACAAAAAGTAAGAATATATTGAAATTCAGAATTAGGTACGCACCTGCAGATGATTTGATCAGAACCGTATTTCCACAGGTAGGGCTCATCCCACAGATACTGCTTTGGATATTTTCTTAATCTTAAGCTTTTGAAAATTAGACATTGTACTAGGTACTTGTCTTGTAACCAAGTAGTTCACTATATCCGCGTACCAAGTTGTTGAATCTTCAATTGAGAATGTTCGTCTGGAAAACGATCTTGTAAAGGAAGTTCTTCTTCGGAAACAACAAGTTTGCTGAGATGATCCGCACAGTATTTTCAACACCTCTTTTATCCTAAATTTCATAATCAAATTCTTGCAACAGTAGTATCCACCTTATAAGTCTTGGCTTAGCTTCTTTCTTCTTTAGTAAGTACCTAAGTGCTGCATGATCAGAATATACAACCACTTTTGAACCCACCAAATAGGATCTAATTTTTTCTAGTGCAAACACTATAGCCAAAAATTCTTTCTCGGTGGTAGAATAGTTGATTTGTGCATCGTTTATGGTCCTAGATGCATAATAAATCATATGAGACAGCTTGTCTACTCTTTGACCCAAAAAGGCTCCAACTGCATAGTCATTTGCATCACACATTTATTCAAATGGTAAACTCCAATCTGGTGACTTGATAATTGGTGCAGTTGTCAACAATTCTTTCAATTTATCAAAGGCATCCTTGCACTCCTTGTTGAAGTCAAAATAACCTCTTTTTGCGATAATCTGCACATCGGCATTGAGATTTTGGAGAAATCCTTGATAAACTGCCTGTAAAAACCTGCATGACCAAGAAAAGAACGAATTTCCCTCACCGAAGTGGGATATGGTAAGTTTCTTATTAAGTTTATCTTTGCTTTGTCAACTTCAATCCCTCGAGAGGACACAATGTGACCGAGCACTATGCCATGGTTTACCATAAAGTGGCATTTCTCCCAATTAAGAACAAGGTTAGTGTCTATGCATCTTTTAAGCACAAGTTCAAGATTTTGTAAAAATCTCTGAAAAGTGGGAGGCGCATTGAAAATACCAAACGACATCCGTCTATAGGCAAATGTACCAAAAGGACAAGTAAAAGTAGTCTTCTCCTGATCCTCTGTTACAATAACAATCTGATTGTAACCCGAATAACCGTCCAAAAAGCAATAATATGAATGTCCATCTAACCTCTCTAACATCTGATCAATGAAAGGAAAAGGAAAATGATCCTTTCGGGTTGCGGCATTAAGCTTTCTGTAGTCTATGCACACTCTCCATCCTGTTTGAATTCTTTTAGGAACGAGTTCATCATCTTGATTTCTAACAACAGTGATACCTACTTTCTTAGGCATCACTTGAACTGGGGTAACCCATTTGCTGTCAGAAATTGGGTAAATCACCCCCACACTTAGTAATTTGAGGATCTCTTTCTTCACGACCTCCATCATTGGGGGATTAAGCCTATGTTGAGCATCACGTACTGGCTTAAAATCATCTTCCATTAGGATTCTATGCATGCACATGGATGGACTAATGCCTTTAATATCAGCAATTGTCAAACCAATAGCCGTTTTGTGCTCTTTAAGAACCCTAACTAGACGTTATTCTTGTATTGGGGTGAGGTTCTTTGCAATAATCACTGGAAGTTATTCTTTATCACCCAAGTATGCGTACTTTAAGTGGTCTGGAAGCGGCTTCAATTCTAGTTTCGGTGCCTGCACAATAAAAGGTAAAGGAACCTCATTAATTACGGCTAAAGAAATATAAGAATCATTACCCGGTTTAGCATCTTGTAATGCCGTTAAAGCACCACAAATCTCCACTAGATCTTTGGCTAAGTCAACGTACAGGTTCGGCTTCCCGTGAACGTCCAAATCAATATTGTTCTGTAACACAACTCTAAGTTCATCTTCAACATTCAATTCAAACATTTGTTGTGCTAACGAACCAATAACATCAATGGAGAAAGCTGAGTGAACATCACTAGGATAGCGGATGGTTTCAAAGATATTGAACCGTATGATCTCCTTATCAAATTCCATAGTGAGTTCACCACTATCGACATCAATCTTCGTCTTTGAAGTCTTCATGAACGGTCTCCCAAGAAGTAACGAAGTAGATGAGAAATTATCTCCATTGTGCATATCCACAATATAGAAATCAACCGGAAAGATTAATTGATTCACTTGAACTAACACGTCCTCCGCGACTCCCTCAGGATATATATTGGACTTGTTAGCCAATTGAATAGTAATCTTCGCCTTTTTTAAAGGTCCAAGATTCAAAGAATCATAAACATCGGCTGACATAACACTTATGGAAGCACCCAAATCAAGCAAAGCACGCTCAAATCGTCGGTTTCCAATGGTAACCGGAACTCTGAAGCCGCCAGGATCTTCACACTTTGTAGGAATCTTTTTAAGTAACATAGATGTAGCACTTTCTCCCACCTGAGTAATCTCATTAGAAATCAACCTATCCTTCCTTGTACACAAATCCTTCAAAAACTTGGCATACCTGGGTACGGTTTTGATGGCCTCAATAAATGGAATGTTGATTTGTATCTTGCTGAATATATCCATGATCTCCTTGTCTTGAGCTTGCTTCTTCGACTTGGAAAAACGACTAGGGAAAGGAGGTGTTATGGTAAAAGTGGTAACCGTGTCCTTAGGTTGGCCGTTTGAGGTTGGCTTTTCCTTTGGTATGGTTTCCTCCTCTACTTCCTTTTCGATGTCGTTACTAACCTCTTTTTGTTGATGTGGCTCTTCAGTTTGTCTCCCACTTCTTAGAGTTACTGCATTAACGTGCTCTCTTGGGTTCACAAAAGGTTGTGATGACAACTTTGTTGAAGCTTGCGCCTTCATGAGATTCATATCAGTAACCAATTGCCCCATTTGAGTCTGCAAATCTCTAATAGCGTTATCAGTTTTTAACTGATTTTTTTCGGCTTTCTGTTGATTTTGTTGAACTGTTTCCTTGAGACTCTGTGTTGTAGATGCAACACCATGCATGCTTTGCATTAGCATGTTGAACTTATCATCGATAGAAGTTCCCTGATCTTTATTTTGTTGTGGTTGCTGAAACTTTTGTTGAAAACCACCCTGTCTTGCATATGGATTAGGAGTTGCAGCTTGCTTGTTAGTGTAACTGAAATTAGGATGATATTTCCAACCAGGATTATAAGTATTTGAGTATGGATCATACCTTAGCCTCTGATTAGGGAATAAAGCATTTACCTCGGCCTCTTCTTCGTATGGTGGAGCAACTACCGAAGATATACGATGAATCTCCTTTTCAATTGTGCTTAACCGGTGCTCTGTATTTGGAGATTCTCCCATTTCGCTAACTCTTCTGACATTTGAGTCATTTCTGGTGTAAAATTTTTGAGCATTCGAGGCCATGCTCTCAATCAAACTGGTTGCCTGCGAGATTGTCTTCTCAGTAAGTGAACCACCAGCAGCCGCATCAATCAAATTTCGAGGCTCTGGAAGTAATCCTTCATAGAAATATTGAATGATGAGTGTTGGTGATATGTTGTGGTGAGGGAAACTCGCCACCAACTTTTTGTACCTATCCCAATATTCATAAAGAGACTGCCCAGTAAATTGGAGAATACCACTAATCTCTTTACAAACGGATGCTGCCTTAGAAGCAGGAAAATACTTCTCTAAAAATAGCTTTTTCATTTCACCCCGTGTTGTAATACTCCTTGGGGGAGGTAATACAACCATTCTTCCGCTGAGTCTATTAAAGAGAATTGAAAAGCTTGCAGCATTGCCGTATCACTGTCTTCGGTACTTTGCCTAAGACTTGTCGTATTTTGTTGAAATTTTCGAAGATGACGATTCGGATCCTCGCCTGGAAGTCCCTTGAACTTTGGTAGATGATGAAGTAGACTCAACTTCAGCTCCACTGGATTAGTGATTGTAATACACAGTGGTTGTGAATCTAAGCATGGTGATGTCAACTCTCCTAACTTCCTCTCCGCAGGTGGAGGTGGTGGATTATTTGTACCGCCCACCATTGTTGATGTAGAAGGTTATTCTTGCAACTGTAGACGTGCTTGTAACACCGTTCCCCTACGAGTTTGGATTCCGCACCTCTGGTATTCCCAGTCTTTCGGTGCTAGAGATTAAGTACCTGAAAACAAAAAATATAGAAAACGAAATTAAAAACTAAAAAGAAATTCTAAAAAACAAGATTAAAACTAATAAAAATAACAACTAAAGATACCGACTGCTCCCCGGCAGCGGCGCCAAAATTTGATGAGTTGTCGTAGGCCTAACAAATTAATAATCTTATTTACAAACAATTAACTGGTAATATAATGGAAGTAAGGATCGTTCCCACGAAGAGCAGTGAGTTTTAGTTGTCAAAGTGTCACAAGGGGTTTTTTTTTTTAGATTGTGAACAAAATAAATAATCAAAACAAATAAAATTGTATTGTAATCAATAGAGAGAGATATGATCGAGGAATCCTTCTTCGTATATAAACCTTCAATGAGTTATTATACTTTCCTACTTGTCGTTAATCATAGATTATCACCAACTGTGTAATACCATCTATCTCAGTGTTGTTCCTTAAATTCCTTTTATCACTGAATACAGAAGCTCTCCAATACCATATTCTACTCGCCTAACCACCTAGTAGTAGCTCACTCAAGGTGTAATTAGGTCGAATGTTTTATCTTTAGTGAATTTATAGGTTGATCCTAATAGTTAGACTCTTAGCTCAAGGTTCACTTTTTAGTGTTGTTTATACACACAATCTCTCCACAGAATCCCTCTGCAAGGTTTTGTGTTCTCTACTTGTGTAAAGGTTATTCGACGATTACTTATCTCCTAACTCAATACTAGTAATAGATGAAATCAACAAATCAATCCAGTTGGCCACCTAGACAATCTATCAATCAATCATAAATATTCAAATAGTATAAACAAACGATAATCATATGAAGAACTTCAAAGTATATTAATATAATAACTCAAATCTTGTTTACAACTTAGAATTCATCCTCAATCAATAGGTGTTTAGCTACTCATGGATGTAGAAATACCCATGACAAACATATGAGAAAAGTAAGAGATAACGTTACGATTGATAATCGCTCCGTGTGATGTTTCTTCTCTTCAAACCCTAAAAATTTCTTGAACTATTGATATGATATCATTTCACATAACCTAATACCTTTTTATAGGTTTTACATTACTTGGCGTTCACGTATTGGGTTCGGTTCAAGAACCCGACCCAAAATAACGAATTAACGTTCCCAAACGTGCCCTTAAGCCTTCCAAGGAGTAAATACACGTTTCCCCTTTGCTAAGTGCGCGAACCTAGTCCGCAAACTTCAAAATCCAGCATAAATTTTCGGAAATAAGTCTGCGAACCCCGTCCGCAAACCCAGTTCGCGGACTGCACTATCTTCGGTATTCAATAAAACTGTTTTGGCCACAACTTCTTCATCCGAACTCGGAATGACCTCATTATTTTTGAATTATTTTTATATTTCAATTCTCTTCAATATGGTGATGAGAAATCCTTAATTTGAATGAGTTAAGATCGGTATTTGGCCCTTCTATTGATTATGTGTGTTTTTCTCCTTTTCGTTGCTTTTCTTCCACTTCTCTTGGACTTTGGCACTTGGATACTTGAAATACTTCTCTTCTTAGCTATTTTCAGCACTTTTTAGCTACTTTTTGGATGATTCACCTAATAGAGGCAAACAAGAGAAAATAAGAGTAAAAATACGAAAATATGCAAGAATAATAGCTAAAACAAGTATGGAATAGACACTAAAATCATATGAATTATGAACTTATCACTTGCCTATCGGAGAACTCTCACGATATCAAGCCAATCAATATGATTGTACTGTTACGATAGAATATGCAAGATCAGATCACACAACTACGATAAAAGTAGTATCCGTCTGGCTTCACAATCCCAATGAAGTCTTTAAGTCGTTAACCTGGTTTTAGAAGAAGCAAACCAAAGGTTAAAGGAGAAACGACTCTAGCACGCAAACTAGTATCACACGTAAGGTGTGGGGATTAGTTTTGCACAATGCTAGATGTCTCCTTTATATAGCCTTTCAAATCAGGGTTTTTCCCTAGTTACAAAGCAATCAATATTCGCCGTTAGATGAAAACCTAGTTTAGATTCAAGCTAATATTTCTCAACCATTAGATCGAAAACATAGCTTGTCATACACAAATGACTGTACGCTTCTAGGTTTGTTAACCACGCCCAAACGTGTACATTGTTGGTTCAACAATAGTCAAGCCAAAGAGGTTAACCATATGAGCGTTTCATACCAACCATGTTCTTCTTCACCATAACTAGTTAAAATGAACTAGTTAAGAGAGTTGTTCAATTGCAAGGAAATCTTATGTAATTACACAAGACACAATTGAAGCAAAGATGATTTGATTCACTCAAATCGGTTCATGAACATTAATAGCCACGGTTTGAAAATGCATTCCTTAGTCTTTTAAGATTAAGTTCAGAAATCATCTCTAGATATATAACCTTCTCAAGTTCGCAGACTAGGTTCACGGACTTAAGACACCGGATAGAGTTTACAAACTCCAGCAGAAATTCTCGGGTTCGAGAACTACCCTGGTTCGCAGACTGGGTTCGCGGACTTGGCTCATGCAAGTAGTTTGTCAACTCCAGAAGAAATTCTCGGGTTTGAGAACTTCGGCAGTTCGCGGACTTGGCACTTGCCATACTTCCGGTTCTCTTGATAAACAAAGTTCGAAAACTTCGGTTCAAGGAATCCATTGGTTATGTAATCTAAACTCTCATTCCAATCATTGAAACATTCTTAGAGGACGTTACGCAGTTGTCACACTATTTCTCGTCAAAGCAATTTTCAAAGTGATTGAAACATTCATGACTTTCGTCACTAGGTAAAGATAAACTTGGTCGAAGCGAAAAGCTTACCAACACATATTTCGAGATATAGATAGGCGGGATATACTCGGCTTGAAATACCAAATGTGTATGATCTAGTATATATATATATAACATACGACTTTTGTCTCAAAGAGTTGGAGATAGAATAGATAGACTTTTGAGTGACAGATAAGTTCAAGTCTCCACATACCTTTTTGTCGAGAAATTCCACCGGTTCCTTGAGTAGATCTTCTTCTTGTATGATGAATCGTCATGAAGTCCTTGAGCTCAAATACACTTACTACACTAGTCCGAGACTTAGCTATAAGAGACTAGAAATCAAGACTTATAGTTTTGATCACTAACATTGAAAAACATGCTTGAGATAGCAATGCATGCGAGTTTGACCGAGCAGTGCTCTAACACAAGAGTTTCCTTCTCATGTTTACATACACATATATATTACTCTATATTGTGTCTCTCCATCCCTATCAAAAAATTACATGGAGAACTCTGCAAAATCTGAAGAGATTGTGCATCTTGATATGTAGGAAGACGCTCAAGGACTGAGTCAATTCAAGAGCTGGTCCTAAAAAATATGCTTGAAAGAAAGGATCACAACTCCTGGATTGATGATTCTGTCAAGGATTTGATTCATGTTCAGAACGATTCAAAGGTCGAGTTTGCAAATCTTCAATTGTAAATAAACCAACTCTTGGATGGTCAGGCCAGAATCCTTGCTAATCAGAATATTCTGATACGGAATCAAAAGAAGCTCATCATGGACTGTACCAAGGCTAGACAGCTTGCTCGGGTTGTTGATCGCAAAGTTAGTGTTCTAACTCATGAACATGGTGTGTCTACAATCAAGAGAATAAAGGAACAACCACCAAAGTAGCAGAGTTTAGATTTTGCAATCAAAATTAGGATCTACCAAGATACTATGTAGTGATGCCGATCTAAGCAACTAATCAATCAAATCTATCAAAGATAAACCGATTATAGTTGTATCCCAACCGATCAAGTTTTGTGCACACCAAAGATTATGAAACCAATAAAAAATCTTCTTTGTCTTCAAATCTTCTTAAATCTTCAATAAACACCTGCACATCACAACTTGAATCTCGTGTGATCAATAATGCACAAAACGGAGTATGTTAACAATGGATTATCACAAGACGTATTTAGATCTACAAACAGTTCTAAAGATCCCGTCGACACTTCAATCTAGTTTGAGTGAATCTTAAATCAGAATAGAATATTCTCAAGAATAAACAAACTAGGTGAAACCAAAGTTCAACAACCGTTTCTCAATCAAATCAAATCGAAAACTAATAATACTGCAATTATCCAGTTTTCCACCAACGGTATTCGTAGAGCTTCTTGATCTCACAGAAGTCTTTAAACGAGCGGTCATATGAAATTTCTCCTAATTTGGGTACTTTCCTCTCCGAATAGACGACTCCACCAGTAACAAAACTACAAGGTAGTTTTGCTGGCTCTTAGGATAGTTTGCTCGAAATGCAAACTTGGGTATTTACGGACCAAGGAAGTTTGGACACCAAGGAATTTCCAAAACCGAATATTTTTAAGATATGCAATAAATTCCCAAATTGGTTTTCATAATTCCTAGAAATGCTCTATCCAAAATTAACCGAAATCTTACTAGAAAATCTCCAATTAGTAAATGCACATAACCAGTTTTTATTTTCCAGAGATATGCATTTTAATTGCTGGTAATTAAAATCATATAAAATTAACAACCTTAATTAAAAGATTATTTCGGTGCGGGATCTCCTTGAGTTATTAAGGAATATCTTTGAACAATAAAAGATAAGAGTTACCGAACATTTTCAAAGTATGTCGATATCTTATTTCTTTTTAAATCCTTTTTCATATTTAAATCTTGGAACCGATTATACCACACTTCCAAACAAGTTTAGAATTGGTTCATCTGATTTCCAAGAACTATGTGATTGATCAAATATCAATACCCTAATCATGGGTTTACGGTTCTACCAAACACAAGGATCGGTTCTACCTTAATATGGTTACTGGGACCGGCTACATCAGTTACCAGGATCGGTTACGTCAATTACCAGGAATGGTTACCATATTCTCATGGTATTACTTGTGATCGGTCACACCAGTTACCAGGATCAGTTACAACAATTACGAGGACCGGTTACACCAATTACAAGGATCGATTACAACTCTTTTGTGATCGGTCACACCAATTACTAGGATCGGTTCCATCAATTACTAGGATCGGTCACAACAATTACAAATATCGATCATACCATTTTAGGTGATTACTTAGGATCGGTTACGCTAATAAAAGTCATACCAAAATACATAAGCCAAGAACTGTGAATAGTTTTACCAAGATACATAATAAATTATGATCGGTTGTACTAATCACACATATTGGTAATCCAAAGATATGCAATGAATAAGAATACCAATAAGCCTAGCTGTAGATGGTGGATTTTCGACAAAGGATAAAATCGTAAAACCATAATTGTACATATTCCTGATCCAATAAACAGATGAGTACTGAGACTCATGTCTCTCATTGAAGCATGAAAATTCATGCCGCAAGAGTCTCTGACTGAGTTTATTGTCTCTCAGAGCATACGTAAATATGCAGTCTCTCAACTGAGGCAACGGCATATCTCATGAATACTGACCAATTTCAGTAATTACTTATATATATAATCGAACGATTGGACGGCTCCTAGACATCTTGCCTGCTAGTATAGAGCAATAACGTCTTCAGGATGTAACAATGTTTTCCCTGACTATATAAAAGAAATATGACGCTTCAACAAGCTCATATCGCTCAATGCTTGAATAATTAATGCTCCTAGACGACGTGCTAGTATAGAGCCATCAACTAATTATTTCTAAATCATTAGATTCGTTAATTGAATCCCTAGAAAATATTCTACGTTCTTCATAATATTTCATTACTTCAATTCATGATTCTTCCCAGCAGAATTCCATGGGTTAGTGATAAATATTCAACGTACGGGCATCTGAGACGCTATCGAGTAAGCCCCGATCAAAATGGTGCAAGTGTACTCAGCAATAATGCACTAACGAGCACCTGAATGCACGAACGAACATTCAAAAATACGAAGGAACGATGAACCTATGCAAAATAGGAAGAATAATAATAATAAAATATTAGCTAAGGCGTTAGAGGACTGCGCCCACCGGCCGACCAGTCATGCCGTGGCCAGTCCCACGCCTGATTCTTTATTTTATCATATTTTGTTATTTTTCCTTGATCTCATAAAAATTCCTTCATTTGAACAAAACTCCTTCGTCTTAAAGAAACTCCTCAGTTTCATGGTGTTTCCTTTGTACCAAGGAAATAATAAATAATTAGGAAAAGTGTCATGGGACCGGGTTCACTAGTCGGCCGGTCATTCCCTAGTTGTGGCCGGTCCCACACCTTGCGTTCCTTATTATTTTATTATTATTATTTCCTTCATCCCATGAAATTCCTCAATTTCATGATATTTCCTTCACACCAAGGAAAGGATATAAAATTAGGGAAGGTTCACGGGACTGGGCCACTAGCCGGTCGGCAGTGCCCTAGCCGTGGCCGGTCCCACACGCCTCTTATTTTGATATTATTATTATTAACAAGAAGAAATATACTGAAGTTTACAATGATTTGGCAGGGAGACGCGCGACAAGTTGCGCCCCAATGCCTCTTTGAATAATGATGCCTAACCTAAGGAAAAGGAAACTGCCTAACTTATTGTTGACATCGTGACTTGCCATGCAGTTTTTCAATCTTTTCAAAAGGGTTATGGTGTCTTCACTCAGCTCCCCCAATGTCGTAAAGGTTAAAACCCCAAAACCGTAACCATGAGCCGAACATAGGTCAGCATATTTGTTGCGCTTGCGTATGATTGCGGCTGAGATAGCATGCCCCAGTGTGAAGGCACGGTTCCCTCCTTTGGAAAATGGTGAAACGCCGGTGACGTCAAAGCAAATGTCCTTACCATTATCCCAATTATATATCATGAGGTCTGCCGGTTTTAGGGTAAGACCTATTGATGCTTCTCTTCTTGCGGCTACTCCGGCCTTATAGCACAATTCAACAAATAGATCTCGAACCATATCATGGCGATACTTTAGGCCTACTTCACTAGAACCGTGAATGGAATGGTCACCAAACCGATCCATAACCCGGTTACAACACGAACAAACACTGTCTTCTGCAAATAACGATATACCTAGGCGATACTGCAGTACCGACCTGAAATGTCGTGGCCCTAAGGAATGATTTAGACCCCGAATGGGGAGTGCTTTTAGGTAATCTTGGGCATGAGGTTTCTTATTGCACTGCCATAGGATAGAGTCACGCTCGGACATAACAAAGTTGGATGGTATATCCTTCATGATAGCATCATAATAACGAATAGCTAGTAAATGCATGGGCTGTGGGGCGACTTCGTTAATATTGAAAGATGAAGGAGATAAAACACATACTTGTATGTAATGATCCAGTGCAGATTGGAAGTGAGGGATAAGTCCTGGAGTACCTTGTAGAATTTGGCTCTGCAGGTGTTGTGTTTGGTTGCAAGACGCTAGGAAGCCATACTGGATGGTGTCATGCAGAGTATAAACGCCTAGCCTACCAGCTTTGATTGGGAGAGTGGCAAGACGCTGTTGTAAGTGGTCGAACCCTGCTCCATCGCTGGTAACCAAATACTGCAGGAACCGAACAAGGGAGTCATCGTACATGTTGTTGTGCTGCCTGCATACGTTGAGGTCTCGTTGTTCGCGATGAAAGGTATAACTTTGAAACTCCGGCGCAGTTTCGAAGAAGCAGGAGCTCTTCCTGGGGATTCCGAAGCTTCTTGACACAATCCATCAGTCGCAACGTTTTGTCCACCCTGTATTGGATGATGTTGCTGCAGTACTCGTCGTTCAAGATTACTGGACCACCGAGCAGACTAACACCGGTCTCCGGCCTACCTATAGCAGCAGGGAAGATGTCTTTGCATCGCAGGTCAGGGCATGGCCAAAATATCTCCGTCTTAAGTATATTCAGCTGCGGGTCTCTTGCAGGACCATCTTCTCTTATGATTTGGAGAGCTTTAGCCACCTCCATAATCTCGCCAACCAGAGTCCCATCGTCCAGGTACCACCCATTCAAGTCTAGTTTACATTGTGCCGTTATTTTTCATACCACTGGGTGAAGGGCTAAAGAAAACAATAGGGGCCCTAAAGGGTCACCCTGTTGGACACCCTGTGATGATGCTAAGGTGTGTTCATTGTAGTACAGCTTTGCGGGACGCGCGTAGCAGATTTCAACCCATTTAGCAATGCTAGGACATCTTTCACGTACTTCATGAATCAAAACAGTACGACTAACTATGTTGAATGCATTGGTAAAGTCGACGAGTAACATAGTCATATCAGACTGGGTACCTTTCATTTCTAAAAGACGATTCACAGAGTGCAGGATGCCTTCTCCACCGCATGGTATGCCTACTCCGAACTGATGGTTACCGAGGTAACTTGTCATATCTTTAAGAACTGTGGATGCCGCCAGTTTAGAGCATAACCGTCGCCAAATTGTACCTACTTCTATCGGACGAATACTGCCATCAGGTTTAAGAAGAGGCGTTAACGGTGCGCTGGCGATGTATTCTCTGAGGGCTAGTGGGAATCTTCCATCAAGCCACATGTTAGCTACACCAGTGATGGACGATAATAATTCATCAGCCACGGCTGCGGCTGCGCCACTCGTTGCATCAAGTAAATGCTGAGCGCGGAGGCCGTCCCTCCCACAAGATGTTCCTTTAGGAAAGCTTCTCAATGCTTTAACCACTTCCTGAACATCAACAATTACTGCAACTGCATTTGGGTTACCAGAAGGGATGTCAGGGGGTCATGAATAAGGGTGCTTCCGTTGAAGCTCAGCAAGGGTCTCTGGGGTTGCAGGCGCAACACCACCAGATGAAAAGATACGAACAACAGTTGTGTAGTGTCCCTCCTCCAATTTCTTCTGACTTGACTCTACATTGGTCTTTGCTTTCTTACGCTGAGGCGTCTTATTGTTTTATTTTCGTTGTTGATTCTGGCACGCCAAAGCTAACAGACGTTGGACGATGGTACTACACCCATTAGGTTGCCCCCATTCTACTAGTGATTTGTTGATGGCAGCAATATGCATCTTTTTTCGTGTACTGGATCTTGCTTCCCTGGCATTGGTAGGGATATACAGATTGAGAGTACACACAGGAAGCAACAGAAGTTGAAGCCATGGAATTAATTCAGTGGGTTGTGCTATCACTTTATCTAGTGCCGCTTTCAAAGATCTGGAGAAATTCAGCCTACACGGGGGCGGAATACTGGCTGTAGTCGTAAATTGTTTCTGATAAACCAAGTCGAGTAGTTTTAATGAAAGACTGAATGATTCATCAGGGCTGTCATTGCTGTTGGACTCTGATATAGAATCTGCTACATCCCGTGGTTTATTATTATTATTATTATTATTATTATTATTATTATTATTTCCTTCATCTCATGAAAACTCCTTCACTTTAAGGAAACTCCTTTGTTTCAACAAACTCCTTGATTTCATGATATTTCCTTCAAATCATGAAAATAATATAAAATCAGGAAAAATGCCATGGGACCGGGCTTGTAGGCCGGCCAGCCGTTCCTTAGTCATACTCGGTCCCATACTTCATGGTTCCTTATTTTTGTTAATTCCTTCATCTTATGAAATTTCCTCAGTTTGAGCAAAAACCTTGATTTCTTCGTATGTTCTCAAAATGTTGCTCAAACGCGCATCCGAAAATATCAGAATTCTCAGGACTGAGACACGAACACTTTGGTGGCATGGGCATATTACCTTGACCGACCAAGGTTGGCCTTTTGGCTTGCAAGAAGCTGGTACCACGCATTTTCACCACTTTGACCTAACTTGTTCACATTAGGTTTAAAACTCTTCCAAACAACTTGGATTTTCATCAAACGATCGTCAGTCGATTCCATGACCAACCAGGGACGATTCTATGACCCCTTGGTCGTTTCCTCATTTCTTCATTATTAGGTTTTGTTACCTAACGCTCAAACGAGCATTATTTTAATGAATGATTAAACCAGCATTTAATCATCCTTTCACCAACTGGTCTTCAAGAGACTTTGGTATTTGCTCACCCGAACATCTGGGCGCTACATGGTTGACCCATCATCCCATGTAGTCGGTCCCTCCTCCACTCAGTGGTTGATTTTCAATAAATCATTAATTAATCAGTAATTGATCGAAATTAGGGTCTCGAATCCATGGTTCATAGTTCCAGATTCAAACACTAATAATTTTATGTTGATCCCAGTAATGAACATTTTAATTATCATACTTGGTTCTGCCAGTATTTTAAATTAATATTTTTATTTGGTTCTGCTACTAATAGTTCGTCAAACGTGCAACATTTTCTCAGATGAGCAATATTTGCTCAGACTAAGGAATATTGGTTCAACTATCAATTTTCAACAATTCATCAAATGAGAAATATTTTTTCACCTTAATAGACACGTTCAATTCATGAGTCCCAGAACATTTGTTTGAATCAGCAATACAAAGACTCATCGTCTCATCAAGTCAGCAACTGACTAACTAAAATCACGACACATCAATCGTGTCACATATGGCATATCAACTAGGATTTTGGTCTGGCGGTCTACAGCACGTGTGTTCATATACGATCAGAATGTGAGCAAGTCGTGCAAACAGTTAGAGGAGTTATCAAAGTAGTGGGTGGACAATCAACTAAGTCTCTGCACGATGAGCAACTGGTTTTAACACGATTTCCCACTTACCCACTCTTTGACTCCAGCAACTATCAAACTTCATGGGATCAATGTGTCTACTACTTCTAGCAATATAAATAAGTCTCTGAATCCATGATTGAACAATAACATTGTCCTAACAAAGAATTCTATACGAGCACTCATTTTGAAGAATTCGATCAATCAATCAAAACTTATTCGGACTCAACAGTTCGTCAAATTTGCAGAAACCTTAAACACATTCACAATCCTTGATCACCATTGATCTCACACATTTCTCAGCTTCCCTCCTACAAATCGACCCATCCTATCTTGTGACCGAATTGACTCTGGAACGACCATTGTCTTGGTTTAAGAAGGAGTCCTACAGATTGATCTCTCGAATTCAAAGCACTCCCTTTTTGTAGTGCATCTGTGTGAGGTTAGACAGTTCGCTTGGTTCAAGGAGTTTCCTCCGCACGGTCGTCTCCTCAATTCCTTAAAAACCAACAACTCGTTTTTCCCCACCTACAGATTGGCGACCACAATGAGAGATCATCTCGGTTTCAATCTCACATTTTCACAAGATGGCTGGTCTTAGGTCCGAGTTAGTTACAAATGCAAACGACGCTAGCACTAGCAACAATAACAATGATAGTATTCCAGAAACCGTTCCTGCTTCCAACAATGGTGGTGATACTACTCTTCCTCAAACCAACACTGGGAATCATCCTCTCTTCGGCCGGCATCCCGAGGAAGTCAGAGAAAATACACCCACCATAGCTGATATGATGAAGGTCCGGGAAGTTCTCGCCAAAAATCAAACTGATATGGCTACTACTCTGAAGGATTTATGCAATTATCTCAAGACTCCTACAGACAAGATATCAGAGAAAACTCAGGAGAAAGGAAAAACTAAAGAAACATCTCCAGATGCTGATCCTTAAGTCACTCCAATCCATGTAGTAGATGATGAAGAAGTTCATAAGGCTGCATACAACCCTCCAATGAAAGAACCTTCAGTTTCATCACTCGTGAATACCTGGAGCGCCTTTTGGAGGATCGTAGAAAAGATAAGACGACCTCTGTCCACCGTCACCAACCTCCATACCCCGCCTCTACACAAAAGATTCCTCTGCCAAAAGGTTATACCTCTCCAACATTCACCTTTATGATGGAATAAACAATGCTCGAGAACATGCTTCTCGGTTTCTGGAAGCATTAGGTGAACATGAGCACAACCATGTCGTCCGTCGGAAAGAATTTTCAAAGTTTCTAAAAGGCAGGGCATATATCTGGTACAACAACATCGCAACAGGAAGTATCACAAGTTAGGAAGAAATGACTAATGCTTTCTACATAAAATATTTCTTTGTTTCAGAGCAAATCACCCTCTCTGATCTTGGAAGGATGTTTCAAAGGAGAAGTGAATATCCTAATGATTATGTGAAAAGGTTTAGAGTTCAATCCCTGGACTGTCATGATCCAAATGTCACAGAGCAGCAGCTTGTAGATTTGTGCATCAATGGAATGATTCCGGTCTACAGAGATTTACTGGAAAATCTCTGATTCCAGACCTTCTCAGAATTTCATGAAGCGGCTAAGAGGTCAGCAAATACCGCACCTGCTTTACGGGAAAGAGCTAAAGTCACAAAAGCCGAAGAACCATGAGAAACTCGAGGTAGCAGACGTTTAACCAACAAACAATACAACCTCCAACCTTCCAAAAATGTTGTTGCATAAGGGAGCAAACGAAAAGCTGAGCCACAACGCAAGCATACTTCTCCAGCTCCTTCGAAAGCACAAAGGAAGAATAATGCACAAGCTCCTACCGAACACACAAATCAAGAAGCACCTGATTTCCCTTTTCCCACTGAAGAAGTGATTGAACTACTAGATGTCTGGGTTCAAGACGGTGCCATCAAGTTTTCGTATGTCAAGAAATAACCAATTGAAGAGGCCATGGAAAATCCTCGTTATCGCCGCTTTCACAGGTTCGTCAATCATCCCACAAGTGACTGCAGAACTTTGAAGCGCATATTCAAAGAAAAGGTCGAATCGGGAGAGCTTAACTTGGGGACTGAAGGAGTACACAGGACCCTCTCCCGGTCAGAACCTCCACTCTTTCTGAACCACCATCAAGGAAGTAGTTCAATCCTTAATCGAGCATGTCTGTGAATTGCTGTATTATCAAAGGCTCAAAGGAAAGACATGTTTTCTGCAATGAATCACATCGTGTCAGGTAAGCATTTATTGATTCAGGAGACACTCCCTGAGCCTTCAACAACAGACACAGAAATGTACGACTGGGGACTTCTCACCACAGTCCATCTCAAAGGAAACGAGTTCAAACGAGCGTTGATTGATGTTGGCACTGCTGTCAATGTTATCCCTCTGAAAACTCTCAGAGCTGCTGGTATCACGCGACAAGAAGCCATTCATGCTCCGATTTCAATCATGAATCATGAAGGGACGCCCAGAGATGCTTATGGCTACATTACCCTCAAGTTGAAGGTAAACTCGACCTGAAAAAAACCAAGTTTATATAATCCGAGAAGATCCAGGATACGATATAATCCTTGGATGTACGTGGATTCATGCTGGAAAGATAACTCCAGCACCTTCAATTGCACATTTCCCTGCTGAAGAAAGCTATGATTCAGAAGAAGTAGAGGATACTCCATCGCTCGAGCATCTGAAGGAAGTCAAAGCCTTGATGGAGCTGACACAAAGACCTGAAGAAAATGTTCATGCTTTCATCAAAAGGTTCCGCACTCAGAATAGTCTTATTCCTCCTCATGCATCCATTTTATCAACTTTCAAATATGATGCTTGGGTCTGAGGGCTTCACTCCACCAACAACTTAGATATTGCAAAATGCTATGAATGGATAACCTCACCTCAGCAATATTTTACCAAGTGGTTAGACGCGGAACCTCTCCAAGTCGAGCACCTCACTAATACAGTCATTGCTGAAATAATGGCTGAGCACGACAAGAAGTATCCTAGATACTCACCCCTCCGCGAATGCCCATATGTACTGCAAGATTGGAAGTCTTCGACAACATCGAATCCCACTGCACGAGGAATTCCGAACCAACAGAAGATATTCAGGGCCCGGACAATCAAGTCTAACAAGTTCCAGGAAGCAGATTTAGTTCTCAAAGAAACTAAGCGTAATTTTCATTCTGCAAAGAACTCCAACTGGGAAGGACCTTTTATGATCTCTAAGTCTGTTGTTGATGGATATTACAGATTGATCAACATGGATGGAAAAACGAATGTGGAAGTAATACATGAAACATGGCTCAAAGCATTCGACGCCTAAGATATGGATCCTTGAGGTATTTGGGTTCAAGGAATGAACGCCCAAAATACCCGAATTTGACATTTAGGACTTTCTTTCATGTATTTTAATTTCCTCCAAAATGTTTGCAATACTTGCATTCAGTAATTTGAGATCAGCAATTTATCAAAATTCAGTTTACTTGTCTATCAAATCCAAAGAAAATCCTCAATCACCTACTTATCCAAAACCAATCAAAACCAAAAAATAAAACCTCACATATCTCAGGAGTTCAGAAGTTTAAGAGATTATGGAAATGAATTCAAAGAAAATCAGCAAAGTAAGATTTTTGCTCCTCTGCATCCTTCAAAGCTTGTAAAGCCGCTTCCTCTGCCTCCAACTCTTCAGTTAATCTAGCAATCTTGTATTCCTTCTCCATCACAACATCATTGGGAAAGGGTATGTTATTCTCATATGAATCCTTGATAGCATTTATCTTCTGACGAAGCCACTTCACGTTGAAGCCAAGTCTCTCAGAATTCTCCAAGTTGAACTCCCAATCAAAGAGTATATCTTGAGTATCAGCATTTCTGGCCCTAGTGCATATATCATTTACAACACGCAAGATAACACTTACTTGCATTGTTATAGAATAAGCACGCTTCGGGTCTCTAGTAACGATGATGTGACCAAACTTCCTCCATATCTTCTCGTACAAGCCTGCATATCCAATAGGAACGCTGAATCCACCAACTAGTTCGTGGTATGGGAGTGATGCATCAAATGGAGGATCAAAAACAACTCCTGAACTCGGATATTCATGCACCACTATGCGATTCTCAATTATTGGAGCAACTTCTACAACCAAGACAATAGTTTCTTTTGGAACAGTCTCTTCTATTCTTGGCTCGGTTTCTTTCATCGCTGAAGCAACAACGATTGAAGTCTCAGTCTCTTTAACAGTTTCAGCAACAACTCTCTCATGGCCTTGAAGTGCAGAGATAGTTGTCTCTTTATCAATAACCCCAGGGTTGCTTGATTCATCATTATTGGTTCCATTATTCTCAACTTCGACATTTGGCACCTAATACGAAGATTACATCATATTAGAGCGATTCAAGCATGGAAACCAAAGGAAATCATAAACTCCAACACGTAAGTGAACTGATGATATCTAAACTCTTTACTATACATGCAAGGCATGAGCAAATAGTGTGAAAGTCATAAAAACACGTTTTACAACAAACTCGTCTGAAGGGATTTTACACTGCCCTGCATAAGATGACGAACTGGGAGCAATTGGTAGAGAATATAAGGTTGATTTATATACCATTCTCTTCGTATGGATGTTCCCTATAACATATATAAATTTCATAATGATTGGATAAACGAGCAAGGATATGTGTCCAAAACATTGGACTACATGAAAGCTGAAAAATTTCTGGAAGTCTCCTGGAAGTTTACTGTTTTGTCAATTTCGACCTATAAACACGATAAAAACTCAAAAATATTCTTCCATAAAGCTTGGAAATTTCCTGGGCATAAGAATACTTGGGTAGACCGTAAAAATCCGACATCAGACGAAGATTCTACAACATTTTTGCTAAAGGGCTGAATTCTGGAATTTCTGGTGACGTATTCCGGCAAAACTTTTGTGTATTCACATGGATTTTCATTCATTCATTCACGAATCAACAAGATTATTCTTCTATGAATAAAATACAATAGAAATACTTACTTGGGTGGTCTCTGAAGCGTTCAAGGAACCAGAATTGCCCGTATCAGCACCAGGAGCATTGCTTTCATTCAGTCTTGAGTTTTGGGAATTTTCTTCATCACAATCCTCCGAAGATGAACGAGCATCACCAGTACTCTCCACTTCCATGGAAACATCCTCCTGGATGTATTCATAACAATTAGTATTTTATCTCATAAAGTATCATAAATGGTTGTGCGAAGAGATACTTACATCAACTTCTTCTTCAACACTCGACTCAGAAGTCGCTTGCCCATCAGCATTGAATTGAAGACCGTCGATACTTAAGGAAGCAAAGTTCTGTAACAAAGTAACAAATATTGGTTTTGTGATCCTAATTACACGGATGAGAATAAGTCACGACGGCGAAATAAATATTGACAACTCACCAAAGAAACCACTGGGGACTTTATGGTGTTAGGCAACATCATATAATTTTTTCTCTCGCCTTCTCTTCTGTGAGTAATTGCTTCCGTTTTCGAGTAGTCTACATCGATTCGAGGTCTCGCGATACGAACGTCTTGTGAAAAAATTGATGAAATGATCAAGATACAATTACCGTGTCCTTATGAAGATTATAAGAAGGATACATACTTGTGAACACCCTGGAGATGTCTTTTGCTTATCTCCGGAGAGATACTTCAATCTTGGTCGAGTAGAAATCATCTCAGCAGAGGGAGGATCTTTCACCAAAGGCTGAACAGCTGTCGTGAAGTCATATAAGCGATCAAATTGTTGATTCCAAAAGTCTATGTAACCTGGAGTTACATACGTAATTCGTTCAGAACAAGGGAACCAGTAATCACTTCCTTCCACATGTGAACGGTATAAACGGGTCTTGAGTTGTTCAACCGATGGTATTCTCCTCCGAAGAGTTGGAACGCACTGATCCATACCCATTTGTCGACCTGCTCTGCCAATATTTTATTCTTCCACCGAAAGGTCTCCATATATCATTGATACTAAGTGACCAGGAGTGCAACTCAACATAAAAGATCTTTCGCCATCACTCAGATCCGCACCAGATTTTAAAATAATACTTTCCCCAGCATTAAAAGTTCTCAATTGAGAAATATAAGAAGGAATTGACACCCATGAGAGAAAATAAAACTCAGACTCATTTTCTAATAAATCGACGAGATGTGCCTTAACTCGAGGTTGTTTTGTGGACCAATGCATAATCCTGGCATTATCCTTCTCAGAGAAAACATGACGAGCGTCAGCATTCGGTCCTTGTAAGATAGTACGAGTAATGGGCGCATAATTCTTAAAGTGTTCCCACATCAAAGCTTGGAGAAACATCGTATTGGCATAGCATTCAATCTTTATAAATCTGTTTGAGACACTGGAGTCTATAATCAACGAGTCTAAGTTAGAATACAAAGAACCCAAGAATAGGCTACCTATCGGAAGTTGCTCACCTTTGGCCATCTTAATGGCAAAGGGAATCACGAACGGCTTCAATAAATTTCCACTATCTTCAAATACATCTCTGGACAGCCATAAACACAAGAAAGCAGCAATAGATAACGTAGGCGACATGCCTGTCAGGAGCATTATCTCTTGGCCACCAGTGCGTTAACCAATGAGAATAACAACATTTGCTGGATACTTTATTAATTTCCTCCATTTCAGCTGTCAAGATGTTAGTGATCACCCTCTCTTCTGCCGAAAGACTCTCAGGAAGATTTCCTGTGATTGGGAGATATAATAAAGAAACTACATCCTCTAAAGTGATGGTAAACTCTCCCCAACTGCATATGAAAGTATGGGATGGAATGCACCAGCGAGCAAGCAGAGCTACTATACGTCGCACATCGTGAAAGATAAATAAGTTTCCAGATGCTTGAATATCCCTTGTTACCTGTGCACTATCCAGCATGGATCGAACATGAGGAAAGCCCAGGATATGCCTTGCCCATCCAGAAAACTTTTCTAAAGGTCGTCGAGAAAGCTTAAATTCAATAACTGAAGCAAAAAAAATGTCTTCGCTGAAGACAGAATCAGATGGCCGCCCGAGGAGTTACAAGTTTCTTCTGAGAAATATCTCTGGGATTTATCAGAAGACGAAATGCTGGGGTCTCGATACGTCTTTAAGGTCTATGATGAACCACGAAGAAAGAATCCTCTGTATTCGGAATATTCTTGATTCTATGAGCTTCTTCTTCCCCTTCTTCATTTTCATCCATACATGTATCATCTCTAGAGACATCATTATCTTGTGAGTCAGACATCCTTGTGAAGTAGCTGTAACATCCACACAGTAGTCTACTTAAGTATATCATCCATACAAGGTGCAAACTCCAACAAAACGATGGATTCATACAACTGGATGACAAAAATGCTCAACTAGCATCTACAAAAATGGTAACTCTTAAATCTTACATGTTTACGATTCCACTAACAGTAGTGATTGTGATAAAGGAGTTAACACTTCAAAACTTGCTTGTTTGTTTGAACCTGCAAAAAGTGAACACAACTTTGATTTTTCAAAAAATCGAAACATGATTTTCATAAAATCATGAACATAATTTTTCCACTGTGTGAACTTTCACCACTGAGTTATGAAAAGACTCACACCAAGGAAATATTTCATCATAAATAATTGTCTACTTTTAATGATTACTCAAAATCAAAATTAGATTTTCAATAAAATATATATATATAATATTTTTTTGACGTGAGCAAAACTCACGTTAAATAAAAACAATTGTGAATATTTCACGGTTTTATCAAAAGAAAAATGACTTTTCCTTCGTACGATCGTCTATCTTTGAAACGAAGGTTTATTTCGATTTTGTGAGAATTCACACCTTTTAAGATAAAGTTTTGGTTTTCATGAAATCTCATAGACAAAATTTTATCACTAGACATAGGTCTATATAAAAAATTCTCTCTCCTAAGTCAGGGATTATTGCTAGTTTCTTAAACTAACGATCGAACGATCGAACGAACGTACGTTTCTGAAACAAGGGTTTTCTATAATTTCACGCCTATATATGCATATATATATAATTTAACATGAACAACTCATCAACTTCTGAAGAAAAAAAAATTGTCGCGTACCTGGTCGTTGCCGGCCGGAATATGGCCGGACGGTGGCATCGACGGTCGGTGGCGTTGAAGCTCCAGCAAAATTTTCCTTCTTCCTTCCTCTGCTCGGACGTGAAGAAGATGGAGAGATGAAGGTGGTGGTCGGTCCTGGAGGTGAAACTAAAAAAAAAAAAAAAAGGAAATTAATCCCTTTTATATCAAATTTTATTTCCAAAACCTAATTCCACAAGGATTTCCTTTCTTGGGCCCGGACCCGTGAATCCTAAATTGACCAAGGTTTCATCACCAAATCAGCGGTCCTACACCAATTTAACTATGACTACTATTCCAATACGAATAACGAGATATCAAATCTTGTTATTAAAATTTAAAACACTTTTTTTGATATCCAGAGTAGATGTAACTAATCTAATGTGTTGTGTTTAGTTATCCTATTACGAAAAAAAAAACACGTCGCTTTTGAATTGTGCCTTGTAGGAGCTCTGCGAATCGGTGACTGACTCGGCGAAAAAATCGGTTTGACTCGGTCATTTATTTCTAAGATTTTTCTTTGTTTTCGATACAAAATTTCATTCAATTCAAGTTTATTGTTAGTAGTTTCAATATTTGGTGTGCTTAATCCCGTGATTCATGTTCATTAATATTTAGAAACATGTCGGAATCTCATATTAAACAATCGGAAACAGGATCTATTTCTGGATCCAAATCATCAAATTTTGAATCAAACTTTAGATCTTCATCAAAGGTTATTTCTGACCTTACTGAGTATGGAACACATAGAGATTCACCATCCTTGTTTATACCTGATGATATTATTGATGATAGTTTAAAGGAATAGATGTATAGCTTGATTGGTAGATTGGATTTTGTGAAACTGAAATTTAAGGTTGCGGAATCAGCTTTGAGGAGGCAATGGAGTTTAAACTTTAGATCTTCATCAAAGGTTATTTCTGACCTTCCTGAGTGTCGAAAACATAGAGATTCACCATCCTTGTTTATATCTGATGATAGTTTAAAGGAATGGATGTATAGCTTGATTGGTAGATTGGATTTTGTGAAACTGAAATTTAAGGTTGCGGAATTAGCTTGAGGAGGCAATGGAGTTTAAAACGTATTGTTTAATTAATCCCTCTAGGAAAAGATTTCTTTAGTATCAAATTAGATAATGAATCTGATAACAAATATATCTGGTCCGGTGATTGGACTGTGGAAAATCAAAATCTGAAAATTAGGCCATGGGAGCCAAATTTTAACACTGCTTCACAAAAATCAACATCAGCATTTGTATGGGTTAACTTTCATGGTCTCAGTTTAGAGTATTGGAAGGAGAAAATCATCCTTCATATGGGAAAAGCTTTAGGAAGGCCTATTAAAGTTGATGAGACTACTTTAAAAAGAGAAGCAGGTTATTATGCAAGTGTTTTTTTTTGTAGAGATTGATCTAATAAAACCTATTCCTAGTAAAATTTGGGTAGAATCTAAGTATGGTAAATTTGAACAGGAAGTACATATTCCTAAACTTCCAAAATACTGAATTATAGAAAGAGTATATGCCATTATGTTGCAGAATGCAGAACAAGAAGAAATGTGCAAGACCAACAGGAAGTGTCTCCAGTTCAGCCTGTAGCAAAGAAAATATGGAAGAAGATCACTCCAAAAAAAGTTTCAGTTCAAGTAGGCTTTGATATATGTTTCAATTCATCTGGCAAAGATTTTTTGGTTGAGGAAAATACAACAGATAGTGATGAAGAAGTTGATGCAATCATTCCTCCAATTTTTCCCTATGTTGTCACAGATCAAAGAATAAATTCAGGTAAATTCCATGTTATACAAAATATGAATGAAGATATTCTAAATTCTCAAAGTGAATTCCCTGTGTTAAGTGTTAACAAAATTTTAAGTCCAGTATCAAGTTCTCCTTCTATAAACTCAGTAGTTAATGTAATACATCCAGTTGAAAAAGAGGTTGTCATAGAAGAAGTACCAAAGGGTAAACAGAAGGCTCCAAAACATATAAGTATTAATACAAACAAGAAATCAAGCTTCTGTTTTAGGTACAAATGGTGGTAAAAATGGAAATATGAGAGGAAGTAATTCTTCTCAAACACTACCTCTTAAATGAAGATTCTTTTTTGGAATGTTAGAGGCCTTAGGAGACAAAAGGCCAAAAACACACTGAGAAATTTAGTTCATAGTTTCAGTCCTTCTTTACTGATTATTGCAGAACCCAAAGTTAAATATTCTTTAAATTTCTGTAAAAAGTTGAGGTTTCCAGGTACGCATCATGAAGCCATTCACAATTCTGAAGACTCAAAAAAAGGAAATATCTGGATTCTATGGAGTCCATCAATTAAGCCTCCAAATTTAGTTTCATGCTCAGCTCAATCAATAATAATAGAAGTGGCGGTGGGGGGGTGCTCTTATTACTGGAATACATGATGCTTCATTAACATTTCACAGAAGAGATTTATGGAGTGATATGGTTGAATTAAGCTCTCTAAACAAGCCATAGTTGAAAATAGGTGATTTTAACGCAGTTCTGAGAGAAGAAGAAAATAAAGGTGGTTTAAGACCATTGAAAATTTTGATGTTAGAGTTCAAAAATTGTCTTCACAATAGTGGATTGATTCAGGCTCCCAAAGATGGATTATATTTTTCTTGGAGCAATAATAGAGCTGGTAAAAAGAGAATAGTGTGCAATTTGGATAGGGCAGTATACAACGATAAATGGCTAGATTTGTATCCTAGTTGGGGTTATAAAGTTGGAGCTAGAGGCATTTCAGATCACATCACATTATTTGGGTCAAATGACATTCGTAAACCAGTTTAGCGAAATACTCCATTCAGAGCTCTTAAAGTTTGGAAGACTCATCCAGATTTCTTAAATACGATAAAAACTTCATAGAATAAAGAAATAAAAGGTAATGCAATCTTTTTATATATGAGTAACCTTAAAAGACTAAAACAAGAAATGAAAAATTGGAATTGGTCAGTCTTTGGTGATGTCCATAAGAAATTGAAAGAAGCAGAGGATGAGATGATGATTAATTCTCTTGCAGCAAAAATAAATAATACAACAAAAATCAAGAGTTATGTGGTTAAAGGATGGAGCTTCTAACTCTAAGTTTTTCCATGTAAACTTAAAAATCATACATACCCAAAATATGATTGTTGAGCTATAAAATGAACAAGGAGATATCATTACAAATCCAAGAGAGGTTTCAGAACTTCTTGTGTCTCATTTTCAAGATAAATTCAAGTTTCAGGAAGTTGATATTGCATCAAGTATTTTTGATAACATCCCCAAAGTGGTAGATGAAGAAGATAACAAAAAGATAGATTCAATCCCTTCAGAGGAGGAAATCAAGAATGCAGTATTTGATATGAACCCAGAGAGTGCTCCAGGACCAGATGGATTTGCAGGGTGGTTCTACAGGTATGTATGGGATATTTTGGGTACAGATCTTACAAATGCAATTCAGTTTTGCTGGAAGAAAGGATTTATTCCATCAGGTTTGAATGCAAATTTTTTGAAGCTTATTCCTAAATTTAGTAATGCAAAAAAAAAAATCAAAGCAATTTAGGCCAATTGGGTTAATGAATTTGAGCTTTAAAATTTTACTAAGATATAGGATAAAAAATTGGGAAGTTTAATCCATAAATAGTGTCACCTCAGCAAGGAGCATTCATAAAAGGGATAACCATTCAAAAATAGATAGCTCTTGCATCTGAAATGATAAATGAGCTGGAAATTAAAAGAAGGGGAGGTAATTTTGGATTAAAACTTGATATTTCTCAAGCATATGATTCAATAAGCTAGAAATTTTTATTTCAAGTAATGAGTAAATTTGGATTTTCTGATAAAGGGATACATTAGCTACAAACCTTACTTCAATCAGCAAGACTATCAGTTTTGGTTAATGGAGGACTAGATGTTATTTTCAAGTTGGAAGGGGAGTAAGACAGGGTGACCCACTGTCACCACTACTTTTTGTTATAGCTGAAGATATCTTGAGTAGGATTATCAATAAAATGGTGCAAACTGGAAGTCTAAAAATCATGGTAAACATAAATGTAGTACAACCTTCATACATATTCTTTGCAGATGATATATTTCTATCTGCAATGGAGAAAGGAGGAATGTAAGAAAACTAATGGACCAATGAATACCTATCAAGCTGCTTCAGGGGAAAAAGTGAGTTTAGAGAAGACCAAATGTTTCATTGGTTGCACAAGTGAAAGAACGATATTACTCAAGCAGTATTGAAATGATGCAAGAAAGGTTGGCAGGTTGGAAAGGTAAATTACTGTCATTTTAAGAAAGTCTGATATTAGTTAAATTTGTCCTTTGCAATCTACCAATTTATAATATGTCTGTATATAAGTGGCCCAAAAGAGTGTTGAAGGAGTGTGAAGGAATAATCATGAACTTCTTATGGTCTGGAGACCCTGCATGTAGAAAATTCAAACATTGAAGTGGAATAAGGTGTGTTCACAAATTATAGAAGGAGGACTGGTCTTGAGGAGGTTAGAAGTAATCAATAAAGCTTTATTAATGAAGCTATTTTGGAAGATGAAAAATGGAACAGATGAATGGGCTACATTTTTCAAGCCAAGTTTCAAAATGAAAATGGGGAGTGGATATCTTATTATAAGAAATCTTCCATTTGGCCTGGAATAAAGTGGATTATAGAAGATATGCAAGAAAATACAAGGTGGATGGTGGGTAATGGAAAGAATATCTCAGTTTGGAATGACAATTGGTTGTTGGAGGAAAACTTAAAAGAGTTGTATCCAGACAATGCTTATCTTCTGCAATTCCCACAAATGAAAGTTTCTGACTTAATTATTGATGGTGAATGGGTAATCCCAGGAGAAATGTTGACAATGATTTAAGTTAATGATCTTCCAGATATCAGTGAAAGGGAAGATAGAAGGTTTTGGACAGGTACCAATTCTGGAGATTTTTCAGTTGCTTCTGCAGTAAAACAAATAAGAGAGAGATTCCCTACACTGTAATGGACTAAAAAGGTATGGCACCCCTCAGTTCATCCTAATATATCAAGCAATTTTTGGAAACTTGCAAGAAATATATGTGCTACATATGAGAATATGAAAAGAAGGAATGCACAACTAGCTTCAAGATGTGTTTTTTTTGTAAAAAAGAGGAAGAGACCAAAGAGCATATGTTATGGTACTGTAACTTCAGTGAAATTATTTGGAGTTGGCTGGGAGATGTCTTCCAATTTATCAATCCCAGATCCTTTGAATAATTTCTTTCTTTGGCAAAGAATAAGAGCCCAGATGTTAAAGAGATATGGAAAGTGGCATCCTTCATTACTACGAGAGAAATATGGCACATGCGAAATAAATGTGTGTTTGAAGAATACAACTACAGTGCAGAACTTATAAAGAAAGGAGTTGTACAACTCACAACAGAATGCCAAGTAAGGATGAAATATTTTATGTGCAATACATCTTATGATCTACATGTGCTGAAATTTTTTAGACTCAAGAGTAGACAAGTAAGAAATGCAAGGATAAAAGAGATTTTCTTTACATTGCCTAACCCCAATCAATAACTTTTATGCTGTGATTGAGCATCAAGAGGGAACCCAGGGAATTCAAGTTTTGGTTTCATTGGAAGGAGAGTAACAGGTGAATTCTTAATAGCAGTTGCAGGTGGTTTGGGTGTGTCAAAAAATTCTTATGCAGAAGTGCTAGCAGTATTAAATGCAGGTTAATGGGAAGTTAGCAAAGGCTTCTTACATTTATGCTTTAAAACAGATTCAAATTCAGTTATAACAGCTTTTCAGTCCCAGAAAATCTCATGGTTTGCACTGGCTAGATGGAGTAAGATCTATTCAAGAATTATCTCTTGGTGCTTTCTTCATTGCTATATATAGAGAAGTGAATTTTCTTGCAGATAAAATAGCAAAAAAAGGAGCAAGACTGGCAAGAGGAGAGAAGATCATTTTTTGTACAAAGCCATCCTTTTTAGGCAGTCTGGAGGACCCAGATCAAACTTACTATAGATTCTGCTAGAATAAGTCATAAGGCAAATGTAATTTTGTTCATCTGTTTTAGTCTTTTTGTTTCAGTTCTTGGATTTATTGTGAACTTTTCTAAACTTCTTTTGGTATTAATGAAAATTATTTTTTAGCAAAAAAAAAAGTGTTGTCTTGTAACACTTTATATTGATACTCCATATATTAACAACCTTTATATATTAATAAAAAATCATGGTCCCAACTTGGGCCAGTTATAAATAGCAATAACATCCACACTCTAATATTACTATATTTTTTAAGTCCCTTTTTAAGGAATTTACCTCCATATATTAATAATCAACACCATATTAGAGAAATATATATCTATGTCATTAAAATTTATGATCAAAATAAAATATTTATCTACAGTTGTTTGAGATGAGAGATAACCTTTTAGGTTGATACCGCATTTTTTGGGTTATTATAGATTGATGAATCATTTTCTAATATACTTATTACTATTATAATCATAGAAAACATAAAAAAAATCATAATAACCTTACAAGTACCTAGATACATGCATATACTTGTGTATTGGAACTATAAAGATGTATGTACACTATCTAATAGTATTCACATACATTGAACTAGAATTTTCTACATTTTCTAGGTATACCTCCCTATATTAATAACCTCCATATATTAATAAATTTATGGATCCCCAAGTGTATTAATATACAGAGGTTTTACTGTATCTAACTATCACACTGGCAAGTAACAACAACTGCAAAGGAAAATCCACATTAACAAAATGTTATGGTCTTGAGTGGTACATAACGACCATTCTCATTCCCACCAAGATTTATATACCAGCATCCCTACATAAAAAGAGTTTGATATATAAATTTCTTTTTATGCTCTTTTGTTCTCTAATTTTGGTTGGGTGATGGACATATGACTTGTAACCTAGAGTATTTTTCAGGTCGGGTGTCCAATGGATGGGTCATTTTTAAGGTTATATCCGGGCCTAATCCGATAACCCCTTGGAATTCAAAACCCCCATTAACATCGAACCCAAAATACGGTTGTTCCTGGTCGAATCAGCGAATCTCGGGACAAACTTTAGCCCCTAGTCATTAGTCCAAGTAAGTTTGTTTCAAGGTCTGGCAACATACTCATGTAGTTTTTTTTTTTTTTGCTAGAAAAGGAATATATATTGATATAGAAAAAGATTACATGAGGTTTATGCCAAATAGAGGATTCTTGTCCAACCATTCTCCTGAAACATTGAATCTTCTACTATATTTTGCTGCTTTATCAGCCCAACTATTAAAATTTCTACGAACATACTCTGTTTTAACATAAGTAAAATCACTTAGAATAAAGAGACAATCCTCCAAGATAGAGTTATTGAACCAGCTAATATGATTCAATCTTTTATTTAGGAAAGAAATAGCATTCTTAGCATCACTCCGCAAACAAATTTTGGTATAGCCTCTTGCTTTCCCCCACTTTGCAGCTTCAAACAAGGCTAGGCATTCAGCTTCTTCCGGCTTCAAGGCTTGTCCTACGACTGTCTTGCATCCTTTGGATTCTCATGTTTGGTTGAAAATGACAATACCCACACCAGATTTATTAGTATATTTATCATACGAAGCATCGCAGTAAACAATATCACAATCTGAAGGAAGATCTTCATTAGAAGGAGGAACATGTTCTTGAATAACAGTAGAATGATTATTTGAATGACTATGTACTAAGAATTCACTAGTATCACAAATCATCTTAAAAGCAAATCTGACAGTACTCAAAGTACTAAGGGATTTTTGTTGAAAAATATGAAAACATTTGTCCCTCCACAAACACCAGGCAGTGGTTAAAACAGAGCTGCAAAGATCATTGTTGGATGAGAGATATTTGTTAATCCAATCTTGAATGCCAACATCAGAGTCAGAATCTTGAAGCACCAAGTTTCCAAAAGGTAACGAAGCCCAAACAGATTTAGAAAAAGAGCAATAAAGAATGAGATGCTCAACTGTTTCAGGTATATTAGAATCACACATGCTACAGGTGTTATCTAGATTAGGTTTAAAAGCAAACAATCTATATTTGGTTGGCAGAATGCCTTCAATGCACTTCCACAAAAACAGTTGAACTTTAGGCAATAGTGAAGCATTCCAGAGATTTTTATAGATAAGATTAGCTTGAGTATTATGGTTCACAGCAGAAAAATCTCCAGCCAAAAGCTTATAAGCGGACTTAACAGTAAAACTACCATTTTTAGTAAATGGCCAAACCAATCTGTCTTTACCTGACATGGGGATCCTAATGCTAATTATTTTCTGACAATTATCTTCAGTGAAAAAGGCCTGCACTAGGTTTGAATTCCAAGATCTAGTGTCTTTATCAATCAAGCTATTCACGCATATATTGGGATTAGGATAAGATACGCATAAAGGGGAAGACATATTAGGCACCCAATTATCTAGAAAAGCATGAATACTATCACCATTTCTAACTTCCCAAATCGAATTATGCTGAATTGTAGGATCAGAATCTCGCAACGACAATATTTCAGCGAAATTATCAACAACACAATACAACAGCGTTGCATAACAATTTCAGGAAGAATATAATAAATGACGTCAGCTAAGATCACGAGAAAGATGTGATAGTCCTGCGAAAATTAGAGAGCTTGCGAAATTAATATTTGTAAGGTTGCGAGAATGTCGCAGATCATACCCGAAAATAAATGACAGATTAGCTATCATCCACTATGTATTTTCCTATAAATAGTCGTTCAAGTTGTAAAGAAAAGAGAGAGATCTTTTTTGAGTAAGAAACAAGTAAATAGGAGAGAGAAAGTCTAGAGCAGAGGTCATTCTTGATTTCTTTATCTTTTCTTGTAAGAACATTCAAAGATTGATCAATAAAATTAAGAGTGTAAACCTAAAAATGAGTTGATTAATAATGAAATCATATGAGGGGTGTAGTGTAGGATTTCTTGCAACTACAGTGAATGATGTAAAGACCATGACATATACTCTTCCACACCCAAGAAGAATCCTTAATTTCTTTATGATGCAACGGGTGACAATTTTTGAAATATTTGCATTTCAAAATTCTAAACCAGAGTTCATCTTCTGAATGAATTAACAACCACGCAATTTTAGCAAGAAGGGCAAAATTAGTTAACTTAAGACTCCGAAAACCTAGGTACCCTCTCATTTTATGAGTGCAGACTCTATCCCATCCTTTAGGATAAGAACCACCATTTGAACCTTTCCCCCACCAGAAATCCCATTGAGATTGCTTCATTTTGTGGACAAGATTATCAGGTAGAAGGAAAGAATTCATATGATAGATGGGAGAAGAATTCAAGACACTATTAACCATGACAGACCTACCAGATTGAGACAAATGCTTACCCTTCCACTTGTCCACTCCTTTCTCAAAATTCTCAGCAAGATGTGAGAAAGTCTCGCTTTTTGATCTTTTGGGGAAAAGAGGGATGCCTAAGTGTTTATCATTATGATCATTTTTCTTGACATTAAGTGATCTAATGAGGAAAACACGATGATATGGATGAACATTCTTGCTAAAGAAGCATTCAGATTTTTGAAAATTTATCACTTGGCAAGAAATGAGACTAAAGTCCTTAATTAGTGACATTAAGTTACTAGCCTCATCATGAGTGGATTTAGTGAATAAGAGGCAATCATCAGCAAAGAGTAAGTGAAAAATACTAGGAGCCTCTTTGCTGACTTTAAACCCATAAATGAGATGACATTGTTCAGCATGCAACAAATATCTAAAAAAAGATTCCATACATATAATAAATAGGTATGGGGATAATGGATCACCCTGACGAAGACCTCTACTAGGTTTATATGCAGGACAAGGTGATCCATTAAGAAGAATAGAAATACTAGTGGTGCTAACACATTGATAGATAATATCACACCAAGAATCTGAAAACCCAAAGCATTTGAGTACAACAATAAAAAAAGGCCATTCAACCCTGTCAAATTCTTTCGACATATATAATTTGAGCCCCATAATACCGTATTTAATTTTCTTCCTCTTCCTCCTCATAGAATGCACCAACTCATGGGAAATGATCACATTATTTTGTGTATTCCTGTTGGGAACATATGCAGATTGGAAAGGTGATATAATTTTTCCTAGAAGTGGTTTCATTCTATTGACTATAATCTTAGAGATTATTTTATAACTAGAATTGCATAAAGAGATTGGTCTAAAGTCAGCAGGGGTGACCGGATTGCTGACTTTAGGAATTAGAGATACAAACGTGTGGTTCATTTCTTTTAACAAATGTTTAGAATAGAAGAAACTTTGAACCATTTTAAAAACTTCATTTTCCACAAGCTCCATGTTCTGTTTGTAAAAGCCTGGTGGAAATCCATCAGGTCCTGGGGCAGACCATGGATCCATTTGGTTAATTGTATCTCTAACTTCTTGTAAAGTAATGGGACTCAATAATTTTTCATTGTCCTCATTCGTAATACAAGGATCTATGCAATTCAGAAAGTTATTATTTTTAAAAGGATTGGAAGTGGTACCAATTGAACTGAAATGATTGACTAAAAGGTCTTCAAGCTGCAACCTATCCTTAGACCATTGTCCATTGTTCAATTTGAGGGAGATGATATGATTAAAGTGTCTTCTCCTATTAACATAAGTGTGGTAGAAGCTAGTATTTCTATCATGACCCTTTATGTACTCAACTCTTGACTTTTACTCAACTCTTGACTTTTGAGCATAAAAGTCCTCTTGGATTTTTTGCCAGTGCTCTAGTTGTGACTCAACTTGCTTGATAGCCTCAAGATTCTGAATAGTATTAGGTTGATTATCCAGAGCTTGAAGTTGAGAACCAAGAGATGTAACTTTATGATCAATGTTACCAAAATGAGAAATGTTCCAATTTTTTAAATTAACTTTAACATTTCTTAGTTTGTTAACAAACTGATAAGCATGAGACCCTCTAACGGATATAGAAAAAGCATTTTTAATAATAGAATGTGAATAAGGATCACTAAACCAACACTTATAATATCTATAGGATCTTTTACCTTGATGAGAAAGAGTATTAGTCACCAAGATTATAGGTAAATGGTCTGAACCTATTGAGTCAATATGAAATACCTTGGAATTTTCATAATGACTCGGCCACAAACCATTTACTAAAGCCCTGTCCAATCTGGCTCTAATATTATTATTGCCAAACTTCCTATTGGACCAAGTGAATTGATATCCCACAAAACCTAAATCAGATAAGTCGGATTGATCAATTATTTGTTAGATAATAGGAAACTCTTCGGTGGTGGGACTAGTAAAAGTAGACCTCTCATGAATAAACATAGTAATATCAAGGTCACCGATGAGAACCCATGGAAGATTAGCCTGCTTACCAATCTGGTTAATATAATCTTATTGTTGTAACTTCTCTTCATGGTATACAGAACCATAAAGAAAAGTTACAAGGAATTCCGGTTTACTAGGGTCGTAAGAGATGATAACATTTATCATTTTATCAGAATTATCCACTATTTCAAGCTGAAAACCACTCTTCCACATTAAACATATGCCACCAGAGAGACCAGCTGGGGAAATATCCAATTATTAGGATAGCTGAATCTTCTCAAATATTGGCTCATTTTTGTGGAATCATTTTTGGTTTCGCACAAGAAAATTACATCAGGATTTTGACTCTTAATAATATTATCTAAGGCAGTTCTAGTTGTAGGGTTTCCGAAGCCCTGGCAATTCCATGACGAAATTCTCATAATGAGATAGCAGACCAAATTTTTAGAACTGCTTTTAGATGACACTAAGCAGACAACTTTAATGCAATGATACAAATTGTAAAAGGAATGAACTATGAGCAAACACACAAAGACCCAAATAGAGGAATTACATACACAAATAGTGATCTCTCAATAATCAGAACATGAGACAAAAAGCAACACAAAACAGCACCTTGACCAATTAATGTTATCTATCAGCAAATCACTACAATTACCCCACCTAAACAGGATATCATCTAATAATGAAGTGAGAAAAATACAAACACAAAGACACTTGAGCAGAGTATTACAATCAATCATGGAGAGTTATAACCAATAGGGAGAAACAATTGTTTAGGATTAAGTGGCAAAATACCCCAAAATAGACCACAAGGTTGTGAAAATGCCCCGGACGTTAGGCAAAAGATTAAAATGCCCCATTCCGTTACTTTTACCTTAAATAGTCAAAATTGGTCAAAATTAGTCAAAACGCCCCAGTTTGACTAGTCAACTATATTATGAATTGTCGATTTTTCCCTTCTATGAAAATGACGGTAGACATGCGACACATGTGCTAATAATTTCGTGAGACACGTGGCTAAATAAACCTTTGACACGTATGCAATGTAAAACGTTGACACGTGGACTATGGACGACACCTGTACCACATGAGTGGGTTCGTACGTGTGCTTCTAGTCTTATCTTCAACCTGGTCGTGTTTCAACCACAGAAAAAAAAGCACCAGAACGATAAAGAGAGCAAGAGATCGAGAGGCAGAGAGAGATCGAGAAGAGAAGATAGATGAGTCGGAGAAGATAAGATCAGCGTTCGAGAACAGTGAAGAACAGGTAATTTCCCTTTCCTCGTTAAACCCTAATTTTTTTTACGATTTATGATTTTCGATTCGTTTGTTGTTCTTGAAACTCAACCTTGTGAAGATGGTATATGTGATTTACGAACTTAGGGTTTCAGAGACTTGAAATGAAATTGGGTATTAGGGTTTCAGAACCTGTAATTAGGGTTTTAGAAGCCAAGCTGTAATTAGGGTTTCAGGGAAACAAAATTAGGGATTATAATTTGGGGTTTTTCAATTTTAGCAGATGAAATTGGTTGATATGATGATTTATAATTGTGTCTTTGTGTCTCTGTTTCTCTTTCTCTGAATTCTGTCCATCTCTTTTGATTTATAACCATGGCATGGCTAAGAATGAACTTACTAAATTAGCTTTTTAATGTGTTGATTAATTTTGATTACTGCATTATAACCTATATCTTATATGTTTCAAATTGTATCCACATAAAGATTGACTTAGTAACTTGAACTGCCATGACTCGAATGTGCACTAGTAGAATTAAGGGATAGTATGAACAAAACAGGTAGCTCAGGTTTTGATCTTACTTGTGATAGTATGAACAAAACAGTTCTACAACTACCATTTTTAGGAGATTTTTTTGTTGCGGACATTTATTATATGTCGAATGAGATAGAATTGTACGACCCTGAAAATTGTCTTGCAAAACGGCTCATAAACTTAGATCTTTCAAGTTCACCATTTGAGGTTGACTCTTATCAATACTATACGTTTCTTAATTGCTCTTTAGCAGTTGTTCGTTATCTTATGCCACCTCAGTTACAAATGAAGCCCAAAAGTCGCCTCAGCAGCTTAACACACACAATGATGTTTACAATTGTTACTATTTCAGATATTATTTTAAGGTTGCCAATTAGTAGTATTCAAGCAAATTGTGAAACAGTTGACACTGTTTCTGTGCCAATACCAATACCTGGGTCTTTATATGGTGGTCATGAACTTAAAGACAATCTCATTCTCACTTGGAAAAAATTGTTTCATAAACTCTATTTGAATTGCAATGCAGACACCATTGATATAAAGGATTTCATTATGAAAATATGCATCGGAATACCAGCCTCCGTGAGCTTTCTTTATTACTGTTGTTCAGCGTTCTAGGGCTGTAAAAAACAAAATAAAGATCCAGTTGAATGTGCACTAGTAAAATTATAGCCTATACCTTATACTATTACAGAATGGAATGGTAATAAACAAAATACAAGATCCAGCTAGCTTATTGTCATGATTATTTTCATAATTCAGTTGTTTTTTTATTGGTGCATTGTGGTGTGGTGTGGTGTGCTAACCATGATATTGTTATAACTGATTATTGTTTCATTTTTGTTAAATGTTTCAGAATGGGTAGTGAGGATAGGAATTTCCGGATAACTGATATAGGTGGCCGGTTTAGGGACTTGTATTGTTTTGGTTGTAAAGCTGGTACAAATGGAGAATATTTCATGGAATTTCCGGATAACTGATGTTGGTTCACCAGTGGACAAGGCAGATGATATAGCTAAGAAGATCATTAGACCTCAGTTGCAAACTGACATACCAAAATGGGTTGCTAATAATGCAAAAGGGTATAATTCTGATGCTTGTTTTGGTTCCCTTTTGTTTGTTTATTTGATAGCTTATGGTATGTGTGAAATGCTAATTTTTGATTTGTCTGTACACAGAAATTGGTGCTAGCAGCGAGGAATGGAAGTTTTGAGAGTTCTTACACAAAGGCACCACAACTGCTCATAACTACCACTTCTTTGAACCCAATTTATGTTTAAGAGTGTTGACAGCTTTTTATTTATGAATTTGATGATCGACATACTAGTAGCAAGTTTATGTTTAATGGTAGACCTTACCGTTTTAATTTTCACCCTTGAGCTAGCAGCCATTATGCAAAAACAACCCAATAGAACATGCTGGTCATTTGAAAAAAAAACTACCATTTCCGTAAAACATACCCCTTCATCTGCCACTGTCAATTTTATAGAGTTGGCACGTGTCTAAATCTCACCTATTTAGTACACGATGGGTAAATTGGCATAAGCCAAAACAGTTAGCTGCATGTCCGCTTATTTGTCATAAGGGTATAAATGTCATCTTATCACACGTGCGAACCACATGCGTGGCATTTTGACCACTTAATCATCTCTAACGGAAAAAGTAACGGATTGGGGCATTTTGATAAGATTTTGGGGCATTTTAATCTTTTGCCTAACGTCCGGGGCATTTTCACAACCTTGTGGTCTATTTTGGGGCATTTTTCCACTTAATCCAATTGTTTAACCAATGAAAAGATTGCGATAGTTAAGAAGAATTATATCATGACCATTAACGTGAGAGTAGCAAACATGAGACAGATTGGAATAATAAAAATTGTGAAAATTAGGGTTTGCAAATTTAGGGCAAAAGAGATTATGGATTATAAATACCTCGTTGGAAGCTTCCACGTTATTAATCACTGTAAGTTCTTCATTAACATTTGTGTCCTCATCAATTTCCTACATCTCCACACCTTCCATGGGAACAATCAGATTGCCGTTAGTAGTTAGTTGTTGCTCACAGTCGAGCTTACTAGAATAGGAGTTTGAGATGGTTTGTAAAGAACGATTGGTTAAATTATTGAGACGAGGAGGAACATATTGATTAGGGTTGATAGCGATTGAGAGAGCGGAAGCACCACCATTTCGAGATCGTTTATTTTGGCTCTCTTCAGAAATCTCGATATCCCCTATAACCTTATCTTCAGATGGGGGATGTCCTATATTGACACCCATGGATGCGACCGGGGAACCAATATTATTAATACCACCAATATTTTCTTCTGGGTTATCCACTTCTGCCACAACTTCTTCGTTTTCTAAACTCCATGTTTCGTATTCCTCGGCCGACATGGAATCAAGTTTCAGTTGATGCGCAACTTCTTCACAGAGATCGTCTGAATGATCAACAACGAAACATTCGCCACATAGGTTGTAGTGTTGTCTCTCGCAATCATACTTAACCCATTCTTCACCTCCATATGCAGTTCTTAACCAAGCGCCTCTCTTAAGTGTGATGATAATTCCATCTTGATCCTGTAGGATCTGACAACTCTTAGTCTACCTGCAATAAGAACTGATATTGAAGAAGAAATCAAATGGAAGAATAAGAATGTTTATTGATACTTAAACTTCAGTTCTCAGTATATAAGACAAAGAACTCCACCTATTTATAGGTGTTTACATAAGGACTAGCCAGTAGAAAACTAGCCAGTAGTGCTAACAAGATTGAAACAATTTCTCCTAATTACTTGGTATAACAAAGACCAAGTAATGTGACTTATTCAAAAACAGAAAAATAAGAAACTTAACTTATGTTTGATATTAAATTCCAACAGCCTCCCTTAAGCTCAAATAGTACAAACACCCATAAGCCTTTTCATCTTGTAAAATGCTTCAGCTTTCAATGGTTTAGTATATATGTCTGCAATTTGATTTTGTGACTCACAGAATTCCAGTTCAATCTCGCTGCTCTGCACAAACTCGCGTATTTTATGAAACTTGATATCAATGTGCTTGGTTTTTCCATGAAACACTGGATTTTTGGTTAAAGCTATTGCAGACTTGTTGTCGCAATATATCTTTGTTGCTGATGCTTGAATGATATTCAAGGTTTCAAGTACACGTCGTAACCAAACGGCTTCACATGTCGTAGCATTAGCAGCTATGTATTCCGCTTCGGCAGTATAGAGAGCAACTACTTGATGTTTCTTTGATGACCAAGAGATTACGCTAGAACCCATAAGAAACAAGAAACCAGAAGTACTCTTTCGATCTAAATGATCACCAGCCCAATCACTGTCCGTATAACCAAGCAGTTCAGAGTTATTAGATGATGCATAAAAGATACCATCAACATGTGTACCTTTTACATAGCGGAGAATCCGTTTTGCAGCTTGTAAATGAGCTTGACTAGGTGCCTCCATGAATCTACTAACTAAACCAACTCCAAATGCAATATCAGGCCTGGTCGCTATTAAGTAGCGTAGACTCCCAACCAGTTGGCGGTAATCAGTTTGATTCACTAACTCAGTATTACATGTCTTCTCCCACTGAACTCTAGCTTTCACTGGTGTCTTTATAGGTGTGCAATAATCCATCTTAAACCTCTTCAACACATCAGCAGCATACTTCTTTTGGGATATGAATATGTCGTTATCTTCCTGCACAACTTCCAATCCAAGAAAATAAGACATGAGACCCATGTCAGTCATCTCAAAATTACTAATCATAGCATCCCTGAATTCAGATATCATACTCGAATTAGTTCCAGTGAAAATCAAGTCATCTACATACAAACAGACAATAAGCATATATCCATCTGTTGTAGTCTTGATATATAAAGTAGGATCATATGGGCATTTCTAAAAACCATGTTGAAGAAAATAGGAATCGATACGAGTGTACCAGGCTCGTGGTGCTTGTTTAAGCCCGTAGAGAGCATATATCCATCTGCTTGTTCAACCTGAGTACTTTATTTTCTTCACCTTTCTTAGCATAACCAAATGGTTGGTCTACATAAACTTCCTCTTCGAGTACACCATTAAGAAACGCATATTTAACATCCATTTGATGAATCTTCCATTTCTTTTGAGCAGCCAAGGAAATAACAAGACGAATAGTGTCCATTCTAGCTACTGGTGGGAACACTTCATAGTAGTCGATTCCAGGCTTTTGCTTATAACCTTTCACAACAAGTCGCGCCTTAAGTCTGTCCACACTCCCATTAGGCTTGTACTTCGTCTTGTATACCCATTTAACTCCAATTGATTTCTTTTCTGGAGGAAGAGTGGTCAGCTCCCAAGTGCCATTCTTCTCGATTGAATGAATTGCATCATTCATTGCACGAACCCAACCATCATCTTGTACTGCCTCTACATAAGTGATAGGATCACAATCAACAAAAATATTATGTAAAACTTCTGAAAACAAACAGGGAGAGAACGAGTTCGTGTAGAGACACGAGTTGTTGGGGCTTCTTCTGGAGATGAATCAGATTCAGAAGTATTTTCATCAGGCATAGTAGGATTGTCCGGTACTGCAGGTGTTGCTGGTGCGAGCTATGGTTCTTCATTCTCGATGACTTCTAACTCGATACCCATCTGTACCTTCTATGCACTTGTCCGCTGCCATGCTTCATCTTCAAAGAATTCAACATCTCTACTAACAATAACAGCGCCGGTGATAGGATTAAATAACTTGTAACCCTTGGTTAGATCACTGTATCCCAAGAAGATACACTTCTCACCCTTCTCGTCTAGTTTTTGGCGTTTTTCATACGGTACATGAGCATACGCAACACACCCAAACACACGAAGAGATGCAACATCTGGTTTGTAACTACTCCATGCTTCTTCGGGAGTCATGTCGGGAACACTTGAGGTGGGACACCGGTTTAGAATATAACCAGCACATGCAACTGCCTCCGCCCAGAATAACTTCGGTAAATTCTTGTAATGCAACATACTACGAGCCATTTCAGCTATAGTTCTATTCTTCCTCTCAGCAACGCCATTTTGCGGTAGAGTATAGCTGGATGTAAGTTGGTGTCTAATTCCATGCATTCTACAAAAATATCCAAAAGCCTTGGAGTTGTACTCTCCCCCTCTATCTGTGCGAAGTATCTTCAAACTGTTTCCACTTTGCTTCTCAACATAAACTTTGAAATTCTTAAAAGTTTCAAAAGCTTCAGACTTTTTCTTTAGGAAATAAATTCAAGTCTTTCTACTATAATCATCAATGAAAGTAAGGAAATAACGATTACCTCCATGTGATACAGTTTGCATTGTGTCGCAAAGATCTGAATATACAATCTCCAACTGCTTTGTTGCTCTGCGAGACGTTCCTACAGGAAACAGATGCCTATGTTGCTTGCAAATGAGACAACCTTCACAAACTCGGTTAACTTCTTCCAACAGTGGCATCCCTGTAACCATTTCTTTCTTCGCCAAAGAATGCAGTCCATTAAAGTTAAGATGACCAAGTCGGAAGTGCCATAACAAATTTTCATCTAGGACAATATTACCGAAAGCACACACAATTTCAGTTTTTATACGTAAAGGAAATAAACGACTCTTAGTCATTCTAACCGTAACAATCAGCTCCTTCTTACGATTCTGAATGGTGCAAAAACCATCATCAATGACAAAACGAAGGTCATTCATGGATGATTGACCCATACTGAATAAATTCCAATGTAAGCTTGGTACATAAAAAACATCGCGAATACAATGATGAGAATCATCTGCTAAGGCGACAAGCACTTTACCTTTACCCAAAATAAGAACCTTGGCCTTGTTTCCGAAGTTCACTACTCCAAAAACAGATTCATCAAGTTGGGAAAATAACTCCTTATTACCACACATGTGATTACTGCAACAGGAATCCAAAAACCATGTATTCTTGCTGCGATCGTCTTCTTGCGAAATACTGCAAGCAAAGAACAATTTTTCTGGTTCTTCAATCTCTATAAAGTTTGCCTTCTCCGACTTCTTATTCGGCTTAAACCAACAATTAGTGATGCAATGTCCAAGTTTGCCGCAGTGGTAGCATTCAACTTTGTACTTATCTTTCTTGTGCGGAGAGCCATTTTTGCCTGGACTTGATGATGTTCCTTTTCTGGAGCTTCCCTTGTCAGTGATAACGGCCTTGCTTTTCAAAGCATGCTCTAAAGAAGTTGTCTTTCTCTGCTTCATCCTGTACTCATAAGCACACAGTGAATCCTCTAAACCTTCAATGGTTAGAGTAGACATATCATTTCCTTCTTTTATTGTAGCAACAACATAATCAAAACTTTCTGTCAATGATCGCATAATCTTTTCAACTACATGATTATCAGCTAGAGTTTCACCATTAACTCTCAACTGATACACAACAACTTGAACTCGAGAAAAATAATCGGAAATAGATTCAGATTCATTCATGGATAGAGATTCGAATTCACCTCGTAAGGTTTGCAACCTTACACTTTTCACCTTGTCATCGCCTTTGTAAGCTTTCTGCAAGATATCCCACACTTGCTTAGATGTTTTCGCAGCTGAAATATTTTCAAAAACTTCGTCATCAAGGGCTTGATGTATGAAGTACAAGGCCTTCTTGTCCTTCTTTCTGTTCTCTCTCAAATCATCCTTTTGGGCTTGAGGAAGAGCTGCACCAACTGCCGGATCTACATCGAAGAAACCAGCCTCAACAATCTCCGTAAGCTCCTGAAAACCAAACAAGACCTTCATCTGGATGCTCCATCGATCATAATTCTTCCCACTAAACTGTGGAACTTGGGTCTGTACTGAATCTTTCATTGTATCCTTTTATCAAACACCTAATCTGCAAGACTTTAAACATCGGAAACTTAAGGATCGAGCACTAGCTCTGATACCAAATGTAGGATCTGACAACTGTTAGTCTACCTGCAATAAGAACTGATATTGAAGAAGAAATCAAATTGAAGAATAAGAATGTTTATTGATATTTAAACTTCAGTTCTCAGTGTAGAAGACAAAGAACTCCACCTATTTATAGGTGTTTACATAAGGACTAGCCAGTAGTGCTAACAAGATTGAAACAATTTCTCCTAATTACTTGGTATAACAAAGATCAAGTACTGTGACTTATTCAAAAACAGAAAAATTAGAAACTTAACTTATGTTTGAGATTAAATTCCAACAGATCCTAGCCTTGACCATTCTTCCAATCCTTGGATGAGCATTAGGGGGATCTATCTCAATTTTTTCGCCTAAATCTTGAATGATCTCATCCACCAGAGATACGTTTAAATGCTCCAATTGTAAGTTCCTGAATTTCACCGTCCATATTTGGTGAATGAACTTATGCTCTGACAATGGAATCCTTGGATCGTATTTTTCCACCGCAAGCATCCTTTCACAGTCCATGGAGATTTTTTGATTATTTATTCTTGTTCGTTGGGACTGTTGAACTTGAAAACAAAGAGATTAGGACCCATAACTTTAGTTTCCCTGTTTTTGTATTTCTTCCAGATCTCATCGATTTCTTCTTGAACTTCTCTAACCTCCAAAACCTCGGAGCAAATGATTTTACCAAGCACACTGTTGGTCCATTCATCTGCAGCAGTATTGATAACTTGTGCAGACCCTAGAGTTCTTCTTTGAGACTTAGCAGTACCAATCTTAGTGTTTTACATTTGCGAAGTGATTCTAGATACTTGAATCTGTGGATTGGTCGTCATTTCTAGGTATTGAGAAAACAGGTTTGAATGAATAATGGAAATGGTTTTGACTTTGGATTGTTTGAGATGAGAAAGATGCAAGGAGAACGGATTATTTATAATAGAATTAACCCTAGAGAGTAAGCTTGATTTGGCTTGCAGAAAGCTATTCCCTTCCCAAAAACAAGTAACGGATATTGGATATTGATGATTTGGTTACCGGAAATTATTAAGCCTGTAATTAAATTTCTTGCGGCTAGAATTACGCCAAGAGTTACTGAAACGACAGTAACCGTTTGACTGCATAGGCAACGAAGAGTTTTGTAACATTTGGATTTTTGAAAACGGAACAGGATGATGGACGAGTTTGAGGGATAATGAAAAGTTTTCTGAAAACTTAGAACTATTCTGATAAGAAGCAAACTTTGACAACCTTGATAATACCATTATGGAGGTGATGGAAAGCACAACTTCCTTAGAATGCACAACTGCTGGAGGGTGCACAACTGCCTTAGGATAACACCACTGCTGACATTGATTCGGACACAAATGTTTGCTGAAGAACCCCTACTGGCATAAACACCACTGTTATACTTACAGATGATTAGTAAACATGAAAGCTGTAACAAAGATACTAGTAATCCATAATAAACAGAAAGATGGATAGTTAAACGGAAAAATAGAAATAAACTAAAAAGAAAGAGAAGAAAGAGATGTAGAGTTAGAAAATCAAACCCAGATCATAAGCACACGGAAAAAGAGATTAAATCACCAGTTTAATCAACTTTTTCGGAAGATTCATCCACATGAATCCAAAAAATCAAACTAGTGAATGATGTTAATTAGGCAGTGAACAACTTGGTGGAAGAGGAAATTTTAGGAAACAGACGCTAACTAATTCGGTAACATAATATTTGCATCTTAATACACGCGTAAAGTAAGGAAAGGGTGGTAATGGTAATTAAACAGGCGATTAAGAGTTAATTAATCACGATTAGGTTAAGGTTTTCCCATCTCCCTCTCCCTCTTATATAAACTGAAGAGACGAAAAAAAGAGAGTCTTTCTGTCACCGGCTACAACCCAACTTTCCTCCTCCATCTTGATCTGATTCTCTCACCGGCTAGAACCCAACTTTCCTCCTCCGTTTCTTACGACTAGATCTGATTACAGATAAACCGTGTGTCACTGGTTTCGAGTCTTTTTTTTTGTTTCAAATCTATGCCTCTTATTATTTTGATTTTTGGGTAACTTGATCTAACATGAATTTCAATTTTGATCTGCAGATGAAGAAAAATTGAATGACACAGAGTGAAATCTACGGTATTTTTAATCTCCACAAAAGAAAAGTCTCACAGAGATAAAATTCTAAACATAAGAGAACAGGAAAGGAAACAGCTCAATGGGGTCAGGGAGTTTTTCTTTGTGATGAACCCTGAACACATCTTCCTGGTATCCATCCTCAATCATTAGACTCATCAGCATACTGCCCGCCGATGACTGGCGCCTGTACCTGGTAATCAATCAGCTCAAGAGCAGGCTCCTCCTGGTACTGAATTTGTTGTTGCTGGGGCTGCTCCTGGTACTGAATCACTTGCTGGTTCTCAGCCAGTCGACGCTCGAGTCGTCGATACACAGCATCGAGTTTAGCCTGATAGGCCGGAGGGTTCCGACCTTTGAACTTCCAAGAGTCGACTTGCGAGTAACCTTGGACGAGCTTGTTTCTTTTGCCTGTAAACCATAGTGCACGCAGGTGTGAGAAAATCAGCACAAGAGCAACCGGCAGCCTAATTTCTCTACCTACCAGCTAGTTGAAGCTGCTACCTTCAACTAGACATGTTTACAATGGAAGTTGCAGGAAATGTCTTAAGATTAAATGTGAATATTGAGCTCTCATCATTGCAATATAATTTTATGCTACTGAAGGTAACATACAGGTTTAAAGAGGTCAAAATAAAGGAAGCACAGGAAAAATATCAGCAAGGAGAAAAACTGTAGTTCAAACACAGACTACATATATCAAAAGTGGCAATGATTTGGAATTTCACCTTTTGGTCAAATTTAGTCTAATATGCTCCACTAATTCGGCTATAATTCTTAATCAATTTTTCTTTCTCATTAAAACCACTACAAATCCAGCTTAGGGTTTCAAATTGCAACTAAAGACAAAAATAGGGTTTCATATCGAAACTAACGACAAAAAATTGAACGACATAGATAGCGTTTCATAAAATGAAATCCTTCGCAAATAACTTAATTTAGGATTTGCATCATCAATTAGATCCGTTAATAAGATAATAACAGTAGTAGATGATCATTTGCTTTCCAGCCATTGAAGTAGCAGGGATGATTTTTGAACGAAAAGCAGCTTAGACTTTGAGAGAGACGACGATCCCCAAGTTTACACACCCTGACCTAAAATGCTTTTATCTTGTTTTTTGCTTTTCACCCGTATATTTATTTACTACTAGTTTGGGGCCATACGTTTTGGCACGTTTTGGCACGGTTGAAACCTGGAATTTCCTAAAGATTGGCGTTTGGACTGGGTATTCTACACCATGAGGGCCATTTTGCGCCATCAAACCAAATTTGTGGAGATTTCGTCACACTGTATAGTCCCGTTCTTGGAGCACTAATTACAGTTTGAGCTAAGAGTCCAGTTTGAGCGGCATGGCTGGCTATATTATAGACTTTTAATCACGCCCGAAAATTTTATGGACGATCAAGATTTTGTGTCGCAAAGCCTAGTCTGAGTCACCAAGGAATTTCTAGGTCAAATTATACGAATTATTATGGACAAGATAGTTTCGGGTTACAAAAGAAATCTTGAGTCACGAAATAATTCTCGGATCACAACATGATTTTCTCGGTATTCTCCAATTTTTGGTGACTAAACCTATTTTGATTCACATGGTAATTATCTAATTTTTACATATAAATTTTGGATTCTAGTGCATATTTCGGGCTACGAGTCAAGTTTGAATGGACAACAAACTTGAGGCAACAAAACTTGTGGGGTTCAACCGAGCAGTGCTCTAACGATGTCCCGCTTTGTCAAGTGACAAAACTATTCAATACATACGGATTCAAAATAAATAAACTTTTCAGCTCACAATCCAATATGGTTGATTTCCTTGGTTTTTCAACAAACATATTGAATTCTTCGTACTTCATATTCTTCTATGGTTCTTCATGTGTTCATTTAGCACCTTTGTTGTTGAAGATCTGTAACGATAACAACTTATGAGAATACTCAAAAAGAGCTTTGTCGGAACAAGGTAACCACTCTACTCATTGGTGTTATACAGAAACATATATAGTATTGTTACCTTCCTCAAAGTTCAATGATGGTATTTTCAATGTTGTTGTAGTAAAGAGTTCGTTGAGGCTTGTGAAGGCAATGAATTCTAAACTTAATAGAACTTAAAAATATAGAAAACTTAACTCAAAATTGATTTCAGGTGATTGGAAAATAACCAAGACACTAGAATCCACTGTTACACATGAATGATGTCAAATGTTTCATAACTCTAATTATCCTTTTAATCCTTTATTTCTTAATCCACAAATAATCAAACATATTCTCAAAAATTAATTATATCCCCTAAGCATAGATTATCTAACCAAAGCATAACCTATCTAATTGAATCACAACTAATGAAGAAAATTATGTAAACTCTTAAGAACTCTGCAAAAGCAGTGATTGAGTGAATTATAATTAAATATTAGAGAAAATGAAATAGTTACCCATTGTTCATGTGTGAATAGCTTCATCCATTGCCTTGGTTACGAGAGAATTATCCGCTCATCATGTTGGAAACACGCTCAAAAGTTGATTTCATTTATGCTCAAAGGGTTACAAATGATGAATAAGGGAGAATTATAATAAAAATCGGGTTTTCAACGCTTATAAATGTTGCAAAAACCGTTACAAAGAGCCGTTACTGTTGTTGTTGCGTTTTTAAGTATGCCTGTAAACTGCGACCCACAGAATGAGTTGCTGTCACTGTTCAAAAACGACTGCTGGTGCAGGTCCGTTCTTCGTGTTCTTCAGTTTTGCAGCAGCAGAAATGGCAGCTCTGCAAATTTGATTTTTCGCTCTGTGGTGCTCTTTTTCTCTCCCAATTTCTCTGTTTCCCTTCTCTATGACCCCCTCACCCTATATATACTCAACAGCAGCAAAATATCACGCCATAACTCTCACAAATTTTCATTAAACTCGGCAGTGAAGAAAAATATTCTGGGAATATTTTCTTCCCCGTTTAGCTTCTCACGTGTTTCTACAGATGCAAAATCTCCTCATTTATCTTCTTCACGGTCTAGAGTGTTGCTAGAGTCATCATACACGAGCAGAACACGCATAAATCTTCCAAAACCCGTGAACTATTCTTCTCATGCACGGGCTGCTCTGATTCCTTGTCACGGATTTTCCAGCCAAATTTGATCGAAACAAACACCCATACCAGCTTTTTTATGACATATCACAACTACCCATGAAGTTTCAGCCCTTTAGTCCTCCTAGAACATCTTCAAATTTCGACCGAAACATTCTCAGAGAGCTGCCACATTTTTCCTGCCAATTTTTAAGTTTCAAATGAAGAAGATGGTGTCCCCCTAACCAGCTGTGGGGTGCGAATAGAAGCTGCCTTTTTGGGGTGCCTCTTAGTAATTGAGGTGCCCCTTAACCAAATCTGGGCTCCGTATAGCAAGTGTCCTCCGGGGGTGTTCCGAGTGATTTTTCGAGCCGATTTTCCCAACAATATTTATTTTCCAAAAATACCTAAAAATACACAAAAAACCATAATAAGGACGAAAACGAGTACCAACAATACGAAACATTCAGGACAAATTAGACACATAAATGCGTCTATCAAATACTCTCAAACTTATTATTTGCTAGTCCTCGAGCAAAACTAATAAAAATAAAACCGAGTTAATCTTGGGAGGGTTTACCAGAGGTGTACCCACAAAACCATGACTTCTAATAGGTCACAAGTATCCAAAGAGTTATGAGGACATACATATTCTCAACCTATCTCCAAGTAACTAGAATGCCAGAGAAATTAAAGGTGCCAGCTCTAAAGCTGACTGAAGAAAAGGGGAGACACATCCGCAACACTGCTAGATAAAGAGATATCCGCTACACAGCTAGATAAACATTGTAAGATGCGTCCGCTGCTT